>NC_092337.1:129962500-130677500 GCF_046630445.1 Rutidosis leptorrhynchoides
TCACTCTCTCACTACAATTTAGGTTCTCTTTCTAAAAAGTTTAATGCTTTTTAGGCCTTCTCACCTCCGAGCGGGAAATTAAGTACCTGGAGGCGAACGCCGAAGATTGGAATATGAGTGGTCTAGCGGATGTCAACACTTTTAACGGTCAAGACATCATTTGTAAATGGTGAACACCTTCCTTAACTTAATAATATGCAATTGTTATTTTAAATTACTTTCACCCTGCAAGCTTGTCTCGCTGTTATAACTGTTTATTATATGTTGAATATGTTTATCCAAAACTTATACTATTGTTATGTTGAAACCTTGTCAGGCCTAGATGTCAAATTTACAGACCACCCTTTCCAATTACCTACATGGCTATAACCTAGTGTTAGGACCTGATCAATCCTAGGATAAAAGTTAAGTAGTTATCTGTGCTTAATATCACAATAGGGTTTAGTACCTACATATAGGTAGTCACCTATCTGTCAGAGAAGAGCTGCCCAGTTAGGTTGTGATTAGAGTAGGAAAAATAGAGTTTAGTGAACACTGACTTACTCAAAAGCATGGTTCGCGTCAGAACTAAGATCCTTGCGATATTGTAAGATGATCCAGGGTTGAGTAATTGATCACAAAGGTGAGACCTTTAGCCTAGTTTGCAGTACCTTATGATACCTGAGATTGCACATTTGTTAACGTTGAAGCATAACTAGGTATTAAGCGGAAATTGTGATATCAGTTGAACCAACTGGGATTAAGAAAATCTAAGACCTTCCTTAGGGTATACCACTTTATTCATGTACCTAGGATTCCATCCACGAGGTCTTTTAAACCAGTTAAGGTTAACGTTGGAATTGGGTATATCTGTCTTGGCTAGAATCTTCAAAGCCTAAATTCTCAGTGACAAATTGATTAGGTTAATTACCCAATTAATTAAGGTTTAGTGTTCATTCTAGGAAGTTAAACTCTGTTAACAATTCGCCATCAGTATTAAATATAAGATACATATCCCTTTATTTTATAAAATTTTTATTACCTTACTTAAGAAGTTATCTATCACCACTTGTCATTAGGGTTGACTTTAGACGGATTTTTATCCCACGTTACTGATAAACGTACAAAAATACGAACCTGAGTTATGCTTGTCGCTTACTTGTTATATTAACACAAGTAGGTGAAATATAGCTAGGAAACCTAGCAAAATATAAATAATATAACCACCGCCTCCCTCTAGTAACTTAGATTCATGATTGGCAATCTAACGATGCCGCATAAACAAACTGTCCGTTTTAGTCATATTAAAGTACCTTAATTTAAATGAAAGAAAACTTAAAAAGATGATGATTACAACTTAAAGGTAAAATTAAAAGACTATAGAATTCGTAACGTTTCGTAGCTAAACCCTAAATTTGTATGTCTATATTGAAAACAATAGAATTCGACCTATATTTATAGGACTCGGGAATACAGCCTAGCCGACGGCTAAGATGGATCTAAATGGTGGCTAGGTATGTCGGTTAACTATATCCGTAAGTTTAATTTGTTCTTCAAGCACACGAAACCGCCATTCTGCAAATCTAGCCGGCGGCTAAAAGTGATCCAGCCGGCATCTCTGGTGTCTGATATATGATAGATTCATTTCCTTATTTATCTCTGACTTGGGCTTTACGTACAATAAATAGTGATTTAGTCGGCGGCTGCAAGTGGGTTAGACGACAACTCCAGTGTATTTTTCTTGGGCTCCAAGTTATTCGATTTCTAGCCTGAATTTATGGAACTTTCTGGAAACTTTAATTCTAGCCGGTGACTCTGGTGTCCCCAGCCGGCGACTCCAGCTATTTTTCTGTTTTTTCGTGTTGTCTTGTTTAATCACATTTTCTAAACAAACACATCAAAATACCTTTTTACAAGAATTATTCAATTTTTGATATAAAGGTATTAGAAATGTTGTCTAAATACCAAGATAACGCCTTAAATTGTTTATAAAAAATGAATAATTTGGGCATTATCCCCTTCGTCTTCCTTTTCATTTTTCCAACGAGTTTGGCTTTGTTTTCCCGCATTATGTGTTCTCATTTTCCAGTTCGTAGGCGGCGAATGGATCAGTTTCCATCGCATTCTATTCTGGTGAAGCTATTTCGAGGGACGTATGGCTTTCATTTTCTTTTCTTCGGTAATTTTATTTTTTGTTTTGTTCAGTTTTTGTTCACCGGGGTTCACCATAGGCTTCCATCTTACCTGTTTTAGGCGACAAACACTTTTTGGTGTTCCGAGACCGGTTTGGTAGGGATGCTTGGTTTTTTAATCGATCTTCGATTATTTGCAAACAGTTTCATGGGAGCCGGAGTTACTCTTTTCAGGTGACCGTGGTGGTCTGAGTATGTTTTCAGGCCACAGTAGAGCTGGTTTTCTTTTATTTTATTTTATAAAAATGACAGCTTTGTTTCTTCTTTCTTGTTGGATTCTGGATCTATTCTCGAAATTTAAATGTGGTGATCCTCTCGTTTTCTTTTTTTCTGGTCTCCTTGTTTCCTGACTCTCCATCACCTCAGTCGCCTTGCTGATTAAAACCATAGTTCTTTCCAAAACTTGGCCGATTGTGTTGTTGCTTCACTATCTCATTCTTTGGTTTATTTAGTGGTTACTTTTTCACGTTTCACCCTTCTCGTCATCGATTCTTTTTTTCCTTTGCAGTCCTGACGTTTCCGATTCACTGAATGGACTAGGGTGTATGGGGGATCTCTCAGTAGTTTCTTGACCATTTGTAGGTTTAGATTCGGTGTAACGACCAGGCAAAAATGTCATTGACGGCGTCGTTAACTTAGGTCCCGTTACGTGGTCATAGTCCCTAAATGAGACGCGTTTGACCAAAATTATGTCGCATTCATTTGAAACATGTAAGACTTACAAAGTTTAGTAACCAAACGGTTCGACAAAGAGTTTAAGTTTACAAAAGTTATAAAGTATAAATGAAATAATTTGCGACATAATATAAGTTGTAAATCTCGAATGCTATCAATAGCGTATGTATGTATGTATGTATGTATGTATGTATGTATGTATGTATGTATGTATGTATGTATGCTTGACCCCAAGCAAGAAATCAAAGTGTATGCATGTATGCTTGACCCCAAGCAAGTATAAGTGTACGCGGAAGCATGTATCAAGTAGCCAAGTATGAACCTGAGAAACATATAGAAAAACTGTCAACGAAAAACGTTGGTGAAATCATAGGTGTATTTGTAAAACGTTGTTTTGAACCACAAGCAAGTATAAAGTTGATTATCTAAATCGTTTGCATTCGAAAAGTTGTTGTTTGTATCACGAGCACCCAATTATCAAAGCTTAACTGAATAAGTACCTCTGAATCCATAGTGTTAGAACCTACAATATACACGATAAAATTTATTTTATCCGCTAAGGGTTGCGAACCGTCCGAATGAGGGTTCCTCAAACCCGTATGACCACACAACATAATTAGTCGCTTACACCCTGCAAGTGTAACTAATGATAATTGAATTGAGGATTTTTGTTCTAACTCATACGTGGAATGTTTGTTTTCGTACTTGTGTTCAAAGTATAAAAGTATAAATCGTATATGTTTCTCATCCCATGATTTAAAGTATAAAAGTTGTTGAAAAGATGAGACTATGATCTCACCTTGAGTGCACGAGTATAAAGTTACTTCACAAAGTAAACGTGTGCATGAAAGTTGTTTAGCCTTGACCTAAACAATTTAGTTGTATCAATTAACGGTTACAACATAAGGTCGGGCAAAATGTGTTCAATTAGTCATATGGCTCGTTACGACTCGATTATATATAGCATGTGAATCACGTTGTCAAGTTTCATGCAAGACATAAGTATAAAAGCATGTTAGAACGATTGCATACGTATTTGGTCAAAGTCAAAGGGGTCGGGTCGGGTATCCGACAATTTTTCTTCAATTAGTAATTATATATAAACATGTTGGCCAAGTTTCATATTAATCGGAGTTGCGAGTAAGCGAGGTTGGATTTGTGAAAACACATAATACGTTAGTCTACTTTTTCTGTACAGGAGCGGCGCACCAAAACTAGGAGCGGCGCTCTTGAGGACCCAGAAGCGGCGCTCTTGTTTTCAGGAGCGGCGCTCCTTACGTCTGAAGAAAAACTCCACAAAAGACTGACCAGGAGCGGCGCTCTTAGTTCAGAAGCGGCGCTCCTGTACCTGGGAAAATGCTGTTTCTAAATTTTAACAAGTGCACGAACCAAACTTCAAACAAACACAACTAATGAATCGTAAACATTCAAAACACGTATCTTATATCGTTGGAAAGGTAATTTAATGAGGATTACAACTAAACACATTTCATCAAACAAGTTCATCATTTACAACAACAAAATCCTTGTCGAATGATCGTTAAAAGTTCATTATCAAAGTTTCAAGTTCGTAAAACGGATTTCATGATTCGGGAACCTACTACACACATATAATATGCCGTTTCATAGGTAATTACACATACAATACAACTAAACACTTACCAACAACATTGCAAAGCATTTGATGCATCGAAAGTTCGTTTTAAAATCTATCAAACCCTAACCAAGAATCATGAAATCAATAATCATGTTAATGAGGTCTTACCAAGCCAACCAACATATCAAATTGAAGCTAATGATGCTAATAACACATTTAATACATGCACTTCTAACATCTAACAACATTTAAGCACCAAATCTCAAGATCAAACACACCAAATTTCAAGTTCATGCTAGTTACTTAAAATAACAAATAAATCACATATTCATGTTAGACTTGAGCCATAGACACTAACTAACACCATTTCAAGTCTATAAATCGAATTAGAGAAATTTAGAGTTTTTTGAAACTTTACCCCAAGTAGCGAAATTGGTACCAAATTGAAGAGTATGATGCAAGGATTACAAAAGTACAATTCGTTTTGATGTTTGATTGCTAGATTGGAAATGGATGATGAATCTTTGTTTGAAGATGAAAATCGTGAAAGATGAAAGTAGTAAATGAGAGAAAAATGGAAAAGAAAAAGAAAATGGAATGAGTGGTGGGGGGAGGGTTTGACCCTTTGACCTAGTTGCCACTTTGGTCCTTTGGAAACCTTAGTCCCTCGAGTTTGAAAGTGGGTGCGTGAATTAACCAAACAAATTATTTTAAATATGCTAGAGTAAACGAGAGATGTTATAATTAAATAACAAAAATATTAAAACGCTAGTCAACGGGAGATACGAATCTAGATACGAAATATATTATAAAAAAAAAGACGGGCGTTAAAATGATTTAACGAAAAAAGGCGGGATGTTACATTACCTACACCTTAAAAGAAATTTCGTCCCGAAATTTAGTTGGAAGTAGTAGTCGTTGTTTATTCCTCGAAATCTTGCGTTGCCAATTCTACGAATGAGTGAAGTTACTTCCTTGGGCATTCCAACGAACTTTGATGGTCGGGATTTCACGTTGTTTTAAAGTTTGGTTTCACGATTCATAGTTCTCCTAGGAAGTGATGGTTGTCGTCGATAGTAAGCTCATCAAAAAGGATAACAAGTTCTTGTTTTGCAAGACACGTCTTTAAGTTGATACATGGAATGTAGGATGAATGAAATTTCAATTGAGTTGGGAGTTCGAAACGGTAAGCAACAGGTCCAATACGCTCCAAAATTTCAAAAGGATCAAAATGTCGTGGATTTAGCGTTCTACATTTTCTGAAACGGATTACACCTTTCCAAGGTGCGAGCATCTGTAACATCCCAGGTAAAACGTTCCCCGTAACATGATATTGTCCGCTTTGTCCGTAGGCGCACGGATTTTTCTTGGCGACCAAACACGACGAGCACTTTCCCAGGAGGTCACCCACTATAAATTTGAGAGGCTTACGTCTAACATCGGCATAGTGGCGATTACGGGCCGTCTTGGGTCTTTCTTCGATTTGAACGATCTTAACGGTTATTTCATGAATGAGTTTAGGTCCGGTGGTTTTCTTGTCACCTACTTCGGTCCAACGAATAGGAGAACGACATTTGCGGCTATATAAAGTTTTGAAAAGGTGCGGCGTTAATACTTGAATGATAACTATCATTGTAAGAGGAAATCAATTAAAGTCAACAATACAATTTCGTGATATGTTTTCCCAATGTTTGAATCGTATGTCTGCTTGGTCCGTCGGTTTATGGATGATACGCGGTACTCATGTTTAAACGTGTTCACAAGGCTTCTTGTAAGGCACTCCGAAATCTAGAAGTGAAACGAGCATCTAGATCCGAAACAAATGACAAAGGCACACCGTGTCGAGATAGAATTCCTATAATGTATAGTTGTACAAGTTTTTCCCATCTTATCGGTTTCTGAAAAATGTTTGTTGGGACAAGTTCCTTATCGGTTTCTGAAAACGTTCGTTAGGACTATTCGCCCTCGTGGCGAATACTAGTATAACGTGAAGAGTCTCTCTCTCCATTGAGAATTTAGATAAAGGTTTTCCTTACACGGAAGTACGAGTGTAATGCGAGAGAAGTTTCCTCCTCAATGTGAGCATATCAAGCGTTTTGTAGTTCGTCGATAAAAGTGTGCAAAGACGAGATAGTATACACGCGTAACATATGTTTTGAAGTTGAAAGAATTGGTCATTCGTTCAGAAGCATAAATAGGATTTGGTAATATCAAGATGTGTCCCTGGTATGGTTGTTATCAATATTCTCGAAGTTTTTGGATGATAACAAGGAAAAATAAAGTCATGTACATGGCACATGGTGGTGATTAGGTTGATCGAGTCCAATCACCATCACGAGTCATTAGAACTTTGGTATGACTTACCATAATAAAACTACGTTGATCGAGTATCGTTATATTATGCTAACTTATACCTCCATTCCCACATCACTCCATAAAATCAAATTCGTGTAATAGTAAAGTTTTAAAATGAATAAAGTGTAATGACATCTCTAACGTGACTCGTATTGAATCGAAAGAATTTGTACAACTCTTGAAGAAGCGTTTCCCGAGGGAAGTGTATAAACGATTGTTCACGTCAATGCGGTTCAAGTGAACCAATAATGTCTTTAGGTATGAAAAGAGTAACGAATTATGATAATGAGTGGTACGCAACTGTAGTGATAAGTAGTGATGACGATACTCATCTAGAGTAGTGGTGGTAGTAACAAGAAGTGGTAGATAGTGAAGATCACCGGTGTAACATCGGTAGTGGTTAATGATTTCCATAGTGGTGGAAACTTTATAGTACTCGTGGATAGTAAGCTGAGACAGTGGTGAATAACAACCTGGGAGACAAGGTTCCCGAACTAGTGTAACTGATGAAGTTCTTCGTCATCCTTACGCTTGTGAATCTCGAATTTATGTGTGTTACCAGAAAGTGACAGAGTACGAGTTCGCATGAGGAAAATTTGGTACCATTAAGAAGTTCACCTAAGAAAGATTCAAGTATAAATGCACAAGTAGTCAAGTAAGTGCTATCTATTGCAAATGCAAGTCAGAATGCAATGGTTAACTATCCGGTTGTAGTCTAGATTCACTAATGCGTCCTAACGACTCTGTCAGACACACTAATGCACATCCTAGATCCCTACAACCAACGCTCTGATACCATCTGTAACAACCCCGAAAAAACATCATTGACGGCATCGTTAACTTAGGTCCCTTTAAGTGGTCATAGTCCCTAAATGAGACGCGTTTGACCAAAATTATGTCGCACTCATTTGAAACGTGTAAGACTTACAAAGTTTAGTTACCAAACGGTTCGACAAAGAGTTTAAGTTTACAAAAGTTATAAAGTATAAATGAAATAATTTGCGACATAATATAAGTTGTAAATCTCGAATGCTATCAATAGCGTATGTATGTATGTATGCTTGACCCCAAGCAAGAAATCAAAGTGTATGCATGTATGCTTGACCCCAAGCAAGTATAAGCGTACGCAGAAGCATGTATCAAGTAGCCAAGTATGAACCGGAGAAACATATAGAAAAACTATCAACGAAAAACGTTGGTGAAATCATAGGTGTATTTGTAAAACGTTGTTTTGAACCACAAGCAAGTATAAAGTTGATTATCAAAATCGTTTGCATTCCAAAAGTTGTTGTTTGTATCACGAGCACCCAATTATCAAAGCTTAACTGAATAAGTATCTCTGAATCCAGAGTGTTTGAACCTACACTATACACAATAAAATTATATTTCATCCGCTAACGATAGCGAACCGTCTAAATGAGGGTTCGTCAAACCCGTAAGGCCACACAACATAATTACTCGCTTACACCCTGCAAATGTAACTAATGATAATTGAATTGAGGATTTTTGTTCTAACTCGTACGTGGAATGTTTGTTTTCGTACTTGTGTTCAAAGTATAAAAGTATAAACCATATAAGTTTCTCATCACATGATTTAAAGTATAAAAGTTGTTGAAAAGATGGGACTATGATCTCACCTTGAGTGCACGAGTATAAAGTTACTTCACAAAGTAAGCGTGTGCATGAAAGTTGTTTAGCCTTGACCTAAACAATTTAGTTGTATCAATTAACGGTTACAACATAAGGTCGGGCGAAATGTGTTCAATTAGTTCTATTGCTCGTTTGTGATGACCCGGAAATTTCGACTAAATTTAAACTTAATCTTAAATGATTAATGATTTCGACACGATAAGCAAAGCCTATGAAGTTGAATCTCAAAAATTTTGAACTATTCAATTACCCTTCGGTTGTTCTCAATGATTCGCGAACCATTATATGTAAATAGATACATATATATACTATAACTTGAAAACGTAACAAAGTTTTAATTGCATGATACCATACATTAAACTTATTGGTTTATATATCTATTTGAATATATATGATTTCAAGTTATTTAGTAAACGATAGTAACATTCGTTTATTGATTCGATTGATATTTAGATAAGTTAACTAAAGCGTTTAAGATGAACCAGTTAAACACTAATTTGTTACAGTGTTTTCAAATTGCCACATTACTCAAAATGCTACAGTGTTTTCGAAAATCACTATTTGCTACAGTGAAATTGACTTTGCTACAGTGAATTGCTACAGTAAAACGCTATTATAAAAATGTATTTTAACAAATAGCGAGACGATGATTTATAGAAGTAAATGACCAAAACACTCGAAAGTTTAAGATACACTTTGAGTGATATAATTAAGGGATAATTTAAGGCTATTGATAAGGCTAAAAAGGAACATATATTTCATAGCATTATCCCCCAAGAAAGACAGGATTTTAGTTGTAATTGTTCCATATTCAAGTAATATTCGTTTATATTTAATAAGTGCGAAGACAAAAGGCGAAAATGAAGAATTGAAGACGGAAAGGTCCAAAATGCTCAAATGTACAAGATACAATTAAAAAGGTTCAAATTATTGATGAAGAACGTCTAAAAATGACAAGAGTACAAGTTGCGGAACGCAAAGTACACGATATAAAATAGTACGCAAGGACGTTTGAAAATCCAGAACCGGGACCCGAGTCAAGAAGAAACGCCCGACGCAACGGACCAAAAATATCTAGTCTACTATGCACAAGAATAAAATATAATATATAAATAATTATATTAATTATTTATATATTTATATTTATTTTATATTATGTCGACAAGCTAGGAGCCAAAACAATGTGAGCTGTCCCTGTTCCTCATGCGAGTCGCATGGCCAGAAGGCCATTTCCATGCGAGTAGCATGACTCCAGATTTCAGGCCACATCTATAAATTCCAGTGTTTTCGCTCGATTTAAATCACACACATACACAAATATATATATACTCCGTAATATTATTTATTATTATTATTATTATTATTATTATTATTATTATTATTAAGATTAATATTAATCTATTATTATTAGTATTATACCTAAAATACTACGACGAGGTCATAAGCGTGTCACTTTCAAAATATGTTTTCAAGCGGGATAGAGTTAAGGAAAATATGGGTTATTACCAAGGAGGTTATGGGTAATGTTCGGGAGTATTTTTGTGAAGCAAACCTCGTGTTTATCATCTCCGATGCGTCTACGTGCTTTCCTACAATATTGTATATCAATATTTAACTGTGAGTTTCATTTGCTCCCATTTTAATTGCTTTTGCAATATATATTTTTGGGCTGAGAATACATGCGCAGTTTTATAAACTGTTTTACTAAATGGATACAAATACTAAAACTGATTTTGTGTGAGTTTCATTTGCTCCCATTTTAATTGCTTTTGCAATATATATTTTTGGGCTGAGAATACATGCGCAGTTTTATAAACTGTTTTACTAAATGGATAAAAATACTAAAACTGATTTTGTGTGAGTTTCATTTGCTCCCATTTTAATTGCTTTTGCAATATATATTTTTGGGCTGAGAATACATGCGCAGTTTTATAAACTGTTTTACTAAATGGATACAAATACTAAAACTGATTTTGTGTGAGTTTCATTTGCTCCCATTTTAATTGCTTTTGCAATATATATTTTTGGGCTGAGAATACATGCGCAGTTTTATAAACTGTTTTACTAAATGGATACAAATACTAAAACTGATTTTGTGTGAGTTTCATAAGATCCCTTTTACTCTCTACATTTTTGGGCTGAGAATACATGCAATTTATTTTAAATGCAATGGATACAAGTACATACTTAATTCTACACTGAGTTTGAACCGAAAATCCCTTAGCTTTGGTAACTAGTAACTGCCAGTTATAAGAACTGGTGGGCGCGAGTAGTAGTATATGGATCCATAGGGTTTGATATCCCCGTCCGAGCTAGAGCACTAGCCTTTTAACAGACGTATGCTATTTGAGAAGCGTACACGTTGGTTTGCGTGTATTATTAAGATGATTATACAAAGGGTATAAATTATATATACGTTAAGTTTAGTTACCAGGGTGCTCAATTTCGTAGAATATTTTGATAAACGTTTCGGATGAAACAACTGAAATCTTGTGATCCACTTTTTATGTAAAACCTATTGATAAACGTTTTAAATAAAACAACTGAACTTTTGTAATCCACATTGATATACGGATTATGTGTAATATTAAAACTATGAACTCACCAACCTTTGTGTTGACACTTGAAGCATGTTTATTCTCAGGATTCTAGAAGTCTTCCGCTGTTTGCTTATACGTGATACAAGATATGTGCTTGGAGTCATACATGCTATATACAAGAAACTTGCATTCACCAAACCATTACCATGTATCTTATTTTGACTGTATTGTCAACAGATGTATTATTGTAAACCATTTAAATGGTGATTGTCTATACGTAGAAATCATCAGATGTTAAAAACCTGGAATTTATATATTCATTTATGAAATACCTTTTCAAACGAATACAATGTTAAAAAATGTATCACATAGAGGTCAAATACCTCGCAATGAAATCAATGAATGACGTGTTCATCCATATGGATTTGGAGCGATCGTCACATCGTTACGACTCGATTATATATAGCATGTGAATCACATTGTCAAGTTTCATGCAAGACATAAGTATAAAAGCATGTTAGAACGATTGCATACGCATTTGGTCAAAGTCAAAGTCAAAGGGGTCAGGTCGGGTGTCCGACAATTTTTCTTCAATTAGTAATTATATATAAACATGTTGGCCAAGTTTCATGTTAATCGGAGTTGCGAGTAAGCGGGGTTGGATTTGTGAAAACACATAATAAGTTAGTCTACTTTTTCTGCACAGGAGCGGCGCACCAAAACCAGGAGCGACGCTTTTGAGGACCCAGAAGCGGCGCTCTTGTTTCTAGGAGCGGCGCTCCTGACGTCTGAAGAAAAACTCTACAAAAGGCTGACCAGGACCGGCGCTCTTAGTTCAGAAGCGGCGCTCCTGTACCTGGGAAAATGCTGTTTCTGAATTTTAACAAGTGCACGAATCAAATTTCAAACAAACACAACTAATGAATCGTAAACATTCAAAACACGTATTTTATATCGTTGGAAAGGTAATTTAACGAGGATTACAACTAAACACATTTCATCAAACAAGTTCATCGTTTACAACAACAAAATCCTCGTCAAATGATCGTTAAAAGTTCATTATCAAAGTTTCAAGTTCGTAAAACGCATTTCATGATTCGAGAACCTACTACACACATATAATATGCCATTTCGTAGGTAATTACGCATACAATACAAATAAACACTTACCAACAACATTTAAAAGCATTTGATGCATCGAAAGTTCGTTTTAACATCTATCAAACCCTAACCAAGAATCATGAAATCAATAATCATGTTAATGAGGTCTTACCATGCCAACCAACATATCAAATTGAAGCTAATGATGCTAATAACACATTTAATACATGCACTTCTAACATCTAACAACATTCAAGCAACCAAATCTCAAGATCAAACACACCAAATTTCAAGTTCATGCTAGTTACTTAAAATAACAAGATCGAGCATATAAATCACATATTCATGTTAGACTTGAGCCATAGACACTAACTAACACCATTTCAAGTCTATAAATCGAATTAGAGAAATTTAGAGTTTTTAAAAACTTTACTCCAAGTAGCGAAATTGGTACCAAATTGAAGAGGATGGTGCAAGGATCACAAAAGTACAATTCGTTTTGATGTTTGATTGCTAGATTGGAAATGGATGATGAATCTTTGTTTGAAGATGAAAATGGTGAAAGATGGAAGTAGTAAATGAGAGAAAAATGGAAAAGAAAAAGAAAATGGAATGAGTGGTGGGGAGGAGGGTTTGACCCTTTGACCTAGTTTCCACTTTGGTCCTTTGGCAACCTTAGACCCTCGAGTTTGAAAGCGGGTGCGTGAGTTAACCAAACGAATTATTTTAAATATGCTAGAGTAAACGAGAGATGTTAAAATTAAATAACGAAAATATTAAAAAGCTAGTCAACGGAAGATACGAATCTAGATACGAAATGTATTATATAAAAAAAAGACGGGCGTTAAAATGATTTAACGCAAAAATGCGGGATGTTACATTACCTACATCTTAAAAGAAATTTCGTCCCGAAATTTAGTTGGAAATAGTAGTCGTTGTTTCTTCCTCGAAATCTTGCGTTGCCAATTCTACGAATGAGTGAAGGTACTTCCTTGGGCATTCCAACGAACTTTGATGGTTGGGATCTCACGTTGTTTTAAAGTTTGGTTTCACAATTCATAGTTCTCCTAGGAAGTGATGGTTGTCGTCGATAGTAAGCTCATCGAAAAGGATAACAAGTTCTTGTTTTGCAAGACACGTCTTTAATAACAACTTTTAGAGTTATAATTGAATCACTACCATCCAAAGTAAAGAGTAACTTTCAACTAATTAGTTATCTCCTATCATATTCCAATCTATATAGTCATATAAATCTCTAAAATGATAATGTCATCATTAAACTAATTACCTTTTAATTTTCATAATAATGATATCATAATTATATATTAATTTAATTAAAAAAATAATACGAAATCTTTTATAAAAGGAAATATTAATCTCTCCTAAATTGTAATTTTAATTTTCTATATAAATTTAAAAAACATTTATTATTACTAATAATAATTATTATTATTAAAAATATAAATACTCAACTTCGAGCGACATTTATTATTATTATTATTTACTTTTAATATAATAATTATAATTATAATTATTATATTATTAATATTCAAATATGAATTCTTTTTACGAAATTAATTACCTTATATATGTATGCAAAAATACATGTTTTTATATATTTCTAAAAACAACGACAAGTTTCTTAGTCAAACGGGTCATTAAAATAAATGAATTTCGTTTAAAATTATTAAGTTATTTTACCATAAAACATATTTATAGAATATTAGATTTTTTTAAACAAACCTGTGATTTTGTTTAAATTAGATTTTCATTAAACTATTTCGTTTAAACAAACTTGTAATTTCACGAGTCATTTCACTAGTTACTACCTAATATGCAAACCCTCGTGAATTTTTTTTTTAATTTTAAATAGAATAGAAGATAGTTAGTAGTTAGTCGTTAATGACGACTTCAAGAAATTTTTTTAGTAAACCTTTTATTTTTCTAACGACAATTACTTAATTGTAATTATTTTATATATGTTAATGATAGTTATAAATAACCTTTAAAAAATACATAATATACTTAAACATATCCATGATGCAATCTGAATATTTTCAATTCATTTAATCTAATTAATTAGGATTTAATTGAAAGAATTATCGAGGTTAAAAGTGACACTCGTTATCATCATGCCCATCTATATTACTCACTCATCCACTTGCTTCCTGTATGACTCACCTAACTTGATATCATGCACCACCACTCCATCATCCAAATGCAAGAGGCATTTTCTAGGTGGGCAAAAAATGGTATATTCATCAATATATTGATTGATTTCGAGAGGTTGTCGGTTTTCATCTATATTTGTCTTCTTCTTAGTTTTAGTTTTCAAAAGGAATTGTTTTTATTTATATTATGACTAAGTTCTACAATATTAATACCATTTATTAACAAAAACGTCATTTTTCCAAACAAATTACAACGGTTCACCCTTTTATTTGTTAAAATGCCCTCGCAATCGCAAGTGCATCTTGTAACTTTCTGAAACTTGATTTATCGGTCATGACTGAAGCATCAAGTTTTGCAAGGTCACAATTTAATGTTTACTGACCTTGCAATTTGCGCAAAGAGTTATGAACGGAAAATGTGGCATTGTGAAACGATTCTCAAGGTCACAAGTCGTAGGACTGTGATCTTGCGAACTATAGGTTATCATTATTTTACTTTTGACTAATAAGTAATAATAAATAAATATGAAAACACACACACAAATAACCTGCAAACTGTGCGATTTTTGCAAACTTGCAACTCGTATAAAATTCTAAATTACAAAACGCCATTTTCCAGATGTGGCAAATATGTCACCTGAGAAACAAATATGTCACTCACCACCAGTAATAGAAGGTTCTCAGATGTTTAATCTTTATGAGCATTCTCTTTATTTTTTCCACTTGAGAAAGATATAGCCAAGTCAGTAATCACGTCTTTCTTAATGCCCACTCAAAAGCAAACTAGAAAAAACATCAAACTGCTAGGTTACTCGTGCGAGTGACATCTCACTCGTATGAGTGACACCTCACTCGTGTGAGTGACACCTCACTCGTGCATGATACTTCTCATTTGTGCAAGTTACTATGCGAGTGACCAGTGACTTGTGTGAGTCACAACTAACTCGTGCGAGTCAGCTTAATCAAGACAACATCTGAAGCAAAAACTCATTCGTACGGTGTGACGACCCAGAAATTTCCAACCAAATTTAAACTTAATCTTTATAAGATCTCGACATGATAAGCAAAGTCTGTAATGTTAAGTCTAAAAATTTTTGAACTAGTTTATGAAAACATTTAACTTTGACTACTCCCGACGATTCACGAACAATTAGCTGTAAATAAATATGTATATGTATATAAATGTAGGTACATATAATAATTTGAAATTATAAAATATAATGTGAACATTAGAATTAAGTATGTAAAATAAGATACAAAATAATTAAGTAATTTAAAAAGAGCTATATATATGAATATGATTGCTATATAATTGATAATTATATGCATATGGTATTATATTAAAATATATAAATTAAATATTAGTGTATATATTACATAAATAATAAAATGTAATATTAATATAATAAGTTTAACTATAAGTTAAAATATAGTTGATATAGTAATGTTATTAACACTTTCAATATAAACATGTATATAAATATGAAAATGAATATATATAAATAAAATTGTTATTATGATTAGTATTATTGTTAGTATCAATAATAATAATATTATTATCATTTGTTTCACTTTTTTTTTATTACTAGCATCATTTTTTTTTAAATTATTATTAACATTATCAATATTATTATTATTAATTTATTAGTACTTTTATAATTAATAACAAGTTACATCATATTATTAATAATTATATTATATTTATATATCAGCATTCTAAATCAGATGAAAATCAGATTTATTAATTATTATTATTATTAATTGTATTATTGTTATTAAAATATTAGTTATGAATATATATTAAATATAAGATATATTATACAGATATATATAACTGATATTTATACTCGTGAATCATTGAATCAATCTGTTATCTAATTCTTTCCTGCCTTTCTGTTCGTCTGTGACACCTTGTCGACTCCCACACCTTTTTGATAAAGCAAACAACTAATCAATAACGAACACTCCATTATACATCACCATATCTATTAAAATCATCATCGGCTTCCATAAATTTAGGAAATTAAAACAGAAAAAGCTGTGAAAAACACCCTCGACATCTCTGTCATGATGTGTTTAAATCAACAGCTCAAATTTGGGACAATTATCAAAATCTATAAATGTCATTGTGTTAGGAATCACCCATTTGAAATATCTGTAAGTTTTCAATCTTTAATTTCTCCAAATGATGTTTAATTTCAAAAGTCAAAGTTGATTTCTAAAAAGTCAAAACAGTTGTTCATCGTGAAATTCATACTTGTTTTAAAGTTTCTGTTTCAATTAGGGATTTAGAAAATTTCTAGAATTGATTTAGAACCTAATTCATTTTATAACTTTGATCTGAAAGTGTCTAGATTTTTGAATCAATGTTTGAAATTTTAATTGAAACCGTCGAGCTGTTCTTCAGTTTTCTTTTTTCTTTTATATATTTTTTTTTCTTTCACTGCTAATATCAATCACCGATACAATTGGTTTCTGTTTCAAATAAGAACTCAAAGACCCAATTTTTAATTAGTTGTATGGTTGTTTGGTCCCCTAGTCGTTCGAGTAGTATGAAGAAGAAGGAAGAGTGATAATAAACAGAAACGAGTTAAATTATTTTTCAATTGATATTAAATCAAAAATGTGTGGACGGTTGAATGGATAGGAGTGCTTCGGATGTTCGAGAGGTCGGGGGTTCGAGCCTCGCTTGAAGCATTTAAAGAAGCTTATTGAAGGTAGATTTCTTTGTATTATGTTAAATTTATCATTATTATTATTGTTTTTATTATTAATTGTTATTATTGATATTAATTATTATTATTATCATTAAAAGTATTATCATAATTATTATTATTATTATTGCTGCTAAAATGGGTATATCTATAAAAGTTATTATTTATTATCATTATTAGACTATTAGATATGATTATGAATATTATTAGTATTATTATGAAAATAATAAAAGTATTGCTTTTCATTAATATTGATATTAGTATCATTTCTATTAGTATAGTAACACATTTAAAATTTGTAACATCATTATTATTATTATCATTGTTATAAGTACTATCTTAGCATTATCATTATTAGTATTATGATTATTAATAATAACAATGTCATTAATATTAAAAATATTATGAAGATAAAAATAAAAGTTTTAAAAATATTATTATAAGTACATATTAACTATATTAACAAATTATTTTAGAAATACTCATATATAACAATTTAGGCATTTTTACTATAACACTAAACAGATATACATATATATAACTATAATAATATTTATCATTTTGAATATATATACAAATTAAATATATATAAAATATAAATTAAGATATAATAAATAAATTGTTCAGTTACAATTATGTGTATTAATATATATACAAATAATATAGGTTCGTGAATCCGAGGCCAACCTTACACTTCTTCAATGACGACATATGTATTTTTACTACGAAATACAGTATAGTGAGTTTCATTTTCTCCCTTTTTAAATGCTTTTGCAATATATATTTTTGGGACTGAGAATACATGCTGCTATTATAACTGTTTTACGAAATAGACACAAGTAATTGAAACTACATTGTATGGTTGAATGATCGAAATCGAATATGCACCTTTTAGCTTGGCAGCTTAAGAATTTGGGAACAGACCCCCAAATTGACGCGAATCCTAAAGATAGATCTATCGAGCCCAACAAGCCCCATTCTGGAATTTGAAATGCTTTAGTACTTCGAAATTATCATGTCCGATGGGTGTCCTGGAGTGATGGGGATATTCTATATGCTTCTTGTTAATGTCGGTTACCAGGTGTTCAATCCATATGAATGATTTTTGTCTCTATGCATGGAACGTATATTTATGAGAAATGAAAATGAAAATCTTGTGGTCTATTAAAATTATGGAAATGATTATTTATGTTAAACTAATGAACTCACCAACCTTTTGGTTGACACTTGAAAGCATGTTTATTCTCAGGTATGAAAGAATTCTTCCGATGTACATTTGCTCATATTAGAGATATTACTTGGAGTCATTCACGACATATTTCAAAAGACGTTGCATTCGAGTCGTTGAGTTCATCAAGATTATTATTAAGTCAATTATAGTTGGATATATTACGAAATGGTATGCATGCCGTCAACTTTCGATGTAATGAAAGTTTGTCTTTTAAAAACGAATGCAATGTTTGTAAAACGTATCATATAGAGGTCAAGTACCTCGTGATGTAACCAAATGTAATGTATTCGTCCAGATAGATTAGGACGAGTTGCCACAGGTGGTATCAGAGCGGTGGTCTTAGCAAACCAGGTCTTGCATTAGTGTGTCTAACTGATAGTTGTCAGGATGCATTAATGAGTCTGGACTTCGACCGTGTCTGCATGTCAAAAGTTTTGCTTATCATTTCTAGTCGGAAATCATCTGCTTATCATCCTTAGAAAATTACCTGCTTATCATTCTTAGTCTAGACACATCTTACTGCATTGATTGCATGAATATTGTATAGACAAATTCATATCTTAGCGTATCTGCTAATCCATGTCTTAGCGTATCTATTACTGTAGACTTTATCTGACACGTTCCCGTAATTCCCTCCGTAATCTACGGGATCTTTTGTACTATGTATAGGTATTCTATGTAATTAGAATATCATTCGATATCCGAAAATCATTTTATATTGAAAAACCCTTTACTCAATCGTACGAAATGGAACTCGCCACTAGTTCAAGTCCCTCGAATTTTGTCAGCTATTCCGACATGGATGTTCACCTAAACTCCGGAAGCAGCGTCACCAGAATGAATCAATCAATCAGTCATCATCAATTCATCTGATGGGTTCGTAGTCGACTTAATCAATGGATACGAGAAGAAGGCGATCCTTTCCACCAACCTAATTCACCTCTTGGCGAAGAACCTGAAGCACTTACCGGCGAACCTGTCCGAAACACCATTTTCACCCTTATTTCCAGCATATCTCGTCACGAATTATATTCTATCTAAAATTCTAAACCTTATTCATCCGCTCGTTCCAATCACCAAACATCCTGGAGTAATCGAAGAAGTCAACGAGTTTCGCGCCCGAGTTGTAGCCTTGGAAAATATGGTGCAAAACCTACCAGTTTCAGCAACATCACCGGCATCAACAACTGTACCACCAACAACATAAGCCTCAACATCACAATCTATGCCTCGAGCATAATCTTCGTTCTACATCTTGTTCTACATCAATTATCTTCGTTCTACATGACGTTCTACATCATTTATCTTCGTGCGACAGGGCGATTATGTAATCTCTAAAGTTTTAGAGATTATTCATTCTAGTTCCAACCAAAAACCAAATGAGATTAATATCATATTAACTCATTAAATCCATGATTACATCTAAAGAAAATATATATGTAAGTATATTTTCATAAAGATTGTAATTAAAAGCTCTTTTGTACAAACTGTTAATGATGAAAATATTTTAACGGGTAGGTAATACCCGAGGAATATTTAGATTTCACATTAATAAGTTACACTGTACATTCTTCGAATCTGATTCAACGATCATCTACTATCCTATTTACATCCACAAATATACGAATCCGTTCACCATCAAATAACCATTTTCATTCAATTTCATATTTGGATTTTGAATTACCAGAATCCAACAAGTGGCATAATGAAGGAAACATTGGACAAAATAAAATTTGTTAGAAACAAACAAATTAAACTATGAAAAATTTTGTTAAGAATCCACGCTAACTGTTCCTAGCTAACTAATTACATTTTATTTATCGCAATTTAATTATCGCAATTTATATTCTCGCAATTTTATTTATCGTCATTTAATTTCTGTTATTTATTTTACGCACTTTAAATATCGGGACACGTATACAAGGTTTTGACATATCATATCGACGCATTTATATATATTATTTGGAATAACCATAGACACTCTATATGCAGTAATGATCGAGTTAGCTATACAGGGTTGAGGTTAATATTATAATAATATATATACTTTAAGTTGTGATCGAGTCTGAGACATGTACACGGGTCACGATACGTATTAATTAATTCGAATATTATAAACTATATATGAATTATTGAATTAGTAAATGTGGACTGCTAACCGTGGACTACCAAGATTGAACAATTAAAATGAATTAAAATATTGATTATAACATATGAAACTAAACAATTCTTCAAGTTTGCCACTTGATTTCATCTTAAACTTCATTTGTATCTAGACAATTACAATCTGCATTCAAACCTATCATGATTATTGAAAACACCTCAATCGAGAGGATGAACCAACCGCACTCCATCTACGGAAGAAAAGATTGATGCATATAGTTATGCACCTGAAAAACTTTCAGAAACTGAGTAAACGTTTAACATGTAGCTGTGCTAATTCCTTTAGTGTTATTATTACACAAAATAAATTGGTAATCCCTTTCAAAGTAGCAAATTTTGTCACAGCTCCAGCAAGTTAATTTCGACTTTTCGTTTGAAACAACCTTATTATAACCTTGATATATACGTTGCCTTTTCGCCATCGTTACCGGAGAACCGTTTATATTCCACCACATTAGCAGTAAACTTACCAGCAACTTCAATGAATTTGGACTTTCCGAAAAAATCATTATATTCATTGAAACCCCATCGTGTATTCATCTATAACCTGTAACAATAATTGGCATACCAATTATCGAGAATCAGCAATCAGTATTTCGAATCTCGTAGCCTTTCTACATCAATAGTTATATGTATACATATAACAATTATCTCCTAGAATTACGATCTTCAATTCTGAAATTTTGAAAAACACCCAGTCTACGAATCAATACTCCAAATTTTGAAAATTGCTGATGAAGCAGCAAAAATTGTAACGACCTTAACCATCAGAAGTTTGATGATAAAGAATAGAGTGTTAGAAAAGCTCAGAAATAGAGAAGGTTTAGAACTGGAAAACGGATTGAGCAAACCATGAAGGAGACCAAGGACAAATACAAGGACCAAACCCTGTATTTAAAGAATCCTGATGATTCTGTTTCTGATGAAATCTTTAACGAATACCTTACTCCTTAATCGCTCTAAATCATTGTGAATGAATTTCTTCATCACACTTTGAATCTAAAATTCTAATATATTATCGTATCTTTCATTGTAAATATCCTCAATATTTCTGAAGATATCTTCATAAATATTCTTGTCCAATATTAATTATCTCTCCGCTCTATCTGTGTTATATCATAAAAGAAACTGTTTTAGTTTCCAAAATTCTGAAAAGTTCAAATTTAAATTATGAATGTTTTTGAAGTAGTGTTGGAATTTGAAGCATGAGTTAGTATAATATAATGATACTTGATCAACGTGATTATATTACAGTAACTCATGCTGAGTTTCTAATGGAACGTGATGATTCACAGATTATAACGTCATCATGTGCCATGCTACACGATTCTTACATTCTACCTAATCTCCAAACAAATCGAGAACATATTTTCGTGATAATTCTATCTTTCTCTTAAATTCTGGTAATTTAACCAATCAAGATCGTGCTAATACAATTTCTCTCTTAGAACGCTAATCATGTTCATTCGAAACTTCATACCTACGAATTCTGGACCATTATTCGCTTGACTTAAAGTTGGAAAGAGAAAACAAAAGGAATGGAACTCCAGAATATAAAGGAAACGAAAGGGGTAGATTCATAGTGAAAAATATCCGACGGTGCAATCTAAACAGATCATCGCATTTAACCAAAGAGGATCCTAACTTCCTTAATTACAGAAGAACCAAGTCTTATTATGAAGATTTTCTCTAAATCCCTTGAATTCCGGAAATCAACCTATCTATGTCAAAAGTCAAGACAAATCTTTAATTTCGTCATTTCACTATTTTGTGAGAGCTTCATTCGTACTCTTCGAATAATCGAATTATTTTATCCTTATTACTCAATGGTAATAAAACTCTATTTATCAACTCAAATTCATCATGAAAACATTCTTATTGTTACCTATGACGACCTCGATCAAATTTCGGGGACGAAATTTCTTTAACGGGTAGGTACCGTGACGACCCGAAAATTTCCAACCAAATTTAAACTTAATCTTTATAAGATCTCGACATGATAAGCAAAGTCTGTAATGTTAAGTCTAAAAATTTTTGAACTAGTTTATGAAAACATTTAACTTTGACTATTCCCGACGATTCACGAACAATTATATGTAAATAAATATGTATATGTATATAAATGTAGGTACATATAATAATTTCAAATTATAAAATATAATGTAAACATTAGAATTAAGTATGTAAAATAAGATACAAAATAATTAAGTAATTTAAAAAGAGCTATATATTTGATAATTATATGCATATGGTATTATATTAAAATATATAAATTAAATATTAGTGTATATATTACATAAATAATAAAATGTAATATTAATATAATAAGTTTAACTATAAGTTAAAATATAGTTGATATAGTAATGTTATTAACACTTTCAATATAAACATGTATATAAATATGAAAATGAATATATATATATATATATATATATATATATATATATATATATATATATATATATATATATATATATATATATATATATATTGTTATTATGATTAGTATTATTGTTAGTATCAATAATAATAATATTATTATCATTTGTTTCACTTCTTTTTTTATTACTAGTATCATTTTTTTAAATTATTATTAACATTATCAATATTATTATTATTAATTTATTAGTACTTTTATAATTAATAACAAGTTACATCATATTATTAATAATTAAATTATATTTATATATCAGCATTCTAAATTAGATAAAAATTAGATTTATTAATTATTATTATTAATTGTATTATTGTTATTAAAATATTAGTTATTAATATATATTAAATATAAGATATATTATACAGATATATATATAACTGATATTTATACGCGTGAATCATTGAATCAATCTGTTATCTAATTCTTTCCTACCTTTCTGTTCGTCTGTGACACCTTGTCGACTCCCACATATTTTTGATGAAGCAAACCACTAATCAATAACGAACACTCCATTATACATCACCATATCTATTACAGTCATCATCGGCTTCCATAAATTTAGGAAATTAAAACAGAAAAATCTGTGAAAAACACCCTCGACATCTCTGTTATGATGTGTTTAAATAAACAGCTCAAATTTGGGATGATTATCAAAATCTATAAATGCCATTGTGTTAGGAATCACCCATTTGAAATATCTGTAAGTTTTCAATCTTTAATTTCTCCAAATGACGTTTAATTTCGAAAGTCAAAGTTGATTTTTAAAAAGTCAAAACAGTTGTTCATCGTGAAATTCATACTTGTTTTAAAGTTTCTGTTTCAATTAGGGATTTAGAAAGTTTCTAGAATTGATTTAGAACCTAATTCATTTTATAACTTTGATCTGAAAGTGTCTAGATTTTTGAATCAATGTTTGAAATTTTAATTGAAACCGTCGAGCTGTTCTTCAGTTTTCTTTTTTCTTTTATATATTTTTTTTCTTTCACTGCTAATATCAATCATCGATACAATTGGTTTCTGTTTCAAATAAGAACTCAAAGACCCAATTTTTAATTAGTTGTATGGTTGTTTGGTCCCCTAGTCGTTCGAGTAGTATGAAGAAGAAGGAAGAGTGATAATAAACAGAAACGAGTTAAATTATTTTTCAATTGATATTAAATCAGAAATGTGTGGACGGTTGAATGGATAGGAGTGCTTCGGGTGTTCGAGAGGTCGGGGGTTCGAGCCTCGCTTGAAGCATTTAAAGAAGCTTATTGAAGGTAGATTTCTTTTTATTATGTTAAATTTATCATTATTATTAATTATTATTATTGTTTTTATTATTAATTGTTATTATTGATATTAATTATTATTATCATTAAAAGTATTATCATAATTATTATTATTATTATTGCTGCTAAAATGGGTATATCTATAAAAGTTATTATTTATTATCATTATTAGACTATTAGATACAATTACGAATATTATTAGTATTATTATGAAAATAATAAAAGTATTGCTTTTCATTAATATTGATATTAGTATCATTTCTATTAGTATAGTAACACATTTAAAATTTGTAACATCATTATTATTATTATCATTGTTATAAGTACTATCTTAACATTATCATTATTAGTATTATGATTATTAGTAATAACAATATCATTATGATTAAAAATATTATGAAGATAAAAATAAAAGTTTTAAAAATATTATTATAAGTACATATTAACTATATTAACAAATTATTTTCGAAATACTCATATATAACAATTTAGGCATTTTTACTATAACACTAAACAGATATACCTATATATAACTATAATAATATTAATCATTTTGAATATATATACAAATTAAATATATATAAAATATAAATTAAGATATAATAAATAAATTGTTCAGTTACGATTATGTGTATTAATATATATACAAATGATATAGGTTCGTGAATCCGAGGCCAACCTTACACTTGTTCAATGACGACATATGTATTTTTACTACGAAATACAGTATAGTGAGTTTCATTTGCTCCCTTTTTAAATGTTTTTGCAATATATATTTTTGGGACTGAGAATACATGCGCAATTTTTATAACTATTTTACGAAATAGACACAAGTAATTGAAACTACATTATATGGTTGAATGATCGAAATTGAATATGCCCCTTTTAGCTTGGTAGCCTAAGAATTTGGGAACATACCCCCAAATTGACGTGAATATTAAAGATAGATCTATCGGGCCCAACAAGCCCCATTCTGGAATTTTGAATGCTTTAGTACTTCGAAATTATCATGTCCGATGGGTGTCTCGGAATGATGGGGATATTCTATATACATCTTGTTAATGTCGGTTATCACGTGTTCAATCCATATGAATGATTTTTGTCTCTATGCATGGGGCGTATATTTATGAGAAATGGAAATGAAAATCTTGTGGTCTATTAAAATGATGGAAATAATTATTTATGTTAAACTAATGAACTCACCAACCTTTTGGTTGACACTTGAAAGCATGTTTATTCTCAGGTATGAAAGAATTCTTCCGCTGTGCATTTGCTCATATTAGAGATATTACTTGGAGTCATTCACGACATATTTCAAAAGATGTTGCATTCGAGTCGTTGAGTTCATCAAGATTATTATTAAGTCAATTATAGTTGGATATATTACGAAATGGTATGCATGCCGTCAACTTTCGATGTAATGAAAGTTTGTCTTTTAAAAACGAATGCGATGTTTGTAAAACGTATCATATAGAGGTCAAGTACTTCGCGATGTAACCAAATGTAATGTATTCATCCAGATGGATTAGGACGGGTCGTTAGATACGGTTCACCATATGACTAACCATTCACTCATGTGATGTAAGGCTCGTCTGTGCGTCTGGCCTCTCACTCGTGCGAGTGAGAGTGCTCACTCGTGCTAGCCACATCTTACTCATTCGAGTGATATCCCAGTCGTGCAAGTGAGGAAGAACAGTAGCAGCAGTAACTTCGAGCTTAAATGCTCAAATTCATCACTTTTAGTTGTTTCTGGTCGACTGATGGTTCACTAATATCATACAACACACATACAATCAATAACTAACATTAAACAAGCTTCTAACACTTCATATAATAGGATTCAAGCATCATGAACCCAAAAACCCACTAAACTCAAACCCTAGATTATAGTAGAGTTAAATCAAGTAATCCAAACTACAAACCTGATTCAAGGCTAAAGATGATGCAACAATTCAGTTAGCAAGCTTCAATTACACAATAACACTCCAAGATGTGATTAGGGTTTGCAAGAGAATGAAAGTAGGTACATGAATGAAATTCTCAAGTTAGGGAAAAATGGAGAGAAGTCTTTAGATTCCTTACATAAAAGAGCATTAAAATCTATACCCCATGTCAAACGCGTATTTACCAATTATATGATATCTAATGTACTTCATTAGACGGCTCTAACGGAGCCCAAATTAAATAAAGAAACATGTTCTGTGACCCTTATAACAAAACAAATCTAATTAAATCATCAAAGAACTGCTAACACACAATTAATAATAATCATATATAAATATTTAATAATCTAAGGGCATAATAGTAAACTTACACCTTCGCCCAAAGTCAGTATGTTACAAATCTACACCCTCAAAGAGATTTTGTCTTCAGGATTATGGTCTTGGTCAAACAATAGAGGGTAACGGGCCTTCATCAAATCTTCTGTATCCCAAGTTAAGTTGGCATCTAAACTATACTTCATTTCAATCAAAACCATTGATATCAGTTTCTTTCTCAACTTGTTAATTTTCTTGTCGAAAATTCTAATTGGTTCCTCCACTAATTTCTGATTCATATCCACTTTCAGATCTTGCAATGGTAAAATCTGAGTCTCATCTTCCACTTTAAACTTACGTAGATAACAAACATTGAAAGTGTTATGAATCCTAGCTAACTCTGACGGTAAATCTAAAACTACTGTTTGATCATTCAATACTTGTTATATCCTGAATGGATGAATATATCTTGGCGCTAATTTACCTTGTTTACCAAATCTGATGACCCCTTTCCATGGAGAGACTTTCAAGTACACTATGTCTCCCACATTAAAAGTAACAGGGCATCTATCATGAGCTGCTTTCAACTTTTCTCGAACAACAACCACTTTATCAGCTGTTTGTTGTACAATTTCAGGACCTGCAAACTATTTCTCCCATGATTCTAACCAACAAGTTGGAGTTCTACAATGAAGACCGTACAACATATCCTAAGGAGGCATACCAATACTCGAGCGATAAGAATTATTATAAGCAAAATCAATTAACAGTAAATGAGAATCCCATGATCCACTGCATTCTAATACACACGCTCTTAGCATATCCTCTAATGTCTGAATCGTTCGCTCAATTTGACCGTCTATTTGAGGATGATACGATGTAATGAGATTTACGTAAGTACCCAAACTCTGCTGTAAACTTTGCTAAAATTTGACACAAATCTAGAATCTATGTCTAACATAATGAATAATGGAATACTGTGACACCTGACTACCTCATATTCATATAACTGAGCCAACTTTGATAATGACATCGTTTCACTGGTGGCTAAAAAGTGTGAACTTTTAGTTAAATGATCAACAGTCACCAGATCATGTCATGTCGTTTCTGGGTTCGGGGTAATTTTGTTAAAAAATCCATCGTTAAATGCTCCCATTTCCATTCTGAAATTTCTAACCGGCTTAACGATCCGTAAGGATTATGGTGTTAAGGTATTACTTGTGCACAAATATGACATTTCTCCACTAGATGTGCAATATCTGTCTTCATTGTTGGCCACCGATACATGGTTTTCAAGTAATGATACATCTTTATTACTAGGATGAACAATCAATCTAGATTTAAGAGCTTCGCTTAGGATTAAATCCCTCAATTTTCCAAGCATAGGCACCCATATTCTATTACTCTAGGTCTTAAGTCCACGAGAATCATCAGTTAAATCCACTATTCGTTTAGTCATTAACTCAGATTTAAGATGTTCATCCCACAAAGCCTCGAGTTAAACCAATATCAAATGGTTTATCAAATCTGATTTTTTCTCTAAATGCATAAATTTAACATTATTTGAGGACTTTTTATGACTCACCGCATCTGCAACCACGTTTGCCTTACTCGGATGGTATTTAATTTTCCATTCATAATGCTTGATTAACTCTTGCCACTGTCTCTGACGCGTATTCAATTCCTTTTGAGAGAAAATATACTGCAAAATCTTGTGAACTGTATATATAACACATCGTGTCCTATATAAACAGTGTGTCCATAGTTTCAAAGCAAACACTACTTTAGCCATTTTTAGATCATGTACATGATATTTCCTCTCTTGAATTTTCAAATGTCATGAGGAATAGGCAATAACTCTGACTCTCTGCAAGAATACACAACCCAATTCAGCGAATGACGCATTACAATAGACCATAAAATCATCTGACCCTTCTGGTAACGCTAACACTGGAGCCTTGATATCGCTCAAAAAGTCAGTTTCATTTGTCGTGTAACAAGGTGGACAGAACGAGTCTCAAAAGGGTACGCTAACTAAATTTTTTTTATTTAAGAGTGGGTCTAAATCTTTTTTTACTTCCTTAGGTAGAAAGCATAAGTTAACCTAGAATTTTATGTATTTTAAATGGTTTAACGAATTGAAAATCAAGGGTATATATTTGGTTAAATTGCCTAGATAGAAAGATAGTAGTTGGTTTCTAAATTAACAGTCCTAGTTGCAAAAAAAGCTAAAAGATGGGAAGATATCTAGAGTTTGTAGATCAAGGAAATGCTGATCATGATATCTGCTTAGGCTAGGGAAAGGAAGTTATGTTAAAGATAAACCTTTAATTAAGATAATTTATATCTTATCGGATGAGCCAATCGTGTAATCATATCGGTCTTTGAGCTCTCAGAGTTCTCTTTGAACAGAAGGTGGATATGACACTAAGGTTACCCTATCGGAGTGTGTTTGAAACTTAGAAGGGTGTAGTGCGTTTTGGTAAACGAGGCAAGCTAAGTCCAAGATACATTGGACCATTTGAGATTACCGAAAGTATTAGACCGGTAGTGTACAGATTGAAACTACCGCAAGAACTTAGCGAAATTCATGACACTTTTCACGTTTCTAACTTGAAGAGATGTTTATCGGACGAAAGCCTAGTGATTCCTTTAGAAGAGATACAAGTGGATCCCAAGCTTCATTTTGTTAAAGAACCTGTAGAGATCATGGACCGTGAGGTCAAGCGGTTAAAGCAAAGAAGAATTTGGATAGTTAAAGTTCGATGGAACGCCCGTAGAGGACCAGAATTCACGTGGGAGCGTGAAGATCAGATGAGAAAAAAGTATTCGCAACTATTTCCTGAGGAGACGACTACGGCGGGCGTGCACTAAAATTTCGGGACGAAATTTTCAATAATAGGTGGGTAATGTATCAACCCTACTTTTTCCGTTACTATCGTTACTTGTCCGTTAATTATTTAACGGTGAATACGTAGAACTTTATGTGTTTAACTGATTTAAATGCATACATGATCCTAGTGGATTACTTGAATTAATATGTTTATATTAATTGATGAACTTGTTTCGGATAACGAAATGCTTAGAAAACGACACGATTTCGATAATCGCATAGAAAGCCCTTCAGTTTACGGAACTCAGAAAATTGATAAAATAATTATTTTCAATAATTATTAACTTTATGAAAAACTTATTTAATTTATTATTTATTTAATGAATTAAACCCGGTGGATTGCGTTTCAACGACCGGTTAACGTTCCGGGGAGCCGGTACGGTTAACAGAACTCGAAACGGACAACGCGCATACGACTAATTAAGCAAAACGAGCCCAGGAAACCCCTATAGGGCCCTACGGCTGAACCCACCCCATCACCCCTTTATGGACTTGTGTTTGGGCTATTAATTCATTACTGGACTTTTAGATTAGGGCCTAAGTTGATTTACGTAACAAATAAACATCTCTGGCTCCTCGTTCATTCAACCTAATCGACTTTTCTTGCTTCCTCCTCCCTCTTGTTGGCCTTCGAACACCATCACCATCACCATCACCATCAAAACTTGAAAATTTGAAGAAGTCTTGCGCATAAACGTTGTTCATTTAATCATTCTACACGCGCTAGTATCGATTAATTGTGTTTTTGAGGTATAAATCACTAACCCTAGTTGTTTTAAATCTAAAATTTTTCAATTACATAGTGTACAAGATTCTAGTGCTCAATTGGTTGTGATTATATTCGTTGTTAGTCGTTATTTTGCGCGATTGATGTGTTTTGATGTAATCACGAATTGATTTGTCATGAATCTTACTAAATGAGTTTACTTACTGTTAATATAATGTAACTATATGGATAGATCTCAAAAAATTAATAAATTTGGACTTTGGATTTGCGTATTTTCGTTACCGTGTGTGTAAGTTATGCTCAATTGAAGTTTTGTTAGGGTTTTGTATGCAATACGAATTTTCTGGTGTTTATGCTTTATGAATGAGTCATTGAAATGCTAACCACTGAATTCCTTGTTAAAAATCACTCAGGATAGACTTAATAATCATGTTAAAAGGTTACGTAAAGATCTCGATATGATTAAACGAATATTGGTAACTCGTATTGAGCTGAAACTGTTTTCATATGCACTCTAAATGACCTCACATGAACTAGATATAATTTGAGACCTTGATCTTCTGGAATGTTGTTATTTAAATGTTCATAAACATATTTCATTTGTATGATAGCTTTTGAAAACATTGTTTGTTATGTGTTATATGCATCACCAAATGACATGTCTGGATGTTATCCAAAACAGAAGGTCTGACTTTAGGGAATAAACTGTACAAAATGGCTAAATGAAATGCTTTGATTATTTTATAAATGGAAATTTGGAAGTCTAGAGTCATCTCCAATTGTCCGTTCGTTAATAGCTATTTTTTAAATTAAATGAGATTTTTTCTAAAACTGTTGCGCAAGCAGAAACTGATTTGGTAAACCTTAACTAGACCTTATCTGAAACCCGACTTGTAGACATCGTATGAGGCCCTGGATAGGCTTTTTGGAAACGTTTATGAGTCTAGTTGTGATCTGGAGTTTTCCATATTACCATGACTTATCTGCTATGAATTATGTTTGTTGTTTGTAACTTGTGCATGAATTTTATGCTATACGATAAACTGTGAACGCGTGCTTGAGAAACTGTGAGCTAAAACATGTTAGTTGACTTAGGATTGACATGTTGACCAAGATTGCATGACCTACTTATATGGTTGACTTTAGTTGACCACTTTGACCAAGTTTAACTTTTGGTTTGACTTTGGTTGACTTTTGTTGACTTGCTTGGACTAGTTGACTTTTGCTTACATGTTGAGTCAGTCTGAGCACTAGGACTATGCGTACACTATGGGTTGACATAGAGTGACTTATGTATTTACTTAAGGTAATCTATTTGACTAGGTTGTGTTTTATGGTCGTGATCGTCCGACTACTATACTGTTCACTAAGAGTTTCTGTGCATTTACAAAGGTGAGTCTACAGTCCCATTTTCTTTAACATTTTTGGGATAAGATAACATGCTATTTAAAATGTTTTACATATTAGGCACGAGTAACTAAACAATATACATATCAGTTCAGATCATAAATCCCTTAGCTTGATTATTTTAATTACTTTACGTAAGCTGGACTTGTAAGGACAATACCGTTAGGTTTGACAAACCTCGTCCCAACGCATGGGGTGTTTATTCTGTCGTAACTTGTACACTTGATCATTGTATGTTTAGAAAGGGTAAATGGAAGACGCGTAGTGAATGAGCTATCCGCTATGACAAATGTATACTTTCACGAAGCTTGCAAAGAAATCTCGTGGCTTAACTTACGATAAATGTTAACAAAAAATTATTACACTAAATACTGCTTTTCAGACTGTGCTTTATGCTATTTAAACCTGTGGTTTACGAACTAGAAACTAGACATGGTATCGTCTACAAACATTTGAAACAGAACCTTTTTGATGTCACACACAGTTGAAACTTGACGTCGCTGATTACAAATAGTTTAACACTTAGCATTTGTTGTATGCAAACTTTTGACATTAAACCTTGGTGGTTTCATACTGATAGATGTTTACTGATTTCTGAATACTAATTTTTGGATACCGATTACTGATACACGATTTCAATAACTGATTTTTGATAAACAATTTATGGAAACTGTTTTATGAAACATATGATGAACTGTTTACTTAAACCTGTAGATTCACTCAACTTTATGTTGACCCGTTTTGTTTGTTTTATCTCAGGTATTATTTGCTTCCGCTGTAGAACATTGCTGTTACGTAGAAATCAAGCCAAGTACTGGACCAGAGTTAACATTCTGTTAGTGTGTTCTGACAGGGTGTTATAAATGCCGGCCATACCGAGTTCATAGATGCTTCAAATACAGTATAACTGAGTTCAAGTAGATAAGTCTCATTTACAACCTAGGTTGGTTAGTAATGTGTCAAAAGTGTGTGCAGAATTGCTTATCTTTTAATCTAACTTCTAAATTTATAATATCTTAATTTACGGTTTACTTTTAACACCCTAACGAGCAACAAAACCCGATCAGATGTAAGATAGTATTTAGTAAGTTAAGGTTCATCCCAAGAGAAGGGGTGGATTCAGAAGGTATAACTTTGATTTTAAGATTTGATTTTGATTAATAAAGAAATAAGAAACAATTAAATTGCAGGTAAATAAATTGAAGAAATAAACAATATTAACTAAAACACGTGCTTGAACATTTCACCTTGATCACAATTGCATTTGAAACTAAGCTTAACTCAGATTTAATAAAGACCTAAGAATATCTAATCCAAGACTAGTTGATCAAGTTAATCCTAGAATAGATGTCTAGATTCACCGCATTTTTAAGACCTGATAGTAGGTTTAATATGATTAACCAAACCCTGATTATAGTTACTAGCTATAACCCTCACCATTATGATAATCTGATTTATTATCATGTTTAAGTTTACTAAGTTTAATCCTAGTGATGTTTTAGTTAAAACTTAATAGTAATTGTTTTTATTCAAATCAAACTATTTAAACAGTAGTATTTTAACCAGACATAAGACATAACAACTAATCCAGAGATTATGTCGAATTTAATTTTTTCTGCATTTAATGGATAAAGCCGTCAACTTGGTCAACGAAGTCGGCGGCTTCGTTGACTCTGTTGGATATTTTCGTCAAATATTGTTTTAATTTATCTGAGTTCAAAACTTAAAAAATTAGCATAATAATATGATGAAGCCATGGGCTTGGGGGTATGAAGCCGGCGGCTTCATACACCAGATCCGGTTTTCTGTTTTGTTTCATACAATTTAAATAGTTAAGCAATGTTCACAAGGTGTTACATTACATGCAAGGCAATTAGCCCATAACTAAAGTAAGAAGAGTAAATAAAAGACAAGAATTAATGGAAGAAATCATATCACATAAAGGAATTGAAATACAAATGATTGATTGAATAACTTGAATGTTGTGATAAATAAAAACCCTAACAAATTCGTGAGTTTGCCTCTGAATGCAGAGTACAAATAATTCTGAATGAATAAAACTGACCCCAAGGCCTCAATTTATGTTTCAGCAACCACCACCCCAAGCCGGCGTCTTGGAAATGAAGCCGGCGGCTTCCCATTGACTTGGAGTGGGGCTTACATAAAACGTGATCTTGAAGTGAACGTCGAATCTTTCTGTATAGGCTTGACTGTTTCCGGATCAAGATAAGAATAACTTCCAATTTTAACTTGAACTTGGGCAGCAAGATGTTTAAAATGTGTGACATAAGCCAGCGGCTTCAAGGTAAAGCCGACGGCCTGAATCTATTTTTCTTGGTCGTCAAGTTCTTCAATTTCTGGAACTTTCTGGAATATGGTGAGGAAGCCGGCGGCTTCAGTGCCTTCATGCCGGCGGCTTCATCTTGTTTTCTGCAACTTTTTATAGTTTGGATACTGTTTAATACATAACTTCAACAAAATATTAAAAATACATATTTTCCTATTTTTACCCATTTTAGTGTGTTTAAGTATCAGAATGGTTTAAAAATACCAAGATAACTCCTCAATATGTTATCAAAATTCTGTATAATTTAGGAGTTATCAGTTAGTCATCAAGATTCTAGCATACAAGCCTATCGAGATTACAGGTGCAACATAACAACAGTAATCATACTATATTTACATAACTACGCTTAGCTTAAACTTCTATCATGGCAATATACGAATAAATTTAACCTAACATGGCAAAATCAAAACGCATATGTGAACACAAATAATAACAGTGCATGTTTAAATAAAAAAGTGCGCTTCATATTGAAGCCTGAAAAGTGTAGCGTAGAGAAATTCATCCGAGATCGTAGGGACTCCGAATTATCTTCCAAAATAAGAGCTAACTACTAGCTACTAAATCAACTAAGTATTTTTTTGATTTTAGATATGTTGATAGAAAATGAGATATATTACAAATGAGTGATCAAAGCCTTTTTTATAGGCAAATCCGGCCCTGACGTGCCGGGTATGGAAGTCGGGAGGAGATGGCTAGCCCGGTACACGAGACCGGGGCGCCAGCCGGGTGGAGTGCTCGGGTGTTCTAACCGGTTGGCTTGGGAGTCTTGGCAGCCCATGTGGCTTGTGGCAGCCCGGGTACGGAGGCCGGGTGGCTCTACTTATTTGTTTCAGGGATCGTAACTTGGTTTCCGAGATCGTAACTTGCTTTTCACCATTTTTCCTCTAGATTCTTTGTTTTAAGCCCGTTTAATTTGATTCTTCTTGCATCGCCTTCGTAATTACTTGATCTACAATATAAGTAGATAAATGCTTAATCTTTGATAAAGTTCGAACCTTTATTACTTTTGGGAAGTTAGCATTGCTAAGCCGTTTCCTATCTCGAGACACAGAGAAACAATTGCCTTTCTTCAAAATACTAAAGGGTTTCATGGATAAAAAGATAGTAGTCTAGAACGAAGAAGCAGAAAAGGCTTTCGTTGAAATGAAGACATACATAGCTAACCTCCCGACTCCGACATCACCTAAAGAAGGGGAAACACCATATGTATATTTGGTTGCATCCAAAGAGAGTATCAGCACGGTCTTAGTAAGGGATAAAGATCAAAAACAAATCCTGATATAGTTTGTAAGTCGTGTCCTCTAAGGAGCTGAAGCTAACTATCCGGAGCTCGAAAAACTGACTCTGGAAATCGTGCATACAACTCAAAGATTATGAACGTATTTTCAAGTTTACTCTATCGTTGTGTACCTGATAAGCCTATTCGTCAGATACTCGCAAAACCATAAAAGTCAGGACGAATGGCCAAGTGGGCCATCGAATTAGGGGAACATGATATTGACTTTTAAGTGAGACACCCAATAAAGGGGCAAGTCCGAGCAGACTTCATTGCCGAAACAACAATGAGGATTACTATGTCTTCGAAGTAAGGTATGTAAAACTACTCTGGAAAAAATGAGGATTACTTTTTAAATGGATACTAACAAATCATATAACTAAGCGGAGTCTTTGCAATGCCCGAAACAAGAAATTGGAAGAGAAAATCGCAACAAAAAATCCTATGTATGGAATGCTGACAAACCGGATAACGAAGAAACGTCTTCGCAATGCCTGAAGTAAAGGATACAAAAATGTATCCCTGAAAACATTAAGGACTCCAATTTAAAAGGAATACAATGTTGTAAAACACATATACATACGTCCAGCACCCAAAAAAATAACAGAAGGGTCACTCCCGTAAGCCCTAAACATGACTTCCAAAGCCATGATCATTTTGGTAAAAAGAGGGTGCAAGACAAAAGCATGCACTTTAAAATATTCAGCACGCTCAGGTAGAATGACGAATGTGGGAACTTCACATTACATTCTATGAAAATTAATACATAATTTAGCAGTTACAAAAAGGAAAAAAAAAAAAAAAAAAAAAAAAAAAAAAAGATGACGAGAGTACCTTGATTGACGGAGAGAAGATAAAACCCTGATCGGAAGAAAAAAGATGAGAATTGGTAAAAAGTTAGAGGATATTATCAATAGAAATAACTAGAAAGTTACCGACCGCGCGTTGCGGCGGTGGCGTTCGGGTCATAATGTGGGTGGCGGGAAAATTTACTCGTGGCGAGCAGGAAGAAACGGGCTGTCGTTGTGTTTAGCGTTTTTTAAAAGGTATCCGTTTCGAACGTACCTTTTATCGTTTTGTTCATAAAATTATTTCGATTACGACGCTGCTTTCGAAAAAATTTAACTCGCGCCGAGCGGGAAGATACGGGCTGTCGTTGTGGTTAGCGTTTTTTAAAAAGTGTCCGTTTCGAACGTAGTTAGTTTCGTTTTGTTCACAAAAATATTTCGAGTTTAACAGTGTGGTCGGTGGAATTTAACTCGGAGCGAGGAGGAAGATACGGGCTGTCATAGGGGTTGGGGGAGTTTTTTATTTTAATTAAGTAAATTGACGTTTTACCCCCCGGATTTAAGGGTAGTTTATGTAAGTTATCGAAAGTTGAGGGTGGTTTTTTGCATTTTTTTTGGTGAAGTTTGGTCATTTTGACCAAATTTTGGGCGGGGTTGGGGGTCGAACGACCAAACTTCCCACGACTATTAGTATATAGGGTAATAATTTATTACACAAAGGAGTAACCGTCCAATCAATCAAGTCCAAATAAACCTTTGGTAATCACACCACGAAAAGATGTATGTACCCTCCACCTAAAAACAACGATCAGAAGGGCAAAAAATGTAATACACAAATGACAACATGCAAATGCTGTCAAATCGGCACCTAACTTACTATGAGGTTTAAATTCACGAAGCTCGCTAAATCACTCGCTCCATAAATTTAGCCTAGCAGACTTGATAAGGTATCCCACCTTCGGCACGATAATAACAGCTTCGTTGGACAAACATTCACGAAGAAAACAAAGGCGCACAAAGGTATCAACACTTGCCAACGGAGTGATGGCATCAAACTCAGTGCCAATAAACCTCAGTCAAGTAATAGTCATGGTTAGGGGACAATTTCTAGCTCGGCTGCCACCGTATCTAACTAAGGCAAGAGACCATCTTGCTTTCTCTTGTTTTTTTTTTTTTTTTTTGAACGAAAGAATATATAAAAAAATAAACTAGCAAGACGCTAGAAAGAAATTACAAAATATTCATGGGATTGTTCAACCAATCTGTCCAACTAATTCTACCTTTACACCATCTTGCTTTCTCTTGTAGGCGTTCAAAATGGTAAAGTCAAGGAATCTTTCGATAATGCATTGGGAACTAGCAAAACCTCAGGAATAAGGAGATCATTCTATATCGAAATTTCAGTTTCAAAAATCATAGATGATATAATATTTCTATAAATACGGGTGTACTGTATGGGAAGATCATTCTCAACACACACTTTATTCGATATGAAGTTGTACATATACAAGTTTAATATTCTCTCTCGGTGGTGTAAAGCAATACATTTATTATTACCTTCGGGTAATCGCCAACGAAGAGGATAAACCTCTTGCATTCACCTCTATTATATCTTCTTGACTTGGATTACCTAACCTTATTACTTTGATAAGGCTTGCCGGAAAATATACAAACAATGTGTATTTGTGGTTAAGTGTTATAAGTTATGTGATTATGTTAAGTTTTCTAGAGAAGTTTGTAATAGTATTATATATAATTTTTTTGAAGTTGATATTAATTATATTTTGAATATGATAAAAACTTAAAACGAAGCGTAACATTTGTATTAGTGAAGATAAGATGTTTCGTAAATCATAATGATTATTTCCCTTTCAACCTGTGTTTCGAAATATTTCGGTATTTCCGTATAGTAAGTCAGGATTTGGAAAACAAAATTGACGAATAAAACCAAAAATATATATATATATATATATATATATATATATATATATATATATATATATATATGATGAGTATAAATTTAATTATATAAACATAAATATGTAAATACGTACTCCCTCCATCCCGTTACAAGTTTTTTGCATACAGTTTTGGAAAATCTAACTAACTTCATTATCTACCAATCACAAATTTTTTCTATCTAGAATAAAATTTTCTCATTGATTGAATATACAAACTGTGTACTTATAACCAGAGGCGGATTCTCCTTGGGCTGTAGAAGGGCCATGGCCATCCCAGAATTTTGGGCTACTAGTAGACATCTATTAATATTCTATGGGTTAAAAAATAATTTACTCTATTGGGTCATCCTAAAGTTAATTTGTGCAGATTTTACTTTACAAATCAACCAAGAAATCTTTATCTTCAAAACAACTGTACGTATTCTCTAAACTTCCATCGACCGACTGATTTCTCAAAATTAATCAACCAGAGCCACCAATTTTTGAAGCTTCAAGACCAAATATAGAAGATGTGGACCCTAATTACTTTGAAAGAGATCCTCGAAAGCACAAACAAATATGGGATTATCTGGTTGGTAAAAGGGAAGAAGTAAGACGGTTTTATTTGAATAAGGCACCTTTTCATATTCATTTGGAAGAGTATCATACTAAACGTATATCTACTCATGCTCATAGGTTTCAATACTCGTGGTTTAGTTTATATCCTAATTGGTTGGAGTATTCTCCTACAAGAGATGTCGCATATTGCTTTTTATGTTACTTACTTTGTGACAAACTAGTTTTGCCTGACACTTTTATTGTCAAACGATTTGATAAATGGAAAAAGGTTAATGATGGAAAACGATGTGCGTTCATTAAGCACATTCAAAGTTCACAACATAAAATTGCTTTAGTATTTCGTGAAAATTTGTTGAACCAAGCTGGACATATTGCAAACATCTTTGAGAAGCAACAGTCATAGTTGGTTTCAAATAACCATTTACGATTGAAAGCTTCATTTGATGTAGTTCGTTGGTTAACATTTCAAGCTTGTGCTTTTCAAGGGCACGATGAGTCAACTAATTAAAAAAACTGTGGTAATTTTCTTGAATTGTGTTGGAGAATGCTCCTCATTGTTCGATGTATACTTCAAGGTTAATCCAAAAGGAACTTTTAAATATAATCGCCAATAAAGTTCGAAAACATATTCGTACTGAAGTTGGAGATTCTTACTTTTGTGTGATGGTTGATGAATCACGTGATGAATCCAAAAGGGAGCAAATGGCCATAGTTTTAAGATTCCTTGATACAAATTGGATCTTAATTGAAAGGTTCTTTGATTTTGTTCATCTTCAAAATACTACAACTATAACTTTAAAAACTATTTATGGGAACGACTTTCGCGTTATGAGTTTGATACTAGTAAAATTCGAGGTCAAGGTTAAGATGGAGCTAGTAACATGAGAGGGGAATGGAATGGATTAAAAGCTCTTGTTCTCAAAGATTGTCCTTATGCATACTATGTCCACTGTTTTGTTTACAGATTACAAATTTCTTTAGTTGCAGCCTCGAGAGAAGTAATCCCAGTTCACCAGTTCTTCGAAAAGCTAACTTCTCTTATAAATGTGATATGTGCTTCTAGTAAACGTCAGGATGAATTGAAAAAGGAAAATGTGATGACCCGGGAATTTCCGACAAAATTCAAACTTAATCCTTATATGACTTCGACACGATAAGCAAAGTCTGTAATATTGAGTCTCGAAAACTTTGGAATAGATTACATGAATGCATTTAACCTTTGACCGATTCCGACGATTCACGAACAATTAATTGTAAATAGATATGTGTGTATGTATATATAAATAATAATTTGAAATTATAAAATAAACATTAGAAATAAATATGTAAAACAAGATACAAAATAATTAAGTGTAAATTTAAAATGAATCTATATATATATTTATGATTTCTATGTATAAATTATTATTATATGTATATAGTAATATATATAAAATTTATAAATAAAAGTTAATATATAATATATTATATCACATAATTAATAATACAAGATGAAATATAGTTATCATATTACTTCCATTATCAATGTGGATATATGTATTATTAATAGATTAGTTAATATATATATATATATATATATATATATATATGAAATTCGATATGTATAAATTGTTATATCAATATTATTATATTTACTTTCATTATTAATAGCAATGTTAATATCAGTAAACAATTATTTAATATACAGTATAAAGTTTATACATTTAGTTTATCATTAACATTAGTAGTAAGGTATTAATTTTATGTTATTATGATTATTTGTTATTATTTTCTATGTTAACATTATTATTATTAATAATATTTATTAGAAAATAATACAATCTATTATCATTATCTTTAATAAAATAAATATTATTATGTATGATATTAGTATCATTATTAATTATTATTATTATTAATTATTATTAGTAAAAGTATTATTAATATTATTATTAATATATTTACATATTATTAATTACTAATATTAAATATAATATATATATATATATATATATATATATATATATATATATATATATATATATATATATATATATATATATATATATATATATATATATATATATAAAATCAATCAAATGAACGCTTATATTTCCTGTCCCTATCGAATTACATTCTACTGTCTGATCAGGTTGATTCCAAGTGCTACAAAACAGAAAATGCTACATATCAGTATCAATCAGTTACAGCAATCACGATTTTTTTTTTTTTTTTTATTTTTTTTTCTGTCCTTGATGATAGAACCTGTCTGATTTCCGTTAGAGGTCAGTTTCAAAGATCAAATAGAATCCAAATCAACTGTTAAATCATGTACTTAATAACCTTATACAATTCAAGAGCTGCAGTCTGGAATAAAAACCAAGTAATACCATTCGCAATGCCTCTGTTCTTCATATTTTTAGTCAAACTTCGAGATAGAGTGTTATTTAAAAATCTAAAAGTGCAGTGTTGTTAGGAAACGTTTATGTAAACTAACTGCAAAGTTTCATCTTCCAATTCTTCGTATCCAATTCAAATTTCCGAGTCAAACCTTCAAATTCAAAAAAGTCAAACTGTGTTCTTCATTAAAATTCAAACTTGTTTTGAGGTTTCCAGCTAAATTGAGGTTACAGAAAGTTTTTAATTAGGATTTAGCACCTTTTTCATGTAGAAGTCGTTATCTAAAACATTCTAAAAACTTGAGATTGATTTCGAGTTTGTAAACGTTCAAAAGGGACTGTTTTAGTTTTTTTTTTATTTTAATTCTGTTTTAAATCATGTAATCAGTTATTATTTGTCTTCTGTGTCTGTATGAATCCTAAAAGAAAAAAATCCAAATTCATAAATGGTTGTGTTGATTGATTATGAGTCGACAGTCTGAGTTGAATGATGAAGAAGAAAATTTAATTGAATAATAAACGGGTTAAATAAAACTGAGTTGGGATTATATCAGAAAAGTACACGGCAGAGCAGTGGTTAGTGTTGTTACGGGTGAGCGGGAGGTCGAGGGTTCGAGCCCCGTCGTGAGCAATTCTTTTTACAAAAGCTTTTATAAGGGTATACCTTTTTCTTTTATTATTATTATTATTATTATTATTATTATTATTATTATTATTATTATTATTATTATTATTATTATTATAAGTGATATTATTATGCTCATAATTATTATTGTTATTATTATGATTGTTATTATTATTACTAATAAAAGTATTAGTTAAAATTTATTATTACTATCATGATTATAAATAGGATTATTATTATTAATATTACTAACATTATTATCACTAGCACTTATCATTATTTAGGATTATTGTTATTATTATCATTTTAGTTATTATGTAATATCATTAAGTATTAATAGTATTATTATTATTATCCTTGATATAAGTATGCTTATTATGAATATGATTATTATTATTATTGATATTACAAAAGTAAAACAAAATATTATTATTATCATTAATTTTAGTATTAGTATCAAGTTATTGTTATTATTATTATTATAAATAACATAGGTATCATTTAATGAACTACTACTAAAATTATTATCTTTAGTAATAAAATAATTACTTTTATAGTTATTATTAATATCAAAATTATCACCGTTATCATTAATACTAGAAGTATCATTAAATTTTAAATCTATCATTTTATAAAAACTAGTATTATTATCAAGAATATTATTAGTAGCATCATTATTATTAACATTATAAGTATCATTAAAATAATCGTATTTTTTCTTTTTTTAACTTTTCTAATTATTAATATTATCAAATCTAATAGTATTATTACCTTTATTTAATATTTTCATAGAGTTAACCAGCAAATGATAATTATATAACGATATACTTAATACATATCATAAAACTATAATAATATCTTATTTATTAATATATATAAAAATGAATATACTTAATAAGATAAATAGTTTATTAATATAAAAACTATATCACTAATAATGAAATATATATATTTATTCGATTACGATTATACGTTTTAATATATATACAAATAATATAGGTTCGTGAATCCAAGGTCAACCCTGCATTGTTCAGTTTGTCTAATGTTGTCATATGTATTTTTACTACAAAATACATTAGGTGAGTTTCATTTACCTTTTTACCCTTTATATTTTTGGGCTGAGAATACATGCGTAAATTTTATAACTGTTTTACGAAATAGATACAAGTAATCGAAACTAAATTCTATGGTTGAATTATCGAATCGAATATGCCCCTTTTTATTAAGTCTGGTAATCTAAGAATTAGGGAACAGACACCCTAATTGATGCGAACTCAAAAGATAGATCTATTGGGCCCAACAAGCCCCATCCAAAGTACCGGATGCTTTAGTACTTCGAAATTTATATCATGTCCGGAGGAGGATCCCGGAATGATGGGGATATTCTTATATGCATATTGTGAATGTCGGTTACCAGGTGTTCAATACATATGAATGATATTTTTGTCTCTATGCATGGGACGTATGTTTATGAGAAATGGAAATATGAAATCTTGTGTTCTATTAATATTATGAAATGATTATTTATGATAAACTAATGAACTCACCAACCTTTTGGTTGACACTTGAAAGCATGTTTATTCTCAGGTATGAAAGAAATCTTCCGCTGTGCATTTGTTCATTTAAGAGACATTACTTAGAGCCATTCATGACATATTACAAAAAACGTTGCATTCGAGTCGTCGAGTTCATCAAGATTATTATTAAGTCAATTATAGTTAGATATATTATGAAATGGTATGCATATCGTCAACTTTCGATGTAAGGAAGTTTGTCTTTTCAAAACGAATGCAATGTTTGTAAAATGTATCATATAGAGGTCAAGTACCTCGCGATGTAACCAACTATTCTGAATCATTTGTAATCGATGTGGACTTTGTCCGGATGGATTAGGACGGGTCCTTTCAGTTGGTATCAGAGCGGTGGTCTTAGCGAACCAGGTCTTGAATTAGTGTGTCTAACTAATAGTTGTTTAGATGTATTAGTGAGTCTGGACTTCGACCGTGTCAGCATGTCAAAAGTTTTTCTTATCTTTTCGTGTCTAAAATTACTTGCTTATCATCCTTAAAGTCTAGACACATCTTACTGCCTCTATTGCATAGATAGTGTATAGATAAATTCGTATCTTAGCGTATCTGTTATTGTAAACCTTGCCTGACATATTCCGTAGATTCCTCCGTAACTTATGGGATTTTAGTATTTTATATGCATATGTAAATTATGTATTGCAGGGTACTAATCTACATCCTATAAACTATTCTTATCGAAAATCCTTCATCTGATCGTACAAGATGAATCCCTCAACCAGTTCGAATCCCTCGGATTCCGACAGCTATTCTGATTTAGAGTTTCACCTAAGCTTCGAAAGCAGTGTCACCAGAATGAATGAATCAATCATCCATCCCTAATTCATCTGATGAGTTCGTAGTCAACCTAATCAATGGAGACGCGAAAAAGTCGATCCCTTCCACCAACCGAATTCACCTCTTGACAATGAACCTGAAACGTTTACCGGCGAATCTATCCGAAACACCATTTTCAGCCTCATTTTCAGAGTAGTTCGACACGATTATATTCTATCTACAATTCTAAACCATATTCATCCACTCGTTCCGACTGACAATCATCCCGGAGTAATACAAGAAGTCAACGAACTTCGCACTCGAGTAATCAATTTGGAAAATATGGTGCAAAATGTACCAGCTTCAACAACATCATCGGCACCAACAGTACCATCAGTAACAGCACCATTACCATCAACAATCCATGCCTCAATATCTCATTCTATACCTTGAGTATAATTATCGTTCTACGAATTGTTCTACATCAGTTTTCTTCGTTCGACATGGCGATTATGTAATCTCTAATGTTTTAGAGATTATATATTCTTATTCTAACGGTAAATCAAATGAGCTTAATATCATATTAACTCACTAAATCCATGATTATATCTGAAGAAAATATATATGTATATATGTTTTCATAAAGATTGTAATTAAAAATTATTTCGTACAAACTGTTAATGGTAAAAATATTTTAACGGGTAGGTAATACCCGAGGAATATTTAGATCTCACTTTAATAAGTTATACTGTACATTCTTCGAATCTGATTCAACGGTCAATTACTATCCTACTTACATCCACCGAAATACGTATCCGTTCACCAAAGAATAACTATTTTCATTCAAATTCAAATTTCATATTAGGATTTTGACATATCAGAATCCAACAAGTGGCATAATGAAGAAAAAAATGGACACAATAAAAATTGATTAGAAACACACTAATTAACAATATGAAATTTTGTTAAGAATTCACGCTAACAAAATCCTAGCTAACTGTTCCTAGCTAACTGTTAATTCCGTATTACATTTTATTTATCGCAATTTAATTATCGTAATTTATTTTATCGCAATTTAATTCTCGCAATTTTATTTATTGTTATTTAATTTCTGTTATTTACTTTACGCACTTTATTTATCGTTATTTAATTTCTGTTATTTATTTTACGCACTTTAAATATCGGAACACGTATTCAAGGTTTTGACATATCATATCGACGCATCTATATATATTATTTGGAATCACCATAGACACTCTATATGCGGTAATGATCGAGTTCTCTATACAGGGTTGAGGTTGATTCTACAATAATATATATAGTTTGAGTTGTGATCGAGTCTGAGACGTATACGGGTCACGACACGTATTAATTAATTCGAATATTATATATTAAACTATATATATAAATTATTGGACTGTCAACTATGGACTATCGACTGTGGACTAATAACATTAAAAAATTAAAATAAATTAAAATATTGATTATAACATATGAAACTAAACAAGTCTTCAAGTTTGCCACTTGATTTCACCTTAAACCTCATTTGTATCTTGAAGATTACAATATGCGTTCAAACCTTTCATGATTCTTGAAAATGCCTCAATCGATAGGATGAACCAACCGCACTTCATCTACGGAAGAAAAGATTGATGCATATAGTAATGCACTTGAAAAACTCTCGGAAACTGAGTAAACGTTTAACACATAACTGTGCTAATTTCTTTAGCGTTATTATTACCCAAAAATAACTTTGCAGTTCTTCTTCAAAATAGCCAATTTTGTCACAGCTCTAGCAAGTCAACTTCGACTTTTCGTTTGAAATAACTTTATTATAACCTTGATACATACGTTGTCTTTTCGCCTTCGTTACCGGGGAACTGTTTATATCCCACCACATTAACAGTAAACGTACCAGCAACTTCACTACTCTTTGGCGTAAGTCACTTCGATAAATCACTATATTTATTCATAAAATACCCTATCATATACTCATCCTCGTTTTGTAACAAGAATTGCCTTACCGGGAATCAGCAAATCAGTATTTTAAATCTCGCAACGTTTCTACATCAATAGTTATATTTATACATATAACATTTATCTCTTAGAACTATGATCTTTCATTCTAAAATTCTGAAAAGCACTCAGTCACAAATCAATACTCTGAATGTTGAAAAAGCTGAATGAAGCAACAGAAACCATAGACAACCGTAAACGACCTTAATCATCGAAAGTTTGATGATAAAGAATAGTATGTTGGAAAAGCTCAGAAAAGTTGTAACTGGAAAACGGATTGAGCTAACCACGAAGGAGACCAAGAAAAAATATAAGGACCATACCATATATTCAAAAAATCCAGGTAATTCTGGATCCGATGAAACCTTCAACGAATATCTTGCTCTGTACTCATGTTAAAATCTTGCGGAAAATCTTCCTCATCAACCATCGAACTTAGAAATTCCAAAATATCATCATCAATATCTTCGATATTTCTGAGGATATTTTCATAAATATTCTCGTCCGAAATTATATACCTCTTCGTGCTTCCTGTGTATCATTATATTGGAAACATTCAATAGAAAATTTAGTACCGAAAAGCAGATTATGCGAAACTATGAAGAAAGCCTTGGACAAATTACAAAGAATAAGTTTGACTTCGAAGAATCCAAATGATTCAATGTCTACTAAAGTCTTTAGTGAATATCTTGCTCCTTACTCTAAACCCTTGCAGACAATAGTTTCTATCATCCTCTGATCTTAGATATTCCGAGATATTATTGTATCTTTCATTATAAATATGCTCCATATTTCTGGAGATATTTTTATAACTATTCTTATCTGAAATCATTAATCCCTTCGTGCTATCAGTATTACATAATATAGAAACTGTTAGTTTCTATATTCTGTAAAATTTTGAGCTTAAAATATGAATGTTATTGAAGTAATGTTGGGAACTGATGCATGAGTTAGTATAATATAATGACACTTGATCAACGTGATTATATTATAGTAAGTCATGCTGAGTTTCTAATGAAACATGATGATTCACAGACTCTAATGTCATCATGTGCCATGTTACACGACTCTTGTATTCTATTTAAACCTCTAAAATATCAAGAAAATATTCCTTGATGATTCGGTCTTTTCCAGAGTATTCTGGTAATTTAACAAATCAAGATCGTGCCATTACCATTCCCTTCTTAGAACATTAACAATGTTCATTCTAAAACTTATATCCGCGAATTCTGGACCATTACAAGAGATGCCCAATCGCAAGAAGAAGAAACGAAGGGACAAATCTCCGAAATAGAAATTGGAGTATAAATCGCAGCAAATAGGGGGAGTATTAACTGGGAATGACAATGATTATAGAAAAACAGAAGCAAGGACTTCGAAGTATAAGAGAAAATATAAAGCCCAATGACAACACCGAAATTACAAACTGTGGATGTCAGTGCGTATAGCAATATAAAGACACGGGAGGATTATAAATACAATAATCCCTAGAGCATAGTAGAGATAAATAGATTCTTCCGGTGGGAGTTGGAAAAGAAGAACAATCATTGAGATAGTCAGAATAAGAACAAGGATTAGAACTGGATTAAGCATTTTCACAATCTTTTGGATGTATGAACTAAGAAGGAAAGTATAGGAATGGTGGAAATAATGGAACGGAAGAGTTTAATTTATAATGGAAATATCAGACAGAGTAATCGAGGCAGATCACCGCATCTAATTATAGAGATCTTAATTTCCTTGTTCGCCGAAGAATCAAATCTTTTAGATTTCGAAGATTTTCTTCAAATTCCTTGAATTCCGAAATTCAACAAAGACAACGTCAAAAGTTAAGACGCACCTTACTTTCTAAATCCAACCCTGATTCTGTCAAAAGTTAAGATGAATCTTTACTTTCCTATTTCACTCTTTTGCGATAGCTTCACTCGTATTCTTAGAATAATAGAATCATTTTATCATTATTATTCAATAATGATAAAACTCTATTTATCAACTCATATTCGTCATGAAAACATTTTTATTGTTAACCATGACCACCTCACTCAAATTTCGGGACGAAATTTCTTTAACGGGTAGGTACTGTGATGACCCGGGAATTTCCGACAAAATTCAAACTTAATCCTTATATGACTTCGACACGATAAGCAAAGTCTGTAATATTGAGTCTCGAAAACTTTGGAACAGATTACATTAATGCATTTAACCTTTGACCGATTCCGACGATTCACGAACAATTAATTGTAAATAGATATGTGTGTATGTATATATAAATAATAATTTGAAATTATAAAATAAACATTAGAAATAAATATGTAAAACAAGATACAAAATAATTAAGTGTAAATTTAAAATGAATCTATATATATATATATATATTTATGATTTCTATGTATAAATTATTATTATATGTATATAGTAATATATATAAAATTTATAAATAAAAGTTAATATATAATATATTATATCACATAATTAATAATACAAGATGAAATATAGTTATCATATTACTTCCATTATCAATGTGGATATATGTATTATTAATAGATTAGTTAATATATAGTATATATATATATATATATATATATATATATATATATATATATATATATATATATATGGAATTCGATATGTATAAATTGTTATATCAATATTATTATATTTACTTTCATTATTAATAGCAATGTTAATATCAGTAAACAATTATTTAATATACAGTATAAAGTTTATACATTTAGTTTATCATTAACATTAGTAGTAAGGTATTAATTTTATATTATTATGATTATTTGTTATTATTTTCTATGTTAACATTATTATTATTAATAATATTTATTAGAAAATAATACAATCTATTATCATTATCTTTAATAAAATAAATATTATTATTGTATGATATTAGTATCATTATTAATTATTATTATTAATTATTATTAGTAAAAGTATTATTATTATTATTATTATTATTATTATTATTATTGTTATTATTAATATATTTACATATTATTAATATATATATATATATATATATATATATATATATATATATATATATATATATAATCAATCAAATGAACGCTTATATTTCCTGTCCCTATCGAATTACATTCTACTGTCTGATCAGGTTGATTCCAAGTGCTACAAAATAGAAAATGCTACATATCAGTATCAACCAGTTACAGCAATCACGATTTTTTTTTATTTTTTTTTATTTTCTGTCCTTGATGATACAACCTGTCTGATTTCCGTTAGAGGTCAGTTTCAAAGATCAAATAGAATCCAAATCAACTGTTAAATCATGTACTTAATAACCTTATACAATTCAAGAGCTGCAGTCTGGAATAAAAACCAAGTAATACCATTCGCAATGCCTCTGTTCTTCATATTTTTAGTCAAACTTCGAGATAGAGTGTTATTTAAAAATCTAAAAGTGCAGTGTTGTTAGGAAACATTTATGTAAACTAACTGCAAAGTTTCATCTTCTAATTCTTCGCATCCAATTCGAATTTCCGAGTCAAACCTTCAAATTCAAAAAGTCAAACTGTGTTCTTCATTAAAATTCAAACTTGTTTTGAGGTTTCCAGCTAAATTGAGGTTACAGAAAGTTTTTAATTAGGATTTAGCACCTTTTTCATGTAGAAGTCGTTATCTAAAACATTCTAAAAACTTGAGATTGATTTCGAGTTTGTAAACGTTCAAAAGGGACTGTTTCAGTTTTTTTTTATTTTAATTCTGTTTTAAATCATGTAATCAGTTATTATTCGTCTTCTGTGTCTGTATGAATCCTAAAAGAAAAAAAATCCAAATTCATAAATGGTTGTGTTGATTGATTATGAGTCGACAGTCTGAGTTGAATGATGAAGAAGAAAATTTAATTGAATAATAAACGGGTTAAATAAAACTGAGTTGGAATTATATCAGAAAAGTACACGGCAGTGCAGTGGTTAGTGTTGTTACGGGTGAGCGGGAGGTCGAGGGTTCGAGCCCCGTCGTGAGCAATTCTTTTTACAAAAGCTTTTATAAGGGTATACCTTTTTCTTTTATTATTATTATTATTATTATTATTATTATTATTATTATTATTATTATTATTATTATTATTATTATTATTATTATTATTATTATTATTATTATAAGTGATATTGTTATGCTCATAATTATTATTGTTATTATTATGATTGTTATTATTATTACTAATAAAAGTATTAGTTAGAATTTATTATTACTATCATGATTATAAATAGGATTATTATTATTAATATTACTAACATTATTATCACTAGCACTTATCATTATTTAGGATTATTGTTATTATTATCATTTTAGTTATTATGTAATATCATTAAGTATTAATAGTATTATTATTATTATCCTTGATATAAGTATGCTTATTATGAATATGATTATTATTATTGTTGATATTACAAAAGTAAAACAAAATATTATTATTATCATTAATTTTAGTATTAGTATCAAGTTATTGTTATTATTATTATTATAAATAACATAAGTATCATTTAATGAACTACTACTAAAATTATTATCTTTAGAAATAAAATAATTACTTTTATAGTTATTATTAATATCAGAATTATCACCGTTATCATTAATACTAGAAGTATCATTAAATTTTAAATCTATCATTTTATAAAAAACTAGTATTATTATCAAAAATATTATTAGTAGCATCATTATTATTAACATTATAAGTATCATTAAAATAATCGTATTTTTTCTTTTTTTAACTTTTCTAATTATTAATATTATCAAATCTAATAGTATTATTACCTTTATTTAATATTTTCATAGAGTTAACCAGCAAATGATAATTATATAACGATATACTTAATACATATCATAAAACTATAATAATATCTTATTTATTAATATATATAAAAATGAATATACTTAATAAGATAAATAGTTTATTAATATAAAAACTATATCACTAATAATGAAATATATATATTTATTCGATTACGATTATACGTTTTAATATATATACAAATAATATAGGTTCGTGAATCCAAGGTCAACCCTGCATTGTTCAGTTTGTCTAATGTTGTCATATGTATTTTTACTACAAAATACATTAGGTGAGTTTCATTTACCTTTTTACCCTTTATATTTTTGGGCTGAGAATACATGCGTAAATTTTATAACTGTTTTACGAAATAGACACAAGTAATTGAAACTACATTCTATGGTTGAATTATCGAATCGAATATGCCCCTTTTTATTAAGTCTGGTAATCTAAGAATTAGGGAACAGACACCCTAATTGACGTGAACTCAAAAGATAGATCTATTGGGCCCAACAAGCCCCATCCAAAGTACCGGATGCTTTAGTACTTCGAAATTTATATCATGCCCGGAGGAGGATCCCGGAATGATGGGGGATATTCTTATATGCATATTGTGAATGTCGGTTACCAGGTGTCCAATACATATGAATGATATTTTTGTCTCTATGCATGGGACGTATGTTTATGAGAAATGGAAATATGAAATCTTGTGGTCTATTAATATTATGAAATGATTATTTATGATAAACTAATGAACTCACCAACCTTTTGGTTGACACTTGAAAGCATGTTTATTCTCAGGTATGAAAGAAATCTTCCGCTGTGCATTTGTTCATTTAAGAGACATTACTTGGAGTCATTCATGACATATTAAAAAAAAACGTTGCATTCGAGTCGTCGAGTTCATCAAGATTATTATTAAGTCAATTATAGTTAGATATATTATGAAATGGTATGCATATCGTCAACTTTCGATGTAAGGAAGTTTGTCTTTTCAAAACGAATGCAATGTTTGTAAAATGTATCATATAGAGGTCAAGTACCTCGCGATGTAACCAACTATTGTGAATCGTTTGTAATCGATGTGGACTTTGTCCGGATGGATTAGGACGGGTCCTTTCAGAAAAGGTTGTTGAAACTGTACGTTTATTGGAACTTGATGAAATTGAAACGAGTAAAGGACTAAACCAGGTTGAGACCTTAAATAAAGGAGGCAATACTCATTGGGGCTCTCATTTCTCTTCGATTTGTAGTTTGCTTTCAATGTTTAATGCTACACGTGTTGTTCTTAAAGCAATAATTGATGATGGATCTTGTTCTCTACAACGTGGAGATGCTGATTCAGCTTATTGTTATACAAAGTCATTTGAGTTCGTGTCGATTTTACACTTATGAAAGACATAATGGGAAAGATTGAAATTCTTTCTCAAGCTTTGCAAAAGAAATCACAAGATATAATTAATGCCATGAAGCTACTTGCTGCAACGAAGGAAAGTCTTAATGATTTGAGAAATAATGGATGGGATTCTTTACTTGCAAAGTTAAAAATATTTTGTGAGAAGCACGAAGTAGATATTTCTGATGTGAGCGCTTTATACAAGTCTGGTCGATATCTCCATCATCAACAAGATAATCAAGTTACTTTTGAACATTATTATCGGGTAGACGTCTTCATTAACACACTTGACAAAAAGTTGTTAGAGTTAAATAATAGATTTAATGATCAAGCTATGGAGTTATTAACTCTTAGCTCCACTTTAATTCCCAGAAAAAATCGAAAGTGTTAAATATTGATCATCTTTGTTCTCTTGTTGAGAAATACTATCCTGCAGATTTTTACAGAGCAAGAGAGGACCCGATTGAAATCTGAGATAGATTTGTTCAATATTGAGATGCAAAATACCCAAATCTTAGTGGTGCATCAAATCTTGTTGAAGTATCTAGAGGTCTTGTCGAGACTGAGAAACATGAGAACGATAATATGCTAGACAAGTTAATTCGACTGATCTTAACGCTTCTCGTTTCGACTGCCACAACCGAGAGATCGTTTTCCGGGATGAAATTATGCAAGAATCGGCTTCGCAATAAGATGTCTGATGACTTTCTTGTAGATAATTTGCTGGTTTATATTGAAAGAGAAATTGCTGAAAAATTTGATTCGGATTCTATTATCGATGATTTAAAAATGCTTAAAGGTCGTCGCGCTGAATTGTAATGATTTTCATCATCGTATATGTGACTATGATGATGTATATTTTTGTAAAGTGTCAAACTTAAATCTTTTGAATGTTCGTAATTAAACTTAAATCTTTTGAATGTTAGTAATTATCGCCCTCCCATTCATAAACTTCACGTTCCGCCACTGCTTATAACGGGACATCTCAAAATAGAAATGTAGAGACTTGTGGTGATGGTGAGAAGGAAGGAGTAAAATATATTCCGGTGTTTAAGACTGGAATTACTTTATAATATTTGCATGTTTACGAAGCAAAAACAGAGGGACCAAAGCTTTTATGCTCCATGAGCAATTCATATGATTTCATCTTCCAAGAAAAAGATTTGCATGTTGGATTACATTGTACATATCCAACACTAACCTTCACAAAAATGCTTCCTTGTCTGCCTAATTTCTTATCAAATATTCATTAACAAGTGATTTTGTCTACTCCTAATTTGTGTTGCATCTAGCAAGGACCGTGTTTTAGGGTGGTCAAAAACACAAAGCATTTAGGCACATGATTCTTGGGCAATATCAACTACTTCCAATTAGTTTGCATTTTTGCATCCCATAATCACATTATCTTTACTTAATTAACCTAACCTTGATCGGATCCCGGCTGTGAGCACGCAGTGGTTAGCCCATGTGAGCTTTGGTTCAATAAGTGATGTAATTTTGTACGACGAAAATATTGTGGATTCAAATGGTACGTACTTGTTTGGAAGGAAGCTAAAATAAAGGCAATATATGCAGAGACATATCGAATCTATATCTATATCTTTATATAATTACAGGAACCAAATGAAACAGTAGGGTTTTGCAATGATCTTAATGCAAAATATCAGAGCCCCTTTTTTGTCTTTTTGATATATGGCTTTGTTTCAACAAAAGTTGGTCTCAACTCTCAAGAGACTAATCCTCGGGCAATAATAATGCAACTACAAAAATCATGTCACGTGTATTCAAGGACAATGTCAATCAGGGCGCGTTGTCATGGCTTTCCTTGTTTTTCTTTTTTTCTTAAAACATCACAATATGTTATTGTAGTATTTAGAGAATTCGGAACGTACACGAAAATAGTAGCAGAAGCGGAAAGAATCGACGTTTATATCACCGGTCGAAAAAAACAATCACAAACGGAAAGCTTTCGAGGTTCACAACCTAAGATTCTCTTATCTTGTTTGCCTCAAACATACACGAACTTAACAAGAACAATACCCTGTCTATTTCTCTCTTTCTTTATGTATATGCTAATTATGTTAGGTCACTTCTTAGTATCACTGTACTTCCTTTTTGTAGTGATTACATATAACCACTTAGCAAGTGAAAAGTCACCATTAATCCACATATTAATGGATGGTTAATTGTAATTATGCACTAGCATAAATGAGTACTTAATTCCAAATAAATACCGACATAATGGTATTAAGTACAAAGGAAGTTAGTGGCCAGATTGGATCCGAGTCAAAAACGAATCCAAGTTCCAACATCTCCCACTCGCACACAGACTGACTTGATATACTCATTATATCTCGAGAGAACAAACGTGTAATTTGCGAACCGTTCATACTGGAAAAATAGGTCGTGCGACCGGCATACGTTGAGAGCACACATGTTATACATCTGTTAGGAATATATAGCGCCTCAAAAAAATGACAAGAGTAGATTTAGTATGCAATATCCTAGATCATTAATCACATTAATAACTCACATGATCTCAGTTTCGCTAATAAAACCATATTGTATTCCCAATTATCATTTATCACTAAGACTTATCCCTAAGACATGATAATTGGCCAGCCGGTGAATACAACTTAATGTAAACTTCAAATGATCTTTCTTTCTCTTACAATCCTTTGGCCTTAACCCAACTTGCTTTTCTAATAACGTCCTGCCCGGTCGAATCACTCATAACCCTTAAGCAACGCTTGAGATAGCAAACATTAAACTAAGCCTCAAGAGACGAGAAAAAGCCATAAGGATATTAATTGAGGTTACTAATACCTTAAGGGACTCACATAACATAGAAGTAGAGATCGTTTCTCCTATTTCCCTTATTGGTCGTCTTGATTACATGTGGTATGAATCACATGCTGCAAGATTTCTCCTTTCCCAATGGAGGTATATCTTTAAACCAATGTTGCACAGATGATAGTTTAAACATACTTAATGTTCAAACTCGAGTTCACTCATCTACTCATCAAAACACATCTTTCTCACAAGAACTCACATCTGGATATAAGACAGATAATGTGATACTTTAATAATTCACATATTGTTGTAAATGTTACAACTGTAGCATCATATATTTTAAGTTTGTGCTCAGTTGTCACTCAGACAATATACTTAAAATGCGCTACTTCACCAGTCACTACTATAGTGATGGAGCTGATCACCCATGTGAGTGGGCTGATCTCTAATCTGTCCGACATACTTTTCTCACAATAATACTTTGTATATAGGATTTGACAAACACATTGTCATGGATATTAAACACTAAATATGTTGGGAAAAATAATACTCAATGCAATCTCAAAATCTACGCAACCCCTGAGATGTGACATGTCACATAAACATATATCTCTAGGCATGGATTTCTCAAATTATTTGGAACCATTTTATTCGTAGATATGTACTACATATTTATTATTTCTTGCAACCATGTCTATAAGTAATGTTACATTTTACGACTATGTGCTTGATTTACAATGGACCTTGGAGTCATTTTCGTAACCAACAAATTATTAACTTGAGTAAACTATTACTCAATTAATAACTTTGTAATAAACTCCAAGTTTCTCAAATGATTGGTTAAGCTACACAACTTATTGAACCTTAGCCGAAAAATCAGCCTTCACTGTAAATATGGCTTCCTACGACTAATCATTGTTACTCCATAAGATAACAACCTAGTTAATATATGTACAACCTCCTGTTTGAAAATCATTTTTGTCAAAGCACAATAAGCTAACATTACTACTTAGATACCTTAGTATCAGTTTCATGGATTTTAATTACATTCCATTCTAAATGGAAAGAAAGTAATTAACTTTGTACATTTCAAAACGTACAAAGAACTTCCTACTTTATTCGCATAGAGAACAATCTCCATTTGCTCATTTCATTTTGGAGTGTAAGGACAAAAAGATATGCTCAATTTCCACCATAAGATTGTTAGTGAGATTACGTAACGTGTACAAGGATCTTGTTAATATAATAACTTCCTTGAACAATTTCTTTAAATTCTAATTTCAAGAATACATAAAAATTCTCCCACACTAACATTCTTCTTATTGACCCAAGCCACAAAATATCATTAACGTATAACGATAACGACATTTAGACCTTTTAGTATATACTCATGATCATAATGAACTCATTCGATATGATTACATTGTGAAAATATATATCAAAGACTATTTATGGTCATTAACAATCTATGAACCTTTTGTTTGTAGCAAGCTTTCATGAAATCTACACATAGATTTCTTGATATGGTTCTCTTAAACAAACAAGACTTTTCACATTTAAAAAATGTAACTTAAGGTTCATAATTGTCATTATGGCCAGAATCAAACTAAATTGGTGAATTCTATTCAAGAAATGAGGTTTTCACATAGAAAACTTTTCTTGTTAGTTGTAGCCTTTTGCTACATATCGAGCTTTTAAATCTTCTGAAAACTCCCACAACTTTTAATTTTGAGAATACATATATTCTCGAAAGATTTATGTCCTTTTGGAAGCTTAACTAATTCTCAAGTATTTGAATTATTGGTAACTCAAAAGCTCCCACTCAACTTAGAATTATTCTCATTCACAATAGGTTGAGGAATTTTACATAGATAAACAAATTATCTGTCATTATTCCTCAAATTTCTCCCACTCGAATGAGATAATTATGTGGCATCAAATAAAGACAAATCTTTATTTATATCTCGATATATTAGGAATTCATTTTCTAGAACGTTACCTTTTAAGATTTAAATTTTGTAGTGACCCGAACTTTTCCATGTTTATATATATTAATTGAGATTGATATTTACATGACTAAATGTTTCCAACGTGTTAAGCAATCAAACTTGTTAAGACTTGATTAAATGAAATAAGTTTCATATAGACAATTGATCACCCAAGTTGACCGGCGATTCACGAACGTTACAAATTTGTAAAAACTAAATGTTGTGGTATATATAGACATATATATATGGTTGACATGAGATTATGATGAGTAAGTATCTCACTAAGTATATTAACAATGTGTGATATACATAAGAAATGAGATTACTAAGTTAAGAAACTCGAAATGATATATATAACGATTATCGTTATGATAACGTCTACTAAATACATATGTATCATATTAAGATATTGATACACTATATTTAACATGATAAAATGATATTTAAATATATCATTAAGTGTGTTAACAATGAACTACATATGTAAAAACAAGACTACTAACTCAAGAATTACGAAACGAGACTTATATGTAACGATTATCGTTGTAACAATATTTTAATGTATATATCATATTAAGAGATATTAATACATCATAATATCATGATAACATAATAATTTAACATCTCATTTGATATAATAAACATTGGGTTAACAACATTAATTGAGATCGTTAACTTAAAGGTTTCAAAACAACACTTACATGTAACGACTAACGAAGACTTAACGACTCCATTAGAATTTATATACATGTTGTGTTTTGATATGTATTCTTACACTTTATAAATACTTCAAGACACATATCAAAGTACTTCTACTTAACAAAAATGCTTACAATTACATCCTCATTCAGTTTCATCAACAATTCTACTCGTATGCACCTGTATTCGTACTCGTACAATACACAGCTTTTAGATGTATGTACTATTGGTATATACACTCCAATGATCAGCTCTTAGAAGACCATGTGAGTCACCTAACACATGTGGGAACCATCATTTGGCAACTAGCATAAAATATCTCATAAAATTACAAAAATATTAGTAATCATTCATGACTTATTTACTTGAAAACAAAATTACATATCCTTTATATCTAATCCATATACCAACGACTAAAAACACCTACAAACACTTTCATTCTTCAATTTTCTTCATCTAATTGATCTCTATCAAGTTCCATCTTCAAGTTCTAAGTGTTCTTCATAAATTCCATAAGTATAGTTTCATAAAAATCAAGAATACTTTCAAGTTTGCAAGTCTAATTCCAAGCTTTCTAATCCATTCCAAGTAATCATCTAAGATCAAGGAACCTTTTTTATTTATAGTAGGTTATCTTTCTAATTCAAGGTAATATTCATATTCAAACTTTGATTCAATTTCTACAACTATAACAATCTTATTTCGAGTGAAAATCTTACTTGAACTGTTTTCGTGTCATGATTCTGCTTCAAGAACTTTCAAGCCATCCAAGGATCCTTTGAAGCTAGATCCATTTTTCTCATTTCCAGTAGTTTTATCCAGAAAACTTGAGGTAGTAATGATGTTCATAACATCATTCGATTCATACATATAAAGCTATCTTATTCGAAGGTTTAAACTTGTAATCACTAGAACATAGTTTAGTTAATTCTAAACTTGTTCGCAAACAAAAATTAATCCTTCTAACTTGACTTTTAAAATCAACTAAACACATGTTCTATATCTATATGATATGCTAACTTAATGATTTAAAACCTGGAAACACGATGAACAACATAAAATCGGATATACGCCATCATAGTGAAACCGGGGGCTGTTTTGGTTTGGATAATTAAAAACTATGATAAACTTTGATTTAAAAGTTGTTCTTCTGGGAAAATGATTTTTCATATGAAATGAAACTATATCCAAAAATCTTGGTTAAACTCAATGTGAAAGTATGTTTTTCAAAATGGTCATCAAGATGTCGTTCTTTCGACGGAAATGACTACCTCTTTAGTAATTGACATGTAACTTAAATTTCTGACTATAAACCTAGACTTTTTCTGTTTGGATTCTTAAATTAGAGATCAATATGAAACCATAGCAATTTGATTCACTCAAAACGGATTTAAAATGAAGAAGTTATGGGTAAAACAAGATTGGATATTTTTGATCTTTTTAGCTACGGGAAATGTTTAACAAATCTATACAAATCATATCCTAGCTAACTTATATTGTATTATACATGTATTCTAATATATTATGTAATCTTGGGATACCATAGACACGTATTCAAATATTTTGACATATCATATCGACCCATGTATATATATTATTTGGAACAACCATAGACACTCTATATGCAGTAATGTTGGAGTTAGCTATACAGGGTTGAGGTTGATTCCAAAAATATATATAGTTTGAGTTGTGATCTAGCCTGAGACATGTATACACTGGGTCGTGGATTGATTCAAGATAATATATATCGATTTATTTCTATACATCTAACTGTGGACAACTAGTTGTAGGTTATTAACGAGGACAGCTGACTTAATACACTCACATCTTTAAAACATAATAAAAATGGTTGTAATTATATTTTGATCATACTTTGATATATATGTACATATTTGTATAGGTTCGTGAATCGATCCGTAGCCAAGTCTTATTTCCGAGGAAGGAAATATCTGTGAAAATGAGTTATAGTCCCACTTTTAAAATCTAATATTTTTGGGATGAGAATACATGCAGGTTTTATAAATGATTTACAAAATAGACACAAGTACGTGAAACTACATTCTATGGTTGAATTATCGAAATCGAATATGCCCCTTTTTATTAAGTCTGGTAATCTAAGAATTAGGGAACATACACCCTAATTGATGTGAATCCTAAAGATAGATCTATTGGGCCTAACAAACCCCATCCAAAGTACCGGATGCTTTAGTACTTCGAAATTTATATCATATCCGAAGGGTGTCCCGGAATGATGGGGATATTCTTATATATGCATCTTGTTAATGTCGGTTACCAGGTGTTCACCATATGAATGATTTTTATCTCTATGTATGGGATGTGTATTGAAATATGAAATCTTGTGGTCTATTGTTACGATTTGATATATATAGGTTAAAATTTATAACTCACCAACATTTTTTGACGTTTAAAGCATGTTTATTCTCAGGTGAATACTAAGAGCTTCCGCTGTTACATACTAAAATAAGGACAAGATTTGGAGTCCATGTTTGTATGATATTGTGTAAAAACTGCATTCAAGAAACATATATCGATGTAATATATTTCTATTGTAAACCATTATGTAATGGTCATGTGTAAACAATATATTTTAGATTATCATTATTTGATAATCTACGTGATGCTTTTAAAACCTTTATTGATAAAATAAAGGTTATGGTTATTTTAAAAATGAATGCAGTCTTTGAAAAACGTCTCATATAGAGGTCAAAACCTCGCAACGAAATCAATTAATACGGAACGTTTATAATCAATATGAACGGGACATTTCAGTTGGTATCCGAGCGTTGATCTTAGAGAACCAGAAAATTTGCATTAGTGTGTCTTATCGAGTTTGTTAGGATGCATTAGTGAGTCTGGACTTCGACCGTGTTTTCTTTAAAAATGATTGCTTAACATTTTTGTTGGAAACTATATATTATTAACATGTAAATATTATGTGATATATTAATCTCTTAACATGTTTGATATTGTGTTATAGATGTCTACCTCTAGCACAAATCCCATTGACTCACCTAATAATAACGAAGAGTCGAATATATATTGGCAAGATTCACAAGTTCCCGAAGAACCGGAAGAAGAGGAAATGGAACCGGAAGAAGAGGAACCGGAAGAAGAGGAACCATATGAAGAGGAACTGGAAGAAGAAGAGGTTCCGGAGGGGGGAATAGTAGGAACCACAGAAAACCGGTCAAATAAAAGAAAATCCTCAACCAATGGACCAAATTTAATAATGGTCAATGGTGTTTCCGCTAAGGAAGCAAAATATTGGGAAAATTACCAATTTTCCGATGAATCGGATCCTGATGAGGATTCCGATGATGTTATAGAAATTACCCCGACCCAATTTAATGAGGCAAAAGAAAATAATATGGGAAAAGGCATCAAAATAGAGAAATCTGATTCCGACCCCGATGAACTTTATATGTACCTTCAACACCCGTATTTTCAATATCGTGACAATAACCCAGGAACCTCTAAACCACCAGGTTTTTATAAACCAATGTGGAAAACGACAGCTCGTATTAGAGGAACATTATATATCCCTAGAAAATTAGGAAAAAGAACCAAGTTCGAAGAAGAAGAAACCAGTGATTCAGATTAGAGGGGTGTGAGCATGTTGTGTAATAAATGTATTGTAGTGTGCTTGTACTTTTATGTTCTATGTAAAAATTGCTTGTATTGTTTGTTATTATGAATCTAATCCTTGTCTATTTTACAGTATAAAAAAAATGGACGTTAAGGGTAGACAACCGAATATTTTAGAAGACCTATCAGAGGATATGATTGAGGAAATCTTGTCTAGAGTCGGTCAGAATTTATCAGCACATTTAGTTATGGCGAAATTAACTTGTCAAACATTTGAAAGATTTTCCAGAAATGCCTTAGTTTATAAAAGGCTTTCCTTTGATAGGTGGGGTATATCACATTGGGGAGACTTTAAGTTACGCCGTGTTTTCTTTAAAGCGTTAAATGCGGGGAACCCAAATGCAATTTTACGCTACGGGTTAAGAACCTATTTTGACTCAACATATCCCAACATAGGATTTTGTGAATTAGAAAGAGCTTCTAACATGCAACATAAAGAAGCATGTTATGCTTACGGGTTAGTGATGTTCGCTTCTTACCAAAGTGAGAAAAAGAACATCGGATTGCAGCTTTTAAATAAAACTTTCCCACAAGTGACGGATTCAGTAATTGGGGTGAGAAACAAGGTTTCTAGATTATTACGGGGCTGTTGGACATTACGAAACCCTCGTCCTTTTGACGACATTACAACATGCTGCCTAGCCAATAGTCATAACGGTTATTTTCCACAACACCAAGGATGGGAAGTCGTCTTAGTAAAACCAGAATGCATGACTTGATTCTGGACTTATGAATTACGTGTCTTTATTTCCTTTGCTGAACAACTTGCGTATTAACTAGATTTATCTTCAAAACTGCCCTGTATCATAGTGTACTATATTTCATGTTATATGTAATATAGCGAAGTTGTAAGTTTGAAGAACATTTGTGTGTGATATATTATTATAATCAGTTTTTCATATGGAATTGTAGTAGTTGAATTGTATATTAGCTACTAAGTATGAACTTAACGGGTAGGTAGTACCCGAATTTAAACTTATAAAACACTAATATGAAGAAAAAGCTTTTATAAATGAGTTCATATTATGCTACGAGATACTATTGACTACTCTTAATATTCTGTATGATTAACTTGTTTCATTTGACTATTTTGAAGGAAATGGAACCGACTACTCGACACACCTTGAATATGAGCGAAGAGGAATTTTGTGCCTTTCTTGCTTCAAACATAGCCGCAGTACAGGCCGCGCTACATACCAACAATAACTCTGAATCTAGCAATACAGCTAACGGTGCAAGAAATCGTGTAGGATGCTCCTACAAGGAATTCACTGCCTGCAAACCTTTAGAATTTGATGGGACCGAAGGACCAATTGGATTGAAACGGTGGACCGAGAAAGTTGAATCGGTGTCTGCCATAAGTAAGTGTGCTGAAGGAGACAAAGTGAAGTACGCTACGCATACCTTCACAGGTATTGCGTTAACATGGTGGAATACCTATCTAGAGCAAGTGGGACAAGATGCTGCTTACGCGCTACCGTGGTCAGTATTCAAGCACTTGATAAACGAGAAGTACCATCCCAGAACTGAGGTCAATAAGCTCTAGTCAGAACTTAGAGGGTTATGAACACAGGGATTCGATATTACTTCGTACGAAAGATGATTCACAGAATTGTGCCTATTGTATCCGAGAGCGTTCGAAGATGAGGAAGAGAAGATCGACGAGTTTGTGAAAGGCTACCGGAGAGAATCCAAGAAGATATAAGTTCGCACGAGCCTGCCTCCATACAAAAGGCATGTAGAATGGCTCACAAACTAGTGAACCAGATTGAGGGAAGAATTAAAGAACAGGCGGCCGAAGAGGCCAACGTGAAGCTAGTCAAAAGAAAGTGGGAGGAAAACGGTGATAAGAGTCACCAATACAACAACAACTATCCCAACAATCGCAACATCAATCGCAACTACAACAAACGGCACAACAACAACAACTACAACAATCATCCCAACAACAATAACAACCGCAACAACAACAACAATCAGAAGAAGCTATGCCAAAGGTGTGAAAAGTATCACTCGGGGTTCTGCACCAAATTTTGCAACAAGTGTAAAAGAAATGGTCATAGCGCGGCAAAGTGTGAGGTCTACGGACCAGGGGTTAACAGAACGAAAGGAACAAATGGTGTCGGAACGAGTAATGGCGGAGCAAGTAGTGTCGGAGCAAGTTATGCCAATATAGTTTATTATAAATGTGGAAAACCGGGCCACATTATTAGAAATTGCCCGAACCAGGAGAACACGAATGGACAAGGCCGCGGAAGAGTTTTCAATATTAATGCGGCAGAGGCACAGGAAGAGCCAGAACTTGTTACGGGTACATTTCTTATTGACAATAAATCTGCTTACGTTTTATTTGATTCGGGTGCGGATAGAAACTATAAGAGTAGAGATTTTTGTGCTAAATTAAGTTGTCCATTGACGCCGTTGGATAGTAAATTTTTACTCGAATTAGCAAACGGTAAATTAATTTCAGCAGATTATATATGCCGGAATCGAGAAATTAAACTGGGTAGCGAAATATTTAAGATTGATTTGATACCAGTAGAGTTAGGGAGTTTTGATTTAATAGTTGGCATGGACTGGCTGAAGGAGATGAAAGCAGAGATCGTATGTTACAAAAATGCAATTCGCATTGTACGAGAAGAAGGAGAACCCTTAATGGTGTACGGAGAAAAGGGCAACACGAAGCTACATCTTATTAGTAATTTGAAGGCACAAAAACTAATAAGAAAAGGTTGCTACGCTGTTCTAGCACACGTCGAGAAAGTACAAACTGAAGAAAAGAGCATCAATGATGTTCCCGTCGCAAAAGAATTTCCCGATGTATTTCCGAAAGAATTACCGGGACTACCTCCACATCGATCTGTTGAATTTCAAATAGATCTTGTACCACGAGCTGCACCAATAGCTCGTGCTCCTTACAGACTCGCACCCAGCGAGATGAAAGAACTGTAAAGCCAACTGCAAGAACTATTAGAACGTGGTTTCATTCGACCAAGCACATCACCATGGGGAGCTCCTGTTTTGTTTGTCAAGAAGAAGGATGGTACATTTAGGTTGTGTATTGACTACAGAGAGTTGAATAAACTTACCATCAAAAACCGTTATCCACTACCGAGAATTGACGACTTATTTGATCAACTACAAGGCTCGTCAGTTTATTCGAAAATCGATTTACGTTCTGGATATCATCAAATGCGAGTAAAGGAGGATGATATTCCAAAAACTTCTTTTAGGATGAGTTATGGTCATTACGAGTTTATGGTTATGCCGTTTAGATTGACTAACGCACCAGCTGTGTTCATGGACCTTATGAACCGAGTGTGTGGACCATATCTTGACAAGTTTGTCATTGTTTTCATCGATGACATACTTATTTACTCAAAGAATGATCAAGAGCACGAAGAACATTTAAGAAAAGTGCTAGAAGTATTGAGGAAAGAAAAACTGTACGCTAAGTTTTCAAAGTGTGCATTTTGGTTGGAAGAAGTTCAATTCCTCGGTCACATAGTGAACAAAGAAGGTATCCAGGTGGACCCGGCAAAGATCGAAACCGTTGAAAAGTGGGAAACCCCAAAAACTCCGAAGCATATACGTCAATTTTTAGGATTGGCTGGTTACTACAGAAGATTCATCCAAGATTTCTCCAAAATAGCAAAACCCTTGACTGCATTAACGCATAAAGGGAAAAAATTTTAAGGCGTTTCAGTTATTGAAGAAAAAGCTAACTACGGCACCTATATTGTCACTGCCTGAAGGGAATGATAATTTTGTGATTTATTGTGACGCATCAAAGCAAGGTCTCGGTTGTGTATTAATGCAATGAACGAAGGTGATTGCTTATGCATCTAGACAACTGAAGATTCACGAGCAAAATTATACGACTCACGATTTGGAATTGGGTGCTGTTGTTTTTGTATTAAAGACTTGGAGGCATTATTTATATGGGGTCAAAAGTATTATATATACCGACCACAAAATTCTCCAACATATATTTAATCAGAAGCAACTGAATATGAGACAACGCAGGTGGATTGAACTGTTGAATGATTATGATTTTGAGATTTGATACCACCCGGGGAAGGCGAATGTGGTAGCTGACGCTTTGAGTAGAAAGGACAGAGAACCTATACGGGTAAAAGCTATGAATATAATTATTCGTACTAACCTTACTACTCAAATAAAGGAGGCGCAACAGGGGGTTGTAAAAGAAGGAAATTTGAAGAATGAGATACCCAAAAGATCAGAGAAACATCTTAATATTCGGAAAGATGGAACCCGATATAGGGCTGATAGAATTTGGGTACCAAGGTTTGGAGATGTGAGAGAAATGGTGTCACGACCCTACTTTTTCCGTTATCTTTTACCGTTTATTATTTAACGTCCGTTAATTGTTATTTGTGCCATGTCATTTCTATGATCTATATTATTATTTTTGTAATAATATATTAATTATTATGTGTTATATGAATATTTGTATTCATATTTTAAGTTGTACGTTTCTACGTGTCATGGATTTCTATCCAGCGAATCTTTTCGGTTTTCAAACCAACGGTCAAACTTTTGGGATTTTTAAATCTAAATTATTTTAAATATGATATTTTGATGTCATATGATCATATATAGTGTTTATATATTTTATTTGTCGCGTATGCGTTATCTCTCCGAATATTTAATCGCGTAGCGGTGTTTTCGCGTTTCGGGTTTTCGTTCGGGCATTCGGGCCACAAGAATTCTTTTATTTATCAAAGTTGGGCCACAAAGGGGCCCACACCATCAAAAATTCAGCCAAATGGGACGCCCTCCCCATTTTCATTTTTTTTCATTTTTCATTTCATTATCATTTTAAATTTCCTTGTTTTTTCCTAAACCTAATTTATCTCCCCTTCCTCTTTTCTTTTTTTCTTGGCTGTCACCTTCTCACCATCATCATCATCAATTCATCATCAAATCAAGCTTGGATCATAGGGCTTTTTGCATAATCGGATTGCTCCCGTTCTTCTCTACGCGTTCATATAAATCAATTCTTGATTAGGGTATAAACCCTAACCCTAGCTTTTCAATTTTTCTTTAACTTTTATGTTTTTATATGTTATAATGATAGTATGATGCTTATATGTTATTGTATTGTTGATTGTATGCGTAGAAATGCTCGTTAATTCATGTTTTCGGTTTGATTAATTTGGGACAGCAGCTTGTTTGTTATTTTCTGGAAATTTAACTGTTATAAAAGTGAAATTAAAGTGTCTAGATGAGTTCCTCTCATTAATACATTAATTTTAGACTCTGGATTCATGTCATTTCGATTCCCGGATGTCTAGTTATGATTAAAATGGTGTTATGTGGAGATTATACTATGAAAATGAATTGAACCAGGTTTGGTCCAACTTTGTGACCATTTTTAGAGTCCTTAGGGTGTACTAGTGTGTTAGGATTGATGATGGGATGAACTTTCATGTTCGGGTCATCGAAATGCGAACCACGGATCACCCGTTATGACTAAAACACGTTTTTGAGCGGATTAAAGGTCCAAACTGATTAAGAGCTGTAAGTCACGACTTGGTGACTATTCTTGGGATGTTCTTGAGCACACTAATGTGTCGGGTGGGTTGGTTAGGCGAAGATATATATAAAACTCGCCAAAAAACGATTCCCGGGGCTCAAGTTATGACCCGATGAACTTTTAATTAAAACTTATGGTTAATTATTAAAACTTATGATATAAATAATGATTCTCATTATTATTAAATTACTTATGATATAAAAGTAATTATTATAATTTAAGACTTATGATATACATTTATTATATCATTTAATTATTACTTATGATTTAAATAAACTTTTAATTAAACTTATGATTAATAATACTTTTATTATTAATGAAAAATACTTATGATAAGTATTAAAATTATATTATGAGATTATTATAATAAGACTTATAATAAGGATTAAATAATTATTTAATTATTATAAGACTTAGTTATTATTTAATTATGATTTAATTATTAAATACTTATGATTTAATAATTATAATTAGAAACTTATGGTATGATTAATAATTCATTATTAATTAATAATACTTATGATATGATTAAAATTTATTATTAAATAATAATACTTATATTATGTCTAATATTTAATTAATTAATTAAATACTTAGGTTATATTAATTATATCATTTAAACTTATGTTAACTTAACAATTCATTTTAATTTAATTAAACTTATGCTATGACATAATTATATATATTTAACTTTAATAAACATTATAACTTATATTACTACTACAACTTATACTTTTAAAATTAATGTTGACTATGTTTGACCAAGGTTGACTTTTGGGTTGACTTTCGGTTGACTTTGACTTTCAGTTGACTTTTGTTGACTTTCTAAATAAGGAAATTTTCCTAACTTAAAAACTTTCTAAAAATAGAAACTTTCTAAATTTGGAAACTTTCCAAAAATAGAAACTTTCCTAAAATAGAAACTTTCCTAAAATAGAAACTTTCCAAAAATGAAAACCTGCTAAAATAGAAACTTTCTAAAAATAGAAAGTGTGTGTCCGTACGTTGTTCCGATCAAACCGATGCATGCTGAGTATTGTTCTATGTCTACTTGCAACATGTACAATAGCTATCATACTAAGACTTGACCTAAGTTAGTTATTTATATCGACCTGCTTTATTTATAGGTCGGCATTGTGATCATTCCTGATCACTATACTCCATTTGCTATTCGCTTATTTGTGTTGATTACTTCGTTACTATTAAGGTGAGTTATAGTCCCATTTTTCTATTTTAAATCTTTTGGGATGAGAATACATGCTATTTATTTTATATTTTGGACACATGTGGAAGTTGGTTTAAATTATTCATTGTGAGTTGAACAAAAATATTCCCTAGTCTAGTAACTGTAATCACTGATTTCTACTGGTGAACGCGAATCCTACGGATAGATCTATCGGGTTTGACAACCCCATTTTGAGCTAGTCGCGCTAGCAATTTATAATCAGAATGTTTAGTACTTCGTATTTAGTTGAAGATACACTTGTTCGGTGTATATTATTTATTGTGTTTGGCAAGGGTAAATAAAGGGTTAAGTGGTTACCAGGTGGCTCACGGAAAATGGAATAATGTTTTTATATGTTTTCGAGCATATAATTTTGTGGTCCAAAAGGGGTTTTTATGTTTTCAAACATAAATTTTTATGGTTTAAATTAAATATTGTTTGCAATATTAAACCTATAATTCACTCAATATTTTTGTTGACAGTTACTCGCATGTTTTATTCTCAGGTTCATGATTGATTGCTTCCGCTGTACTTAGAGAGTCTGCATATTTTTGATGGCAACTTTTGTTAAACATTAACTTGCATTCTATTTTTGATACATTAGATTGTAGGTGTTTGTTGACTTTGTTTTGGTCAACTTTTAATTAAGTAATAATGTATGGTTTTTCTAAACTTACATATTTTGGTAGGTTTCCTTTATAGGAAATCATTTTTAAATAAATAATGCAAGGTTATTTCTCAAATTCATATAGTGTTATGATCAAGCTGTGGGACCAAGATAACGATGGTCGTCAAGTGTACTTTGACGGGACGTTTCAAATGGTACTTAAAGAAGCACATAAAACCAGATATTCAATACATCCCAGAGCGGGGAAGATGTATAAAGATCTCAAGAAACACTTTTGGTGGCCGGGTATGAAAGCCGATATAGCTAAATATGTAGGAGAATGTTTGACGTGTTCTAAGATCAAAGCTGAACATCAGAAACCATCAGGTCTACTACAACAACCTGAAATCCTGGAATGGAAATGGGAAAACATTACCATGGATTTCATTACTAAATTGCCAAGGACTGCAAGTGGTTATGATACTATTTGGGTAATAGTTGATCGTCTCACCAAGTCAGCATACTTCCTGCCTATGAGAGAAGATGACAAAATGGAGAAGTTGGCGTGATTATATTTGAAGGAAGTTGTCTCCAGACATGGAATACCCGTCTCTATTATCTCTGATAGGGATGGTAGATTTGTTTCAATGTTCTGGCAGACGTTGCAACAAGCATTGGGGACTCGTCTAGACATGAGTACTGTCTATCATCCACAAACTGATGGGCAGAGTGAAAGGACGATACAAACGCTTGAAGACATGCTACGAGCATGTATTATTGATTTCGAAAATAGTTGGGATCGACACCTACCGTTAGCAGAATTTTCCTACAACAACAGTTATCATTCTAGTATTGAGATGGCGCCGTTTGAGGCACTTTATGGTAGAAAGTGCAGGTCTCCGATTTGTTGGAATGAAGTGGGGGATAGACAGATTACGGGTCCGAAGATAATACAAGAAACTACTGAGAAAATCATCCAAATTCAACAACGATTGAAAACCGCCCAGAGTCGACAAAAGAGCTACGCGGACAGTAAAAGAAAAGACATAGAGTTTGAAATTGGAGAAATGGTCATGCTTAAGGTTTCACCTTGGAAAGGCGTTGTTCAATTTGGTAAACGGGGGAAACTAAATCCAAGGTACATTGGACCATTCAAGATTATAGATCGTGTCGGACCAGTAGCTTACCAACTGGAGCTACCTCAACAACTCGCGGCTGTACATAACATTTTCCATGTCTCGAATTTGAAGAAATGTTTTGCTAAAAAAGATCTCACTATTCCGTTGGACGAAATCTAAATCAATGAAAAACTTCAATTCATTGAAGAACCCGTCGAAATAATGGATCGTGAGGTTAAGAGACTTAAGCAAAACAAGATACCGATTGTTAAGGTTTGATGGAATGCTCGTAGAGGACCCTAGTTCACCTGGGAGCGTGAAGATCAGATGAAGAAGAAATACCCACATCTATTTTCAGAAGATTCGTCAACACCTTCAACAGCTTAAAATTTCGGGATGAAATTTATTTAACAGGTAGGTACTGTAGTGACCCGAACTTTTCCATGTTTATATATATTAATTGAGATTGATATTTACATGACTAAATGTTTCCAACGTGTTAAGCAATCAAACTTGTTAAGACTTGATTAAATGAAATAAGTTTCATATAGACAATTGATCACCCAAGTTGACCGGCGATTCACGAACGTTACAAATTTGTAAAAACTAAATGTTGTGGTATATATAGACATATATATATGGTTGACATGAGATTATGATGAGTAGGTATCTCACTAAGTATATTAACAATGTGTGATATACATAAGAAATGAGATTACTAAGTTAAGAAACTCGAAATGATATATATAACGATTATCGTTATGATAACGTCTACTAAATACATATGTATCATATTAAGATATTGATACACTATATTTAACATGATAAAATGATATTTAAATATATCATTAAGTGTGTTAACAATGAACTACATATGTAAAAACAAGACTACTAACTCAAGAATTACGAAACGAGACTTATATGTAACGATTATCGTTGTAACGATATTTTAATGTATATATCATATTAAGAGATATTCATACATCATAATATCATGATAACATAATAATTTAACATCTCATTTGAAATAATAAACATTGGGTTAAAAACATTAATTGAGATCGTTAACTTAAAGGTTTCAAAACAACACTTACATGTAACGACTAACGAAGACTTAACGACTCCATTAGAATGTATATACATGTTGTGTTTTGATATGTATTCTTACACTTTTGAAAGACTTCAAGACACATATCAAAGTACTTCTACTTAACAAAAATGCTTACAATTACATCCTCGTTCAGTTTCATCAACAATTCTACTCGTATGCACCCGTATTCGTACTCGTACAATACACAGCTTTTAGATGTATGTACTATTGGTATATACACTCCAATGATCAGCTCTTAGCAGCCCATGTGAGTCACCTAACACATGTGGAAACCATCATTTGGCAACTAGCATGAAATATCTCATAAAATTATAAAAATATTAGTAATCATTCATGACTTATTTACATGAAAACAAAATTACATATCCTTTATATCTAAACCATATACCAATGACCAAAAACAACTACAAACACTTTCATTCTTCAATTTTCTTCATCTAATTGATCTCTCTCAAGTTCCATCTTCAAGTTCTAAGTGTTCTTCATAAATTCCATAAGTATAGTTTCATAAAAATCAAGAATACTTCCAAGTTTGCAAGTCTACTTCCAAGATTTCTAATCCATTCCAAGTAATCATCTAAGATCAAGGAACCTTTGTTATTTACAGTAGGTTATCTTTCTAATTCAAGGTAATATTCATATTCAAACTTTGATTCAATTTCTACAACTATAACAATCTTATTTCGAGTGAAAATCTTACTTGAACTGTTTTCGTGTCATGATTCTGCTTCAAGAACTTTCAAGCCATCCAAGGATCCTTTGAAGTTAGATCCATTTTTCTCATTTCCAGTAGTTTTATCCAGAAAACTTGAGGTAGTAATGATGTTCATAACATCATTCGATTCATACATATAAAGCTATCTTATTCGAAGGTTTAAACTTGTAATCACTAGAACATAGTTTAGTTAATTCTAAACTTGTTCGTAAACAAAAGTTAATCCTTCTAACTTGACTTTTAAAATCAACTAAACACATGTTCTATATCTATATGATATGCTAACTTAATGATTTAAAACCTGGAAACACGATGAACACCATAAAATCGGATATACGCCGTCGTAGTGAAACCGGGGGCTGTTTTGGTTTGGATAATTAAAAACTATGATAAACTTTGATTTAAAAGTTGTTCTTCTGGGAAAATGATTTTTTATATGAACATGAAACTATATCCAAAAATCTTGGTTAAACTCAAAGTGAAAGTATGTTTTTCAAAATGGTCATCAAGATGTCGTTCTTTCGAAGAAAATGACTACCTCTTTAGTAATTGACATGTAACTTAAATTTCCGAGTATAAACCTATACTTTTTCTGTTTGGATTCTTAAATTAGAGATCAATATAAAATCATAGTAATTTGATTCACTCAAAACGGATTTAAAATGAAGAAGTTATGGGTAAAACAAGATTGGATATTTTTGATCTTTTTAGCTACGGGAAATGTTTAACAAATCTATACAAATCATATCCTAGCTAACTTATATTGTATTATACATGTATTCTAATATATTATGTAATCTTGGGATACCATAGACACGTATGCAAATGTTTTGACATATCATATCGACCCATGTATATATATTATTTGAAACAACCATAGACACTCTATATGCAGTAATGTTGGAGTTAACTATACAGGGTTGAGGTTGATTACAAAAATATATATACTTTGAGTTGTGATCTAGCCTGAGACGTGTATACACTGGGTCGTGGATTGATTCAAGATAATATATATCGATTTATTTCTGTACATCTAACTGTGGACAACTAGTTGTAGGTTATTAACGAGGACAGCTGACTTAATACACTCAAATATTTAAAACATAATAAAAATGGTTTTAATTATATTTTGATCATACTTTGATATATATGTACATATTTGTAAAGGTTCGTGAATCGATCCGTGGCCAAGTCTTATTTCCGAGGAAGGAAATATCTGTTAAAGTGAGTTATAGTCCCACTTTTAAAATCTAATATTTTTGGGATGAGAATACATGCAGGTTTTATAAATGATTTACAAAATAGACACAAGTACGCGAAACAACATTCTATGGTTAAATTATCGAAATCGAATATGCCCCTTTTTATTAAGTCTGGTAATCTAAGAATTAGGGAACAGGCACCCTAATTGACGCGAATCCTAAAGATAGATCTATTGGGCCTAACAAACCCCATCCAAAGTACTGGATGCTTTAGTACTTCGAAATTTATATCATATCCGAAGGGTGTCCCGAAATGATGGGGATATTCTTATATATACATCTTTTTAATGTCGGTTACCAGGTGTTCACCATATGAATGATTTTTATCTCTATGTATGGGATGTGTATTGAAATATGAAATCTTATGGTCTATTGTTATGATTTGATTAAACCTATAACTCACCAACAGTTTTTGACGTTTAAAGCATGTTTATTCTCATGTGAATACTAAGAGCTTCCGCTGTTGCATACTAAAATAAGGACAAGATTTGGAGTCCATGTTTGTATGATATTGTGTAAAAACTGCATTCAAGAAACATATGTCGATGTAATATATTTCTATTGTAAACCATTATGTAATGGTCATGTGTAAACAGTATATTTTAGATTATCATTATTTGATAATCTACGTAATGCTTTTAAAACCTTTATTGATAAAATAAAGGTTATGGTTGTTTTAAAAATGAATGCGGTCTTTGAAAAACGTCTCATATAGAGGTCAAAACCTCACAACGAAATCAATTAATACGGAACGTTTATAATCAATATGAACGGGACATTTCAAATTTAGTCAACCTCCCACTGTGGTGTTCACCTATGAACACAAAATCTTTTGATTGACAATGTATTTAGTGAAAACACATTTCACCCTCTTAGACCCATTGTCCAGAAAATTATATACATTGCACAATCATAATACCTTATGACATTGTAATTGTGCTTACAATCTTTCCATAACTTATATGGTGTGAAAGTTACTAATTTTTAAGGACATTCAGTTAGGTACTAATGTGGGATTTTTCACATTACCCCATCATCTCCCTAACCAATTCGAGGACTATTTATTCCAACTTTCCAAAACATCATTTTGCTGTGGGGTTATTGGAGTAAAGAAATGACGTTTGAATACCTTTAGCATCACATAGTGCTATAAACTAATCACAAGATATTCACATCCTCGATTGGACCTTTATACGAAGTATATGTTTCTAATAATTTTTCGTGTAAGTTAATTCTCAACAAAATTCACATAATTTGAAATTTAATCCAATGCTTTGGATTTTCAAGAGATCAACTAACACGTGGAAATTATTAACAATATGTACTTTGTCTTTCTCTAACGTTCATAAGACCACATAATTCAAATGAGTCAATTGCAATGGACCAAACAATTTAGTTTACTTTCTAGATGATTTCTTCATAGCCTTTTCCTTGATAATGCTTATAAGTGCACTATTTCAAATTATCACTATCTAGCCAGCACCAAATGTAGACTAAGCTAGAAGTATTGTTAGTCAACATGACTAAACTAACATGTCATACTTACTTCACTCAAACATATTGAAGTTGTAAGTGAGGAAATGGATTTTTTTTTAGACAAAATTGCCCATTTCGTCCCCGTGTTTTCCACTTTTTGCCTGTTTCATCACTGTATTTTATCTTCTATATTTTTCATCCTTAAAAGCATCTTAAGGTTCCAATTTCATCCCTCATCCTAATGAAGGTTAACTAAATCTGTTAAAACTATGCACAAGGACTATCCACGTAATCTTTAACTAATTAAACTACAAAAATCAATCCCTTTAAATTGGTACGACTAGAATCGTTCATGACCTTTTTAAAATTGCACTAGAAGTCGTACGTAATATACACAGGTCAAACAACAAAGTTGTCAGTGATGGGGCACATAAACAACTAAACAAGCAATGTGTAGACTACCCAAAGATAATAGCTATTGTCTTGATAACTGGGTTTACCCAAACCTACCTAATGACTACTGTATCTTATAACCATATACTCATTTATTTATAATTATCAAAACTATAGTACGTTCTAACACATAAAAGATATTAACATGTATACATGATGAGATTAAATAAAAAAAGCACAGGTTTATAGCCTAATAGAATAATTCAGATTTTGGGGTCATCACTAATGTAAGCCAAATACAAGGAAGATGTTTTTTAAACTGAAGTATTCAGTAAATAGAAAATATGTACCTGTAATGTGACAACCCGAAAATTTCCGAACAAATTTAAACTTTATCTTTATATGATTTAATGTTTCCGACACGATAAGTAAAGTTTGTAATGTTGAAATCTCAAAAACTTTGAACTGTGATCATGTAATCAATTACCATTCGACTGCTCTCGATGATTCATGAACAATTAGGTGTAAATAGATATATATGAATATATACATATGTGTGATTATTAAATTGAGGAATATTAATAAAACATTTAACGGTTTGGTTGATATGAAAATAAGTTATGAAATTATTATATGACTTAAAAACATTAAAAAAGTATTTGATGAATAATAATACTTTACCTAAACGTATTAGTTTCAATATATGTTCAATATATTATCGACGGAATTTAAAGATAATTTCAAATGATTGAACTATCAGATACATAGTGATATGATTACGGGTCTCTGTTATGAGGTCCACTTTGATTTGAGAAATCTTTCCATTTTAACAATATTCGGAAAATGGTAAAGTGAATTACAAGTAAGAACAAATATGATAACTGGACAAAGGTTAGTAGAGATTCCTGCGTAACTTTCAATACAATGATTGCCTCGTGTATGTGATAAGATAATTATTTAGTTTTCATATTATTGAAAATGTTTATGATATAGGTGAAACCTTTTAACGAATAAAGTTGAATATATACAATAAGTTGGAATGTAAATTGTTAGAACTATATATAAATAACTTGCATCGTGTATTTAAAACTTGTTTATGAATATTGAATATATATTATTTCAAAATTAGTTAAATAAACGATAGTAACATTTGGTTATTCGATTTGATTGATTTTTAGAATGTTTGAGAGGTTAAAATAAACGTTGGCGCATAAATGAATTATATTAAATTAAGTTCTAGAGCGTAAACGTTAGGTGATATAATAATATCTATTATTTAAACTATTTTAAATTATATATATTGAATGTTGAAATATAATTATTTTTGAAAAACTAAAATATAATATTATTAAATAAATATTTCAATCCTATACAATATGTACAAAATTATATTTTTCTTTGAGAATATATATATATATATATATATATATATATATATATATATATATATATATATATATATATATATATATATTTTTGCAAAGTGATTAAATATAATATTAACTAGATACAAAACGTTTTGAATTAAATTATCATATGTATATATAACGAGACGTCGATTTATAGAAGCAAATGACCAAAACATTTAAATGTATAAGTTACATTTCATGGAGTATAATTATTGGTGAAATAAGTCTAATTATTGATAAAGGTACGTGTCGCGAAACGTAAAGTACAAGTTTTCTAAGCGTACGAAAGGACGTTCGAAAAACCGGAACCGGCACGTAAGTCGAGCGTCAACGTATAATTCATCGGTGCTAAAATTACAAATCAACTATGCACGAGAATATAATATAATATTTAATTATTTCTAAAGATTAAATATATTATATATTAAATAAATATAAATATGCATAATATAAGTGTCGGCAATCGAATATGGAATGAAAAAGAAGCTCATGCGATCGCATGGCTTCTTCCATTGCCTCCCGTGCGATCGCATGTGGTGGTAGGTGGGATTACATTTCTTTAAAATGATCGATTTCAGTTTCACTTGATTCAGTTCTCATCTATCTATCTCTCGACTACTCTTAATACATATATAAATATTATTATTATTATTATTATTATTATTATTATTATTATTATTATTATTATTATTATTATTATTATTATTATGAAGATTAATAATATTATTATTAATCTTATTATTAGAGTTAGTATTATTATTATTATACATAAAATACTACGACGAGGTTCTGCTCGCATGTTTTCAAAATGAGTTTTTTTTAGAAGGATAGAGCTAAGGAAATTATGGGTTATAACTATGGAGATTATGGGTAATGTTCGAGGGTATGCTTGTGAGGTCAATCTAGTGTTTATCATCTCCGTTGCGTCTACGTACTTTCCTGCAATATTGAATCACAATATTGATACGTGAGCACTCATAACTTAACTTTTATATATTATTAGTGTATCCCTGACTAGTGCTCGAGTATATAGGATTATGCATGCTTGTATGCTTAATTTTGTCATTAGATAGTTTATGATAAATCACAAATTAGGTACATATGCTACTGGGATAAGGTATATGATATGCATGTCGTTGGAAAGGTGACGAAAAATTAATAACTTTTCATTTAGAAAGCGTATGGTTTCGATGAACGGATTAAAAGATATCGTCAACTGAATTTTCACTAATTTTAGTATTATTATTGAAAATGATTATTATTAAAACTATCGTCATTATTATCGTCGTTATTATTACTACTTAATAACTATTATTATTATTATTATTATTATTATTATTATTATTATTATTATTATTATTATTATTATTATTATTATTATTATTATTATTATTATTATTATTATCATCATCATCATTATCGTTATTAATATAAGTACTATCATTAAAAATTGTTATTGTTATCATTATTACTATCGTTATTATTATTAAGGTTATTATTAATATTATCATTATTATTATTATTATTATTATTATTATTATTATTATTATTATTATTATTATTATCATTATAATTACTATTAGTAGTATCATTTATATTATTATAATATTTATTATTAATAGTATCATTATCATTAAAACTAATATTAGTAACATCTAATTATTATGATTATTACTATTATTATGAATACGATATAAAAGAGGACTAAAAGCTATTAAACAATTCGATTAGGAAATAATGAGTATGAGTATCATGATGAAATTTAAAATATTGTAAGATATTGATTTAAGAGAAAAATATCGTTTTCATTATTTGTTAGTATCACTTATATTAAAACTATCACTTTTACTAAAATTATCATTTTTAATAGAAATATCATTGTTATTATAAAACAGCATTATTATTATCATTTTAGTATTATTATTATAAATTATCATTTGAATAAAATTATTATTTTTTATATAAAATATTATTATTACAACTAATATTAAAAAGTATCGTTATCGTGATAAGAATTATCATGTTATTTTAATCATCAATCTTGTTATTATTATTAGTAGAATAATAATTATTATTATTACAAAATAATACAACTTTTACTTATTATTATTATTATCAATATTATTTTATCAAATGAATATGTGATACAAAGATAATTTACCACATGTAATATAATTACATTAATAATACATACCACTACATTTTTATGATGTTAAGTGAACTTTATAAATTTTATTACTTAAGATATATAAAAGTATATTTTATTATATATAAATTTTAATATAAACTTTATTTATTAATAAATGATTTATATTATTCTAATAAAATCTGTTAAATATATTTAAATATATATAACGACTATATTTAAATTATATAATAATCATGTATAGATTTTGGAAGTTATTTTGGGTCAAGTTGACTTTTGTTGACCTTTGCATATTAGTCTCGAGCATTAGGATGATACACTACGGTTTGACCTAAATTGTTAGACAGATATTGAACAACATATAAATATATATAATTAATATAGGTTCGTGAATCTGAGGCCAACCTTACATTTGTTCAGTGCCATCATATGCGTATCTACTGCGAAATACAGTATTGTGCGTTTCATTTGCTCCCTTTTTAAATGCTTTTGCAATATATTTTTTTGGGACTGAGAATACATGCGCTTTTATGAATGTTTGACAAAATAGACACAAGTACTCGAAAATTACATTCTATGGTTGGATTATCGAAATCGAATATCTCCCTTCAAGTCTGGTAACCTAAGAATTAGGGAAATGGCCCCTAATTGACGCGAATCCTAAAGATAGGTCTATTGGGCCTAACAACCCCCATTCATGTCTATGGATGGCTTTAGTACTTCGAGATTATTATTATACAGACGTCGATGTCTGTGGGGATATTCTATGCATTATGGTTAATGTCGGTTACCATGAATGATTTTTATGCAGATGGCTATATGCATGCATGATGTTTATGAGAAATGGAAATATGAAATCTTGTGATCTATTAAAAATGATGGAAATGTATATTGATGATAAACTAATGAACTCACCAACCTTTTGGTTGACTCTTTAAAGCATGTTCAGTCTCAGGATTGAAAGAAATCTTTCGCTGTGAATTTGCTCATTATAAAGATATTACTTGGAGTCATTCATGGCATATTTCAAAAGACGTTGCTTTCAGAACGTTGAGTTCAATAAAGATTATTATTAAGCAAATGTCATATTAGGTCATTTATAGATTGGATATTATGGAATGGTATGCATGCCTGCCAACTTTCAATGTAAAGGAAAGGTTGTCTTTTAAAAACGAATGCAATGTTTGTAAAATTTATCATATAGAGGTCAAATCCCTGGCAATGTAATCATATGTTATTGTATTCTTCCTTATGGATTAGGATGGGTCGTCTCATGTGGTATCAGAGCGGTGGTCTTAGCGAACCAGGTGTTGCATTAGTGTGTCTAACGGATAGTTATTAAGATGCATTAGTGATGGACTTCGACCTTAGCTGCATGTGAAAAAGTTTTTGCTTATCAATTCTTGTTGGAAACTACATGCTATCATCCTTAAGTCTAGACACGTTTTCTGCATTTATTGCATACATAGTGTATAGACGAATTCATATCTTAGCATATCTATTACTTTAAACCTTATCTGATATCTTCCAAAAATCCCTCCGTGAATTATGGAATTTTGGTATTATATATATACATATGTAAATTATGTATTGAAGAGTACCAATCTAAATTCTATAACCTATTTTAAATCATAAATCATCTCCCTAATTACACAAGATAGATCCCGTATCTAGTTCAAACTCCTTAAACTCCGACAGCTATTCCGATATGGATATTCACCTGAACTCCGAAGGCAGTGTAACCGGAATGGATCAACCAATCAGCCATCATCAATTCTGGATGAATTGGGGATGGGTTCCTAGTCTACTAAATAATTGGAGGCAAGAAAAAGGTGACCCCTTCCATCCCGCACATTTCCCTCTTGGCTAAGAACTTGAAGCACTTACCGGCGAACCTATTCGTGATACCATTTTCTCTCTCATTTCCAGGGCATCTCGTCATGACTATATACTATCTCGAATTTTAGATCTTATTCATCCGCTCGTCTGAACCGACAATCACCCCGGTGTAATAGAAGAAGTTAACGAACTTCGCGCTCGGGTAGTGGCTTTGGAGAACATGGTGTAAAGATTACAAGCACCAGCAGCAGCACTGGCAGCAACGGTACCACCATCCGCAACACCAACAGTACCATCACCACCACCAACAACAACATCTGTATCCCACACCTCAACATCACAATCTGTACCTCGAACATCAACGTCATACGCACCATAGATAACAAGGAAGTACCAACAACAATAACCGAGGAAGTATTGATTCATAACTTCAGTGGATGAATTTTACGCAACGATTATGTAATCTCCAAAGTCTCAGAGATTATATGATCTAGCTTTAACCATAAATCAGATGAGTGAACCAAAATGATAGAAGGAAGAGTAGAAACCCTGAAACGAATGGTGCGTGATTTAAAAGCTAGACTTGTTTTACCAGCAGCATCAACAGTACCGTTAGCATCACCAGCACAGTCAGTGCCGTCGGCATCGTCAGAATCAGCAACACCTATAACATCGCAAGCTCCGCCAGTTCAAGAATCACCGTGGACATCATTACGAATCAATAACGCGTATATTGTATCAACGAGTTATGAAGTATTAACTCATTCTCTCTGAAGAAATTATATGTATATTTTATATAATTTCTTTTCGTACTAAGCTATTATGTATGAATTAAATAAGGGTAGATACTACTCGATTAAATTCATATTACTAATTTACTAAGATGTACATCCTTCCTTAACAACTTAACCATCGTTAACTACGATCTCTGTTTCAACTCAATGACTTCCATTTCATAATAACTAAGTGTATTATTAAATTAAATGTTTGATTTTACATTTTCGATATACTCAAAACTTTCTAGAAAACATCATTCGTACCTTGTGAAGTTAGCAAGAATTCTATGAGCATCAACATGATTCACTAAGGAAATATCCATAAGAATAAATAATGAAGTATTGATCACAGTAGTGAAATACTCTGTGAAGATTATGTAATCTCTAATGTTAGAGATTATTCATTTCTAATTCCAGCCTAAGATCAAATGAGCTTAATTCGGTATTAACTCATCAAAGCTATATTACATCTGAAGAAAATATACATATATTTTTATAAAGACTGTAATAAAAATTCTTTTGTACCAAAATATTACTTGTGAAATTTTTTTAACGGGTAGGTAATACCCGAGAGATATATAAATTCACAATTAATATATTACATTCTTCGAACCTGATTCAGCAAATCATCAACTATACTCACTACTTTCACAACGATATACATTCTTTCATAGAAATCAAAACAACCGTTCTCATCCAAATTCAATTTCATATTCTAATTTTGATAGATCAGAATCCTAGTCAAGACTCAACAGGAGACATCACTTTTAAATCTCTACATCTTTCAAAGTTATACTTTGACTTCAAAATTGTGCTAGAACATCACTTCTACCCAGAAAAATATTCGTATCATTCAAAATTCTAGAACATCATATGGATATTAACAATTACAATCTGTGTTCAAACCCTTCGAAATTCCTGAAGACACTTTAAACAAGGAACAATCGAGATGAGGATCCAACCACATATTACCCACAGTCTTGCACCTGAAAAACTCTCAAAACTAATGTCATAGTTTAACACGTATCCGTGTCAGACCTTTGGCATTTACTAGCTAAAAAATAACTTTGCAATTCCTTTCAAAATAGCCAATTTTGTCACACCTCCAACAAAATCAATTTCGACTTTTCATCCAAATTAGCCTTATTATAACCTTGATATATACGTTGCCCTGTATGTCATTGTTACCGGGGAACCGTTTATATTCCACCACAGTAGCAGTAAACTTACCAACAATTTCATTGATCTTTAAGCCTCTCCGAAAAATCACTATACTTATTCATTGAAACCCTATCAGGTACTCATCTGCATCTTGTAATGGTAGTTACCATACCAAAAAGCTTGAATCATTATTCTTGAATTTTGCAGTATTTCTACGCCAACAGTTATATATATACATATAACGTTTATCTCCTAGACTTACATGCTTCGAATGTGAAGTTTCTGAAAAATACCCTAAACTGCGAACTAGTTCTCGAAATTTCGAAAAATGCTGAGGAAGCAGCAAAAACTGTAAACGACCTTAACAGTAAAAAGTTTGATGATAAAGAATAGTGTGTTGGCAAAGCTCAGAAAAAGAGAAGGTTTGGAACTGGAAAACGGATTGAGCAAACTATAGAGGAAGCGGTGGACAAATCACAAAGACTAAGCCTGCCTTTAAAGAATCCAAATGATTCAGTATCTATTGAAGTCATTAACGAATACCTTGCTCCTGACTATAAACCCTTGCGGACAATATTCTTCATTATCTTCTGATATTAAAAATTCTAAAATATCCTCGTATCTTTCAGTATAAATATCCTCGATATTTCTGAAGATATCTTCATAACTATTATTATCTGAAATCAATTATCTCTTCGCGCTATCTATAAGGAAACTGTTTAGTTTCTATATTCTGAAAACCTTTGAGTTTAAAATATGAATGTTTTTGAAGTAATGTTGGGAACTGAAGCATAAGTTAGTATAATATAATGACACTTGATCAACGTGATTATATTACAGTAAGTCATGCTGAGTTTCTAAATAGAACGTGATGATTCACAGATCATAACGTCATCATGTGCCATGTTACACGACTCTTACATTCTACCTCATCTCCAAACACATTAAAAACATATCTTCTTGGTAGTTCTATTTTCCAGATATTCTGGTAATTTGACATATCAAGATCGTGTCATTACAATTTCCTTCTTAGAACACTAATTATGTTCATTACGAATTTCATACCTATGAATTCTGGACCATTAATCGCTTGATTTAAAATCGGGAAGAGAAAACAAAAGAATGAAGCTCCGAAATAAAAATGGGATTATAAATCGCAGCAAATAAGAGAGATTATTAATTGTGGATGACAATGATTATGGAAGACAGAAGTAGGGACATCGAAATATAAGGGAAGATAAAAAACCCAACAACAACGCAGAAATTACAAACCGTATATATCGATGCATATAGCAATATAAAGACACGAGAGAACTAAAAACACTATAAAACCCAGAGTATAGTAGAAGTGAATAGATTCTTCTGGCGGCAGATGGAAAAGAAGAATGACAGATATGAAAGTTAGGAGTATATCAAGAAGCAGAACTCGATGGAGCATATTAACGAATGCTAAAAAGTATGAATTGGGGGAGAAAGAATAGAAGGTGTGAATTGTGGAAATAAGGAAACGAAGGGAGTGGATTTATAGTGACAGATCCGACAGAACAATCGAGACAGATCATCACATTTAACCAAAGAAGATCCTAATTTCCTTAATTACCGAAGAATCAAACCTTATTACAAAGATTTTCTCCAAATTCCATATGAAATGTCCCGTTCTTATTGATTAAAAACGTTCCATATTAATTGATTTCGTTGCGAGGTTTTGACCTCTATATGAGACGTTTTTCAAAGACTGCATTCATTTTAAAACAAACCATAACCTTTATTTCATAAATAAAGGTTTAAAAAGCTTTATGTAGATTATCAAATAATGATAATCTAAAATATCCTGTTTACACACGACCATTACATAATGGTTTACAATACAAATATGTTACATCGAAATCAGTTTCTTGAATGCAGTTTTTACACAATATCATACAAACATGGACTCCAAATCTTGTCCTTATTTTAGTATGCAACAGCGAAAGCTCTTACTATTCACCTGAGAATAAACTTGCTTTAAACGTCAACAAAAATGTTGGTGAGTTATAGGTTTAACCTATATATATCAAATCGTAACAATAGACCACAAGATTTCATATTTCAATACACATCCCATACATAGAGATAAAAATCATTCATATGGTGAACACCTGGTAACCGACATTAACAAGATGCATATATAAGAATATCCCCATCATTCTGGGACACCCTTCGGATATGATATAAATTTCGAAGTACTAAAGCATCCGGTACTTTGGATGGGGTTTGTTAGACCCAATAGATCTATCTTTAGGATTCGCGTCAATTAGGGTGTCTGTTCCCTAATTCTTAGATTACCAGACTTAATAAAAAGGGGCATATTCGATTTCGATAATTCAACCATAGAATGTAGTTTCACGTACTTGTGTCTATTTTGTAAATCATTTATAAAACCTGCATGTATTCTCATCCCAAAAATATTAGATTTTAAAAGTGGGACTATAACTCACTTTCACAGATTTTTACTTCGTCGGGAAGTAAGACTTGGCCACTGGTTGATTCACGAACCTATAACAATATATACATATATATCAAAGTATGTTCAAAATATATTTACAACACTTTTAATATATTTTGATGTTTTAAGTTTATTAAGTCAGCTGTCCTCGTTAGTAACCTACAACTAGTTGTCCACAATTAGATGTACAGAAATAAATCGATAAATATTATCTTGAATCAATCCACGACCCAGTGTATACGTATCTCAGTATTGATCACAACTCAAACTATATATATTTTGGAATCAACCTCAACCCTGTATAGCTAACTCCAACATTCACATATAGAGTGTCTATGGTTGTTCCGAACTATATATAGATGTGTCGACATGATAGGTCAAAACATTGTATACGTGTCTATGGTATCTCAAGATTACATAATATACAATACAAATTGATTAAGTTATGGTTGGAATAGATTTGTTACCAATTTTCACGTAGCTAAAATGAGAAAAATTATCCAATCTTGTTTTACCCATAACTTCTTCATTTTAAATCCGTTTTGAGTGAATCAAATTGCTATGGTTTCATATTGAACTCTATTTTATGAATCTAAACAGAAAAAGTATAGGTTTATAGTCGGAAAAATAAGTTACAAGTCATTTTTGTAAAGGTAGTCATTTCAGTCGAAAGAAGGACGTCTAGATGACCATTTTAGAAAACATACTTCCACTTTGAGTTTAACCATAATTTTTGGATATAGTTTCATATTCATAATAAAAATCATTTTCTCAGAATAACAACTTTTAAATCAAAGTTTATCATAGTTTTTAATTAACTAACCCAAAACAGCCCGCGGTGTTACTACGACGGCGTAAATCCGGTTTTACGGTGTTTTTCGTGTTTCCAGGTTTTAAATCATTAAGTTAGCATATCATATAGATATAGAACATGTGTTTAGTTGATTTTAAAAGTCAAGTTAGAAGGATTAACTTTTGTTTGCGAACAAGTTTAGAATTAACTAAACTATGTTCTAGTGATTACAAGTTTAAACCTTCGAATAAGATAGCTTTATATGTATGAATCGAATGATGTTATGAACATCATTACTACCTTAAGTTCCTTGGATAAACCTACTGGAAAATAGAAAAATGGATCTAGCTTCAATGGATCCTTGGATGGCTCGAAGTTCTTGAAGCAGAATCATGACACGAAAACAAGTTCAAGTAAGATCATCACTTGAAATAAGATTGTTATAGTTATAGAAATTGAACCAAAGTTTGAATATGATTATTACCTTGTATTAGAATGATAACCTACTGTAAGAAACAAAGATTTCTTGAGGTTGGATGATCACCTTACAAGATTGGAAGTGAGCTAGCAAACTTGAAAGTATTCTTGATTTTATGAAACTAGAACTTTTGGAATTTATGAAGAACACTTAGAACTTGAAGATAGAACTTGAGAGAGATCAATTAGATGAAGATGATTGAAGAATGAAAGTGTTTGTAGGTGTTTTTGGTCGTTGGTGTATGGATTAGATATAAATGATATGTAATTTTGTTTTCATGTAAATAAGTCATGAATGATTACTCATATTTTTGTAATTTTATGAGATATTTCATGCTAGTTGCCAAATGATGGTTCCCACATGTGTTAGGTGACTCACATGGGCTGCTAAGAGCTGATCATTGGAGTGTATATACCAATAGTACATACATCTAAAAGCTGTGTATTGTACGAGTACGAATACGGGTGCATGCGAGTAGAATTGTTGATGAAACTGAACGAGGATGTAATTGTAAGCATTTTTGTTAAGTAGAAGTATTTTGATAAGTGTATTGAAGTCTTTCAAAAGTGTATAAATACATATTAAAACACTAGATGTATATACATTTTAACTGAGTCGTTAAGTCATCGTTAGTCGTTACATGTAAGTGTTGTTTTGAAACCTTTAGGTTAACGATCTTGTTAAATGTTGTTAACCCAATGTTTATAATATCAAATGAGATTTTAAATTATTATATTATCATGATATTATCATGTATGAATATCTCTTAATATGATATATATACATTAAATGTCTTTACAACGATAATCGTTACATATATGTCTCGTTTAAAAATCATTAAGTTAGTAGTCTTGTTTTTACATATGTAGTTCATTGTTAATATACTTAATGATATGTTTACTTATCATAGTATCATGTTAACTATATATATATCCATATATATGTCATCATATAGTTTTTACAAGTTTTAACATTCGTGAATCACCGGTCAACTTGGGTGGTCAATTGTCTATATGAAACATATTTTAATTAATCAAGTCTTAACAAGTTTGATTGCTTAACATGTTGGAAACATTTAATCATGTAAATATCAATCTCAATTAATATATATAAACATGGAAAAGTTCGGGTCACTACAGTACCTACCCGTTAAATAAATTTCGTCCCGAAATTTTAAGCTGTTGAAGGTGTTGGCGAATCTTCTGGAAATAGATGCGGGTATTTCTTCTTCATCTGATCTTCACGCTCCCAGGTGAACTCGGGTCCTCTATGAGCATTCCATCGAACCTTAACAATTGGTATCTTGTTTTGCTTAAGTCTTTTAACCTCACGATCCATTATTTCGACGGGTTCTTCGATGAATTGAAGTTTTTCGTTGATTTGGATTTCATCTAACGGAATAGTGAGATCTTCTTTAGCAAAACATTTCTTCAAATTCGAGACGTGGAAAGTGTTATGTACAGCCGCGAGTTGTTGAGGTAACTCAAGTCGGTAAGCTACTGGTCCGACACGATCAATAATCTTGAATGGTCCAATATACCTTGGATTTAATTTCCCTCGTTTACCAAATCGAACAACGCCTTTCCAAGGTGCAACTTTAAGCATGACCATCTCTCTAATTTCAAATTCTATATCTTTTCTTTTAATGTCAGCGTAGCTCTTTTGTCGACTTTGGGCGGTTTTCAACCGTTGTTGAATTTGGATGATCTTCTCGGTAGTTTCTTGTATAATCTCTGGACCCGTAATCTGTCTATCGCCCACTTCACTCCAACAAATTGGAGACCTGCACTTTCTACCATAAAGTGCTTCAAACGGCGCCATCTCAATGCTTGAATGGTAGCTGTTGTTGTAGGAAAATTCTGCTAATGGTAGATGTCGATCCCAACTGTTTCCGAAATCAATAACACATGCTCGTAGCATGTCTTCAAGCGTTTGTATCGTCCTTTCGCTCTGTCCATCAGTTTGTGGATGATAGGCAGTACTCATGTCTAGACGAGTTCCTAATGCTTGCTGTAATGTCTGCCAGAATCTTGAAATAAATCTGCCATCCCTATCAGAGATAATAGAGATTGGTATTCCATGTCTGGAGAGGACTTCCTTCAAATACAGTCGTGCTAACTTCTCCATCTTGTCATCTTCTCTTATTGGCAGGAAGTGTGCTGATTTGGTGAGACGATCAACTATTACCCAAATAGTATCAAAACCACTTGCAGTCCTTGGCAATTTAGTGATGAAATCCATGGTAATGTTTTCCCATTTCCACTCCGGGATTTCGGGTTGTTGAAGTAGACCTGATGGTTTCTGATGCTCAGCTTTGACCTTAGAACACATCAAACATTCTCCTACGTATTTAGCAACATCGGCTTTCATACCCGGCCACCAAAAATGTTTCTTGAGATCCTTGTACATCTTCCCTATTCCAGGATGTATTGAGTATCTGGTTTTATGAGCTTCTCTAAGTACCATTTCTCTCATATCTCCAAATTTTGGTACCCATATCCTTTCAGCCCTATACCGGGTTCCATCTTCTCGAATATTAAGATGCTTCTCCGATCCTTTGGGTATTTCATCCTTTAAATTTCCCTCTTTTAAAACTCCTTGTTGCGCCTCCTTTATTTGAGTAGTAAGGTTATTATGAATCATTATATTCATAGATTTTACTCGAATGGGTTCTCTGTCCTTCCTGCTCAAGGCATCGGCTACCACATTTGCCTTCCCCGGGTGGTAACGAATCTCAAAGTCGTAATCATTCAATAATTCAATCCACCTACGCTGCCTCATATTCAGTTGTTTCTGATTAAATATGTGTTGAAGACTTTTGTGGTCGGTATATATAATACTTTTGACCCCATATAAGTAGTGCCTCCAAGTCTTTAATGCAAAAACAACCACGCCTAATTCCAAATCATGCGTCGTATAATTTTGTTCGTGAATCTTCAATTGTCTAGACGCATAAGCAATCACCTTCGTTCGTTGCATTAATACACAACCGAGACCTTGCTTTGATGCGTCACAATAAATCACAAAATCATCATTCCCTTCAGGCAATGACAATATAGGTGCCGTAGTTAGCTTTTTCTTCAATAACTGAAACGCTTTCTCTTGTTCATCATTCCATTCAAATTTCTTCCCTTTATGCGTTAATGCAGTCAAGGGTTTTGCTATTCTGGAAAAGTCTTGGATGAACCTTCTGTAGTAACCAGCTAGTCCTAAAAACTGGCGTATGTGTTTCGGAGTTTTCGGGGTTTCCCACTTTTCAACAGTTTCTATCTTTGCCGGATCCACCTTAATACCTTCTTTGTTCACTATGTGACCGAGGAATTGAACTTCTTCCAACCAAAATGCACACTTTGAAAACTTAGCGTACAATTCTTCCTTCCTCAATACTTCTAACACCTTTCTCAAATGTTCACCGTGTTCTTGGTCATTCTTTGAGTAAATAAGTATGTCATCAATGAAAACAATGACAAACTTGTCAAGGTATGGTCCACACACTCGGTTCATAAGGTCCATGAACACAGCTGGTGCATTAGTTAAACCAAACGGCATGACCATAAACTCGTAATGACCGTAACGTGTTCTGAAAGCAGTCTTTGGAATATCAACTTCTTTCACCCGCATTTGATGATACCTGGAACGTAAGTCAATCTTTGAATAAACAGACGAGCCTTGTAGTTGATCAAATAAGTCGTCGATTCTCGGTAGTGGGTAGCGGTTCTTGATGGTAAGTTTGTTCAACTCTCGGTAGTCGATACACAACCTGAATGTACCATCTTTCTTCTTGACAAACAAAACAGGAGCTCCCCACGGTGATGTGCTTGGTCGAATGAAACCACGCTCTAAAAGTTCTTGTAATTGGCTTTGCAGTTCTTTCATCTCGCTGGGTGCGAGTCTGTAAGGAGCACGAGCTATTGGTGCAGCTCCTGGTACAAGATCTATTTGAAATTCAACAGATCGATGTGGGGGTAATCCCGGTAATTCTTTCGGAAATACATCGGGAAATTCTTTTGCAATGGGAACATCATTGATGCTCTTTTCTTCAGTTTGTACTTTCTCGACGTGTGCTAGAACAGCATAGCAACCTTTTCTTATTAGTTTTTGTGCCTTCAAATTACTAATAAGATGTAGCTTCGTGTTGCCCTTTTCTCCGTACACCATTAAGGGTTTTCCTTTTTCTCGTATAATGCGAATTGCATTTTTGTAACAGACGATCTCTGCTTTCACTTCTTTCAACCAGTCCATACCGATTATCACATCAAAACTCCCTAACTCTACTGGTATCAAATCAATCTTAAATGTTTCGCTAACCAGTTTAATTTCTCGATTCCGACATATATTATCTGCTGAAATTAATTTACCATTTGCTAATTCGAGTAAAAATTTACTATCCAAAGGCGTCAATGGAAAACTTAATTTAGCACAAAAATCTCTACTCATATAGCTTCTATCCGCACCCGAATCAAATAAAACGTAAGCAGATTTATTGTCAATAAGAAACGTACCCGTAACAAGCTCCGGGTCTTCCTGTGCCTCTGCCGCATTAATATTGAAAACTCTTCCGCGGCCTTGTCCATTTGTGTTCTCCTGGTTCGGGCAATTTCTAATAATGTGGCCCGGTTTTCCACATTTATAACAAACTACATTGGCATAACTTGCTCCGACACTACTTGCTCCGCCATTACTCGTTCCGACACCATTTGCTCCTTTCGTTCTATTAACCCCTGGTCCGTAGACCTCACACTTCACCGCGCTATGACCATTTCTTTTACACTTGTTGCAAAATTTGGTGCAGAACCCCGAGTGATACTTTTCACACCTTTGGCATAGCTGCTTCTGATTGTTGTTGTTGTTGCGGTTATTATTGTTGTTGGGATGATTGTTGTAGTTGCTGTTGTTGTTGTTGTTGTTGTTGTTGTTGTTGTTGTTGTTGTTGTTGTTGTTGTTGTTGTTGGGCCGTTTGTTGTAGTTTCGATTGATGTTGCAATTGTTGGGATAATTGTTGCGATTATTGTTGTAATTGCTGTTGTTGTTGTATTGGTGATTCTTATCACCGTTTTCCTCCCACTTTCTTTTGACTTGCTTCACATTGGCCTCTTCAGCAGTCTGTTCTTTAATTCTTTCTTCAATCTGGTTCACTAGTTTGTGAGCCATTCTACATGCCTGTTGTATGGAGGCGGGCTCGTGTGAACTTATATCTTCTTGGATTCTTTCCGGTAATCCTTTCACAAACGCGTCAATCTTCTCTTCCTCATCTTCGAATGCTCCCGGACACAATAGGCACAATTCTGTGAATCGTCTTTCGTACGTGGTAATATCAAATCCTTGGGTTCGTAACCCTCTAAGTTCTGTCTTGAGCTTATTGACCTCGGTTCTGGGACGGTACTTCTCGTTCATCAAGTGCTTGAATGTTGACCATGGTAGTGCGTACGCATCGTCTTGTCCCACTTGCTCTAGATAGGTATTCCACCATGTTAACGCAGAACCTGTGAAGGTATGCGTAGCGTACTTCACTTTGTCCTCTTCAGTACACTTACTTATGGCAAACACCAATTCGACCTTTTCGGTCCACCGTTTCAATCCGATCGGTCCTTCGGTTCCATCAAATTCCAAAGGTTTGCAGGCAGTGAATTCTTTGTAGGTGCATCCTACACGATTTCCTGTACTGCTAGATCCAAGGTTATTGTTGGTATGTAGCGCAGCCTGTACTGCGGCTATGTTTGAAGCTAGAAAAGTACGGAATTCCTCTTCATTCATATTCACGGTGTGTCGAGTAGTCGGTGCCATTTCCTTCAAAATAGTCAAATGGAACAAGTTAATCATACAGAATATTAAGAGTAGTTAATAGTATTTCGTAGCATAATATGAACTCATTTATAAAAGCTTTTTCTTCATATTAGCGTTTTATAAGTTTAAATTCGGGTAGTACCTACCCATTAAGTTCATACTTAGTAGCTAATATACAATTCAACTACTACAATTCTATATGAAAAACTGATTATAATAATATTTCGCGTTCAAACTTTTATACAATATTTTACAAACTTACAATACCGCTTATTTTACATAAAGCATGAAATATAGCACACAATAACTTTGATACAAGATAGTTGTGAAGATAATTCTAGCTAGTACACAAGTCGTTCAGCAAAGGCAATAAAGACACGTAATTCATACGTCCAGAAACAAGTCATGCATTCTGGTTTTACTAGGATTACTTCCCATCCTTGGTCTTGTGGAACATAACCGTTATGGCCATTGATAAGACAGCGTGTTGTAACGTCGTCAAAAGGACGAGGGTTACGTAATGTCCAACAGTCCCGTAACAATCTAAAAACCTCATTTCTTACCCCAATTACCGACTCCGTCACTTGTGGAAACGTTTTGTTTAATAGTTGTAGCCCGATGTTCTTGTTCTCACTTTGGTGAGAAGCGAACATTACTAATCCGTAAGCATAACATGCTTCTTTATGTTGCATGTTAGCCGCTTTTTCTAAATCACGAAGTCCAATATTCGGATATATTGAGTCAAAATAATTTCTTAACCCGTTGCGTAAAATAGCATTTGGGTTCCCCGCAATATATGCGTCAAAGTAAACACATCGTAACTTATGGGTTTCCCAATGTGATATCCCCCATCTTTCAAACGAAAGTCTCTTATAAACCAAGACATTCTTGGAACGTTCTTCGAATGTCTTACAAACTGATCTCGCCTTAAATAGTTGTGCCGAGGAATTCTGACCGACTCTAGACAAGATTTCATCAATCATGTCTCCGGGTAGGTCTCTTAAAATATTGGGTTGTCTATCCATTTTGTGTTTTTAAACTGTAAAATAGACAAGAGTTAGATTCATAAAAAAATACTTATTAATACAAGCAATTTTTACATATATCATAAAGCATAAGCACACTATATTACATATATTACACCACACGAATACAACTATCTTATTCCGACTCGCTCGTTTCTTCTTCTTCGGTTTTGGTTCGTTTTGCCAAGTTTCTAGGAATATATGATGTTCCCCTAATACTAACTGTCGTTTTCCACAACGGTTTAGAAAAACCTGGTGGTTTAGAGGTTCCCGGGTCATTGTTACAACTTAAGGACTTCGGGGGTTGACGATACATATAAAGTTCATCGGGGTTGGAATTAGATTTCTCTATTTTTATGCCCTTTCCCTTATTATTTTCTTTTGCCTTTTTAAATTCAGTTGGGGTAATTTCTATAATATCATCGGAATTCTCGTCGGAATCCGATTCATCGGAGAATTGGTAATCCTCCCAATATTTTGCTTCCTTGGCGGAAACACCATTGACCATAATTAACCTTGGTCGGTTGGTTGAGGATTTTCTTTTACTTAACCGTTTTATTATTTCCCCCACCGGTTCTATTTCTTCATCCGGTTCCGATTCTTCTTCCGGTTCCGATTCTTCTTCCGGTTCCGACTCTTCTTCCGGTTCCTCTTCGGGAACTTGTGAATCAGTCCACGAATCATTACAATTTACATTTGACTCTTCATTATTATTAGGTGAGTCAATGGGACTTGTTCTAGAGGTAGACATCTATCACATAATATCAAACGCGTTAAGAGATTAATATATCACATAATATTCACATGTTAAAAATATATAGTTTCCAACAAAATTTGTTAAGCAATCATTTTTCAAGTAAACACGGTCGAAGTCCAGACTCACTAATGCATCCTAACAAACTCGATAAGACACACTAATGCAAAATTCTGGTTCTCTAAGACCAACGCTCTGATACCAACTGAAATGTCCCGTTCTTATTGATTAAAAACGTTCCATATTAATTGATTTCGTTGCGAGGTTTTGACCTCTATATGAGACGTTTTTCAAAGACTGCATTCATTTTAAAACAAACCATAACCTTTATTTCATAAATAAAGGTTTAAAAAGCTTTATGTAGATTATCAAATAATGATAATCTAAAATATCCTGTTTACACACGACCATTACATAATGGTTTACAATACAAATATGTTACATCGAAATCAGTTTCTTGAATGCAGTTTTTACACAATATTATACAAACATGGACTCCAAATCTTGTCCTTATTTTAGTATGCAACAGCGGAAGCTCTTAGTATTCACCTGAGAATAAACATGCTTTAAACGTCAACAAAAATGTTGGTGAGTTATAGGTTTAACCTATATATATTAAATCGTAACAATAGACCACAAGATTTCATATTTCAATACACATCCCATACATAGAGATAAAAATCATTCATATGGTGAACACCTGGTAACCGACATTAACAAGATGCATATATAAGAATATCCCCATCATTCCGGGACACCCTTCGGATATGATATAAATTTCGAAGTACTAAAGCATCCGGTACTTTGGATGGGGTTTGTTAGACCCAATAGATCTATCTTTAGGATTCGCGTCAATTAGGGTGTCTGTTCCCTAATTCTTAGATTACCAGACTTAATAAAAAGGGGCATATTCGATTTCGATAATTCAACCATAGAATGTAGTTTCACGTACTTGTGTCTATTTTGTAAATCATTTATAAAACCTGCATGTATTCTCATCCCAAAAATATTAGATTTTAAAAGTGGGACTATAACTCACTTTCACAGATTTTTACTTCGTCGGGAAGTAAGACTTGGCCACTGGTTGATTCACGAACCTATAACAATATATACATATATATCAAAGTATGTTCAAAATATATTTACAACACTTTTAATATATTTTGATGTTTTAAGTTTATTAAGTCAGCTGTCCTCGTTAGTAACCTACAACTAGTTGTCCACAATTAGATGTACAGAAATAAATCAATAAATATTATCTTGAATCAATCCACGACCCAGTGTATACGTATCTCAGTATTGATCACAACTCAAACTATATATATTTTAGAATCAACCTCAACCCTGTATAGCTAACTCCAACATTCACATATAGAGTGTCTATGGTTGTTCCGAACTATATATAGATGTGTCGACATGATAGGTCGAAACATTGTATACGTGTATATGGTATCTCAAGATTACATAATATACAATACAAGTTGATTAAGTTATGGTTGGAATAGATTTGTTACCAATTTTCACGTAGCTAAAATGAGAAAAATTATCCAATCTTGTTTTACCCATAACTTCTTCGTTTTAAATCCGTTTTGAGTGAATCAAATTGCTATGGTTTCATATTGAACTCTATTTTATGAATCTAAACAGAAAAGTATAGGTTTATAGTCGGAAAAATAAGTTACAAGTCGTTTTTGTAAAGGTAGTCATTTCAGTCGAAAGAACGACGTCTAGATGACCATTTTAGAAAACATACTTCCACTTTGAGTTTAACCATAATTTTTGGATATAGTTTCATGTTCATAATAAAAATTATTTTCTCAGAATAACAACTTTTAAATCAAAGTTTATCATAGTTTTTAATTAACTAACCCAAAACAGCCCGCGGTGTTACTACGACGGCGTAAATCCGGTTTTACGGTGTTTTTCGTGTTTCCAGGTTTTAAATCATTAAGTTAGCATATCATATAGATATAGAACATGTGTTTAGTTGATTTTAAAAGTCAAGTTAGAAGGATTAACTTTTGTTTGCGAACAAGTTTAGAATTAACTAAACTATGTTCTAGTGATTACAAGTTTAAACCTTCGAATAAGATAGCTTTATATGTATGAATCGAATGATGTTATGAACATCATTACTACCTTAAGTTCCTTGGATAAACCTACTGGAAAAGAGAAAAATGGATCTAGCTTCAATGGATCCTTGGATGGCTCGAAGTTCTTGAAGCAGAATCATGACACGAAAACAAGTTCAAGTAAGATCATCACTTGAAATAAGATTGTTATAGTTATAGAAATTGAACCAAAGTTTGAATATGATTATTACCTTGTATTAGAATGATAACCTACTGTAAGAAACAAAGATTTCTTGAGGTTGGATGATCACCTTACAAGATTGGAAGTGAGCTAGCAAACTTGAAAGTATTCTTGATTTTATGAAACTAGAACTTTTGGAATTTATGAAGAACACTTAGAACTTGAAGATAGAACTTGAGAGAGATAAATTAGATGAAGAAAATTGAAGAATGAAAGTGTTTGTAGGTGTTTTTGGTCGTTGGTGTATGGATTAGATATAAAGGATATGTAATTTTGTTTTCATGTAAATAAGTCATGAATGATTACTCATATTTTTGTAATTTTATGAGATATTTCATGCTAGTTGCCAAATGATGGTTCCCACATGTGTTAGGTGACTCACATGGGCTACTAAGAGCTGATCATTGGAGTGTATATACCAATAGTACATACATCTAAAAGCTGTGTATTGTACGAGTACGAATACGGGTGCATGCGAGTAGAATTGTTGATGAAACTGAACGAGGATGTAATTGTAAGCATTTTTGTTAAGTAGGAGTATTTTGATAAGTGTATTTAAGTCTTTCAAAAGTGTATAAATACATATTAAAACACTAGATGTATATACATTTTAACTGAGTCGTTAAGTCATCGTTAGTCGTTACATGTAAGTGTTGTTTTGAAACCTTTAGGTTAACGATCTTGTTAAATGTTGTTAACCCAATGTTTATAATATCAAATGAGATTTTAAATTATTATATTATCATGATATTATCATGTATGAATATCTCTTAATATGATATATATACATTAAATGTCTTTACAACGATAATCGTTACATATATGTCTCGTTTAAAAATCATTAAGTTAGTAGTCTTATTTTTACATATGTAGTTCATTGTTAATATACTTAATGATATGTTTACTTATCATAGTATCATGTTAACTATATATATATCCATATATATGTCATCATATAGTTTTTACAAGTTTTAACGTTCGTGAATCACCGGTCAACTTGGGTGGTCAATTGTCTATATGAAACATATTTTAATTAATCAAGTCTTAACAAGTTTGATTGCTTAACATGTTGGAAATATTTAATCATGTAAATATCAATCTCAATTAATATATATAAACATGGAAAAGTTCGGGTCACTACACCATAAACTCTAGAAATTAATCCTATCTATGTCAAAAGATATGACGAATCTACATTTACTCATTTCACTCTTTTGGGATAGCTTCACTCGTACTCTTCACAAAATCAAATTGGTTTGTCTACATTACTTGATGATGATAAAACTCTAATTTTCAGCTCGTATGGGTCATGAAAACATACTTATTGTCAGCCATGAACATCCCAATCAAATTTCGGGACGAAATTTCTTTAACGGGTAGGTACTGTGACAACCCAGAAATTTCCGAACAAATTTAAACTTTATCTTTATATGATTTAATGTTTCTGACACGATAAGCAAAGTTTGTAATGTTGAAATCTCAAAAACTTTGAACTGTGTTCATGTAATCAATTACACTTCGACTGTTACGATGATTCACGAATAATTATGTGTAAATAGATATGTATGAATATATACATATGTGTGATTATTAAATTGAGGAATATTAATAAAACATTTAACAGTTTGGTTGATATGAAAATAAGTTATGAAATTATTATATGACTTGAAAACGTTAACAAAGTATTTGATGAATAATAATACTTTACCTAAACGTATTAGTTTCAATATATGTTCAATATATTATCGACGAAATTAAAAGATAATTTCAAATGATTGAACTATCAGATACATAGTGATATGATTACGGGTCTCTGTTATGAGGTCCACTTTGATTTGAGAAATCTTTCCATTTTAACAATATTAGGAATATGGTAAAGTGAATTACAAGTAAGAACAAATATGATAACTGGACAAAGGTTAGTAGAGATTCCTGCTTAACTTTCAATACAGTGATTGCCTCGTGTCTGTGATAAGATAATTATTTAGTTTTCATATTATTGAAAACGTTTATGATATAGGTGAAACCTTTTAAAGAATAAAGTTGAATATATACAATAAGTCGGAATGTAAATTGTTAGAACTATATATATAAATAACTTGCATCGTGTATTTAAAATGTGTTTATGAATATTGAATATATATTATTTCAAAATTAGTTAAATAGACGATAGTAACATTTGGTTATTCGATTTGATTGTTTTTTAGAACGTTTGAGAAGTTAAAATAAATGTTGGCGCATAAATTAATTATATCAAATTAAGTTCTAGAGCATAAACGTTAGGTGATATAATAATATATATTATTTAAACGATTTTAAATTATATATATTGAACGTTGAAATATAATTATTTTTGAAAAACTAAAATATAATATTATTAAATAAATATTTCAATCCGATACAATATGTACAAAATTATATTTTTCTTTGAGAATATATATATATATATATATATATATATATATATATATATATAGGGGCAGGATCAATGGGGAAGTAACCAATCGGAGGGAAGCGGGGGGAAGCAAATTTTATTTTTCGTTTTTTTTGAAAAGTTTTTTTCCGGCATCAAAATCACACGAAAATATGAACATTTAGAAGAGACACTTCGTGATGAATGTTATTATTTAGGCGGAAAAATGATCGACAAAAATAACATTCAAGATAATATTGTTCGTGAAGAATATGAACGTTTTTTTTCTTCATGTTTTGTGAAGTAAAATTTAGTCCGATTTAGAGTTTAGGGTTTAGGGTTTAAGGTTTAGGGTTTGGTGTTTTTGGTTTATTCCATAAACCCAAAACACCAAACCCTAAACCCTAAACCCTAAACTCTAAACCGTTCGTGTTAAAAAGTCAATTTAAATCCTAAATCTAAACCCTAAACCCTAAATTTCTAAACCCTAATATCTAAACCCTAATATCTAAACCCCAATAGCTAAAACCTCAAAATACGCTCGAAAAACACGATAATTGCTATATATTACTTCTTCGAGCGTTTTCCCGCCAAAATAAAAACATTTATCACAAAGTGTCTCTACTAAATATTCATATTTTCATCTCATCTATAATGTTCGTGAACAAAGTTTTTTCAAAAAACGAAAAAAAAAAAATTTGCTTCCCCCAGCTTCTCCCCGAATGGTTACTTCCTTCTTGATCCTACCACTATATATATATATTTTGCAAAGTGATTAAATATAATATTAACTAGATACAAAACGTTTTGATTTAAATTATCATATGTATATATAACGAGACGTCGATTTATAGAAGCAAATGACCAAAACATTCAAATGTATAAGTTACATTTCATGGAGTATAATTATTGGTGAAATAAGTCTAATTATTGATAAAGGTACGTGTCGCGAAACGTAAAGTACAAGTTTTCTAAGTGTACGAAAGGACGTTCGAAAAACCGGAACTGGCACGTAAGTCGAGCGTCAACGTACAATTCATCGGTGCTAAAATTACAAATCAACTATGCACGAGAATATAATATAATATTTAATTAATTCTAATGATTAAATATATTATATATTAAATAAATATAAATATGCATAATATAAGTGTCGGCAATCGAATATGGAATGAAAAAGAAGCTCATGCGATCGCATGGCTTCTTCCATTGCCTCCCATGCGATCGAATGAGGTGGTAGTTGGGATTACATCTCTTTAAAATGATCGATTTCAGTTTCGTTTGATTCAGTTCTCATCTATCTATCTCTCAACTACTCTTAATACATATATAAATATTATTATTATTATTATTATTATTATTATTATTATTATTATTATTATTATTATTATTATTATTATTATTATTATTATTATTATTATTATTATTAATAATATTATTATTAATCTTATTATTAGTGGCAGTATAATTATTATTATACATAAAATACTACGACGAGGTTCTGCTCGCATGTTTTCAAAATGAGTTTTTTGAGAGGGATAGAGCTAAGGAAATTATGGGTTATAACTATGGAGATTATTGGTAATGTTCGAGGGTATGCTCGTGAGGTCAATCTAGTGTTTATCATCTCCGTTGCGTCTACGTACTTTCCTGCAATATTGAATCACAATATTGATATGTGAGCACTCATAACTTAACTTTTATATATTATTAGTGTATCCCTGACTAGTGCTCGAATATATAGGATTATGCATGCTTGTATGCTTAATTTTGTCGTTAGATAGTTTATGATAAATCACAAATTAGGTACATATGCTACTAGGATAAGGTATATGATATGCATGTCATTGGAAAGGTGACGAAAAATTAATAACTTTTCATTTAGAAATCGTATGGTTTCGATGAACGGATTAAAAGATATCGTCAACTGAATTATCACTAATTTTAGTATTATTATTGAAAATGATTATTATTAAAACTATCGTCAATATTATCATCGTTATTATTACTACTTAATAACTGTTATTATTATTATTATTATTATTATTATTATTATTATTATTATTATTATTATTATTATCGTTATTAATATAAGTATTATCATTAAAAATTGTTATTGTTATTATTATTACTATCATTGTTATTATTAAGGTTATTATTAATATTATCATTATTATTATTATTATTATCATTATAATAAGTATTAGTAGTATCATTAATATTATTATAATATTTATTATTAATTGTATCATTATCATTAAAACTAATATTATTATCATCTAATTATTATGATTATTACTATTATTATGAATACGATATAAAAGAGGACTAAAAGCTATTAAACAAATCGATTAGGGAATAATAAGTATGAGTATCATGATGAAATTTAAAAATATTGTAAGATATTGATTTAAGAGAAAAATATCGTTTTCATTATTTGTTAGTATCACTTATATTAAAACTATCACTTTTACTAAAATTATCATTTTAATTGAAATATCATTGTTATTATAAAACAGCATTATTATTATCATTTTAGTATTATTATTATTATAAATTATCATTTGAATAAAATTATTATTTTTTATATAAAATATTATTATTATTATAACTAATATTAAAAAGTATCGTTATCGTGATAAGAATTATCATTTTATTTTAATCATCAATATTGTTATTATTATTAGTAGAATAATAATTATTATTATTACAAAATAATACAACTTTTACTTATTATTATTATTATCAATATTATTTTATCAAATGAATATGTGATACAAAGATAATTTACCACATGTAATATAATTAAATTAATAATACATACCACTACATTTTTATGATGTTAAGTGAACTTTATAAATTTTATTACTTAAGGAATATAAAAGTATATTTTATTATATATAAATTTTAATATAAACTTTATTTATTAATAAATGATTTATATTATTCTAATATAATATGTGAAATATATTTAAATATATATAACGACTATATTTAAATTATATAATAATCATGTATAGATTTTGGAAGTTATTTTGGGTCAAGTTGACTTTTGTTGACCTTTGCATATTAGTATCGAGCATTAGGATTGTGATACACTACGGTTTGACCTAAATTGTTAGACATATATTGACCAACATATAAATATATATAATTAATATAGGTTCGTGAATCCGAGGCCAACCTTACATTTGTTCATTGCCATCATATGCGTATCTACTACGAAATACAGTATTGTGAGTTTCATTTGCTCTCTTTTTAAATGCTTTTGCAATATATATTTTTGAGACTGAGAATACATGCGCTTTTATAAATGTTTGACGAAATAGACACAAGTACTCGAAAATTACATTCTATGGTTGAATTATTGAAATCGAATACGCCCTTCAAGTCTGGTAACCTAAGAATTAGGGAAATGGCCCCTAATTGACGCGAATCCTAAAGATAGATCTATTGGGCTTAACAACCCCCATTCATCTCTATGGATGGCTTTAGTACTTCGAGATTATTATTATACAGACGTCGATGTTTGTGGGGATATTTAATGCATTATGGTTAATGTCGGTTACCAGGTGTTCAATCCATATGAATGATTTTTATGGAGATGGCTATATGCATGCATGATGTTTATGAGAAATAGAAATATGAAATCTTGTGATCTATTAAAAATGATGGAAATGAATATTGATGATAAACTAATAAACTCACCAACATTTTGGTTGACACTTTAAAGCATGTTCATTCTCAGGATTGAAAGAAATCTTCCGCTGTGCATTTGCTCATTATAAGGATATTACTTGAAGTCATTCATGTCATATTTCAAAAGACGTTGCTTTCAAAACGTTGAGTTCAATAAAGATTATTATTAAGCAAATGTCAGATTAGGGCATTTATAGATTGGATATTATGGAATGGTATGCATGTCTGTCAACTTTCAATGTAAAGGAAAGGTTGTCTTTTAAAAACGAATACAATGTTTGTAAAATGTATCATATAGAGGTCAAATCCCTCGCAATGTAATCATTTGTTATTGTATTCATCCTTATGGATTAGGACGGGTCGTCTCATGTAACACCCTGTTCACCTCAAAACCTTCATCCCATGAGTTATATATGGTTGAATATATTCAATTCAACATCTAGGTTATTCTTAAAAATGTAGCATCATTCTTGGGAATAAATCACGTTAAATTAAAAATCAAATGACATTAGGAAAAGGATTCTGATTGTTAGTGATTATTTAAAAACCCTAGCATTATTATATAACATAGTATATAAAGATCAACAATAAGAAATTTTAAAAAGGCCATGAACGATTATAGTCGTACCAAATTTAAGGGATTGATTTTTATAATTTAATTAGTTAAAGATTACGTGGATAGTCTTGTGAATAGTTATAACGGATTTAATTAACCTTCGTTAGGGTAAGGGATGAAATTGGGACTTTTAAATGCTTTTAAGGATGAAAAATGCAGAAATAAAAATAAAATACAGGGATGAAACAGGCAAAAATTGAAAAACACAGGGATGAAATAAGCAATTTTGTCTTTTTTTTATTTATCACTTAGATAATGATGAAATCATTTAGAATAAAACCAATATTAAATGAGCTTATTCTTAAAGAGAACCCAACCGCATTTCGTGAAATCAATAATGAAAACCAATATCACATATATATTTGTTTTGACGAACACTCATGTAAGGATCTAAATCCGATCATCATCCAAGACTAACTTGTATGAACCATTCTTTACAACTCCATCTAGAGAGTTATTTCCCACATATATCCACTTTACTTAAAAAAGTGAAATTCATCAAAAATTATACAAAGATTTCATTATTCTTTAATAAATGGTTTCCCATGTGCAAACCTACAATCCACAGAGGACGAGATGCAAACCCAAAGTTTACCTACCATGGTAACCATATACAATCTAAAAAGGAACTCGATGTTTTCATTATAAGTAAGGTACAACGTCATATGCTCCAAACTTTGAGGTAAGAAAATAATTAAATTTTGAACCAATGTTCATGCGTACGACTTTAATCATCGTATATCAACCGATATTGACAATATATTTTTAAGGATAATAAGTCGTTAAAGTCAAAAAGTTACTCAAGAACCCGATGTGAGTGACAGTTTAACTTGTGTAAAGTGTCACACACTTCACATGCTCCCACTTAATTAGGGATTTATTTTCTTTATCATATACATTTCTTAAATAAGGTAAGAGCATCTTGAGCCTCTTGCTCATCCAAACGCATTGGGTATTCATGCTTCTCAATTTTCAAAAATTGTTTATATTTAACTTAAAATTCTCGTTAAGTTAAACGATGTTGCTGGATGTGAAAGCCATGACAGAACACAAGGTTCAAAGGAGACAGCTTTAAATTGAACCAACATTCAATACATAGACAATTATGTAAGACTAATTAATATACATCCATATATACAAAACACTTTGTCAATAATAAAATCATGCCAAATAATAGTTCACGGTAGGTCGTAAAGAAAAAGTTCACTATGTTCCCAATTATCGTCCACAAAGCCTACCATGAAACTACATATAACATAATCAGTCATGCAAAGTTATCTAATTATAGCACATATGCTAATTTCATAAAGGTTCTAATTCCACTAAGAAATTACTTTTAAACGTAAAGAAAGTTTAATTATACACTTAGTAATGATTCATGTGTACAATATTTCATTAAGAAATATAAAATAAATTTGGTCCTTGTATAAACTTTTCTTTCTTTTCCTCAATAATTTTTATAACAAATATAGAATTACAAAAGAATTATATTAAATCAGATACATAACTTCACTTCATGTTAAAACAAAAATAACATGAATCGATTTAGAAAATAAATAAACCAAATCGTGAAAATGTTTATTTACACCAACTAATGGTAAATATAGTTAGTATTTCACATTGAAAAGGTACAGCATTTACTTTCAAACAAAATGAAGGTTTTTCATAATAATTATTAAACTAATTAAATGTTATGATTACAATTTTATTTCTATAAAAAAGAGAAATATATAATCATTACAAAAATGATTAACCATGTTATGCCATCGATACAAAACTTTCTTTAATATAATATCTGTAATGTATGTAGAAGAAAATTAACGGGCATAACAATTATCACAAAGATAATTTAATCAATCAAAAAATGATGTTTGAACCGTTAAAGTTCGTTAAAAAAAATCATCTCAAATATTAGGAAATCATGAATTAATATCAATGTAACTAATACATTGATGGTGTATTAATTTCTATTTTATTATAAATTCACGAGTTACATAACTCACTTATTTCATAATCATAATAACTTATGAAAACAACTATTCATTAATCCATATGACATTTTGTATAACTTATATACAATTTTACATTCGTATTAACATCAACAAGAACCGTTTTCCAAAACAATGCCAAATCATGTCTTGAATTAATTTTGCCTTTAATTCATGCTTATATGTAACTGTAAATATATAAGTAATCGATGAACTTATATCAAACTTTAGTATCTCTTTAATTGATAATAATGCACTTAAATGTTCAACATACCAATTTCATTATCTACTAACAATGAAAAAGTTTAAGCTAACTTCCCATCAAATTAATTTCTCAAGACAGTTTCATACAAGATTTAAAGGTTGTCTCAATCCTTTCATTAAAAATAAATCATCCCTATGACCTTGAAATTAAACACTTCTTTTAGTTCACAGGAAATCTCCAATTATATTTTTCAACTAAATGTTAACAGTTACGGTCTTTCTATGTCAATTTTCATCATGGCATTAACCCAACAACATCTCAAAGGAAAAACTAAAGCATACACAAAACACATTCTATGAATAGGTGTTTAGAAAGAAATAAATCAAAGTTTACATTGTGCTCACACATCATACTTTTTATATTAATATAAACTGAGACTTTCATATTGCGTATGACTCCAATGATGACATTTCATTTTCCATATTTCATTGTTTTTAAAAAATAAATCATTTCATAAAAAAAATGTGTATATAAATTTCAAATACCTTTATACCTCTTTACGGAATAATATAATTTTATTTCTCAATCATGCAACTTTATCAAACATATTGAAAAGTATAACCGGGATTATAAACATATGGCTCTGATACCAATGAAGTATTTAGAGAATTCGAAACGTACCCAAAAATAGTAGCGGAAGCAAAAAGGATCGACGTTTATATCACCGGTCAAAGAAAACAATCACAAACGGAAAGCTTTCGAGGTTCACAACCTAAGATTCCCATATCTTGTTCGCCTCAAACATACACGAACTTAACAAGAACAATACCTTGTCTATTTCTCTCTTTCTTTAAGTATGTATATGCTAGTTATGTTAGGTCACTTCTTAGTATCTTTGTACTTCCTTTTTATAGTGATTAGATATAACCACTTAGCAAGTAAAAAGTCACCATTAATCCACATATTAATGGATGGTTCATTGTAATTATGCACTAGCATAAATGAGTACTTAATTCCAAATAAATACCGACATAATGGTATTAAGTATAAAGGAAGTTAGTGGGCGGATTGGATCCGAGTAAAAAACGGATCCAAGCTCCAATAGTTATTTTTTTCTTTGAACGGCAAACACACACATAAAAGCTGTTAACGAACCGAGTCAAATAAAATATCATGAAATTATGACTTGACTCGTTTGATAATTATCCGGCTCGAGTTCAGACACGAATTCGATTAAACATTTAAAAATATGCTCGAGCTCAAACTTGAAAAGTTAACTATTGTTCGAGCTTGAGTTCGAAACTCGTTTAGATTTGAAATATTTTAGTTCGAAACTAGCTTTTAAACTTAAGATGCTAGAGCTCGATATGCAAGTTTATCATATTGATATGCTCGATATGATCAATTTTGTTTTGGAAATGTGGCAATATATCAAAGAAAAAACCGACGACTCTCAAGCAATAATCTAGAAGAGCATTACAAGGGGCATAAAAGGCAAGAGTTCCGTTCAAAAACTACATTTTCCCTATATATAAGCCACGAAAACGAATAAAATTTAACCGTATCAACAATACAACATTTTTTTAGTGACTTGTTATTATATAATGAACAATTTCTAAACCGCCAAATCATCCAAAATGAAGCAACTACGATGGAAAAAACTTTTGACTGCTTAATACTTAAGCTATTACCACCTTGCATCCAACTAAGCACCTCTTGCCAAGACGAGAACACAGGAATTGGACGATTAATCCAAATTACTATAGAACACCAAATTCCGCATGCAAAAGGACAAGAAAATAGAATATGCTCCATGCTTTCTATTCCTTGGCTGCAAGTAAGACAAGAAATAGCTACAATTTCGAGCCCTCTTCTTGATAGTTTAATTCTATGAGGAAGTCTATCATGCACCAAACGCCACAAAAAAAATTAATCTTTCCTGGAAAAAACTTCTTCTAAGCCGCGGCAAGTTGTAGTGAAGGGAGAATCACTCATTCCAGATTTTTTCTAACAGAATTCACGGAAAAAATACCATCTCCAACAACCGAACACTTCCAATAATCAGAAGAATCAGACAACATGACCCCTCTAGTTCTTCGCAAAGTAAATCCATTGATTCCATGTATCGGCATCCATTTTCGTTGCGGTTGCAGCTCCATGACCAAACTCAATTACCACACCTGCTAGCCACTGAAGACTCTTTGTCACGTTCCAAGTGAAAAAGCCGATTGTATCTAATATACAATGTGGTGCGTCAATGATTCAAAATCGAACTAGAAACGAATGCAACTTTCATTCCTAAGGTTCATTTGAAGCATCTTTAGGAATAAGGTTGATCCTCCAACTTGTTACAAAGTTTCACGATATTATCCCATACTCCCGATATGTTAGTTACCTCAAAAACTGACCTTTGAATTATCTTGAGAACTTTCAACCACATAGAATCCGGAGATACTAAACATCTCCACTTCCACTTGAGAATCATCATCAACAATAACAACAAAACTCAATCTCACAAAAGCGGGGTATGAAGGATGTAAGATGTAGACAATCATTCTCCTATCCTAGAATAAAGAGGTCATTTCTCAACACATAGTGAAACACCCCAAGATTAGAGAAAATCCTCCTTTTTAATGTTCTATGAATAGAGAGATTCCTTCCGAATGGACCTCCTGCCAATAAGTATGTTAAAAAACGTGTGAGACGCCATGAAAATGGTAGAATCAACTTTCCATGGGTTTTAAACATGACTGAAGTCCAATTTGTGCTCTAAGCGGCAGTTAAGTCGCACATAAATCGACACTTGTTGTTCACTCGATTAATAGAGTCATCCACTTGAGAATCAATGCTTTATTAAACGCCTTTAATCTCCCAATACTAGGACCCCTTTTTCGTAAGACGCCAAAACATTGCTCCATTTAACCCAACTAATTTTTCTAGCATGAACTCCATTGCCCCAAAAGAAATTTGCACAAGTGAATTCCATTGCATTAATAACTTTTGTCGGGAAATTGTAAAAAGAAAGATAATACAAACCAAGAGATCTCAGTCACAATTTGATTAAAGTTAAGTGGGCGCAATTAAAAAGCAAAGCCACCTTCCACGAATCTAACCTCTTTTCAAACTTGATAAACAGATCATTCCAATGAGCGAAGTGATTCATATTAGCCCTAAACTTAAGACCAAGATACTTGCTAGGCAAAGTGGCCACTTCGCATCCCGAATCCAACGCAAAAGACTCCACCTCTTCTGGGGGAATATCGATACCATATAGAAGTGATTTAGCCACATTAATTCTGAGTCCTGAGATAAAGAGAAAATGTTTAAAACGAAGATAACATTTACTAACCGATTGTGACTCCAATCCAACATAAGAATCAGATCATCGACTTACATTAAATGGGATAGAGACATTAAATGATCAAATTCTGATACATAAAAAATGTTTTATAAGAAATTTTAACTTATATCAATTTAAAATTTTTTTACAAAGTGGGTATCAAGTTTATACCAAATGTATACGTGAATGTGTAAGTAACTTGAGGGGGGCTGAATAGTTACTTAATGTGATTTTTAAAACTTTTTCGATTTGGAACTTGAGATTACTATAGTATGATATGATTTGTTTGTTCACGAGTAAGTAAATGCAAAGATAAGGGATAAGTGAACAAACACGGAGATTTATAGTTGTTCGAAAAGATGTTAACTAATCTTCCTTAATCCGCTCCTCAATTCTAACGAATTGAGAGTTAGTTTCACTACGATGCTCCAAACTCAGTGGAGTGTCCGGATACAATACTAGCTCCTCCATAAGCCATAACTTATGAACCCTTACGTCCCTTTGAAGAATTTACAATCACCAAATGCTCTTACCACAAGATCTTTGTTGGTACGATTTTCCGTTTAGCGAATGTAAGGTACCAGTACAAGACAATAGTTGCTCAGCGTGTGGCGTGTGATGTTGATTGATGTTTGCCCTCGAGAAATAATCTCTGCAGACCCGGAACATGGATGAGAGATCCGTGGGTGGCCTCAATCAATCTGGGGATCAATCAGTAATTGATCCGTATAGCGTATTGCTGCTAAGCGACTAATGTACGTTTGAAGTGAGAAAGAACTGTGTGAGAGAGAAAGTGTACTTCTCTCTGACTGAAGTTCAGATGTGAAATGTGGTGACCCAGGGGGTCTATTTATAGGCGCAGAATGTCCGAAATTCTCGGGATACACGTGTCAATTACTGAGTGGTTCTGTTACACAAAATATCTGGAAGGTCGGTGGCATGTGCTGACGTGCCTGTGTGCCGTTCACACGCTGAGTTAAAGGTCTTAAGCATAGAAGCTGCCTGCAGGGCTTACGCTTGACGCTGGACGGCCTGCTGAACGATGGTCGGTAAATAATGAAAACTGCCAAATTTCGTTATCTTTTGTGCTTTTTTTGATATGTTTTTCTGTATAAAAATGGTGTTTTTATGCGTGTATCCTCTAGGATACACCATTAAGTCCCCCAGTTTAATGTCTTTATTTTTGCAAAAAATAAAGTCATTAAACTAAAAACAAAAGATGCATTTTTCCTCGAAGACACAAAACTGCTGTAGCCGTCTACTTTTCTGTTCTGACGTCACATTTCCAATTATAAAATTGCACCCAAAATCTTTTTGATTTATTTTCAAAATTTAAATAGTTGCCCAATTATTCTAGTCCATACACGCGTCTCAGTCTCGTTCTTTGATTATCCATTTGCTTGACTATAAAGAGCCCGTCCCCCTTTCCTTTTTCCTTTTCTGAAAATTGATTATTTGCGTTGAAGATAACTGCAATTACTCATTTTAACGACTTGATAAGTGCAAGGTCAGTTATCACTCATCTTTCTCTTGTGCTTGTATTTCTTTTATTTTCCATACTACCATGGCCGAATCCAGTAGCACTTCTTCCCAAAGAGACAATCGCGATGTGAGCACTATTCCGTCAAGTATTACCGAAGCCGAAATAGATAGATTATGTATAGATCATAGGAATCTTAGATTGCTGAACCCCATGGTTCCTTCTTCAAGTGATTGGGTGAATAAACCTCCTAAAAAGATGATTACACTGTATAAGCTTCAACTTACTATAGGTAACCTCCGGATTCCGCCTTCCGTTTTTCTTCAAGGACTTCTATTCCATTATGGGATTGGCCTTAGCCAAATTCATCCACTTGGGATGCAAAAAAATTGTGCTTTTTGAATTGTATTGTAACGTTGTTGGTAAAATTCCAAGTATAAATGTTCCAAATAATATAGTTTACAAATAAACTTACAATAGTTTACAAGTAAACCTCAACTATCTTTTAGATCCTTTTAAGAAGATAGTTTACAAGTAAACTTACAACTAATTTTACAATCACTCTTGCTAGAATCACTCTAAATAGATTACAATAGTATTTGAATGATATCAGTAAATGTATGGAAATGTAAGTGCAAGAGGTGAGTCTTCAAGTGCTCCAAGTTTGGAATATTTTAATGAGGGGCTTTTTAATTTAAAGTTTAATGAGGGGCATTCTGGTCTTATCACATGAGGACAAGTTTGGGGCTTTAGTGGCCAGTTGTGTGGTGGTTGAAACACATTCAACATTATCACCAACCACATCATCTCTCTAATTAAAGGTTCTAGAGTGAGAAACCCATTTGAGAGAGAGAAAGCTCAAATCAAGGAGGAAGAAGTTGATTTCGGGTCAAAGCGCGTGTATTAAAGTTGTTCATCTATCCACTAGCTACGTTTTGATTGTGGTGGTATGTCCTAAATTTGATTTCCTTACTTTAATGTATATAAGGGTTAGGGTTTGGGTAAATGGTGAACATAAAATCTATATTTGGTGAATTTTGGGTGTTCATGGGTAAGATTGAGTCATGAGGACTCAATAGTAACTAACCTAGGGTTTCTGTAGTGACCCGAACTTTTCCATGTTTATATATATTAAATGAAATTGTTATTTACATGATTAAGTGTTTCCAACATGTTAAGCAATCAAACTTGTTAAGACTTGATTAATTGAAATAGGTTTCATAAAGACAATTGACCACCCAAGTTGACCGGTGATTCACGAACGTTAAAACTTGTAAAAACTATATGATGACATATATATGATTATATATATAGTTAACATGATATTATGATAAGTAAGTATCTCATTAGGTATTTTAACAATGAGTTATATACATAAAATTGTGTTATTGAATTAAGAAACTCGAAACGATATATATAACAATTATCGTTATAACAACGTCTTACTAAATACATATGAATCATATTAAGATATTGTTACACTATGTTTAATCATGATAAATGATAAGTAAACATGTCATTAAGTGTATTAATAATGAACTACATATGTAAAAACAAGACTACTAACTTAATGATTTCGAAACGAGACATATATGTAACGATTATCGTTGTAACAACATTTAACTGTATATATATCATACTAAGATATATTAATATATCATAATATCATGATAATGTAATAATTTAACATCTCTTTAGATATAATAAACAATGGGTTAACAACATTTAACAAGATCGTTAACCTAAAGGTTTCAAAACAACATTTACATGTAACGACTAACGATGACTTAACGACTCAGTTAAAATGTATATACATGTAGTGATTTAATATATATTCATACACTTTTGAAAGACTTAAAGACACTTATCAAAATACTTCTACTTAACAAAAATGCTTACAATTACATCCTCGTTCAGTTTCCTCAACAATTCTACTCGTATGCACCCGTATTCGTACTCGTACAATACACAACTTTTAGATGTATGTACTATTGGTATATACACTCTAATGATCAGCTCTTAGCAGCCCATGTGAGTCACCTAACACATGTGGGAACCATAATTTAGCAACTAGCATGAAATATCTCATAAAATTACAAAAATAGGAGTAATCATTCATGACTTATTTACATGTAAACAAAATCACACATCCTTTATATCTAATCCATATACCAACGACCAAAAATACCTACAAACACTTTAATTCTTCAATTTTCTTCATCTAATTGATCTCTCTCAAGTTCTATCTTCAAGTTCTAAGTATTCTTCATAAATTCTATAAGTTCTAGTTTCATAAAATCAAGAATACTTTCAAGTTGCCTAGCTTACTTCCAATCTTGTAAAGTGATCATCCAACCTCAAAAAATCTTTCTTATTTACAGTAAGATATCTTTCTAATACAAGGTAATACTCATATTCAAAATTTGATTCAATTTCTATAACTATAACAATCTTATTTCGAATGGAAATCTTACTTGAACTTGTTTTCGTGTCATGATTCTGCTTCAAGAACTTTCAAGCCATCCAAGGATCCTTTGAAGGTAGATCCATTTATCTCTTTTCCAGTAGGTTTATCCACAAAACTTGAGATAGTAAAGATGTTTTTAACATCATTCGATTCATACATATAAAACTATCTTATTCGAAGGTTTGAACATGTAATCACTAGAACATAGTTTAGTTAATTCTAAACTTGTTTGCAAACAAAAGTTAATCCTTCTAACTTGACTTTTAAAATCAACTAAACACATGTTCTATATCTATATGATATGCTAACTTAATGAGTTAAAACCGGAAAACATGAAAAACACCGTAAAACTGGATATTAAGCATGTTTATTCTCAGGTGATTATTAAGAGCTTCCGCTATTGCATACTAAAATAAGGACAAGATTTGGAGTCCATGCTTGTATTATATTATGTAAAAACTGCATTCAAGAAACTTATTTTTGATGTAATATATTCTTATTGTAAACCATTATGTAATGGTCGTGTGTAAACGGTATATTTTAGATTATCATTATTTGATAATCTACGTTATGCTTTTTAAACCTTTATCGATAAAATAAAGGTTATGGTTGTTTTAAAAATGAATGCAGTCTTTGAAAAACGTCTCATATAGAGGTCAAAACCTCGCGACGAAATCAATTAATATGGAACGTTTATAATCAATATGAACGGGACATTTCAGTTTCAAAGTGTAAATTGGTGGTTATGAGTCTTAAAAGGTTAGTTAATCACTAGCACATTTGGTTGTTATGTGAATGGGTGTTATTTGCGTTAGTGGATGACCCGAAATGGGTGTGTTGACTTTAAAATGGTCAAATGGGTAATGATTTAACCTAGTTGGGAAAGATGGGTATGAAATACCCCAATTTGGTATTAGTTAGTGTTGTTGGACCTTAATCACTAGCTTTTAGTGATTTATGATGGTCTTGACCTTAAATGGACAGTTTTGGTATAAATGGGTCATTTAATGCATTTAAGTCATTAAATGCACATGGGTGAATTGTTGGTGTTTAGTCCAACTAGTTGTGTATTGATTGAGTACTTAATGTATTAGGTACTTTGCTTGGAAGCTTGCGGAAGTATAAAACCGTCACCGAATCGTTAAGGTGAGTGGAATAATTATGCATGTATGTATATAATGTATTTATTTGTGTGGCATGAAATGTGGGGTAGTCGCGATGTTAAGACACCACATAATACATAACGAGTGGGTTAGTCGCGGTGTTAAGACACCACTCCGGAAATTAATGGAATGTGGGGTAGTCGCGGTGTTAAGACACCACATAATATGTAATGAGTGGGTTAGTCACGGTGTTAAGATGCCACTCTGAGATTTAATGACATGTGGGCTTGTTGCGGTGTAAAGACACCATAATGTCATAGAGGGTGGGTTAGTCACGGTGTTAAGATACCACCCGGGGGGTTAGTGATACGCGGTGTTAAGTACACTAATGGATGTTGCGAACTTCGATGGTCTTTGCAAGCAACATCTCCTTGTATAAATGGTTAACCATGGTTATGTGTTGTAGTATATCATATTATATTGTTCGTGTTATATGCTATCGTTTGTGCTAGCTCGTGATATCGTGGATTTAGCGTTGTACGTTGAAATGGTATGCTAATTTAAAATGCTAGCGTGTATGAGGTATTTGTGTAAGTGATTGCAAGTAAGTAAGTTATATATGTATATGTATAATTATTGCATTCACTAAGCATTAGCTTACCCTCTCGTTGTTTACCTTTTTAGGCTCCGGCGTGGACAATGGTAAAGGTATCCGTTTGGATTAGTAATGGCTCTCGAGGGTTTAGCTTTTGGAAGATCGACCAAGATTTGGGTAGTTTAACCCCCAAACACCATGCTCAAAGTGTCGTTTGGAATTTAAACTAATGTGGTCGAAACTTATATCTTGTACGAAACTCGTAATTCGGACCTATGTGGGCCCGGTGTCGTAAAACTTGTTTTATTATTGGAATGTGTTAGTTTTACTTATTATAATGTGTAGTGAAAAGCATTTCGTCTAAAAGTGTCGGGAAGTGGGAGATCTTTAAGCAAAAAATGGCAAAACCAGACAGAAGCTGCCAGGCTGTCTGCGCGCCGCGCACAGGCTGGGCTGCGCGCCGCGCACCCAGTCTGGGCAGTGCAATTTTGAAATTTTTTTCTATGTTCTGTTTTCGGTTGGTTAACGGGTTGGGTTGTTACAAGTGGTATCAAAGCATGGTCTAAGGGATTTAGGCGACTTGAGATAGGTGCCTAGACTTAGACTTTATTGTGTATGCGCTTTATGCGGTACTTGTAGGAGACGGGTCGGACCGAGATTAGTTAGTGCCTAGGTTTATGTGAACTAACTTTGCCCTAATTGTTTTGTGTTGTGTTTGCACTCATCAAGCGAGATAGACGTTGTACTAGCAAGTTAATGCGACGTGCTCGCGTAATAATGATTAGCTACGATTGTAACGGGTTCAAATCGTGTCAAACAACGATGTACGACGATTGTTAAGCAAGATGGGACGGTGAGGTGTATATGTATATATGTGTCATGTCTTTTCGTTCGTTGTTTAACCTATTCCGTTTTATAGAATGAAGATGAGAAACGGACATGATAACAATGACGGAGGCTCGAGCAAGGACTCCGAGTTTACGGCCAAGGTTGAGGCCATTATGAAAAGGCATCACACGGCCTTTCTAGAGGACGTTAGGAAGATGTTTCTAGATTCGATTGACGAGAAAGTAGTCAATCTAGTTAAGGAACACATGAAGGTTGTTCTTCACGAAGATAATGTCAGAAGGCGAGACTTCTACTATAAGAACTTCAAGGATTCTCAACCTCTCACCTTTGAAGGTGAACGGGACCTACTTAAGAGTGCCCGTTGAATCTTCGATATGGAGGGGGCTTCTCGTACTTGTGAATGCCCTCTCGATAAGAAGACAAGGTACGGGTGTAGTATGTTAAGGGGTGATGCCAAGTTGTGGTGGGACGCAAAAATCCAACTCTATGGTATAGAACAATGTATGGAATTTACGTGGGATGAATTCAAGGCGGAATTTTTCAAAGAGTACCGAACTTCGGCCGATCTTTCAAGGCTTAAAGACAAGTTGCATGCTTTGAGGCAAGGGTCGATGAACTTCAACACTCTTAAGTCCACTTTCTTGGCAAAGACCCAATTTTGCCCGTAGTATGTCGGTAATGATCACATGTTGAAGGAAGACTTCTATCGAATCTTGAATGACAACTATCAAGAGAAGATTAGTCTAAATGCGGTGAAAACTTTTGATGAGTTGTTCGACATGGCTAAGGGTTTTGAGTCAATCGTTTTGAGTCAATCGTTTTGAGAAAGAGTGGCTTTACTTTTGGCAAAAGAAAATTTGAAGGTTCGAGTCAATCAAATTTTTCAGGCAAGAAGAACAAGAAGGGTTCCGAAAGTGTTAATAGTGTGAAGAAGAGTGTTTCCTAAGGTTTTCCTTATTCTTGCCACAATTGTGGGCGAAAGGGGCATATGGCTCATGATTGCATAGGGATGGCAAAATGACCCGTACCCGATGGAGAAACCCGAAACCCGTTATAATTGGGTCGGGTCTGACCCGAGTCCATCGGGTCATGGGCCGGGTATGGGGATGGTTACAAAAAAATTTCCGGGTTCGGGTTCGGGTATGGTTTTCGATACAAGCCCATTTACCCGACCCTTATACCCGACCGCATACCCGTATACCCGACTCGAGGAATTTTAATAATAATTTTTATGTAAAATTTTAGTATTAATATTATATTGTAAATGTATGAAAGAGTTTTCTTATTTGTTTTGAAAACGAGTATAATTTTATTCAATATAATCCTATACAACAAGTTTTCAAGATGTAATATTTTATATACTTTGTGTATTTGAGTATTTAAAAAACTTTTCAATCAACTTTTTGTATGTGATATTTTATAATACTTTAAACATGAAGTAGTTAAGTTATTTTTCGATATTTTGATTTGGTAACTTATTGAAAAATAAATACAGAATGACTAATCGGGTATACCCGTTTACCCGTGTGGAAACCCGAAACCCGATAGTATGTAAGTAAATGGGGACCCGATGGGTTTCAGGCCGGGTTTGGGGCGGGGTTTCTTAATCGGGTTCGGGTCCGGGATTACCTAAATCCGACCCAAACCCGACCCGATGCCATCCCTATGATTGCACGAACCCGGCGACAACCAAACTCACTTGTTTTAATTGTAATAAAGAAGGACACCGGAAGTCGAAGTGTCCCGATTTGTATGGTGATCAAGTGAAAAAGTTAGAGAAAGCGGCGGGTACGGCTAGGGGTCGAAACTACTTGATGACCAATGATGAAGCCAAACAATCCAATGAAGTTGTCTCAGGTACTTTCATGGTTAACTCTAATCCGGTGAGGATACTATTTGATAGCGGTGCTAATTTGTCGTATGTGTCTCCAAGATTTGTGCCTAAACTTAATAAACCTCTAGCTAAGTTAAGTCATCCGGTAGAAGTCAAAATAGCGGATGGTAAGACGGTGCTAGGGGTCGATGTGTGTAAAAATTGTGATGTTGTGTTTGGTACCGAAACTTTTAAAATTGATCTCATTCCGATGACTTTGGGTGAGTTTGATATTGTTGTTGGTATGGATTGGCTCGATCGTTATAGATCCGATATTGCATGCCATGAAAAGTCTATTCGTGTGAAGACCCCTAGTGGGGGAGAGTTAATTATTCATGGCGAGAAACGAAGAAGACTTGCGCCATTATGCACTTATGCACGGGCACGTCATTTTCTTAGTAGTGGTGGTAATTTACCTACTTGATATAGAAGGATGTTTTTTCCTTTTTTAACTATTAACCGCTGCTTTGCCCACGTAGTTGATACTCGTGAAGAGCCACTATCCATTCGTGAAATTCTGGTGGTTAATGAATTCGAAGACGTTTTTCTGGACGAATTACCGGGTATTTCGGCGAAAAGAAAAGTTGAATTTGGCATTGAGTTGGTTCCGGGTGCTACTCTCATTGCTAAAACTCCTTATCGTTTAGCACCAACGGAGATGCAAGAGTTGTTAAATCAAACCCAAGAGTTACTTGAAAAGGGTTTTATCCGACCGAGTGCTTCGCCATGGGGCGCTCCGGTTTTATTCGTGAAGAAGAAAGATGGTAGTATGCGGATGTGCATCGATTATCGGGAGTTGAATAAAGTGACGATCAATAATCGTTATCCATTGCCTCGGATTGACGATTTGTTTGATCAACTCCAAGGTGCGACCTATTTTCTAAAATTAACTTACGGTCCGGCGATCACCAAATGCAGGTTCGTGAAGAAGATATCGAGAAAACGGCTTTTTGAACGCGTTATGGGCATTTTGAATTTGTAGTAATGCCTTTTGGTCTTACGAATGTACCGACGGCATTCATGGATCTTATGAATCGAGTGTGCCAACCTATGTTGGACAAGTCGGTAATTGTGTTCATTGACAACATACTTATCTATTCGAAAAGTATGAAGGAACATGAACGTCATTTGCGTGAAGTATTGAAGACGTTGCAAAAGTAGAAGTTGTATCCTAAACTTTCCAAGTGTGAATTTTGGCTAAGGGAAGTGCAATTCATTGGCCATATTGTGAACAAAGAAGGTATTCAAGTGGATCCGGGGATGATAGAGATGGTGAAGAGTTGGGAACAACCGACTACGCCTACAGAAATATGAAGTTTTCTCAGATTGGCCTGTTATTATCGTCGGTTTATCCAAGACTTTTCTAAGATCGCTTCTCCGTTTACAAAGTTGACAAGGAAGAACGCGAGATTTAATTGGGAAAATGAGCAAGAAATTGCTTTCTAATTGTTGAAAGAGAAGTTGTGTCAAGTTTAGGTTTTGGTGTTACCAAAAGGTGTAGAAGATATGACGGTTTATTGTGACACCTTATTAAATGGAATCGGGTGTGTTCTAATGCAAAGAGGTAAAGTCATTACTTATGCCTCTCGATAATTAAAGGAACACGAAAAGAGATATCCGACTCATGATCTTGAATTGGCGGCGGTGGTACATGCGTTGAAAATTTGGCACCACTACTTGTATGGTGTCAAGTGTACGATTTATTCGGATCATAAAAGTTTAAAACATCTTTTCGACCAACGAGATTTGAATTATCGTCAACGTTGATGGATGGATGTGGTGAAGGATTATGATTGTGAGATACTTTACCATTCGGGTAAGGCGAATGTGGTAGCGGATGCTGATATTGCTCTAAACATACATATTATTCGACGCAATATCAGTTATAATTCATCAGCTTTTATCATTTACAAAGACATTCAACGTATAATATTCAAGGAAAACGACAAAAGTAGACAAGAGCTTGCTATTTGAAGAAACAACGATAAACGATGAGTTTAAATCAAATATATATCGAGAAAACGTTTATCCGAGTTCAAGAATAAAAGTACAAGATAAAAGAAGAAAAGAGTTCAAATGGGAAGTGCCAAATCAGTACACGTCAACACGGGATCAACAAAGAATAAACAAAAAGGAAAAAATGAAGAAAACTGTCGATTGGTCTTACACGAATCGTGTAACAATACACGAAACGTGTAGCCTTTTGGTCATACGCGAATCGTGTAGCCATACACGAAACGCGTAATGTTAGGCCAGATTACTGTTCCAGTTTCCAGAAGGGGGCGGCTACTTTTATGTTTTTAAAACAATTCTTTTGTCTAAGTGCTACAGCAAGTGGAGCTTTTTGACTCAACTACTACTTCAAGTTCAATATTAAATACGGAGTACTATCAACACAAAAGAAAAGGAGAATACAACACAAGTTTATACATATCAATTACTATACATAAATACTACTGTCATTTTATTACTCTGTAAAATTAGTTTCAAATATTTAGGGGGTATTGTTCGTGATTAAGGGTGTATTTGTACGCGTGAAAGGGGTGTTATTATTGTAATTTTCCTACCGTTTGAAGTTAATGAAAGTGAAGATATTTTAGTAAGTTTACTCTGTTAAAATTAGCGTTGTTATTATGTTTGCATATCTATATTTTTATGTTTACCCTAGTGTAATGAATAGCTAAATTTCCCTAGTGTTTGCTTAAATGTAGAGCCCCTAGTGAAATGGATTGTTACCATTTGTAAAAGTTAAAAATGTAACTTTAGTATTTTTAATATTGAGCCTAGTTAAAAGAACCATTTTTATGTAATTAGGTATTTAACCCTTGCCACTTAATTTATTAAATTTAAATAACGAAAGTTGTTTTTATTTACATAAATTAAGCTTCAACATTAAAAATGATCTAGACGAATTTATGGATAAGTTATTAACACCAATTTAGAAATAAACTTCGGTGGTTTGGGTAATATCAATAATTATATGACAGTGAAATTGTAAAAAGGGAAACCGTTACGATTTGGGTATTGGCGAAAGTCAAAACTAGGCTAGGTCTCAATTTAAATACTTAAGGAATAGTAGCTATCTAAAAAGAATCCGATGAAAATTAGATTTTATTTAGTTAGTCTTAACCTTATATTTATTCGAAAGAAAAATATAAAGTTTATTACTAAAACATTTTAAATAGGGCGTAAACTCAAAACAATCCATGGACCTAGGGGTGACACATTTAAGTAAACACTCCCATTTATCCCATTATTATTTCTTGTAAACGTATTATTATTATTATTTACAAATAATTATTATAAAATATAAAAAATTACATAAAAATACTTAAAATTCGTACCAGAATGTTTGTCACATCGTATAAGTCATACGCGAATCGTGTATGGTATACGCGAAACGCGTATGCCTGTAAATCAAACTGTACGATCAGAATCACACAATTCGCGTAGGTTTTAAATTATACGCGATACGCGTATAAATACGCAAAACGCGTAAGGTAATAACGCGGCTACAGTACCAGTTAGGGTAAAATTAGGGTTTTAATTATTTAATTATTTATATTTAGGTTATTACTATATAATTAATATTAGTTATTATAAAATACCTTAATACGTGTTTTAACCTTATAATTAGTGTTAATTAAAAGTTTATAACTTATAATTAGTTTGTAATTAGTTAAATTACTATTCCTAATAATTTATATTAATATAAATAAAACTTGTCATTTAGTTAATTTAAATAAGTTTATATTATAATTACTCAAAACAAAATTCTAAACATATAGTTTTATTAAAAATTACTATTTTACTAATTACCATCTAGTAATATAATTAATGCATCATAATTAGCATAATTTCATTTAGTTCCTTTTTAAGTTATTTATTGTAATTTTGTAATTTTATTTATGAAGTAAATTAGTTAAGTTATTTTCTATTACTGTTATATTATAAATTCCTAATCCAAAACCCCATTTAATTAAGTTTGACATCAAAGACTATTAAAAACCATTAAACACTCCATCTCCCTGTGGAACGAATCGGATTTACCGACAAACTAAACTACATGAATAGGACTAGTTGCCTATATATGTGTGAAATCAACCTGAATTCAATAAAATACCACATATACAATAAATCAATTCGTGTAACAAAATAACTCAAATCCGTTCATAAATAAAGGTTACGATCCAGCACATCAACTTTTTGGCGCCGCTGCCGGGGAAGTTGGCAGTTAAATAAATAGATAATTTTTCTGATTCGTAGTAGTAGTTGGATTTGTACGTGGACCGGGTTGTTGGATCACCAATTTTATTGGTCAATAGAAGGATCCTGCCCCTCTGCTGCATCTTTTGGCTATTCGAAAAGTGGGCAAAATCAGAAGGAAAATCTGTTTGTTTAAGGGTTTTTATCATTGTTTTTATGTTATTCGATACTCTCGAGGAAATTCATTTCCAAGAAAGTTCAAAGTTTTTGAATAAATCCTTTAATTCTTTGTACAATTTCCCAAATTGTATGATCCATTCAATCCTAAACTCGTTAAACTTAATCCGGAACCTCAAAAAAAAAAAAAAGAAATAGGAAGTACTAGTAATTTTAAAACACCGAAAAAACACTAAAAAGGAGAAACAAATAGGTAACCCTAGATAAACCTTTAGTGAAGTGATCTCATAATAGAAATTAATGTATGAACTTACGTTCCTCCAACGCTGAATTAACTCCTTCACATCCTGAACCCGAAAGAAAATTCCACGAACGCTTAAGAGCTCAAGAAGTAGAATCTCTTGCTAAAAATTTAGAGTCACTTTTCTTAGAATCCGACTCTGAACCAATAATTCAACCAATCATAGAGCCGATTATTAAAGAAGAAGAAGAAATGGCTGATACAAATCAAACGATGGAAGCATTAATGAAGGCCACAAGAAAAGGTCAAGGCCACGCAATCATCCAACCCACGATGAGTGATGGCTTTGAAATAAAAGGTCAATTTTTACACATGGTAACTAATACATGTCAATTCGGTGGAGCCCCAAATGAGGATGCTAATGAGCATCTTCGTAAGTTTGTAAGCATTTGCAAGCTTTTCAAAATCAAAGATGTCACCGATGAAGTTGCATGTTTAAAAATCTTTCCATGGTCCTTAAAAGATGATGCAAGAGATTGGCTAGACTCATTACCAGAAGGTTATATTGAAAACTGAAATGATATGATGGATAAATTTTTGTCAGAATTCTTTCCTGCTTCAAAAGCAGCAAAATTACAAAGTGACATAAATCACTTTAAACAAAAGCCTAATGAAACTCTTTATGAAGCTTGGACCCGATTCAATAAAATGCTTCGAATATGTCCTCAACACGGGTTGAATACATTCCAAAAGGTCCAAATATTCTATAAAGGAGTCAATGTGGCAACTAGAAAAGATATAGATGTTTCAGCCGGAGGTTCGATCATGAAGAAAACACCTGAAGACGCTCACACAATCATTGCTGATTTAGCTTCCCATTCCCATAATTGGCATCAAGAAATAGAATTCTCTAGATCATCAAATGTTGCTAGAATTGAAAGCAATGATGAAATTGCTTCCTTAAAAGTTCAAATAGCAAATCAAGCAAGGCAAATCGAGAAAGTAACCAAGGAAATGCATGCTATCAGAGTAGGATGTGAACTATGCCAAGGTCCCCATCTTACTAGAGATTGTGATCAAAGTACAATGGAAGAGCAAGCAAATTTCTTAGGTTACTTACGAAAAGGTGAAATGAACTTCAGTGATTTTCCAGCTATAGAAGCAAACAACCGAAAATATCCTCCTATAAACAGCTATCAAGTAGGAGGACCTTCAGGATCAAATAATAATAACTATCAAAATAATAATAACTATCAAGGAGGAAATCCAGGTTACCAAAATAACCAGAATTTCCCAAATCAAAATCAAAGAAATCCGCCACCAGGTTATAATAACCGAAATCAACCTCAACGAAATTATCAAAATAATTTCCAACACAATCAACCACAACCACTAGCACTTATGCAACCTCAACCTGAGAGAAAATCTGGTTTAGAAGATCTCTTAAGAGATTTTATGGTTAAGCACGAGCAAAATGCAGAGCTCCAAACTCAGCAAATCCGAAATCAACAAGCCACAATACAAAACTTAGAAAGGAATGTTGGAAGGATATCACAGTTACTATCAGAGAGACCACCAGGTACTCTCCCCTCAAATACTCAAGTGAATCCCAACAACCCCCAAACAAGGAATGAGCATGTAAATGCTATAACTACTAGAAGTGGTTTAACTACTAAACCGGAGACTCTTAAGTCCCCGGAAGTTCCTTTATGTCCTTCTGTTTTACAAATTCCGGTTGATGAAAATGAGCAAGTTGACAAAGAACAAGAGAAAGATGATCCACCTGAGGTCATACCAAAGAAAAGTGAAGAACCAACAGTAAAGGTGCATAAGGAACCTATTCCATACCCAAAAGCATTAAAAAAGGACAGACTCGCAAGGCGGTATGAGAAATTTGCGGACATGATTAAGCAAATTAGCATTAACATGCCACTCGCGGAGGTTCTTAGGGATATGCCCAATTACGGGAAGTTTTTAAAGGATCTCATATCCTCGAAGGGTAAATACCACGACGTTTCTGCCACATTCCTCCATGAGGAATGTTCGGCCATCTTAAAGAAACAAAATGTACCTCCAAAATTAGGAGACCCTGGTAGTTTTATCATACCATGTATGATGGGTGATTCGGTGGTTTACGATGCACTAGCAGACCTAGGTGCATGTGTTAACTTAATGCCTTACTCGTTATATTTAAAACTTGACTTAGGAGACTTAAAACCAACCCGAATGGGTATTCGATTAGCAAACCAATCATTTGATACTCCCATAGGTATAGCCGAGGATATACTTGTAAAAGTTGGCTCACTTATCTTTCCCGTCGACTTTGTTATTCTAGAAATGCAAGAGGATACAAAAGTTCCTATCATTTTAGGACGTCCTTTCCTAAACACTGCAGATGCTGTCATTAATGTCCAAAAAGAACAATTGAGTCTAGGTGTGGGAAACGAGAGAATAATTTGTCACATTGACAAAGCCATGAAAAGACCCACTTCTACCGATGACTCTTGTTTTCAAATTGATGTTATAGATCTTTGTGTCGAGAACAAATTGAAGGAGCTACTTGAAATTGATATCCCGGGGTTAGCCCCGGTAAGTGAGAATGAATACTTCAATATTGATATATATTTTGATGAGTTGATGAAGGTGGTCACGGATGACGAGACCATAATAGAAGAAATTCCCATGGAAGAGGAATCGTTTGAGGAAATCAAAAATGAAGATAGATTTCGTATAAAAAATTCCTTAGAAGAACCACCCGTACTAGAGCTTAAAGAGCTACCCAAACACTTGGAGTATGCTTATCTCGAAGGTACATCTAAATTACCAGTAATTATTGCTTCACATCTTTCAGATAATGAGAAGGATAAGCTAATTTCTGTATTAAAAATCCATAAAAAGGCTATAGCCTGGAAAACAACCGACATTCCGGGAATAAACCCGTCTTATTGTACACATAAAATTCTCCTTGAGAATGACTACAAACCCGTAGTACAAAGACAACGTAGGCTAAATCCCAACATGAAAGAGGTTGTTAAAAAGGAGGTCGTCAAGCTTCTTGACGCCGGGTTAATCTACCCCATCTCCGATAGTCCATGGGTTAGTCCAGTACAAGTAGTACCCAAAAAGGGGGGTACAACCGTTATATTAAATGAAAAGGACGAACTCGTCCCAACTAGAATAGTTACCGGCTGGAGAGTCTGTATTGATTACAGACGTCTAAATGATGCCACTAGAAAGGATCATTTCCCGTTACCTTTTATTGATCAAATGCTTGAACGATTAGCGGGAAAAGAATATTATTGCTTTTTAGACGGTTTCTCCGGTTACTTCCAAATTCCAATTGATCCCAACGACCAAGAAAAGACCACATTCACTTGTCCTTTCGGTACCTTTGCCTATCGCCGCATGCCGTTTGGTTTATGCAATGCACCCAGAACCTTTCAAAGGTGCATGATGGCAATCTTTGATGATATGGTAGAGGATTGTATGGAAGTCTTCATGGATGACTTTTCCGTGTTTGGAGACTCCTTTGAATCGTGTCTTTTCAATCTAGAACGTATGCTTATCCGATGTGAGAAAGCAAACTTGGTCCTAAATTGGGAAAAATGTCACTTCATGGTGAAGGAGGGCATTGTACTTGGTCACAAAATATCTCGTGCGGGAATAGAGGTAGATAAAGCTAAAATTGAAGTTATCTCTAAGCTACCTAAACCATCAAATGTTAAAGCAATTAGAAGCTTTCTTGGTCACGCAGGATTCTATAGGCGATTTATCAAAGATTTTTCTAAAATCGCCCGCCCATTGACCAAGCTTCTTGAAAAGGATGCTCCATTTGACTTTGACACTAATTGCGAGAATGCATTCTCGATTCTAAAGTCAAAACTCACACAAGCTCCCATTATGGTATCTCCAGATTGGAGTATGCCATTTGAGCTAATGTGTGACGAAAGCGACTATGCTTTAGGTGCTGTTTTAGGACAACGTCCCGATAATCATTTTCTTCCGATTTATTATGCAAGTAAAACTCTAACGGGAGCCCAAATTAATTATACCACCACGGAAAAAGAACTCCTAGCGGTTGTTTATGCATTTGATAAATTTCGGTCATATTTGGTGTTGTCCAAGACCATTGTTTACACCGACCATTCGGCACTTAGGTATTTATTCTCGAAACTAGATGCAAAACATCGTCTCATACGTTGGGTTCTTTTACTTCAAGAATTTGACATTGAGATACGTGACAAGAAAGGAGCTGAAAATCTAGCTGCCGATCATTTATCCCGACTTGAAAACCCCGAATTAGATAAACTTGATGACACAATCATCAAGGACACATTTCCTGACGAATCTCTAATGAGGGTTGAAAAAGAATCTGAAATCCCATGGTTTGCCCATTTTGCAAACTATCTTGCTTCAGGCATTCTACAAAAAGGACTTACTTATCAGCAAAAGAAGAAATTCTTTGCGGATTTAAAGTCTTATTTCTGGGAATACCCAGACCTATTTCGTGTTGGTGCGGATCAAATAATTCGCCGTTGTGTTTAAGGACAAGAAGCTCAACAAATTCTTGAGCATTGCCATCAAGGGCCAACCGGCGGTCATTTCGGACCAAACCACACTGCAAGAAAAATTCTTGAATCGGGCTTTTATTGGCCCACGATCTTTAAAGATGCCCATGATTTCGTTCGGACTTGTAACGCATGCCAACGAACGGGTAACATCACGAAAAAGGATGAGATGCCTCAAACCGGCATCCAAGTTTGTGAAATCTTTGACATTTGAGGAATCGATTTCATGGGACCCTTTCCAAGTTCACATAAGTGCAAGTACATACTAGTAGCCGTTGACTATGTATCCAAGTGGGCTGAAGCAAAAGCTTTGCCTACAAATGATGCTAGGGTGGTGGTAAACTTCTTGAAAAATCTCTTCTCACGCTTTGGAATCCCAAAAGCACTCATATCCGACCGAGGAACACATTTTACCAACAACCTTCTTGAAAAGGTGTTGAAGAAGTATGGCGTAACTCATCGTTTCTCTACTTCGTACCACCCGCAAACAAGTGGTCAAGTGGAGAACACGAATCGTGCCTTAAAACGCATACTTGAGAAGACGGTTAATAACAACCCTAAAATCTGGCAACGCAAGTTAGATGACGCGTTGTGGGCTTTTAGGACTGCGTATAAAACACCAATAGGTACCACACCATTTAGACTTGTATACGGTAAAGCGTGTCATATACCTGTTGAAGTTGAACACAAGGCGTATTGGGCTATGAGAGAATGTAATACTGACCTTGTACAAGCCGGAGAAAATAGGTTATCACAACTTAACGAACTAGATGAATTAAGATTACAAGCCTACGAAAATTCTAAAACATATAAAGAAAAAACTAAAGTATGGCACGATGCACGATTAAAAAAGAAAGAATTTGAACAAGGGGATAAAGTATTGGTATTCCAATCACGTTTAAAGTTTTCACCTGGTAAACTTAGATCCCGATGGAATGGGCCATATATAATAAAACAGGTTTTTCCATCTAGATATGCAGAGTTGTATGGTAAAGACGGTGGAACTTTCAAAGTGAACGGACACAGACTCAAGTTATACTTTGAAGAAATCAATACTACGGAAAGAGACGAAACCACCTTCTACCCTAAGGACAAATAAATTCAGGGTAACTCTAAGGTTTTAAACTCCATTCTCGATTTTTATTCTTATCTTTAAGAGTGGGGTTAGATTGGTCTTTCCCTAGCAGACCCTAAAGAACTAGTCTTCTCCCTCCATTCTACCTTTTTAATTTCTTTTTGTTTTTATTGTTTAATTTCAAGATACGCAGTCAGTATATCTACAACCATTTCATTTTAAAGTGCGATAAGATTTTACCGAGGGATATGGTGTTAGATATTAAGAAAAGATGCGATAAGGCGAGGAAAGAAGAAAGACAGGAACTAAATGAGACAAACTATGCAAGAGGAAAATCTAAATCAGCTAAAAGGCGTAGAGCACGTCATTTGGGTAAATGTGTGAAATGTGGAAAACCGACTCACTCTGGAGATTGCCCAAAGAACCAAACGGACTCTAATTACGAGTACGTAACCTTATGCCGAGAAGGGCCTTTAAAATGTGCAGAAGAAAACCTCTTAAACCAGCGAGGTTACGCCTACGAAGCAATGGGGAGCGAAATAATGCGACTCCACTACGAGGCGAGCCAACGAGGCTTCACTCTTTAAATCTTTTTCTCGCCAATTGTGTGTTTGTGCATTTTTTGTGTAATGTTTTGGTGTGTTTGGTTTGTTTTTGTTTGTTGTATGTTCTTTTAAAACGGTCTACCATTTAAAAGTGATGAACCTTGAGTTCAACATGTTTTCATTAAAAACGATAAATGTTAAGTGTTACAACTGAATTATCGTTTTTCAAATTGCACGAAATTTCTTATTGGATTCATAAGATATCTGTTAAATAGTAAACCACGAAAACAAAAAAAAAAAAAAAAAAAATTCCTTTCTACTAAATTGAAGGTGAAACGCCTTGAGTTTAACTTGTTTCTTTGAAAATGAAAATGTTTAGGTGTCACAACTGAATTTTCATTCTTCAAATTGCACAAAATTTTTTGTTGTTGTTAAATTCTAAAAGTCTACAGTAGATTGCAAAATATACCTTTTTATCAATAACCGTAAAAATATATAACTTGTAAATCTTTGTCGTGGATAATGATAGGTTTGACGACCGAATTTATCTCTACCTAATCGATAGGAAACAAAGTTTTAAGTTTGAAAATTAGTTGATTTAGGGGTATACAAAAAAATAGAGTGTATTTTAATTTGTGTAATTTTTATTTTTCATGTACTTAAAATTAAAAATGTTAATAATTTTAACACAAAAATAGAGTGTTTTTATTTTATTTTAAATTTGTTTTCGAAAAACATTAAAAACTTTAACTTTTAATGGATTGAATTTTATAAATTGAAATTAAAAATTTATAAACGGATTAAGATCAGGTGTAACAACCGAATTTCCGTTACAAATATAAATCTATAAAAGATATTTTAAAATCAATTGTTTATAAGTTGAAAAAAAAAAAATACAGACAAAGCATACGCGAATCGTGTAGACCTACACGAAACTCGTGGAATACAAAGCATACGCGAAACGCGTAAGGTCAAAAATAGCTGAACATAACAGATCGGGCAGCAGACCTGTTTTCACACTCTAAATTTTATTTTTTCTGCTGTGGACGAGAAGAAAACACAAAAACCCGAAAATCACACCCAAAAACTTAAATTAACAATTCCAATCTTTCCCAATTCTTCAATCTTTCAACATGCCTAGATTGGTAAGGATTTTAAACCCATTTTACTTAGTGTTCTTCAAGTTTTTCATTATTTTTCTTTATAGCTTTAATCCGATTTATATGCATGTTTTTGTTGAATTTTGCTTGATTAATGCTATATCTATGTTGTTAGTAGGATAATAAACCCGATTAGCATAAAAAAATTGATGTTTAATTGGTTATTGAAAATTAGGGTTTATACAAAATTGGGGAAAATTAGGAAATTGATACTGAGGTGTGTTATTTTGGTTGTAATTAGTTGTTTTTTGAGTGTTTTGTTAGTAGTTAGAACTTTTGAACATGATTTTGATTGTTTGACTGTGTGATTTTTAATTTTAGCCTAAATTTGTTAATTTTTTGCAAGTTCATTTTAATGAATCAAGTATGAACTTTAATGCTATTAAGGATTGTTTAGAAGTTGAAATACACGCAATGTGATTGAGTTGAATTAGATACACTTAGATAAATTGCGTGTTTTCACTTGTGAATTAAACTTTGCATATGAAACTTGATTTTTGAATTATGATTTTTGGTTTGTTTCTGCTTTATTTTGAATTATAGAACTAAATCTTCCAATGTTGTTGAAATAGATTGATTCATGTGGTGATGAAACAAGCTTGATTGTTGAATTTAAACTCTTTGCTAACATTGACACATCCTATTGGGATGATTTCCTTGTTTTTAAAATGTTATGCAGGGACCATTTAGAATGAGGGCATTTAACCAACAACAAGCACAAGATCAAGTTACCCCCGAAATGGAACAACAACTCTTGAACCTACACCCGATCCTGCAATTTCCTAACGAAGTACATCAAAGGGTGCAAAAAGTTAAGGATTTACTCATTCTGGTAAATCGAACCATCTCTCCAGTTTACGTTGTTGATTGGGATCCCCTAGGAGACCCAGTCAACTTAGATACACCGATAAGGGAAATTTTAACCCAAAGTTTCACGTATGAATTTGGGGAAATTAGGTATTATAATGACTTTGAGAGATTGTTTAGGTTAAATTCTCCTGTATATAGAGAATGGTGTTTAGAATTTTATTCTACCGTTAGGATGAATATACACCCGGAAAATATCGAAGATACTAGTTTCCTACAATTTAGATTGGGTGGTGTAGATAGAGTAATGTCCCTAGGCGACATGACTATGGCCTTAGGGATTTATGACGGTAATGAGATGAATGCTCCAGGTTTTTGGGAATATATTTTTACAGGAGCTAGGTATACAGGAGATTATGATTCTTTGAGTGTCTGGCGCTCTTTTTCCCAAAAGAATACTTATGTAGCAGGCCAAGAATCATACCTTAAGATCACTGATGTTCGCTATCGAATAATTCATAAATTTATAGCGAACACAATTAACCAAAGGGCATTCCTTAATACAGATAAGATTAATTATGTTGACCTTTGGTATTTAGATGCAATCAGAGATAGGGATACATTTATTAGTATACCCTATGGAGTGGCCTACTTTTTAGCCCACTTTGGTAAGGGTGCTCGAGGATCCAGTGACATGTCGGGGGGTCACTATGTCACGTGTTTGGCAGCCTGGTTCGGTCTCGACCCGAACGAATTTGACCCTCCAATCCAACCAATAGATCAACCGGTTCGTAATTTGGGATTGGAGGTGTATAGGACAGCTAAGGCTATACGTGTAAGGGGTGGGGTACGTAGTTTAAGGCAACAGGAAGGTGCTGCTCACGCACCTATGGAGGAGGATGATGAACCCGCGAGGGAAGCAAGGAGGAGACGCAGAGAGACAGATCAGGTTAGCTCGTCTCATACAGGTACTTCTGATTTCGATATGCTCCAAAACTCGTTTAACGCATTGAGTTTAGATGTACGTAATTCATATCAAAACTGGGGAGCTAGATCAGAAGATCAGTACACTGCTTTATCTCGGCAATTAGGGGACATTAGGCATACCCAGCTAGATCAATATAATATGCTGTCCAACATCCGATATGATCAGAGGGGAATGGGAAATCAATTAGAGTGGGCGCACCAACAGGCATATCTATACACGTCTAACCCGCAAGCTTACGCACCCTCAGCCTTTCCATCATATCCCCCATGGCAATCACCCGATGACCCTCTACCTCCACCCTATGACCAAAACGCCGCCATAGCTGCGAGTCAGGATGCATATAGGCGTTTCTACGAGGAACAACGCCTAAACGAGCAACGGCAGCGACAGCAACAGGAGGAGGGCGAACGAGGAGGACCATTTTGGAGCCCATTTGACTAGTTCTATTGTTTTAAACATTTTTATTTTTATGGTGTGTAATAACATTATTGTATGGTGTGTTTTAATACTTTTATGTTTCTTATGTTTTAGCAAGAAAGTAGTGTGGGGTAAAATTGTTTTGTACGATTGATGTACAACCCCATGTTTTGTGTGCTTTTACATGGTTTTGACAGGTACAGAAGAAAATGCAATTAGACGAAACGAAACATCGAATTACATTGTGATACAAACGTTGGATAAAATCATAGGTAAAACAATTTGAAAATCCAAATGGGTTAACAAAGGAAGTTCCAAATACTTCACACTATTTGTCCTCTCAAATTTATACATTATTATCTGATTTTATGTAATGAGGGCATTACATAATCTTAAGTGTGGGGTGGGAATATATAAATTCTCGAGAACTTATAAGTTATTGGTTTTTATGAAAATTTGAAAATCTTTAAACAAATATAACAAATAAATTTTTAAGGTAACTACAAGCAATTAAAGATCAGGTGTTAAAAACCGAAATTGTTGTCTCAATACATTAAAAACGCATAAGTTTATTTGTTTAAAACCTATAAAAGAAAACCAAGTATAACAAGAATTTATAAAACCTTATGTTGAGAACCATATATCACATGTTTCTATGAAGTTATTGCAGATATCATTGCTTTGGAACGTATAAACCTGAATATTCCATTATCACGAGTAATAGAGGATGAATCAAGTCCATCCCGTAAGGAAGTAAAGTCTTCCAAATTGACACACTTGCTAACTTATGTTAGAAGATGTAGTCCAGAACAGCTGTAGGTTGACGAAAAATCTTGTAAAGTCATCCCTAAAATCGGCTGGAAATCCACCTAACCTCAGCATCAAACAGGGTTTTTGGTGGTCAGACTTATCCTAACCATGAGAAGGATATGTCTCGTACAATGGGGGGGCACAATGCAAATTAGCTTTTAAGACTAATGAATCTAATCCCCAGATCGATGATCTCCGTAAAGATTAACCGCATCTATGTTTGACCACGGTCAACATACATATGCCATAACAAATTGAGGTGTGCAAACTCATGGTTCACCGATGATATTTGGACATGATATAATTTTGTTCTAAAAACTTATGCTATTTTATGAATTATATTTGTGTAAAACCATTTTTTGGACATTCGGCTTCAAGTTGCATGATACTACAATCATGGGGGCGAATAGCTTGCTAATCGCCGACTGAGACTTCGGTTTTCAGTTACCCTCAACCGGAATTTGAGGTTAAAACCGGAAAACGTGTCTAGTGTAAAAACTAGCATGACATTTTATAAAATCATAAAACGTTTTCACAAGGTCCAATTTTCCCTAAGGATCCAAATTTTTAAACCCTAATCACGAGTTTCATGTTTGTTTATGTTGTTAGAATTTTGTTTCGTGTGGTGTGCGTGTGATCCAGTAAATACTGTGTTGTGTAATATATTTCATATAGCGTGTGTTTCATTTTGTGTAGTGTGTGTTGTGTGATCTAATGTTCGATAATAAAGATATATATAATGTTCTAATTCTGTTCAAAGATGTAATTGCTTGAGGACAAGCAATGTTCAAGTATGGGGTATTTTGATATTGCTCTAAACATACATATTATTCGACGCAATATCAGTTATATTTCATCAGCTTTTATCATTTACAAAGACATTCAACGTATAATATTCAAGAAAAACGACAAAAGTAGACAAGAGCTTGCTATTTGAAGAAACAACGATAAACGATGAGTTTAAATCAAATATATATCGAGAAAACGTTTATCCGAGTTCAAGAATAAAAGTACAAGATAAAAGAAGAAAAGAGTTCAAATGGGAAGTGCCAAATCAGTACACGTCAACACGGGATCAACAAAGAATAAACAAAAAGGAAAAAATGAAGAAAACTGTCGATTGGTCTTACACGAATCGTGTAACAATACACGAAACGTGTAGCCTTTTGGTCATACGCGAATCGTGTAGCCATACACGAAACGCGTAATGTTAGGCCAGATTACTGTTCCAGTTTCCAGAAGGGGGCGGCTACTTTTATGTTTTTAAAACAATTCTTTTGTCTAAGTGCTACAGCAAGTGGAGCTTTTTGACTCAACTACTACTTCAAGTTCAATATTAAATACGGAGTACTATCAACACAAAAGAAAAGGAGAATACAACACAAGTTTATACATATCAATTACTATACATAAATACTACTGTCATTTTATTACTCTGTAAAATTAGTTTCAAATATTTAGGGGGTATTGTTCGTGATTAAGGGTGTATTTGTACGCGTGAAAGGGGTGTTATTATTGTAATTTTCCTACCGTTTGAAGTTAATGAAAGTGAAGATATTTTAGTAAGTTTACTCTGTTAAAATTAGCGTTGTTATTATGTTTGCATATCTATATTTTTATGTTTACCCTAGTGTAATGAATAGCTAAATTTCCCTAGTGTTTGCTTAAATGTAGAGCCCCTAGTGAAATGGATTGTTACCATTTGTAAAAGTTAAAAATGTAACTTTAGTATTTTTAATATTGAGCCTAGTTAAAAGAACCATTTTTATGTAATTAGGTATTTAACCCTTACCACTTAATTTATTAAATTTAAATAACGAAAGTTGTTTTTATTTACATAAATTAAGCTTCAACATTAAAAATGATCTAGACGAATTTATGGATAAGTTATTAACACCAATTTAGAAATAAACTTCGGTGGTTTGGGTAATATCAATAATTATATGACAGTGAAATTGTAAAAAGGGAAACCGTTACGATTTGGGTATTGGCGAAAGTCAAAACTAGGCTAGGTCTCAATTTAAATACTTAAGGAATAGTAGCTATCTAAAAAGAATCCGATGAAAATTAGATTTTATTTAGTTAGTCTTAACCTTATATTTATTCGAAAGAAAAATATAAAGTTTATTACTAAACCATTTTAAATAGGGCGTAAACTCAAAACAATCCATGGACCTAGGGGTGACACATTTAAGTAAACACTCCCATTTATCCCATTATTATTTCTTGTAAACGTATTATTATTATTATTTACGAATTATTATTATAAAATATAAAAAATTACATAAAAATACTTAAAATTTGTACCAGACTGTTTGTCACATCGTATAAGTCATACGCGAATCGTGTATGGTATACGCGAAACGCGTATGCCTATAAATCAAACTGTACGATCAGAATCACACAATTCGCGTAGGTTTTAAATTATACGTGATACGCGTATAAATACGCGAAACGCGTAAGGTAATAACGCGGCTACAGTACCAGTTAGGGTAAAATTAGGGTTTTAATTATTTAATTATTTATATTTAGGTTATTACTATATAATTAATATTAGTTATTATAAAATACCTTAATACATGTTTTAACCTTATAATTATTGTTAATTAAAAGTTTATAACTTAAAATTAGTTTGTAATTAGTTAAATTACTATTCCTAATAATTTATATTAATATAATTAAAACTTGTCATTTAGTTAATTTAAATAAGTTTATATTATAATTACTCAAAACAAAATTCTAAACATATAGTTTTATTAAAAATTACTATTTTACTAATTACCATCTAGTAATATAATTAATGCATCATAATTAGCATAATTTCATTTAGTTCCTTTTTAAGTTATTTATTGTAATCTTGTAATTTTATTTATGAAGTAAATTAGTTAAGTTATTTTCTATTACTGTTATATTATAAATTCCTAATCCAAAACCCCCTTTAATTAAGTTTGACATCAAAGACTATTAAAAACCATTAAACACTCCATCTCCCTGTGGAACGAATCGGATTTACCGACAAACTAAACTACATGAATAGGACTAGTTGCCTATATATGTGTGAAATCAACCTGAATTCAATAAAATACCACATATACAATAAATCAATTCGTGTAACAAAATAACTCAAATCCGTTCATAAATAAAGGTTACGATCCAGCACATCAGATGCGTTGAGTCAAAAGAATCAACATCCGGTGATACGCGTAGGATCGTTACGCATGATTATTACTAATGATTTTCTTGTAAAGCTTGGTGAGATTCAAATTAAAGCTTTTGTTAACAACAAGCATAAAGAATGAATTGTGGGGCAAACGGAGTCTATTACCTTGGGCCCGCATGGTTTGTTGTCATTTCAAGGAAGAGTGTGGGTGCCTAGAATGGGAGGTTACCAACAAGTGCTACTTGATGAAGCACATAAGTCAAAGTATTCCATTCATCCGGCGCGACAAAAATGTATCTTGATTTGAAGAAAGAGTATTGGTGGCCGGGCATGAAACGTGATGTTGTTAAGTATGTTGAGCAATGCGTCATGTGTTTGCAAGTGAAGGCCGAGCATCAAAAGCCATATGGTATGTTACAACCGTTAGAAATTCCAAAATGGAAATGGGAGCACGTTACCATGGATTTCATTACAAAGTTACCAAAGACGGCGAGAACCCAATTGGATACGATATGGGTGATAGTTGATCGATTGACGAAAAGTGCGTTGTTTCTTCCCATTCGGGAAACGATATCGTCTGAAGACTTTGTCAAAGTTATTTATCAAGAAGGTGATATCGAGACACGGGTTCCTATATCTATTGTTTCGGATCGGGATACTAGTTTCATATCTCGGTTTTGGGAAAAGTTTCATGAAGATATGGGTACACAATTGAGATTGAGCACGGCTTACCATCCTCAAACGGACGGTCAAACCGAACATACGAATCAAACATTTGAGGATATGTTACGGGCATGTATTATCGATTTCGGTGGTAGTTGGGATGAGCACTTGCCCTTGATGGGTACATAATAGTTAGCATGCTAGTATTGGAATGCCACCTTATGAGATGCTTTATGGGCGTAGGTGTCGAACTCTGATTTGTTGGGGTGAAGTGGGACAAAGGGAAATCGGGAGTACCGATTTGATTTTAGAGACGAAAAGTAAGATTGAGATAATTCGGACTCATTTGAAAGCAGCTCAAGATAGGCAAAAGTCGTATGCCGATAAGCGTAGATGACCGATTGAGTTCCAAGAAGGTGACATGGTGATGCTTAAGGTTTCGCCATGGAAGGGTATTATTCGATTTCAGAAACAGGGAAAGTTAGCTCCTTGGTTTATTGGGTTATTTAAAATTTTAGCTCGTGTTTGTGAAGTTGCGTATCATTTAGAATTACTCGAAGAGCTTGCGGGGATCCATAATACATTTCATGTTTCCCATCTCCGTAAGTGTCTTGCGGATGATTCTTCATGGGTGCCATTAGACGAGATTGAGCTAAACAACAAATTAGAGTATGTTGAGGAGCCGATTGTTATACTCGATGAAAAGGTGAAAAGGTTGAGAAATAAAGAGGTGAGAACTTTTAAAGTTCAATGGCGTCGTAGTAAAGGTTCCGAGTTTACTTGGTAGCCCGAAGAGTTTGTGTTAGTTTATCTTCCCTCTTGTCATGCGGCTTGGATGACGAGGACGCGCTCCGATTCAAGTGGGGGAGAGTTGTAAGACCCGAATAATTATTATACAGAAGTGTAAATAGGGTACATAAAATGTGGGAAGCATTGTGTATTTAAACAGAGGTCAGAGTCTGCCCAGACCCTTGTGCGCGCCGTGCAAGAAAAAGGGGTGCGCGCCGCGCACTGCTGCTGTTGACAGATTCCTGCTTTTTAATTTAAAGTTTAATGAGGGGCATTTTGGTCTTATCACATGAGAACGAGTTTGGGGCTTTAGTGGCCAGTTGTGTGGTGGTTGAAACACATTCAACATTATCACCAATCACATCATCTCTCCAATTAAAGGTTCTAGAGTGACAAACCCATTTGAGAGAGAGAAAGCTCAAATCAAGGAGGAAGAAGTTGATTTCGGGTCAAAGCGCGTGTATTAAAGTTGTTCATCTATCTACTAGCTACGTTTTGATTGTGGTGGTATGTCCTAACTTTGATTTCCTTACTTTAATGTATATAAGGTTTAGGGTTTGGGTAATTGGTGAACATAAAACCCATATTTTGTGATTTTGAGTGTTCATGGTTAAGATTGAGTCATGAGGACTCAATAGTAACTAACCTAGGGTTTCAAAGTGTAAATTGGTGGTTATGAGTCTTAAAAGGTCAGTTAATCACAAGCACATTTGGTTGTTATGTGAATGGGTGTTATTTGGGTTAGTGGATGACCCGAAATGGGTGTGTTGACTTTAAAATGGTCAAATGGGTAATGATTTAACCTAGTTGGGAAAAATGGGTATGAAATACCCCAATTTGGTATTAGTTAGTGTTGTTGGACCTTAATCACTAGCATTTAGTGATTTATGATGGTCTTGACCTTAAATGGACGGTTTTGGTATAAATGGGTCATTTAGTTTATTTAAGTCATTAAATGCATATAGGTGAATTGTTGGTGTTTAGTCCAACTAGTTGTGTATTGATTGAGTACTTAATGTATTAGGTTCTTTTCTTTGAAGCTTGTGGAAGTATAAAACCGTCACCGAATCGTTAAGGTGAGTGGAATAATTATGCATGTATGTATATAATGTATTTATTTGTGTGGCGTGAAATGTGGGGTAGTCACGGTGTTAAGACACCACATAATACGTAACGAGTGGGTTAGTCGCGGTGTTAAGTGTGATGGCACCCTCAATACAGTTAACGGCTCCGTCACTTGGTCCCACAGCTTGATCGAAGTTTAAATGGATTTAATAAACAACATTGTATTCTTTTATTCAAAAGTTTCCCAAAAAGGAAATTTACCAAAATATGTAGTTTAACAAACCCAACATATTAAATAACCAAAGTTGACATAAACTTTGTCAACCAAACACCCACAAATTTAATAATTCAAAAAGAGAATGCAAGTTTAATGTTTCATAAATTGTTTAACAAAATCTGCCCAAATGCATGCAGACACTTCTAACACAGCGGAAGCACCAAACAACTCAAGTACCTGTGAAAACATGCGAGTAAACTGTCAACAAAAATGTTGAGTGAATTATAGGTTTAAAATAAACGAATAAACTTTAGACCACAAGATTTAAAATGTTAGAAAATATAAAACATTATTCCATTATCAATGAGCCACCTGGTAACCACTTAACCTTTTATTTACCCTTGCCAAACACAATATATATACACCTAACACGTGTATCTTCAAATAAATACGAAGTACTAATACATTCTGATTTTAAATTGCTAGTGCGACTAGCTCGAAATGGGGTTGTCAAACCCGATAGATCTATCCATAGGATTCGTGATGTTATGCGAGGTGTATACAAAATAGTAGTATTTTTGCTACGAAATACTATTAAATACGATACAATTTTACACAAGTTATTTATTTATTTATAGAGTGGATATACCTAAACCTTGCTACAACACTTATAGGCAGTGTACCTAATCCTACAGTAGTATAGTTTTTAGTATGTCTGGTTCGTTCCACAGGGATCTTAGCCAAGTTTAACGCTATACTTTTAACTTATAATTGTAAAAATACAAAAATATATATAAGTAGTATTATTATTATAAAAGGGGGTTTTTACCGTTTAATGACCGGTTTGTCGATTTTAAAACTTTAGTCGCAGTTAAAACCTAATGTAAAATATTAAAAATAAATACAACTTAATTTAAAGCGTATAGTAAAAGACAATAATGAAATTGCGATAAATAAAAGTGCGTAAGTAAATGACAATAAATAAAGTTGCGATAATTAAAAAGTACGATAATTAAAAGTGCAATTAAATATGAAATAAAGGAATTATGCTTATTTAAACTTCCGTAATCATGATGTTTGACGTGTTGATTTTAGTTTATTACCATGGGTTAATTGTCCTTTGTCCTGGATTATTCAATATGTCCGTCTGGTTTTTGTCCATAACAGTCCATCAGTCATAAATATAAAGTGCGAGTGTCCTCGTCAAATTATCCTTATATCCGAAGTCAAATATTCCAACTAATTGGGGACTTAAACTGTAACAAGGTCTTAATACTTTGTTTAATAATTACACCAGGATATCGGCTGCGTGTAACCCAAGGTTTTAATACTTTGTTAACAATTACGCCAAGTGTCCTAGTACATAATTCACCTCTGTTTTGATAAGTCCATTAACTATTAATCCATTCCCGTATCCGGTTAAATGAACGATTATTAGTACTTATAAATATCCCGCCCATCGTGTCCGATTGAGTGTATGTAGTTATTTATAGGTACATCCAATTGTAAATCTTTATACTAAATTAACAAACTATCATTTAATTAAACAAATATAAAGCCCATTAATAGCCCATAGTCTAATTTCCACAAGTGTCGTTCTTTTGTCCAAACCCCAATTATGGTACAAAGCCCAATTACCCAATTTTAATATTTTAGCCCAACATCATGATTACTTCGGCTTAAATAAGCATAATAATAACTTAGCTACGAGACATTAATTTAAAAAGGTTGAACATAACTTACAATGATTAAAAATAGCGTAGCGTTACACGGACAGAATTTCGACTTACACCCTTACAACATTCGCTAACATAACCTTATTATTATTAAATTAAAATTAAAATTAAAATTATAATATATATATATATATTACGTGAGATAGAGAGTAGAGAAAGATGTGTAAAAATTCGGCCAAAACACGCGAACTTTATAGGACCTGAGCTGATACTGTTCACCATGCGACCGCATGGATTTTGTACTTCTAGGCCATGCGATCGCATGGCCTGCTTTTCTAGCTCACATGCTTTTGTTTTTTATTTGCCGACGGTTTTAATAAATAAATATAATATATATATATATAATTTTAAGAATTATTTATATATTATATTATATTTATGCGCATAGTTGACTTGTAATTTTTAGTCCGTTGCGTCGAGCGTTGAGCGTTGTAATTTTCGAACGCCTTTTCGTACAATTTAATATCTTGTACTTTGTGTTTTGCAATTTGTAATTTGTACAAAAAATTATTTTCCTTAACTCCCAACATCCGCGTAAGTCTTTAACTCACTTTTAGTGGCACTTTTGAGTGCACTATGGCTTTAGTGGCACTTTTTAGGCTTTAGTGGTACTTTTTCTTCAATTCTTTAATCTTCGTGCTTTGTCTTCACATTTATTTATTTAAACGATTACAACTTAAAAATAGAATAATTACAACTAAAAACTTTACATTTTGGGATGATATTGCGACTAAATATATGTTCGTTTGGAGCACTATCAAATATCCCCACACTTGAGCGTTGCTTGTCCTCAAGCAATACAGAACATGAAATTAAATCACACGAATCACTTCTTTATTCTTCACACTTTATACATTAGTGATTTTGATACGGCGGTATAAACAATGATAGTAACGTTGTGGTTTACAGTCCCACATGACTATGAAAATTTAGATTCTTAAGGAAATTGGATCTTTATGAAAACATTTGATATTTTGAAAATTCATTCTAGCTTTTACCCTAGATAAGTTTTCCGAAATAACCCTTCACCGGTGTTTGCAAAATGTTTTTGTAGGTGTGGTGGGTTTCAGCTTTGAAAATTTTAGCTCAAAACTTATGGTTTTGTGTCACCCACTTGCTAACCTTGTATTAGGAAAGCAACACATCCAGTTTACTTGCTCCGTATATTACCTTTCAGTAAACTACCATCCGGTTGTAAAGGAAAGCGTTGAACAAGTAACTGTTAAGGCGATGTCTAATGACATGCAGATGTTCATGGTCTACAACGTGTCGGATGCAATTACTATCCTTTATAGGAGCAATAGTAAAGATCACCCTATAATTTTTTTCGATCTGGTACAAGGTCCCGTCTTCGACCATGCTATGCAACCACCGTTCTTACAGTTGACACCCGATTTGGTTCAGGTGACCTAATGAATTCCGGTGAATTCTTAGGATTTTACGTTCAATGGTAATGAACGCATTGAAAATAGGTTTTCAGAAAACAAATCGGTTTTAATTTGATCAAAATATTTTTTCGTTCAAGCTCGAGTTTAGATATCATTGAATTTCATGAGTTTATAATTCTCAATCTTTAAGGTCAATCTCAAGGATTGAGTAATATCAGTCTTAAAAGCTGATTTTTAATCTTTAAGGAGATTATCCTTTCTGGGGGTCTGATTCATTAGTGTTATCAAGCTAATTTGCACGGTGCCCTCCCCATTTTACGAGACAGATCCTCTCATGGTTAGGATGAGTATGACCACTTGGCGACCCTGTTTGATGCTGAGGTCCGTGGATTTCCTGCTAATTTTAGAGATGACTTTTCTAGATTTTTTGTCAACCTATAGCTGGTCTGGACGACAACATCCTGACCTAAATCAAGAAGCGCGTGTCTTTTTCTGAAGACTTTACTTCCTTTTAATGATGGAATTGATTCATTGTGCAGATCCATCTTTCTTTTAAATATATTACAGTAAATTAGGTAAAACTGATTAAAATCGTCCAAAACAAAAGTACCTGTAATAATCTTGTACAAACATATGTGATATGTGTTTTAAATAACTTGGTAAATTCTTCCCACACTTAGCTTTTATTTATTTTTTTCTTTGCCTATTTATGCTCCTCTATTCCATTTTAAATGAATTCTAACATTTTGGGTTGTTTCTCCATTTATGTTCTCTCCGAGGTAACAATAATTTCGGTATTAACGCCTAGTTTTATCGTTCATAAATATGTATAAATATGATTTCGAATTCATTTTATTGAAAAATTTTCAAATTTTCACAAAATTTGACAAATAAACTAAGTGTAAACCCGAGAGAATTTATAACCCTTCCCCACACTTGAGATCATGTAATGCCCTCATTTGCATGAAATCAGACTATAATTATAAATTCATGAGGGTGATTAGTGTAGAAAAGTGATTAAAAATACCCAGTTTGTAATTACTAAGGTCGTCGAATGATAGATGGCGCGCCTCATCGTTCATTCCTTTTGTTGTAATTTCACATATGTTTTACGTCTTATCGTCAAAATTAGTAGCTTTTGCTGAACTTAATCTTTACAAGTGCGCTATTTTACCCTGTTTTGTACATAAGATAAACTACAAACATATATATAATATATATATATATATATATATATATATTTTTATAAAAACCTTTATTTATTAAAATAATTTAAATGAATAATTTTTAAAATTTTGTTTCCTTTTACTTTAGGTAGTTTCGGTATGTTTACCTAGTCCGTCCCTCGACAAAATTTAAAATTTGTCGTTTTTAAAGCGATTGTTTTAAAAGCAAAGATTTTTGTGGTTTTTTAATTTTTAATTTTTTTTTTGGTATACTTTAGATCAATAAAATTAAAAATAATGATAACAATATTTTTTGCCCCGCCCTCGGGTAAAGCAATTTCGGTTCCATGACCTAGTCTTTAACTTACGATGAATTTTAGAAATTATTTTTTAAACTTAATGAAATAAAGTAAATTTTGTTTTTAAATTCAGACAAAACTTAAATTTAAAATGCGTATTAATTTCATACAAAATCTACAAAACAAAAAATTCAGAATGGAGGGAGAAAACTAGTTCTTTAGTGTCTGCTAGTGAAAAAGACCAATCGGATTCCATTCTCGGAACTACACGAGAACCGAACAACTAACTCTAGACAGTGTTTTCCTTCTAGAACATTTGCATCTCCCCACACTTAGGTAGTTGTGGTGTCAAAATTGTGATTAACTTCATCGTCAATTTCTTTTGGACCATAATCAACTTGCATATCTGTGACTTTTGCTTTAAGCCATTGGTCAGATTCTTGTGTAATATTCACAAATTCAAGTAGTTTCGCCTTTTCTTTAGGAGATAGATTAGATACTAACCGGTTACATAACTTAAAGTTCCCCTTGGTTCTAGCATCGCTAATCTGTTTAATAAGTTTCTTCATTGAACTGTTAATAACGGTGTCATTTAATTTCGTATCAACAATGGGGTTCTTTGTTATCAGGTCATCATTAGGTGTTACTTCATCTTCCCCACACTTAGGCATTTTATTATTGTTAAGCACTACCGTTGGAGTTGGTAAAACAATATGGTTCTTATCAATCATTTTTGTTGGTTCAACGGTTTTGGTTAGTGGAGATTTAGACTTTCGACTCACAAAGGTGATCGATTTTTCATCATTACTAAGTGTCATTCTACCCTCTCTTATATCAAATAACGCCCCGGTGGACGCTAAGAATGGTCGACCTAAAATTAGAGGAATGTTTGGGTCCTCTTCTATGTCAATGACAATAAATTCGACTAGAAAGGTTAAATTACCCACTTGAACGGGTAGGTTGTCAGCAATTCCAACTGGGTGCCTAATGGTTTGATCAAAGAGTCGAACACTCATTTCTGTTGGACTTAACTTACCTACTCCTAATCTCTTATATAATGAAAGAGGCATAACACTCACACTTGCACCTAAATCTGCTAGTGCATCATACATGACACAATCACTAAGTAGACAAGGAACAATAAATTCACCCGGATCACCCAACCTGGGTGGAGGTTTTGGTGGAACTGTGTTCACCGGGTTTATCTTTACGGTTTTTATTTCTTGTACTTTCTTATTCTTCTTCCTCTTTCCAGAGGTATCACAAACTTTATTACCTATTACTTGCTCATACTCAACTCCTTTTCTTGGAAATGGGATGGGTGGTTTGTATGGTGCCACCACTGGCTTTACATACTCGGGTGGTGGTGGTGTTGTAACTTCTTCATTGTTACTCACATCTAAAACCTTCCCATCTTCTGGAGCTGTTTTTTCAGAATTTGTTGATACCATATTAACATTCTCATTTCGAGGATTTACTTCAGTATCACTCGGTAGCTTTCCTTGTTCCCTTTCACTCATCATGCTAGCAAGAGTACCTACGTGTTTTTCTAGATTCAATATGGAAGCTTGTTGAGTTCTTAGTGACTGATCAAACCTCTCATTCGTTTAGGTTTGAGATGTAATAAATTGTGTTTGAGATTCCATTAGCTTTGCCATCATTTCTTCTAGATTTGACTTTTTCTCTTCGGTTTGTTGTGGTGATTTATACAAGACAGGTCTTTGTTGATTGAAATTGTTGTTTTGAGTTGGTTGATTATTCGGACCTTGTTGGTTGTACGAGTTATTGTTAGGTCCATTTGGATTGTAAAGAATGTTTTGATTTCGATTGAAGTTTGGCCTTGGCGGTTGATAATTATTTTGATAATTATTTCCCGGCCTTTGGTTCATGTAGGAAACATTCTCACGTTGTTCCATCATTTGTTCGATGTGACACTCTTTCGTTAAGTGTGGTCCACCGCATTGCTCACAACTGATTCGTATTGCATGAATATCTTTATTCATCTTTTCCATTCGTCTCTCGAAAGTATCTATTTTTGCGGAAACAGAATCAAAGTCATGGCTAGAATCGGCTCTAGCCGCTTTAGATGAACGAAAAATATCTTTTTCCTGGTGTCACTCATGCGAGTGGGAGGCTGTGTTATCAATAATTTTGTAAGCTTCAGTTGCGGTTTTCTTCATAATGGAACCACCAGCTGTTATGTCGATGTCTTTTCATGTAGCAACGTTGACACCTTGGTAGAATATTTGCACTATTTGATAAGTGTCTAAACCGTGCTGCGAACATCCTCTCAACAACTTTCCAAATCTTGTCCACGCCTCATATAGAGTTTCATTTAGCTTTTGTGTGAACGTAACAATTTCTCCTTTAAGTCTCACAGCTTTAGATGCCGGAAAGAATTGTTTAAGAAAATTTTCAACTAAAACATCCCATGTATCAATCGCCCCTTCAGGTAACGATTCTAACCAATCTTTGGCTTCTCCCTTTAAAGTCCAGGGAAATAACATGAGATAGATCTGTTCATCCTCAACTTCTCTGATTTTGAATAGAGTACAGATCCTATTAAAGGTTTGAAGATGTTCGTTTGGATCTTCTTTTGGTGTACCACTATATTGGCATTGATTAGTTACCATGTGTAGGATTTGTGCTTTAATTTCATAATCTGGCGCATTAATATCTGGCTTAATAATGGCGTGACCTTGGCCAGTGCGTGTGACTCTCATTCGGTCTTTCATACTTAGAGGTTCCGTTACTTCCATAATTGAACTTGTTGAATCTGAATCACTAAAGGATTCTGATTTAACGGTTTGTGGTTCAGGAGGAATGATTAGTGTTTTAGGATCTTGGAATTGTCCTTGAATATCCTCCGGATTCTCAATTGTGAGGTCGGGTTCAAAAAATGGATTATCGGAAATTTGAATTGGAGTACTTGGTCGACTAGATGACGATTCTAAAGAAAAATCAACGACGACAATGTTGGCTAGATGTCTTGATCGAGTTACAGGTGGTGAACGTATGAAAGGTGGTGAACGTTTTGCTCGGTGCATTCACTGAATATCCTATTAGTTATAAAAATAAAAATTATATAAGTTATCAAATTAATAGACTTTTCTGATTTTGCCCACGTTTCGAATAGCCAATAGATGCAGCAGGTAGTCAGGACCCTTTAAATCGGAAGCCCACAACTCACCACTAACAAATCCAACTATTACTACGAACCAGAAAATTTTGGATGTCTATCAATTTAACCGCTTAAAATAATTTTTCGTTGAAATTTTAGAGAAGAAATAGAAAATTCTATGTCCTAAAAACTAGAGTGTCGAGAAATAAGAAAGAAAAAGAGCGCGTCGAAAAAGAAAAACAAATGTCGAAAAACAAACAGTCGAAAAATAAAAATAAGAAAATAAAGCGTTGAAACTTAGAATTCTAAAAACTAAAAATTAAAACTTAAGTCTAAAGGTATTAAAGCATAAAAGGAATTCTATATCCAAAACGGCAATAACTTAAAAAGTACTAAAATCATAAAACGGCGTCGCAAAATTCTAAAGTACCTAAATCTTAGTCTAAAGAAAAAGCACTTAAGGGATTTTACGGCAAATCTTAAAAATCTAGAAATAAAAAGTACTACGGCAAATACTAAATTAAAAACTAGTTACGAGCGATAAAAATACAAATTACGTACTAAATAATAAAAATATACAATTTATAAAAAGAGACAAAAATGATAAAATTACTAATTTTTATAAAAATATTATTTTTATATTTATTTTATAAAAGTATTAATTTTTATATATTAATAAAACTAATTAAACTTAAAATAAAAAAATAATAAAACTAAAACTTAATTATTATTTTAATTAACCCTAATTAGGGTTTTAATAATAATAATAATAATTAATACTCCGTAATTATTGCTGTACCAGGTTCAGAGCCGAGTGTTAGAACTTCTCATGCGGTCGCATGAGTTTTTGCCTTTGGATCCATGCGATCGCATGGCCCAAATATTCAGCTCACAAATTGGGCTGCTACAGTGTAGCCCGATTCTTTTACTTATTTTTTTTTCTATTTTATAAATATATAAAGTATTTAAATAAAATAAATAAAAACTTATATTTTTACAAAAAAAAAACTACCTATTAGTTTTTGTAACTAAAAGAAAATACACACTTTTTAATTTTTTTATATTTTGAACAACTCTTAAAAATATATATATTTTGTTTTTCTTTTTATATTTTTGCATTTTTAATATTTAAAACGTATTTTTACAAAAGTAAATTAAAAATCTTTTTTTTATATATATATATAGCGTTTCGCTTCCGGCGTTTAAGCAGTCCCCGGCAGCGGCGCCAAAAATACTTGATGTTATGCGAGGTGTATACAAAATAGTAGTATTTTTGCTACGAAATACTATTAAATACGATACAATTTTACACAAGTTATTTATTTATTTATAGAGTGGATATACCTAAACCTTGCTACAACACTTATAGGCAGTGTACCTAATCGTACAGTAGTGTAGTTTTTAGTAAGTCCGATTCGTTCCACAGGGATCTTAGCCAAGTTTAACGCTATATTTTTAACTTATAATTGTAAAAATACAAAAATATATATAAGTAGTATTATTATTATAAAAGGGGGTTTTTACCGTTTAATGACTGGTTTGTCGATTTTAAAACTTTAGTCGCAGTTAAAACCTAATATAAAATATTAAAAATAAATACAACTTAATTTAAAGCGTAAAGTAAAAGACAATAATGAAATTGCGATAAATAAAAGTGCGTAAAGTAAATGACAATAAATAAAGTTGCGATAATTAAAAAGTACGATAATTAAAAGTGCAATTAAATATGAAATAAAGGAATTATGCTTATTTAAACTTCCGTAATCATGATGTTTGACGTGTTGATTTTAGTTTATTACCATGGGTTAATTGTCCTTTGTCCTGGATTATTCAATATGTCCGTCTGGTTTTTGTCCATAACAGTCCATCAGTCGTAAATATAAAGTGCGAGTGTCATCGTCAAATTATCCTTATATCCGAAGTCAAATATTCCAACTAATTGGGGATTTAAACTGTAACAAGGTCTTAATACTTTGTTTAATAATTACACCAGGATATCGACTGCGTGTAACCTAAGGTTTTAATACTTTGTTAACAATTACGCCAAGTGTCCTTGTACATAATTCACCCCTGTTTTAATAAGTCCATTAACTATTAATCCATTCACGTATCCGGTTAAATGAACGATTATTAGTACTTATAAATATCCCGTCCATCGTGTCCGATTGAGTGTATGTAGTTATTTATAGGTACGTCCAATTGTAAATCTTTATATTAAATTAACAAACTATCATTTAATTAAACAAAGATAAAGCCCATTAATAGCCCATAGTCTAATTTCCACAAGTGTCGTTCTTTTGTCCAAACCCCAATTATGGTACAAAGCCCAATTACCCAATTTTAATATTTTAGCCCAACATCATGATTACTTCGGCTTAAATAAGCATAATAATAACTTAGCTACGAGACATTAATTTAAAAAGGATGAACATAACTTACAATGATTAAAGATAGCGTAGCGTTACACGGACAGAATTTCGACTTACACCCTTACAACATTCATTAACATAACCTTATTATTATTAAATTAAAATTAAAATTATAATATAAATATATATATATTACGTGAGATAGAGCGTAGAGAAAGATGTGTAAAAATTCGGCCAAAACACGCGAACTTTATAGGACCTGAGCTGATACTGTTCACCATGCGACCGCATGGATTTTGCACTTCCAGGCCATGCGATCGCATGGCCTGCTTTTCCAGCTCACATGCTTTTGTTTTTTATTTGCCGACGATTTTAATAAATAAATATAATATATATATAATTTTAAGAATTATTTATATATTATATTATATTTATGTGCATAGTTGACTTGTAATTTTTAGTCCGTTGCATCGAGCATTGAGAGTTGACTCTGGTCCCGGTTCCGGATTTTTGAACGCCTTTTCGTACAATTTAATATCTTGTACTTTGTGTTTTGCAATTTGTAATTTGCACAACAAAATTATTTTTCTTAACTCCCAAAATCCGCGCAAGTCTTTAACTCACTTTTAGTGGCACTTTTGAGTGCACTATGGCTTTAGTGACACTTTTCTGGCTTTAGTGGCACTTTTTCTTCAATTCTTTAATCTTCGTGCTTTGTCTTCACATTTATTTATTTAAACGATTACAACTTAAAAATAGAATAATTACAACTAAAAACTTTACATTTTGGGATGATATTGCGACAAAATATATGTTCGTTTGGAGCACTATCAATTCGCATTCACCAGTAGAAACCAGTGATTACAGTTACCAGAATAGGGAATATTTTTGTTCAACTCATAATGAATAATTTAAATTTAATTGCCACTTGTGTCTAAAGGTAAAACAAAATGCATGTAATCACATCCCAAAAATATACATTAAAAAGTATGAAAAACGGGACTATAACTCACCTTAAAGCAAATGAAGTAACCACACAAAAAGCAAACAGCAAACGAAGTAAAGTGATCAAGAATGATCACAACGCCGACCTATAATTAAAGCAGGTCGATATGAATAACTAACTTAGGTCAAGTCTTAGTATGATAGCTATCGTACATGTTGTAAGTAAACATAGAACAACACTCAACATGCTTCGGTTTGATCAGAACAGCGTAAGGAGACATACTTTCTATTTTTAGAAAGTTTCTATTTTTAGCAGGTTTCCATTTTTGGAAGTTTCTATTTTTAGAAAGTTTCTATTTTAGAAAAGTTTCTATTTTTGTAAAGTTTTCTTATTTAGAAAGTTGCTATTTTTGGAAAGTTTATAAGTTAGTTAAGTTTCCTTAATTAGAAAGTCAACAAAAGTCAACTGAAAGTCAAAGTCAACCGAAAGTCAACTCAAAAGTCAACCTTGGTCAAACATAGACAACATTAAATTTTAAAGTATAAATTATATTAATAATAAAAGTTATAATGTTATTTAAAGTCATATATGTATAATTATGTCATATCATAAGATTTATTAAATTAACATGAATTGTTAAAGTTAACATAAGTTGAAATGATATAATTAATATAACATAAGGATTTAATTAATTAATTAAATATTAATCATAATATAAGTATTATTAATTAATAATAAATTTTAATCATATCATAAGTATTATTAATTAATAATGAATTATTAATCATAGCATAAGTTTCTAATTATAATTATTAACTCATAAGTATTTAATAATTAAATCGTAATTAAATAATAATTAAGCCTTATAATAATTAAATAATTAATTAATCTTTATTATAAGTCTTATTATAATAATATCATAACATAAGTTTAATACTTATCATAAGTATTTTTCATTAATAATAATAGTATTATTAATCATAAGTTTAATTAAATGTTTATTTAATCAAAATGTAATTAATAAATGCTATAATAAATATGTATATCATAAGTCTTAAATTAAAATAATTACTTTTTATATCATAAGTAATTTATTAATAATGAAAATCATTATTTATACCATTAGTCTTATCTTATAACTATAAGTTTTAATTAAAAGTTCATCGGGTCATAACTTGAGCCCCGGGAATCGGTTTTCGGCGAGTCTTATATATATAAATATCTTCGCCTAACCAACCCACCCGACACATTAGTGTACTCAAGAACACCCCAAGAACATCCACCAAGTCATGACCAACAGCCATTAATCAACTTGGAGCTTTAATCCGTTCAAAAACATGTTTTAGTCATAACGGGTGATCTGTGGCTCGGATTTCGATGACCCGAACATGAATGTTCATTCAATCATCAATCCTAACTCACTAGTACATCTTAGAGACTCTAAAAATAGTCACAAAGTCGGACCAAATCTGGAACAATTCGTTTTTATATTTTAATTTCAATAAAACACCATTTTAATCATATCTTAAGCTCCGAGAATCGAAATAACATGAATCTGGAGTCTAAATTTAATGTCTTGATGAGAGGAACACATCTAGGCACTTTAATTTAACATTTACATCAGTTATATTTACAGAAATGATCAAACAAACTGCTGTCCAAAAACAATCAAACCGAAAACATGAATTATCGAGTGATTCTACGCATACAATCAACAATACAAAAACATACTATTATAATAACATAAAAATACAGAAAAATAAATGAAAATTAAAAAATTTAGGGTTAGGGTTTATACCCTGATTGAGAAATAAAAGATATGTGCGCGTAGAGGATGAAGAGAGCAATCCGGTTGTGTAAACGATTAGAGGATCCAAGCTTTAATTGGATGAAGGATGTTGATGATGGTGATGGTTGTAAACGGCGGCTAAGAGAGGAGAGGGAGAAGGGTTGAGGGAAAATAGTAAGGCTAGGTTTAGAAAGAAAAATGAAATGGGAAAAATGATTTCACAAAATGAAAAACAAGGGAGGTTATCCCCCCCTCCCCATGGTTTGGCCGAAAAAGAGTGGGGTGGGCCCCACTTAGCCCAACTTGTTAAAATGTTAAATCCCGTGTGGCCCGAATGCTCGATCGAAGCCCAAAACGCGAAAACATGACTACATGATTGAATAATCGGAGAGATAACAAATACGCGACGAAAAGTATATATAAACACTATATATAAACATATGACATTAAAATATCATATTTAAAATAATTTGGATTTAAAACTCCCAAAAGTTTGACCGTTGGTTTGAAAATCGAAAAGATTCGCCGGATAGAAATCCATGACACGTAGAAACGTATAACTTAAAATATGAATACAAATATTCACATAACACATAACAATTAATATATTATTAAAAATAATATAGGTCATAGAAATGACGTGGCGCGAATAACAATTAACGGGCGTTAAATAATAAACGGTAAAAGATAACCGAAAAAGTAGGGTCATGACAGTACCTTCCCGTTACGAAAATTTCGTCTTGAAATTTAAGCAGGTGCAGGGGTTGACTCGACATCTGGGAACAAATGCGGGTACTTCTGCCTCATCTGATCTTTACGTTCCCAAGTGAACTCGGGACCGCATCTTGCGTTCCATCTAACTTGGACAATAGGAATTCTACTCTTCTTGAGAGTCTTAACCTCTCGATCCATAATTTCAACAGGTTCCTCAATAAAATGGAGTTGTTTATCAACATGAAGCTCCTCCAGAGGAATGTTTCATCGGCCTCGGCCAAACACTTCTTCAAATTCGATACATGAAAAATGTTGTGAACAGCACTGAGTTCTTGTGACAATTTTAAACGATAAGCCACGGGTCCAACTCTTTCTGTAATCTCAAAAGGTCCAACAAAACGAGGATTCAACTTTCCCCTCTTACTAAAATGTACCACACCTTTCCAAGGTGATACCTTCAACATAACACGGTCACCAACTTGAAATTCAATATCTTTCTTTCTCTTATCGGCATAACTCTTTTGCCGACTTCTAGCGGTTCTCAGTCTTTCCTTAATTTGTACAATCTTCTCGGTAGTCTCATGAATAATTTCTAGGCCTATGAGTTGAGCATCCCTAACCTCATTCCAACAAATAGGAGACCTACACTTTCTACCATACAGCGCTTCAAACGGTGCGGCTTTAATACTTGCATGATAACTGTTATTATAAGAAAATTCAGCTAACGGAAAATATCTATCCCACCCATTACCAAAATCAATAACACACGCTAGCAATAACGTTTGAATGGTCCTTTCACTCTGACCATCCATCTGCGGATGATAAGCGGTGCTCATATCCAACTTAGTTCCCAAAGCTTCCTGTAAGGATTGCCAAAACCTCGATATAAATCGACTGTCTCAGTCTAAAATAATAGATACGGGAACACCATGTCTTGAAACAATCTCCTTCAAATACAAACGAGTAAGCTTCTCCATCGAATCTATCTCTTTAATCGACAAGAAATGAGCTGACTTTGTGAGTCGATCAACAATCACCCAAATGGTTTCATAACCACCAGCAACTCTCTGTAGCTTCGTAATAAAATCCATTGTAATACCTTTTCACTTCCACTCGGGAATCTCAGGTTGCACCAAAAGTCCAGACGGTTTCTGATGCTCAACTTTAACATTAGCACAGGTCAAACACTTAGCCACATAAGTAGCCACATCAGTTTTCAAATTAGGCCACCAATACAGCTCCTTAAGATCATGATACATTTTTCATGAACCAGGATGAATAGAGTACCTAGACTTATGAGCCTCATCTAGAACAAGTTGTCGTAGATCACCAAATTTTGGAACCCAAAGACGTCCCGCAAAATACCGAGTGCCATAGGTTCGTATCTCAAACTTCTTAGCCATGCCTTTGACTTTCTCGTTCATAAAATTCTCCTCCTTTAAGGCTTCTTGTTGAGCAGCAAGGATTTGCCTAGCGAGGTTAGTTCAAATTGTCATATTCAAGGCCCTAAACCTACTAGGTTCAGCCCTCTCTTTACAACTTAACGCATCAGCCACAATATTGGCCTTTCCCGGATGATATAAAAGTTCGCAATCATAATAATTCAACGTCTCAACCTATCTTCATTGCCTCATATTCAGCTGTTTTTGATCAAGAATATGTTGAAGACTTTTTGTGATCAGTGTACACTGTACTTTTAACCCCATAAAGATAATGTGTCCAAATCTTAAGCGCAAATACATCAGCTCCCAACTCTAAATCATGGGTTGTATAATTATGCTCGTGAATCTTCAAATGACGTGACGCGTAAGCAATGACTTTCTTTCACTGCATCAAAACACAGCCAAAGCCCTGACGCGAAACATCACAATAAACAACAAAATCATCATTACCCTCAGGTAGTGACAATATCGGAGCGGCAGTTAACTTATTCTTCAGAGTTTGAAAAGCAGTCTCTTGTTCATCCTTCCACTCATACTTCTTTCCCTTGTGCGTTAAAGCATTCAGAGGTTTCGCTATACGAGAGAAATCTTGAATGAACCTTCTATAGTAACCTGCCACCCCTAGAAACTGACGAACCTGAGTAGGAGTCTTCAGAATTTCCCACTTCTCAATTGCCTCAATCTTAGCAGGATCAACCTGTATCCCCTGTTTACTAACAATATGTCCAAGGAATTGAACTTCTCTTAGCCAGAAAGCACACTTAGGGAACTTAGCGTACAACTCTTCTTTCCTCAACAAATCAAGCACCAACTTCAAATGTTCTTCGTGCCCTTCATCACTCTTGGAATAAATAAGGATGTCATCGATGAAAACAATGACGAATTTGTCCAGATAGGGTCTACACACATGGTTCATGAGTTCCATGAACACAACAGGTGCGTTTGTCAATCTGAACAGCATAACAAGGAATTCGTAGTGACCATAACGGGTGCGAAAAGCGGTTTTCGGAATATCAGATTCTTTAACATGCAGTTGATGATAACCGAAACGAAGATCGATCTTAGAATAACCAGATGAACCTTGAAGCTGATCGAACAGATCATCAATTCTAGGAAGAGAGTAAAGGTTTTTAACTGTAAGCTTGTTCAGTTCACAATAATCAATACACAAACGAAACGAACCATCTTTCTTCTTAACAAATAGAACAGGAGCTCCCCAAGGGGACGAACTGGGATGAATAAAACCCTTGTCTAACAACTCACGGAGTTGAGTTGACAATTCTTGAAGTTCGGAGGCGCAAGTCGGTAAGGAGCACGTGCTACAGGAGCAGCACTGGGAACAAGATCGATTTGAAATTCTACCGCGCGTTGCGGCGGAAGGCCAGGTAAGTCTTCATGAAATACCTCGGGAAAATCTCTAACGATATGAACATCACCAATGCTATTCTCTTCTCTATCAGAATCAACAACATGGGCTAGAATAGCATGACAGCCTTTGCGAAGATGTTTATGAACTTCCAAACAGCCAATAAGATTTAACTGTCTGCATTTCTTATCCCCAAAAACCATCAGCGGCTCTCCAACCACGTTAGTAATACGAACATCTTTCTCATAACACACGATCTCAGCATGATTCGCAGACAACCAATCCATACCAATAACGATGTCAAAACTGCCTAGGTCAATCGGTATCAAATCTACCTCAAAATCTCTACCAGACAGATTAATGTTACATTTACGATACACAGCCTCAGCAGTAAGCACCTTACCATTAGCTATCTCTACAACATAAGTACTGTCTAGAGGTGTTAACGGTGTTTTGATTTTTGGACTTAATTTACTCGACACAAAACTCAAATCAGCCCCTGAATTAAATAGTACATAAACTAATAAATCGTTGATCGAAAACGTACCCCTAAAAAGTTTTGGATCTTTCTCAGCATCCCTAGCATTAATATTGAATGCTCTTCCACGTACATTCTCAGTAGTCTTCTTGTTAGGGCAGGCATCACGGAAATATCCCGGCTTATCACATTCATAACAAACTCTCGGATTTCCACCATTTTTTGGCTTCCCATTACCATTACCACCATTGTTACCAGCATTATAACCACCACTTACAGCAGGAGTAACAGTACCTGGCATAATCACCGTACAATCTTTAGCAATGTGTCCCCGCTTGGAACACCTCTTACAAGTAACCGTGCAATAACCATCATGAGCCTTATAACATCGCGGACAAACACGCTGATTACGGTTATCCGAACCAGAAGTATCTTGTTTCTTCTGCTGACCTTGGTTTTGGTTGCGGTTATCCCACTTCCTTTTTCCATTATCAGCCTTTTTAACAACTTCCTCACTGGCATCGGTCACAGCTGCCTTACTTCTCATCAAAATCGTGTCATTATGTTTATGTGCCATAGACATAGCAGCTTCAATAGTCTGGGGCTCACTAGACTCAACCACATGCTCAATTCACTCAGATAACCCATCAATATAAGCTTCAATCTTAAGGTTCTCATCAGCATAAGTATTGGGACACAACAATGTCAACTCAAAGAACCTTTGCTCATAGGCATCTAAATCGGTGCCCTTCATCTTTAAGTTCTTAAGCTCAGTCTCCAACTTTTTAAGTTCACCCCGGGGACGATAACGGGTGATCATTCTCTCTTTAAAATTATTCCAAGTCAAACCATACGCCACATCATTACCCAAACTATTCACCAAGTTGTTCCACCAAGTTAAAGCACTCTCCTTAAGAGTGCAGCTTGCAAAACTAACATTATCCTCCTCTCAGACTCGGCTAACCCTAAAAATAGACTCAATCTTCTCAAACCAACGAGTAAGTCCAATGGGTCCTTCGGTGCCACTAAATTCTTGTGGACGACTAGCCATTAAAGTCTTGTGGGAGCATCCCACCTGATTGTTGTTATTGACATTAGCATTAGCATTAGCTGCCATAGCGGCTGCTATCCCTTCTAAAATAAGGCATTGCATACGAGCTTCGTTGGACTCGTGGGGAGGCATGATCTTCAAAACAGAATAACACAATCGTTAGTACTAAGAATAATACCAGTGTTATAAAGGAATAGATCGAACACAAAAAGATTAACCATTAAAATAATAGTCAATGAACACTATGAGTAATAACATGATAGTTATGATAGTTATAGAAGTAGCCACCACATGCATACATACTTTATGTTAGAAATCATACAACGTACATAGCACCTAACATACATTAACTATATTACGCATAATATAACATGCCAAGAGTCACAATATTAGAAATAAAATGATAATGATAATAGATGTCATAAAAGAAATAACCATCCATACATAAATAAAAAATATCTCATAATAAAATCCTCGGTAAAAACGACGTACATCACCCAAAAATGAATATATAAAAAGGATAAATAGTCCATGAAATAAAATGATCACTCATGACATCACATCACATCTGCTTGGAGTGGGTGTGATAAGCTGGGCCGGTATGAGGCTCGTCAGGAGTCTCATACTTCCTCAACTTTCCTTTCACCTCCTCCAACTCCGTCTTTAAACCACGAACCACGCTCTCAAGAGCCTCGAACTTAGCGTTCACCTCTCGATTACGCTTTCGAGTCTCGAACTCAACATCATTCTTGAAACTAATAAATGAATCCATACTAGCTCTAATCCCATCCATCACCTCGTTAAGCGGCAAGACACGCATACAGTCAATAAGAGCATCAATACGCGTCTCGTTCGAGTATGCTCTAGTCATGTGAGTGATGGTAGCCACGTAGTAGTTAACAGATCTCTCAGGCGAGGCTGTCATGCACGACGAGCGGCAGACGGGAAAACGGGAGCAGGAACGGAATTGTTGCTCGAAGCCGACATCTGCAAACAGTAAAACCACAAACCACATACAAAATAGAAATATCATAAGCAATAACAACTTATAATTATTCCTCATACAAAATGAAATGCATAATAATGCTATATCAAGAAATGTCGGGATGTAGACTAGACTCTAATGCACCCTAAAAACCACGGGTTGACCACATTATGACCGCCTAGTTCCCTACAACCAGAGCTCTGATACCAACTATGATGGCCCCGTCAATACACTTAACGGCTCCATCACTTGGTCCCACAGCTTGATCAAACTTTAAATGAATTTAATAAACAACATTGCATTCTTTTATTCAAAAGTTTCCCAAAAAGGAAATTTACCAAAATATGTAGTTTAACAAACCCAACATATTAAATAACCAAAGTTGACATAAACATTGTCAACCAAACACCCACAAATTTAATAATCCAAAAAGAGAATGCAAGTTTAATGTTTCACAAATTGTTTAACAAAATCTGCCCAAATGCATGCAGACACTTCTAACACAGCGAAAGCACTAAACAACTCAAGTACCTGTGAAAACATGCGAGTAAACTATCAACAAGAATGTTGAGTGAATTAGAGGTTTAAAATAAACGAATAAACTTTAGACCACAAGATTTAAAATGTTAGAAAACATAAAACATTATTCCATTATCAATGAGCCACCTGGTAACCACTTAACCCTTTATTTACCCTTGCCAAACACAATATATATACACCGAACAAGTGTATCTTCAAATAAATACGAAGTACTAATACATTCCGATTATAAATTGCTAGCGCGACTAGCTCGAAATGGGGTTGTCAAACCCGATAGATCTATCCATAGGATTTGCGTTCACCAGTAGAAACCAGTGATTACAGTTACCAGACTAGGGAATATTTTTGTTCAACTCATAATGAATAATTTAAATTTAATTGCCACTTGTGTCTAAACGTAAAACAAAATGCATGTAATCACATCCCAAGAATATACTTTAAAAAGTATGAAAAACGGGACTATAACTCACCTTAAAGCAAATGAAGTAACCACACAAAGAGCGAACAGCAAACGAAGTAAAGTGATCAAGAATGATCACAATGCCGACCTATAATTAAAGCAGGTCGATATGAATAACTAACTTAGGTCAAGTCTTAGTATGATAGCTATAGTACATGTTGCAAGTAAACATAGAACAACACTCAACATGCTTCGGTTTGATCAGAACAGCGTAAGGACACATACTTTCTATTTTTAGAAACTTTTTATTTTTAGCAAGTTTCCATTTTTAGAAAGTTTCTATTTTAGGAAATTTTCTATTTTTGGAAAGTTTTCATATTTAGAAAGTTGCAATTTTTGGAAAGTTTATAAGTTAGGAAAGTTTCCTTAATTAAAAGTCAACAAAAGTCAACTGAAAGTCAAAGTCAACCGAAAGTCGACTCAAAAGTCATCCTTGGTCAAACATAGACAACATTAAATTTTAAAGTATAAATTATATTAATAATATAAGTTATAATGTTATTTAAAGTCATATATGTATAATTATGTCATATCATAAGTTTTATTAAATTAAAATGAATTATTAAAGTTAACATAAGTTGAAATGATATAATTAATATAACATAAGTATTTTATTAATTAATTAAATATTAATCATAACATAAGTATTATTAATTAATAATAAATTTTAATCATATCATAAGTATTATTAATTAATAATGAATTATTAATCATAGCATAAGTTTCTAATTATAATTATTAAATCATAAGTATTTAATAATTAAATCATAATTAAATAATAACTAAGCCTTATAATAATTAAATAATTAATTAATATTTATTATAAGTCTTATTATAATAATCTCATAACATAAGTTTAATAATTATCATAAGTATTTTTCATTAATAATAAAAGTATTATTAATCATAAGTTTAATTAAATGTTTATTTAATCTAAATGTAATTAATAAATGCTATAATAAATATGTATATCATAACTCTTAAATTAAAATAATTACTTTTTATATCATAAGTAATTTATTAATAATGAAAATTATTATTTATATGCTAAGTCTTATCTTATAACCATAAGTTTTAATTAAAAGTTCATCGGGTCATAACTTGAGCCCCGGGAATCGATTTTCGGCGAGTCTTACATATATCTTCGCCTAACCAATCCACCTAACACATTAGTGTACTCAGAACACCCCAAGAACATCCACCAAGTCCTGACCAATAGCCATTAATCAACTTGGAGCTTTAATCCGTTCAAAAACATGTTTTAGTCATAACGGGTGATCGATGACTCGGATTTCGATGACCCGAACATGAATGTTCATCCAATAATCAATCCTAACACACTAGTATACCCTAGAAACTCTAAAAATGGCCACAAAGTCGGACCAAACCTGGAACAATTCGTTTTTATATTTTAATTTCAATAAAACACCATTTTAATCATATCTTAAGCTCCGGGAATCGAAATAACATGAATTCGGAGTCTAAATTTAATGTCTTGATGAGAGGAACACATCTAGACACTTTAATTTAATATTTAAATCAGTTATATTTACATAAATGATCAAACAAACCGCTGTCCAAAAACAATCAAACCGAAAACATGAATTATCGAGTGATTCAACGCATACAATCAACAATACAACAACATATTATCATCATACTATCATAATAACATAAAAATATAGAAAAATAAATGAAAATTCAAAAAGTTTGGGTTAGGGTTTATACCCTAATCGAGAAATAAAAGATATGTGCGCGTAGAGGATGAAGAGAGCAATCCGATTGTGTTAACGATTAGAGGATCCAAGCTTTAATTTGATGAAGGATGTTGATGATGGTGATGGTTGTAAACGGAGGCCAAGAGAGGATAGGGAGAAGGGATGAGAGAAAATAGTAAGGCTAGGTTCAGAAAGAAAAATGAAATGGGAAAAATGATTTCACAAACTGAAAAACAAGGGAGGTTATCCCCCCTCCCCATGGTTCGGCTGAAAAAGAGTGGGGTGGGCCCCACTTAGCCCAACTTGAAATGTTAAATCCCTTGTGGCCCGAACGCTCGATCGAAGCCCGAAACGCGAAAACACGACTACGCGATTGAATAATCGGAGAGATAAAAAATACGCGACGAAAAATATAAATAAACACTATATATAAATATATGACATTAAAATATCATATTTGAAATAATTTGGATTTAAAAATCTCAAAAGTTTGACCGTTGGTTTGAAAACCGAAAAGATTTGCCAGATAGAAATCTACGACACGTAGAAACGTATAACTTAAAATATGAATACAAATATTCACATAACACATAACAATTAATATATTATTAAAAATAATAATATAGGTCATCGAAATGACGTGGCACGAATAACAATTAACGAGCGTTAAATAATAAACGGTAAAAGATAACGGAAAAAGTAGTGTCGTGACATTTAGACACCACTCCGGAAATTAATGGAATGTGGGGTAGTCGCGGTGTTAAGACACCACATAATATGTAATGAGTGGGTTAGTCGCGGTGTTAAGATGCCACTCCGAGATTTAATGACATGTGGGCTTGTCGCGATGTTAAGACACCACAATGTCATAGAGGGTGGGTTAGTCGCGGTGTTAAGATACCACCCGGGGGGTTAGTGATACGCGGTGTTAAGTACACTAATGCATGTCGTGAACTCCGATGGTATTTGCAAGCACCATCTCCTTGTATGAATGGTTAACCATGGTTATGTGTTGTATAGCATATTATATTGTTCGTGTTATATGCTATCGTTTGTGCTAGCTCGTGATATCGTGGATTTAGCGTTGTACGTTGAAATGGTATGCTAATTTAGAATGCTAGCTTGTATGATGTATTTGTGTAAGTGATTGCAAGTAAGTAGGTTATATATGTATATGTATAACTATTGCATTCACTAAGCGTTAGCTTACCCTCTCGTTGTTTACCTTTTTAGGCTCCGGCGTGGACAAGGGCAAAGGTATCCGTTTGGATTAGTAATGGCTCTCGAGGGTTTAGCTTTTGGAAGATCGACCAAGATTTGGGTAGTTTAACCCCCAAACACCATGCTCAAAGTGTCGTTTGAAATTTAAACTAATGTGGTCGAAACTTATATTTTGTACGAAACTCGTAATTCGGACCTATGTGGGCCCAGTATCGTAAAACTTGTTTTATTATTGGAATGTGTTAGTTTTACTTATTATAATGTGTTGTGAAAAGCGTTTCGTCTAAAAGTGTCGGGAAGTGGGAGATCTTTAAGCGAAAAATGGTAAAACCGGACAGAAGCTGCCAGGCAACTAGCCAAACAACTACTTCATTCCTAAAAATCCACCTGGTTTTTATCCACTTAGATCCCCCTTCACTAGAAACCATCCACCAAACAACCAAACTGAGAAACGCCCTAGCCTAGAAGATAATATTCTTTCATTTATCAAAACACAAACTGAGGCTAATTAAATTATTAAATCTCAACTGTCTCAAGTTCAAAACAACCACCAAGCTTCCATTCAAAACCCTGAGAGAAATGTGACTAAGCTTTTTCAACTTGGGGAAGGAAGTAACAATACCGCTAATGAGAAACCGAAAAATGTTCAATTTGAGAAAGTGAATGTTATTAATTTTAAGGGTGATAGAGGTCCAAATCTTTGGGATAGTATTTGGGGAGATTGTGAAAGTGATGAGGAGGTGATTGTTGAAGAAGTAATTGAGGATGAAGCACTAAAAGATGAGGTAAAAGATGAGAAAGAAGTTAGTGAAAAGGAACCGATGGTTGTGTATGAGATGATGAAGGACAAGTTATCTAAAGAAATTGATGAGATGGCTGGTAAAACAAGTAATGGTCCACATTACGTTTTAATTGATGATACTGATTCTGATGAAGTGTACTTGTCTGATAAAATACCGTATGATCATTTCCATTCTTCTGAATTTGGGTTATGTGCTTGTTTGAATTTAAAACTAAAGATGATAAGAAAACACCACTAGAACAAAATAATGGTATTCGTGCTTTAAAAAAAAATGATTTTCCAACCAATTTAAGTTCTGATTATCCTGTTATTCATGCCGATCCAGGTGAATTTCATCTTTCGTGTATTAATGAAGTCCTTTTCTGATTAGAGCCTTAGTTGATAATGGTTCTAGTGTCAACTTCATGTCATATATAACTTATTATCGTCTTGGTCTTCTACCTCTTACACCAATCAATGCGGTTATAGCTTTAGTTGATAACTCGGTACACCGTCCAATAAGGATTGCTAAAAAAGTCAAAGTTCAAATTGGTTTCTGAAATTTTCTTATTAATTTCTTGGTCATGGATATGTCTAAAGATCCGATTGTTCCGTTACTTCTAGGTTGTCCATTCCTAGCTACGACTAAAGCCACTATTAATTATCGAGATAACACAATTGTCATTCGTCAAGGTAATTATGGTGAGATTCTTCCCATTGTTCCACGAAAAAATAATCATATGGAGAATGTAGGCATGATGAAAGATAAGTGTTGGGAGAAAGCTAGTGAAGAAGCTAAGTATTTGGATTATTTGAGGAAGAGGGAAGTGACTATAGAAGAAGTACTCTTGCACTTTTTGAGGCACAACATAAGGTTAATGAAAGCATTAGAAGAAAGATTTATGAGCTACAAATTGAACATGAAAAAGCAAAACATGAATCTAACTTGGCTGCCTTGAAAGTGGTAAGGGATGTGAAGAAGATAAGGAATATAATGAAAGAGAAGGAAGTTGAGAAGGGTGCTAATGGAGAGCCCCATTTTGGCAAAAGTGATGAAGAAGTTGAAAGATGAGTCGTGCAACCGACTCTATAATCAATACTACTTATCCGTTTATTTGTTTTCATTAGGATTATTTTTTAAGTGCTTAATGTATTAAAGTTATGTGTTTATATTTAGAACAATTTTGTTGATTTATGTTTCTATGTTTCTAAGTTTTATTAATAAAATTTTGGTTTGTTTTATATATTGTGTTATTTAATATTCCGAGGAGTTCATTTTTCCTATTCATATTTATATCTTCAAGTAACAAGTCCGTAATAATCCTACAAGATGCCAAGTAATATCATTCTTCTCCCTTAACTAATTTTGTTTTTCCAAAATTTTATAAAGTCTGATTTTATGCAAGTGAGCACATTATATAATCTTAATTGTGGGGAGGGAAGTGATATATTCATTTAAATATTAAATACCAAGATAAAATTTTCAAAATATCAAAATTTTAAGATTTTTTAAGGTAAATAATGGATAAATTTTTAAATTTCTTGTCCTAAGTAAATTTGTTGTTTTTTTTAAAAAAATATTTAAAATATTAGCTGATGTGAAAATATAAACTTTTTGAATCCTATGTTCAAGTAATGTAAATAATAAAAAAAGATCTAGGACTTTTAAATTTTTAGCACTAATTTTAAGCCAATTACCCAGATCGTTAGCACTTGAATACATAACCAAATATATAGGGTGTTAGAAAGAAATAATGTCTACATATCCAAATATATAGAGTGCTGATAAAAAATCAAATTAGTTACCATTAGATTCCTTAGCCTTTAGATGAAAAACCAAATAAAAAACCTAATTCCAATTCCTACATGTATTTTAGATTATTAATATTAAATTTTAATCTTACTTTATCTTGTTTCGCTTTTGTTCAAATACTTATTTTTCAAAGAAATAATCAGTTTGAATTAGACTTACAATTATAATTAGCTATTATATTTTAGTCTCTATAGCTTTTTAACTAAGTTCGACCCAAAGTAGTTCCTTGGTTCCACATTGGAATCCACAAGTTACTCATTAATATTTAGATTGCATAAATAATAATAATCACCATCATATTATCGTATCATACATACATCATATATCATGTTGATCAATCCTTAAAGATCATACCTCTAGAAACATAGAAACATGATACTTAGCACTATTCTTTGAAAAATATTACACTCATATATGAGAGGATTAAAAAAAATTGAAATGCCAAATATGTGAAACAAGTGTGGACCTATAGCCACTACCATATGGCATAATACACAGCTACTACCATATGGCATAATACACATGGACCCACTGAAGGCATAAAAAATTGTTCTCATTGAGCTTAAATGCTACATTCTCAATATATTCTACCATTCACCATTTAATCTTAACTTAATTCTTATGCACTTTAATATTATTGTAGACAAGGGTATAAGTTTGGCTAGTGGAAAAGTTAAAGTGGACAAATACACAAACATAGATATAACTCTAGCTATAATTGACACTCGGATTTAAACTTAAGACTTAATTGTAAGATTATTTTAGATATCTTTCTACGAATCAGTGTTAAGTTACGATTACTAAACCTTATAAAGTTAGATTGATTTAATATTTCTAACTACTTTAAAACCAATTATTATTCGTGTCATGACTACCTTGATTAGTTCATTCCGATAAAATACCCATATTAATGTTTCTTTTGATATATTACTAAGGTGAAAATAGAGTTAAAATTATAATCTCTTCAAAAGTATGATGAAAAGAAGATCATTTTGATCAAAGTCTAAATCAATTTTTAATTTTAAAAAAAGTTTTGTTTACTTCGGGACAAGTAAACTTTAAGTGTGGAAAATTTGATTGCGCCTAAATTATACATATGTTCATAAGCATTTTAAGGCGTTATCTTGGTATTTAATCGTTAGTTTATTTAAATTTCTTATCTAAATTGTTACTATTTCATATAAAAAGGTATTTTCACGTTTTGGTTTAGAAAAATGTGTTAAACAGAACAAAAAAAAAGAAAAATGCAGAGAAGGGATCAAAGCAGCCAGTTATGGTCAGTAAAGCCGCCGGTTACAGACGAATATTCCAGAAAGTTCCAAAATAATAATAGAAAATGGAGAACATGAAGAACAAGTAAAAAAATCAAGAAAGCTTCCGGCTTCATCACAGAGAGCCGCTGGTTGTGAAGGTCCTTTTCTTGTACGTAAAGCCCAAGTCAAGATAATTAAGGAAGCAAAATCTGGCTAAAACACAAGTAGAAGATAGCCACCAGTTATACCATTAAAGCTGACGATTCTGGAGTTACATTAAGGAAATACGTGCAGCTCGAGAAATTTGGTGATTAAGCAACTGCAATTCGAGAATGTTTGGAAGGTTATAGCTGCTGGCTATAACTATTAAAGTCGACGACTATGGTGGCGGTCTTTGAAAATTATAAATAGAAATCGAATCTGCTAGTTTTAGATGTAAGTTTATACTTTATTTTATATTCTCCACCTCACAATTACGAATTTTAGTCTTTAGTTAGAGTTTCAAGTTAATTTTAAGATCTTTTGTAATTGCTTTTGGATTTAAGATTACTTTGAAGTTGATTCAAGTTATTTCATTCTTGCTTTTAAGGTACTTTTTCTTATTTAATTTTGTTATCTTCTTAATTATGTTTAATTTAAACTGCATGCTTTTATATTCGTCTCCAACCATAAACTAAAACGTACATGGTGGTTATATGGACGAAAAAGATGAATTTGGGATTAAAACTATTAAAGTCGCCGGCTCTGGTAGCTACTGTGACGCCCCGTACAAAACCATCGTGTACGATTCGTCAACAACAGGATCTTTACACGGTTGAATACTACATGCAGTTTGAAAACCGATTCGCATTCATTAAAAAGATAACGTTTTACAAAGATAACATGTCATAAGACTTATTACAAACCATTGTTCCAAAATAACATGAGTTTACGAATGCAAAACATAGGTTTCATAATTTGAGACATCTCTAGTAATGCAGCGGATAACTAGTACAGTAGGTCCATAACAACAATTCAATAACAGCATGACAGCAAGTGTAACAGCGGAAGCAATAAACCTCTAGGCACCTGAGAAATACACGCTTAAAAAGTCAACACAAATGTTGGTGAGCTATAGTTTAAGTTGTAGTAGTAACATAAGATAGGCCACGAGATTTCAGTGCTGCAAACAGCGTATCAAACAGTATGAAAAGTATATGTATAACCATGGGCACCCGGTAACTAGACTTAACGTTTATAACCCCCTGAAAGTACACTTGGCGAGTGCGTATGTTCACGAAGTATTAAACACCCGTTAAATGCTAGCGCGACTAGCCCGAGTGGGGATGTAAAACCCTATGGATCCATATCTAAGATTCGCGTTCACCGGTTCAAAAACCAATGACTAAACATTACCGTGCTAAGGGGAATGTTTATGCCGTTGTATAACCCACACACATATAAAGTTTAAGTACTCGTGCCTAGTATGTAAAATGTAAAAAGCGCATGTATTCTCAATCCCAAAATATTAAAAGTGGTAAAAAGGGATGCTATAACTCACAGTGATAAAAGCGGTAAAGTCAGTAATGAAAGTACGCAAGTAGTAAGTCGGTCCGAAAGGTCGTCAACCTAAATCAAAGGTTACTAGTTAGTAGGTTGTCTTTATAAATTCTAATAGTGCATAAAATAAGTTAACGTGTCATCATCATCATCATTCATCATCATAAAAGCTAAGTAAGTTTGACAAGAATAGAGATCGAAACAATAGGCTGACTTCGGTCAGCTGCTACGACCTCTATGTAAATCGAAAAGACACATAGTCAGTGGCCATGGCTCCGTATATGAGTCCCCTAACAGCTGACCAATTTTCAGAACCTAACACGTCTTCATTTGAATGTGGCGACGGTTTAATTGCGAGTAGGTCAGAAATTTCAGCACAACGTTAATAGGGTGTAGTGACTCTCGGAGGGCCATAAATCCTAAACCGTAACTCGGATTAAGACGAGGACTAAATGGAAAATCATCTACTCGAACCGAAATAACTAAAAATTAACTTTCCAGTAGCCCAGGTGGTCTGATCAGATACGAAAAATAGTAGGTAAGTGCTCTGGTGGGGTTCTTGGTGCTTGATGCTCATCACGGTTCTCATCCTTGATGCTTGTAGCTTCAAGTGTACAACTCGTTGATGGTTTAGCATCAATTTTGACCAAGATTCACCATCAATACACAATATGTTAAGACCAAGTAAGAACACAACTCATTCATGAGTCTTAGATGGATGATGAACCAAGGTTACATCATATCCTTAGTCTTAACACAATTTCAATTCACAATAACAACCAAAGTTACAAATTTTACATCAATCAAACAAGTATGAATACAATCTAAGTCAAATGAGGTGATGGAACCCTAAGCTAGAGATCTTGGATCCATTTCACACAAGTTACAAGGTTGCAAAGCTAGAAAGCTTGAACCTTTAAGTGTTCTTGAAGATCTTGAAGCATAAAGCTTGGATCTTGAAGATACATGAAGATTACAAACACAAGTTTGAATCTTTTCCACAACACAACATGATCAAAGCAAAAAGAACTTAGATCTAACAAAAAGATATGAAGATTCAAGCTAGAAAGCTTGCATCTTAATTGTTCTTGATCTTGAAGAATAAAGCTTGGATCTTGATGATACATGAAGATTACAAACAAAAGTTTGAATCTTTATCATAAAATAACAAGATTAAAGTGAAAGAAAGATGAATCTACAAAGTTGGTGAAGATTCAAAGCTAGAAAGCTTGAATCTTCAATGTTCTTGAAGGATTCATTCTTGAATCAACAAGATATAACCAAGATCAAAGCTAAATGGAACTTTGATCTCCATAAAATGATGATGATGATCACAAATTTGAAAAGAAAAAGGAAGAAGAAAGAAAACTTACAAGTATTACTAGAAAGAAAAGAAAGAAAGAACAATTGTGTGTGAAAATCAAATGAACAAGTGAGAGGTGAATGGCTAGTATTTATAAGCAAGGAATTGACAAGGATTGATGACGTGGATTGGCCTAGGGCCGTGATTTTCAAGGGGAGGGGAGGGAGACACCACTTTGCTTTTTGGATAATGGTTGTCTAAAGTGTGTACTAATGCTAGAATCCCATGTGACAATTAGATAATCCTTATCTATTATGCTAGTATGACTTATTAATTAATTAATTTATTATTTATTTATTATTATGGGCCACTAGTAATAATACTTGGACTAATTAATTGGGTCACTTGCTAGAGTAGGGTGGGCTTGAGCCCAACAAGGTAGAAAGTCCAACAAGGCTAACTATTTGGCTTTAGCAATTAAATAAATAAAATTAAGCATCCAAAGGCCCAAGTAATTATTCTTATAAAATAATAATTAATATTACGCAGTCCAAAAGTTCCGGTTCCGACAAAAGTCAAACGTGCGCGCAGTCCGCGGTTTATTCGTAACGGCAAGTAACACTAACGGTAATAAAGCATCCAATGGACAAGTTAAGCATTTCCACATACACCAAGGCATGTTTAGGGTAAATATGAATATAAAACACGTGTGCCAAGATTCCGGAGTAATGAAGTAACACAGTACGCACAAATACGCAGTTTCGCTAAAATACAAGGCACAAAAGCAAGTCGAAAAAGTCGGGTCGTTACATTACCCACCTGTTATTGGAAATTTCGTCCCGAAATTTAAGCTGAGGCAGGTGTTGGAGTCGAGAAAAGGTGAGGATACTTCTGCATCATTTGATCCTCTCGTTCCTAGGTGAACTCAGGTCCACGCTTGGCATTCCATCGAACTCGGACAATTGGAATCTTATTGCGTTTCAAGGTTTTGACCTCGCGGTTCATAATTTCTACAGGTTCCTCCACGAAGTGGAGTTTGTCATCAATCGTAAGTTCCTCCAGGGGTATGATAAGTTCCGGTGGAGCAAGACACTTTTTCAAATTTGATACATGGAAGTTAGGATGAACAGCACTCAACTGAGTCGGAAGATCCAAACGGTAAGTAACTGGTCCGATACGTTCCACAATTTAAAAAGGTCCGATGTATCGCGGGTTTAACTTTTCGCGCTTTCCAAAGCGAATTACACCTTTCCAAGGTGCGACCTTCAACATGACATGGTCACCCACATTGAATTCGAAGTCTTTACGTTTAAGATCAGCATAACTCTTTTGGCGATCGAGGGCCGTCTTAAGTCTTGCCTGAATCTGAGAAATCTTCTCCGTCGTTTCATGGACTATCTCGGGTCCGGTGATTTGCACTTCGCCTAACTCGGCCCAAAAAATAGGAGAACGACACTTGCGGCCATACAACGCTTCAAAAGGTGCGGCTTTAATACTCGAACGATAACTGTTGTTGTAAGAGAATTCGGCTAATGGCAGATGCCTTTCCAAAGACTTTTCGAAGTCAATAACATAGGCACGCAACATGTCCTCTAAAGTCTGAATCGTTCGTTCGCTCTGACCATCGGTCTGGGGGTGATACGCAGTACTCATGTCGAGACGGGTTCCCAAGGCTTCTTGCAAAGAACGCCAGAATCTGGAAGCAAAAAGGGGATCGCGATCTGAGATGATTGATAAGGGCACACCATGTCGAGATACAACCTCTTTGATGTACAGTTGAGCAAGTCTCTCCATTGTATCTGTTTCTTTCATCGCTAGAAAATGAGCAGATTTGGTAAGACGGTCAACGATAACCCAGATTGTATCGTATCAGCCCACCGTCTTTGGTAGCTTCATGTTGAAATCCATTGTAATTGCTTCCCATTTCCATTTTGGGATTTTCGGTTGTTGAAGTAATCCAGATGGCCTCTGATGTTCAGCCTTAACCTTCGAACAAGTCAAACACCTTCCAACATAAGTTGCAACATCCTTCTTAAGATTTGGCCACCAATACTGTTCCTTAAGATCGTGGTACATTTTTCCGACTCCTGGATGAATCAAATATCTCAACTTGTGGGCTTCATCAAGTATAAGGTTCCGTAGATCTCCATAACGAGGTACCCAAATTCTTCCGGCATAACATCGGAGTCCAGACTCCTTAACCTCAAATTTAGAGATGAGAATGTTCAGGTATTCGCGAGGTATGTTCTCCTCCCTGAGAGCCTCTTGTTAGGCCGCTCGGATCTGGCTGTGAAGATTCGAATGGATGGTGATGTTCAGAGCCCGAACGCGAAGAGGTACCGCCCTCTCCTTTAGACTTAATGCATCAGCTACAACATTGGCCTTGCCCGGATGGTAGCGAAGTTCACAATCGTAGTCGTTTAGTGTCTCAATCCATCGATGCGGTCTCATGTTCAGTTGCTTCTGATCGAAGATGTGCTGGAGGCTTTTGTGATCGGTGAATATGGTGCTCTTTGTTCCATAGAGATAGTGTCTCCACAACTTCAATGCAAAGACAACGGCTCCAAGTTCGAGATCGTGAGTAGTGTAGTTTCGCTCGTGGACCTTCAGTTGACGAGATGCATAAGCAATGACCTTCGTTCTTTGCATTAACACACAACCAAACCATTCTTCGAAGCATCGCAGTACACAATGAAGTCGTCACTGCCTTCAGGAAGCGATAAGATAGGTGCGGTGGTTAACTTCTGCTTCAGGGTTTGAAATGCTGCTTCTTGTTCGGTTTCCCAAACGAACTTCTTTCCTTTGTGAGTCAGTGCGGTCAAAGGACGCGAAATCAACGAAAAACCTTCAATAAACCTTCTGTACTAACCGGCAAGACCTAGAAATTGGCGGATGTGAGTTCGAGTAGTGGGTGTCTCCACTTGCTGATAGCTTCAATCTTGGCGGGGTCAACTTTGATACCTTGATCACTCACAATATGACCTAGAAATTGGACTTCCTTCAGCCAAAATTCACACTTGGAGAATTTGGCATAAAGCTGCTCTCGTCTCAAGAGTTCGAGCACTAACCGAAGATGTTGCTCATGTTCTTCTTCGCTCTTGGAGTAGATGAGGATATCATCTATGAAGACGATAACGAATTTATCCAGATAAGGCTTGCAGACACGATTCATGAGGTCCATGAACACGGCTGGTGCGTTGGTTAAACTGAATGGCATCACGAGAAACTCATAATGACCATAACGGGTTCTAAACGCAGTCTTCATCACATCACTCTCCTTCACCCTCAATTGGTGATAACCTGATCGTAAATCGATCTTAGAATAAACACTTGATCCTTGCAGCTGATCAAAAAGATCGTCAATTTGGGGAAGAGGATATCGATTCTTGATCGTTAATTTATTGAGTTCGCGGTAGTCGATACACATGCAGAAAGATCTGTCCTTCTTCTTCACGAATAAAACAGGTGCGCCCCAAGGCGATAAGCTAGGTTGGATAAACCCTCGGTCGAGCAATTCCTGCAGTTGACTCTGCAACTCTTGCAGTTCTGAAGGTGCCAGACGATAAGGTGCACGAGTTGCGAGAGCAGCTCCTGGCACTAGATCGATCTAGAACTCCACGGCTCTCGGTGGCGGTAATCCAGGCAGTTCTTCCAGAAAGACGTCGGGGAATTCATTCACGATTCGCACATCATTCACACTCTTCTCTTTTGTTTCTAAAGCCTTCACGTGTGCTAAAACAGCAAGACGTCCTTTCTTCATGATCTTCTGCGCTTTTATACAACTAATGAGGTTCAGTTTCGAACTACATCTCTCTCCGTATATAACCAGTGGCTCACCATCTCCTTGTGGTATATGGAGAGCTTTATCTCTACAAATAACATCAGCCCTTACTTTAGTCAACCAGTCCATGCCGACAATCACGTCAAAGCTTCCCAATTTGATGCGTATCAAGTCAATTTCGAAATCCACGCCAGATATGTTAATAATAGCTCCTCGGCCAATTTGGTCAACCTTTTCAAGTTTACCGTTGGCTACCTCGACAAGCATACTTTCTTTTAAAGGAACGAATGACCAATTTATCTTATCACAAAAGTCTCTACACACATAACTTCTATCGGCACCAGTATCAAATAGGACAGAAGCTAAAAGATTGTTGATAGTGAATATACCTGTCACCAAGTCGGAGTTCTCGCGCGCATCCCTTGCATTAACATTAAAAGCTCTACCACACGGTGGTCCACCGTCCTTCTTCTTATTGGGACAATCATTCCTAAAGTGGCCCTGCTGTCCACACTCGTAACATTTCCTTGGCCCATTTTGGTTTGTCCCATTTTGGTTTGTCCTTGTAGCTGGGACGGGAATCTTGCAGTTCTTACCAACATGTCCGATCCTGTTGCACTTTTCACAGACCGCATTACAGTACCCAGTGTGGTGTTTGTAACACCTCTTACACTGCGGTAGAGTGCCCTTGTAGTTCGGGTTTGAACTTGTGCCGGGGTTGGGGTTTCCACCGTTGTTGTGTCTCTTAGCGGGGGTTTGATCATAGGTCCTCCCCTTACTGTTATCCCACTTTCGCTTGTCACTACTACCCGCTTCAGACTTGGACTTCTCCGGTTCATCGATGAGAATCTGATTTATGAGTGTATGCGCCATGCGCATTGCTTCGGGAACATTCGGTGGCTTGGACGAGGTGACATTACCCTTGATGGACTTAGGGAGTCCCCAAAAGTATCTCTCCATATACTTGAATTCCGGGGTGACCATGGTAGGACACATAAATGCTAACTCAAGAAACCTCCAATTGTAACCATCGAGATCGTTTCCAACAGCCTTCAATTGCATAAACTCCATTTCCATCTTTTGTATCTAGGTTCTCGGACAATACTCATCAATCATAGCCGCTTTGAACTCCTCCCATGGAGTAGCATACACCTCATCAATACCTTGTGCCTGTACCATGGTGTTCCACCATGTGAGGGCACCATCAGATAGCGTGCAGGAAGCAAATTTGGTTTTGTTGGACTCGGAACAGTTGCTGACTCGAAATACTGATTCAAGCTTTTCAAACCATCTTGTGAGACCAACAGGCCCCTCAGTTCTGCTGAAGTTATGTGGTTTACAGCTCTAGAATTCCTTGTAGGTGCACCCATTTCGAACGGGTTGGATAACCGGTGGTGGTTCAGCTTGAGGGTTCATTTTCACCAAGGCTGCGGCGACTCGTTCATTAATCATCTCTTCGATTTAAGCTGCTGTGGGTGTTGTTCATGTGTTTGCCATTGCCCTTCGAAACAAAAGTTTTGACTTAAGTCAAAATCCAGCATACAACATACAATAATACAGTATATAGTAAACAGGGAAACAACACAACGCATGCCAATATAGTAACGCAACCAAGTATAAATACCGCAAAACCAACATACAGTAATGTAGATAGAACACTGTGCAAAAATTAAACAATACAAAGTTCCATTAATTAATAAAGAGTTGTATACATTCGCATAAGTTCGCACATTACATAAGGAAAACATGGAACTACAAACGAGATTACTAAATGAAACCTACTACAAAGCTCTATGGTGATGGTGGGTAAAGGATGTCCAGCACATGGGACATCTGTTCCTCGAGCTCAGTCACCCGAGCACGGAGGATCTCCACCTCCCTTGCCAGTTCCTCGACAGAGGGAGGGGCTGGAAGAGCAGGCGGTGCTGCTGGTGCAGGTGGTGCTGGTGGTGCAGATGGTCCGGCTCCGGAAGTAGATGCTGCACGGCGGTAAGGCTTATGCACTAACGGATCAGCCGGGTAAGGCACGACTCGCTTACGGGCGGTAACCCTACAACGCTGGCCATGTGCGTCAGTGAATGCTCGTCCTCCGTTGATCCCCGGAATAACGGTGCCATCGAAATGGTACCGCTTCTTCGGCGGGGTGGAGGGTGGCTGTACAGGTGCATCATCAAGGTCCTCCTCGTCAGAGTTATCGTCACTAGAGTCGTCTGTGGATGAGCTATCGGATGATGAATCAGCTAGGATTGGCTGCAAGGGTGGCTGTACTGGCTGTCCTCAAGCGGCCATCATCTGTCGGTATCTGCCGGGCGGAATCGGCACAAGACGTCCATCAGGAGCGCGTCGGCACCACATGCGTAAATGATTACGGAATGGACCTTCCCCGAATTCTGTGGGAATCACAACACCACCGGGACGGGTCTGTGGCTCCTGAGGTACCGGGGCAACTGGAGCTGGAATCTCCGGAGGGTCCTGGGCTCCGACTGTGGTAACCACTGGTACATGTGTATGGCTGCTAGTTCTGGAGGATGAAGCGCCGGGGTCACTGGTTAACGGGATCTGTGTGTCGGTAGCAACAGTAGGTGAGGTGGCTGACGAGTCTGAATCGCTGTCCAAAATGATGACAGGTGGAATATCCGACATTTGAACAAGGAAAATAACTTTTCCATATCAGTAAGTCATAAGCAAGCAAGTATTAGGCACTATAGCAACCTAGCATGGCAATCAGTACTAATCAGAGATAACATTAGAAAGCATATAATAATCATGCAATAGCGGAAATAAGCATACAACAAGTTCACATGGCAGTGAAGATAAGCAACAGCATGCAGTAAGATCATACAGCTGAAAAAGTAGACAAAAGCATGCAGTAAGTTTCACAGAAACAAGTAAACTAGCAAGTTGTAGATTAGTCCTATTAGTGAATCCTACTCGGTCTGATCTAGACTCATTAATGCAACCTAATTCCCTACAACCAATGCTCTGATACCAACTGTGACGCCCAGTACAAAACCATCGTGTACGATTCGTCAACAACAGGATCTTTACACGGTTGAATACTACATGCAGTTTGAAAACCAATTCTCATTCATTAAAAAGATAATGTTTTACAAAGATAACATGTCATAAGACTTATTACAAACCATTGTTCCAAAATAACATGAGTTTACGAATGCAAAACATAGGTTTCATAATTTGAGACATCTCTAGTAATGCAGCGGATAACTAGTACAGTAGGTCCGCAACAGCAATTCAATAACAGCATGACAGCAAGTGTAACAGCGGAAGCTATAAACCTCTAGGCACCTAAGAAATACACGCTTAAAAAGTCAACACGAATGTTTGTGAGCTATAGTTTAAGTTGTAATAGTAACGTAAGATAGGCCACGAGATTTCAGTGCTGCAAACAGCGTATCAAACAGTATGAAAAGTATATGTATAACCGTGGGCACCCGGTAACTAGACTTAATGTATATAACCCCCTGAAAGTACACTTGGCGAGTGCGTATGTTCACGAAGTATTAAACACTCATTAAATGCTAGCGCGACTAGCCCGAGGGGGGATGTCAAACCCTATGGATCCATATCTAAGATTCGCGTTCACCGGTTCAAAAACCAATGACTAAACGTTACCCTGCTAAGGGGAATGTTTATGCCATTGTATAACCCACACACATATAAAGTTTAAGTACTCGTGCCTAGTATGTAAAATGTAAAAATCGCATATATTCTCAGTCCCAAAATAGTAAAAGTGATAAAAAGGGATGCTATAACTCACAGTGATAAAAGCGGTAAAGTCGGTAATGAAAGTACGCAAGTAGTAAGTCGGTCCGAAAGGTCGTCAACCTAAATCAAAGGTTACTAGGTCAGTAGGTTGTCTTTATAAATTCTAATAGTGAATAAAATAAGTTTAAGTGTCATCATCATCATCATTCATCATCATAAAAGCTAAGTAAGTTTGACAAGAATAGAGATCGAAACAATAGGCTGATTCGGTCAGCTGCTACGACCTCTAGGTAAATTGAAAAGATGCATAGTCAGTGGCCATGGCTCCGTATATGAGTCCCCTAACATCTGACCAATTTTCAGAACCTAACTTGTCTTCGTTTGACCGTGGTGACGGTTTAAGTGCGAGTAGGTCAGAAATTTCAGCACAACGTTAATAGGGTGTAGTGACTCTCGGTGGGCCATAAATCCTAAACCGTAACTCGGATTAAGACGAGGCCTAAATGGAAAATCATCTAATCGAACCGAACTAACTGAAAATAAAATTTCCAGTAGCCCAGGTGGTCTGATCAGATACGAAAAACAGTAGGTAAGTGCTCCGGTGGGTTTCTTGGTGCTTGATGCTCATCACGGTTCTCATCCTTGATGCTTGTAGCTTCAAGTGTACAATTCGTTGATGGTTTAGCATCACTTTTGACCAAGATTCACCATCAATACACAATATGTTAAGACCAAGTAAGAACACAACTCATTCATGAGTCTTAGATGGATGATGAACCAATGTTACATCATATCCTTAGTCTTAACACAATTTCAATTCACAATAACAACTAAAGTTACAAACTTTACATCAATCAAACAAGTATGAACACAATCTAAGTCAAATGAGGTGATGGAACCCTAAGCTAGAGAGCTTGGATCCATTTCACAAAAGTTACAAGGTTGCAAAGCTAGAAAGCTTGAACCTTTAAGTGTTCTTGAAGATCTTGAAGCATAAAGCTTGGATCTTGAAGATACATGAAGATTACAAACAAAAGTTTGAATCTTTTTCACAACACAACATGATCAAAGCAAAAAGAACTTAGATCTAACAAAAAGATATGAAGATTCAAGCTAGAAAGCTTGCATCTTAATTGTTCTTGAAGATCTTGAAGCATAAAGCTTGGATCTTGAAGATGCATGAAGATTACAAACAAAAGTTTGAATCTTTATCATAAAATAACAAGATTAAAGTGAAAGAAAGATGAATCTACAAAGTTGGTGAAGATTCAAAGCTAGAAAGCTTGAATCTTCTATGTTCTTGAAGGATTCATTCTTGAATCAACAAGATATAACCAAGATCAAAGCTAAATGGAACTTTGATCTCCATAAAATGATGATGATGATCACAAATTTGAAAAGAAAAAGGAAGAAGAAAGAAAACTTACAAGTATTACTAGAAAGAAAAGAAAGAAAGAACAATTGTGAGTGAAAATCAAATGAACAAGTGAGAGGTGAATGGCTAGTATTTATAAGCAAGGAATTGACAAGGATTGATGACGTGGATTGGCCTAGGGCCGTGATTTTCAAGGGGAGGGAAGGGAGACACCACTTTGCTTTTTGGATAATGGTTGTCTAAAGTGTGTACTAATGCTAGAATCCCATGTGACAATTAGATAATCCTTATCCATTATGCTAGTATGACTCATTAATTAATTTATTTATTATTTATTTATTATTATGGGCCACTAGTAATAATACTTGGGCTAATTAATTGGGTCACTAGCTAGAGTAAGGTGGGCTTTAGCTCAACAAGGTAGAAAGTCCAACAAGTCTAACTATTGGGCTTTAGCAATTAAATAAATAAAATTAAGCATCCAAAGGCCCAAGTAATTATTATTATAAAATAATAATTAATATTTCGCAGTCCAAAAGTTCCGGTTCCGACAAAAGTCAAACGTGCGCGCAGTCCGCGGTTTATTCGTAACGGCAAGTAACACTAACGGTTATAAAGCATCCAATGGACAAGTTAAGCATTTACACATACACCAAGGCATGTTTAGGGTAAATATGAATATAAAACACGTGTGCCAAGATTCCGGAGTAATGAAGTAACACAGTACGCACAAATACGCAGTTTCGCTAAAATACAAGGCACAAAAGCAAGTCGAAAAAGTCGGGTCGTTACAGCTACAGCCGACGATTTTGTTTGATTATTTTGACAGTTTCTTGTCTAAACCAGAACTGTTGAAATCTGGTTTCTATAATGATATAATTCTGTTTATTTGCTGCTATGCTTTAAAACTCTATTACCATGCTTAATAAATTAGTAACTTACTCGTAGTATATAAGGTTAACACATCATTAATACTAAGTATTCTTTTACTTGATTTATCCAACTTTCAAGATTAGTCATATCTAAAAAAGAGTTTAAAATGCATGAAATTTAGTCAAGAGTTAATAGTAGTAATTTATGGATGCGTATTACTTATACTTGTATAGTAATTAAATTATTAGACTTGATTGAAAGAACCCTTATTTTGTGTGAATTTATATGTCAAATTGCATGAGAATCTAATTAAGACTACATATTAGCACATCACTAATGTTGAATCTGATTGAATTTATTAGCTTTTGTCAATCTGATTGAATGTTGTCTTAGTTCTCATCATAAAGCTTAGAAGACATTTATTATGCAATTATATGAATTTTATAAAGTTAGGATATTAGCTCTGTATAACCACTTAGTTGATAGGTTTGTCTCATCACAAGTAAACCATGATTAAGTCCTAATGATTGAACATAGGTGATAAAGTGTTACTATCCTCATAGGAATAACAATCGTTCTTTAATTGTTATTTTATTGATTTTTTTTAAACGGCAAAAAAGAAATTGTTATTCTATTGATTATCAATGTAAGTCGAAACCTATTGAATGCCAAAGTAATCCTTAATGAATCTTAAATCTAGTTAATCATCTTTTAAATAATATTTGAATTTAATCAAATCTTCATTCTATCTTTCACAAGATAGTCTTATAAAAAGCCTTGACCAAATATGCCTCATAATTGACTCTTTTCTAAAAGATAATATTCCAATAATTAAATAACAGTATAATACAATTTAATAACTCTATTTCTTACTTAATAGATAGACTAAGGATAAATAACAACTCTTATCCACTTCCGCGTCTCTTGTGACGATCCTCAAGTTACTAATTACTACATTACCTTGATCGAGTTTTGTTGCTCGTATGGGAGTTAATGTGAAAAGTAGTTAACATAACATAAATTTAAAAGTTGAAACAAAATTAAGCACTACAAACAAACACTATACATACATCAACCCTAAAACCTAAACCCTAAACTTAAATTGGGCGAAATTTTGAAAAAAACTTCACAGAAGATGAAGAAAAATCGCTCGAAGAATAACATGTATCACGAATGTTATTTTTTTTGAGCTTTTTCTAGTCAAAATAATAACATTTATCATAAAGTGTATTTTTTAAATGTTCATATTTTCACCTAATCTTAATGTTTGTGAATAAAAAAAACGAAAGAAAAAAATATTATTGCCCCTCTCACCCTAAAATAGTGTTATCCCCCTTATATATATGTCTATACATATATATACGTGTAGATTATAATTAATTAATGCTAGAATCTATAGTTTCTATTATATTGCTAAAATGATGATATCATTATTAGGCTAATTACTTTGTTAAGAAAAAATCAAAAAGAAAAAGAAAAAAATCTAAGCATGGTAGATGATGTCATTAATCTAAATAATTTTGAAATAAAATTAAATCTTATTAATTAATTATTATTATTAAATCTTATTAATAATTATTTTAATTATTAAAATTAAATAATTTTAAATTATTGTAATTAATTATTTTAAATTGAATGAGAAGGTATAAAAGTTAGGTAGAAGGAACCAATTTTATATTTATATTTTTAATTTACACTTTTAAAATAAAATGATAATCAATATTATCTCTTATGATTGGATGAAGATTGTTTAATATGCATTTTAAGTGTTTGATGAAATGTTCAGCTGACGAGTTTCTTAGTCGGACTATGTGATTCCACGGGTCATTAAACTAAATAAGTTTAGCATTTACGTTCACTTAATACCTAAAATATATCATTAAACTGTTTCGTTTAAACAAACCCGTGATTTCACGGGTCATTTCACTAGTTTCCTACTATTTCTCATATTAATGTAAACATAAAAAAATGGGTTAAAATGTTGTCATACCCCTTTGTCATTCCACATATCAACGTCAACTATTTCAACGACACTGGTTTTTGACTTTATATATTTATATATTTATACGGAGTAATTTATAAGTTAATTATATTATATTAAACGTCTTTTACTATAAATGACCAGTAGAATCACGAGTTTGTTTAAACGAAACAGTATAATGATATATTGTAGATATTAAGTGAATGTAAATGCTAAAGTCATTTAGTTTAATGACTCGTGGGACCACAGATTTCGACTAAAAAACTTGTCGTTGTTAACTTGGTCAGAACAAATGAACTACATTCATTCTCCAACCATATTCCTCTAATTTTCATTACAACTACAATTTTCCTTATCATAAATGATACTTATTTAACATTAAAAGAGGGACTGGAAATACCTAGTTCAACATCACAAAAATCATGATTATTTTTGAATTCTTCTATCATACTATATACTTCCATTTTAAATAGTCACAATATGATATGACGTATGTTATCGATTTTTAGATTCTTGTTATTTAACAAAATACAATAATAAAACATTCAAGGTGTGATAAATTTCATCATCAAATAACGTATAAAAGAGAATAATTCTTTGAAAAAATCATTAACAATTACATGAAGGTTTATACCTGATTTTTGAAAACAAAACGTTATTGGATAATATGGTGAAAATCGAGAAAAATAGTTGTAAAGGTTTGTACATATTGAGAAAAAAAGTTGTGATAATAAATGGTGGAGATGCTCCGTGATATATATTTATAAAACAATAATACCGTATTAAATATTAAATAATATTTTATTAATTATTTTTGCCTTCCAAATAGTCATTCATGTATTATCGGCATTTATTTGTTATTATTTTGTATCCTTTTAATTAGAATTAATATGAATATAAAATAAAATATCATCATTATGAAAATTAAGTGTAATTAGTGAAAGGATAACATAATCATTTTAGAGCTTTATATTTGTTTTTATTTTGTATCTTTTTTTAATTAAGATTAATATTAATATTAATATTAATATAAAATAATGACATCAACATTATGAAAATTAAAGGATAATAGAAACTTAAGGAGTAATAATTTATTTAAGTTATTAAATAATTAGTTACTATAAGTACATTTTTTTAATTATAAAATATTTAGGATTAATGACATCATCTAAGTGATCTAGATTTTTTTCTTTTTTCTTAACAAAGGAATTAGCTTAATAATGACATTATCATTATAGGATTTTAATAGAAACTATAAATTGTTTATGTTTTTAACTTTCATCATTGTATGACTAATCAAATGATTTAGTTTTTTTCTATCTTATACGAGTAGTAGATTAACATATACTCTGTACTACTTTATATTTTTAGAAATAAATAATTTTATTTATATTTAAATTATAAAACACATATAATTAACGATAACATATAATTTTACATTAAGTGTTTAATCAAAAAGATTTACAAAAGAAGATTTACAATTGAAACACCTAAATCGAATGTACATATCTTGCGGAATATTTTACGGTTGTTCCTATTCATAATTTTATTTGCATAGAATATGTTGGACGCATGAGATAATATCCTTGTAAATTCACTTTTACAAAGTGGTTGTCATGTACCCGAGTAGTTACACTATCTAACTGCTCGAGTACATGACAACTACTTTGTAAAAGTGAATTTGCAAGGACATTACCGGTACTTCTAACATATCCACAATAATATTATTTAAATTCCAGCTTTTTGCTTTTATCCCCGAAATAAATGTCCACTTTACTATTTAAATTTGCTTCAATTATGTTCATTTTCAAAATTTTAATACGAAAAAGTAACTTTAATCGAGATATAAGTTACTAACACCACCTAAAACCACATTTAAAATTTGTCAATACCACGGACTCTCAAACTGAAAAGAACTTTTAAAATTCGTCAACACCACGAGTTCTTAAACTCAAAATGAACTTTTAAAATTCGTCAACACCACGTGCTCTTAAACTCAAAAGGAATTTTTAAAATTTGTCAACTTCACGGGCTCTTAAACTAAAATGAACTTTTAAAATTCGTCAACACCACGTGCTCTTAAACTCAAAAGAAATTTTTAAAATTTGTCAACACCACGGGCTCTTAAATTAAAAAGAATTTTAAAGATTGTCAACACCACGGGCTTTTAATTAATTCTTATAGTTTTCCTATTTTTTTTTAAAATCACTATCTACATATCAATATGAATTGCAAATTACATTTTTTACACGGTTCGTTATACACCCGTGCAACGCACGGACTCAAAAACCTAGTATATATATATATATATATATATATATATATATATATATATATATATATATATATATATATATATATATATATATATATATATATATATATATATATATATATATATATCAGATTAGTTATACATAAATTAATATACAAGTTATCAGTTTATAATAGAAAATAATATTCCATATACTTGCCTACATTAGCTCATGGTTACGTCTTTAAAATGAATTTTATACTCTCTCCGTCTCAAAATAATTGTCATGTTTTGACATTTTGAGTCTTTTTTCTTTAACTTTGACTTTAAATATCTTTCTTTGTGTTATATAATATCGAATGAAAGTTATATCAAATGAAAACACATTCGAAAATCAATCTATTCATATAAATTTCATCAAATATTCGATAGCAAAAATCAACAACTATTTAAAGTCAACACTTAATAAATTGTTGGGACAGAGGGAGTATTAGTTTAGTGTTACATCTTATTGTAAATTCACATTATTAATAAATTTGTTTTTTAGGCATAACTTTATTATGGTATATATAACTTTCTCTAAAAACAATAAGTCACAGAATAATAAATATTACTCCATAATATATATAAATATATATATATATATATATATATATATATATATATATATATATATATATATATATATATATATATATATACACACACACTAGTGAAATAACCCGTAGAATTACGGGTTTGTTTTAAGGAAACAGTTTAACGATAATTTTAGATATTTAGTGAACTTAAATACTAAATTTATTTAGTTTAATGACTCTAGAAACCACGAATTCTGACTTAGAAACTTATCATTGTTTTTACAAACATATTGATATACTTAACTTGGTCAGAATAAATGAACTACATTTATTCTTCCATGATCTTCTTCCAATTTTCATCACATTTACTATTTTCTTTGTCATAAAAGTCTACATTACAACATTTGATTGAGACATGTATTTCATATACATATGTAACGTAATTAATCCCGTAAAAAGAACTCATATTTAAATAATAATAATATAATAACAATAAAGTTTGCTCTAAAATTAAGTATTTATATTTTTAATAATAATTATTGGTAATAATAAATGTCTCATTAATTTTAAAAAATAAAATAAAATACAATTATTATATGAAGGTTGTACAATATGTTTTAAAATTTGTACATGTGTTCATAGAGTGTTTTGTAAAAGATTATACAATTTATTTTTAAGTTTGTACATATGGTCATAAGGATGTTTTATCATAAGGTTGTACATAATGTTTTAAATATCGTACATATGTTAATGAAAGTGTTTTACTATAAAGTTGTATATAATGCTTCAAATATTGTACATATGATCGTCAGAGTGTTTTATCATAATGTTGTACATAATATTTCATATATTATACAATGAACATGTTAATATTTTTATTAAATATAATTAATTATTTTAATGATATGGGATTTAGAAATCTTTTCTTTTTTGTTTTTGAATATTTTTTAAACTTGAATAATCTTAACTTATGACATCATCATTTTAGAAATTTATATGATAATATAGATTGCATATCACACAATCCATTTGACTTTTTTTCGAATATATGTTGCATAAAGAGGAAATGTAAAGTCTATTGTAGAGATTGAGCTATATAAACCGTGTGATATTGTGATATGAATGATAAGAGCTGAAATTACGGATTACATGTCAGAATCTATTAATCAAATTAAAATTTAAATAGAATGAGGATTAAAACTAATTTAAATAGTGCTAAATTATGGGATAAAATTGAGTTTCTTGCTAATTTTTGAACCATTCAGCAGTTGTGAATATGGGCAAATAGTCACACGTTTCTCAAATGATCAAATCATCACATTATTTACAATAATTATTTCGTAATTATAGCTAATATACTGACTACTCAAAATTACGGAGTATTAATTTATTTAAGTTAGATACTATAAGTACAATTGTTTTTAATTATAAAATACTTAGGATTAATGACATCATCTGAGTGACCTAGATTTTTTTCTTTTTATTTTTGATTTTTTTCTTAACAAAGAAATTAGCCTAATAATGACATTATCATTATAGGAATTAAAATTTAAATAGGGTGAGGATTAAAACTGATTTAAATATTGCTAAAATTATGGGATAAAAAATGAGTTTCTAGCTAATTTTTGAACCATTCAGCAGTTGTGAATGTGGGCAAATAGTCACACGTTTCTCAAATGATCAAATCATCACATTATTTACAATAATTATTTCGTAATTATAGCTAATATACTGACTACTCAAAATTACGGAGTAATAATTTATTTAAGTTAGATACTATAAGTACAATTTTTTTAATTATAAAATACTTAGGATTAATGATATCATCTAAGTGACTTAGATTTTTTTTCTTTTTCTTTTTGATTTTTTCTTAACAAAGGAATTAGCCTAATAATGACATCATCATTATAGGATTTTAATAGAAAATATATATATATATATATATATATATATATATATATATATATATATATATATATATATAATTGTTTGAAAGAATAATTAATTTTGCACGATTAGTTTACCCACCGTGCAATGCACAATTTTTAAAATTTGTCAACACCGCGGGCTCTTAAATAATTCTTATATTTCTCTTTTTTTAGTATCGCTATATACATACCAATATGAAATGCAAATTACATTTTTGCACGGATTTTTATATACCCGTGCAACGCACGGGCTCAAAAAGCCTTATATATATATATATATATATATATATATATATATATATATATATATATATATATATATATGTGTGTGTGTGTGTGTGTGTGTGTGTGTGTGTGTATATGTATATGTGTATATATATATGTGTGTGTATATATATATATATATATATATATATATATATATATATATACCCCAAAAAAGAGACATCAAGTAATATATATTTATCTTTTTGTCTTTCGAAGATAAAATTTCTAGTTCCGATCCCGATCACACAATATATTATTACTCAATTTAATAAAAATTTGGTTTTCCTGCGTTTTAATTAAAAAGTAGAAAAGAAAGTGGATGAATAATTTTATCGAAATTTTCTTTTCAATATTTCGTTTCAAAATTCGAATGTAAAGATCTCATTTTCCCCTTTCATGTCTATTATTCCTCGAGCGAGGTGAGAAAGGAAAATTTGTCACAAAAATGAACATCTTTGTTTGAAAAAAGATTAAATTCTTATTACTTTTTTTAAGTCAGTTAGAGATAGTCATAACCAAAGTAATTAAGTTGTCAATATGCCTTTCAAAAAAAAAAAAAAAAAAAGAAAAAAAAAATTTAAATTTTCAATATGCAAAAATAAGTGAAAAAAGTGATAAACAAATTGGAATACTGATCCTTAAAAAAAGTCCATATACCAAATGAATAATTTGGATTAAAATCCTCTCAAGTTATTTATAACTTGATAGGTAATGTTGTATAGTTTGCTAGGAAGAAATTTGATAGGTTAATTATTATAATTTTCTTTTTAATTTATCTAATTTTTTGTGTGTCTCACATTGTAAGGAACGTGATCCATCAATCTCTCGTTCTGTATTTATATATTACCTACTCGATGTTAAAATCGAAATTAATCTATAAAGAGTTAAAAGTTACATAATGACGCATAAAAATATCATTTATTTATCGAGACACCCCTTTTTGATAAAGAGCTCCATTTGATTTTATAAGCACAAAGTTTATTCCTTATTGTTATATGCATAGAGGGATTATACTAAATTAATCCTCGAGCCACATTACAAACTAATATTTCAAGTTGTTGAGTGGACCAATACCTCCAACTGGCTTAAACAAAATTATTTTACTATATTTATAATTATAAAACACACCCCACTCACTAACAACCATGTCACTCTTAAGTCCCCAATCACCTCGACAAATTTATAGACATGTTACCTACCTTGCTTACTCTCAAATCTTTCGAAAATATATTTGTCTTTTTAATCATAACCAAGTATTTACAAAAAAGAAAAAAAAAAGTACATTTGTCTTTTAAAACCCTTCTTTCATAACCAAGTATTTACAAAAAAGAAAAAAAAGGAGAAAAAAATATTGTAAGTGATTAAAACATACAAGTATTTTTATTTAAGAAAATGCTAATGACAACCTTTAGGATTATCATTAATTTTTTTTTAATACAAAAAGATTGTAAGTTAAAAAGTAATTTTTTTCATGAAAATAGGTGATTATTTAAATGTACAATGAAAACTTACATGTCTAACTTTTTTAAAGACTCATCAATTCTACAACTTCATTACAAATCATGTCGATTTTCAATTTATTAATTGATTGTAGACATATTTTCTAAGAAAGGGTAAATATGTCTTTACGTCTTAATTGAATGGTTCAATAGTCACGGTGTGTTTATTTACTTCCTAACTGAATGGTTCAATGCTGAATGCTAAACCATTCAACATTCAGCGTGTTTATTTATTTTTATTTTTATTTTTATTTTTTTATTTTTTTGAAAGGCAAGAAGTTTTATTAATATAAGAAAAATACACGAACGAAACTAGCAAGAAGCTAGAAGCAAAACACGGGACCACCAACCGACGACACACCCACTAAAGAATCGCACAATTAGATACTCGAAACAAAATGAAACACAATAGCACGAGGACACAAAGTAACGCACACCACGACTAGACTAGAAGCTATGTTTCCGACTCCGAGGACGAGCAGGAAGAGCAACATGAGCAACAAGCATCTTCATCATCGTCCTCATTCGAATCTTTCATCACATTCTCGATAAAAAATCGTTAATGCCATCGGAAGTTTTCCCGACGTCGCCTACGTTTCATATTTATTCTTCCCCACACGTGTTTAATGAAGCTACTTTTAATCAAAGGATGAACTTTTCTCTCCTTAACACGAAAATGAGCTACCGCTGTGGAAGATGGACAAGCGATAACATCATTCGAGTCGACGCAATACCCGCTTTTTAAGCTATGCTCACCCAAATCACATTCATCTACTTTTGGAACAGGGCCCAGCCCATTTGAATAAATAAAACCCAACTTAGACTCAATAGAATGATCTGGCCCATATAATATAAGATCAGGCCCAAAGTTATTTTGAAATTGCATTGGGAGGTTGTAAGACCCTAATATTTATTGTACATAAAGTATAAATGGCATACATAAAGTGTGTGAGGCGTGGTGTAAATTAAAAAGCTCAGAATCTGCTCAGACCCTTGTGCGCTCCGCGCACACTTAGGGGAGCGCGCTGCGCACCTTGTCAGCGACAGAATTATGCTTTTTCCTAATTTGAGTTAAATGAAGGGCATTTTAGTCATTTCATTTGAGGCCGGATCTAAAGCCATATCAGCTGGTTTGGATCCAACTTTGGATCACTTTCACATCCACAAACACTCTCAACTATCTTAGAGAGAGAGAGAGAGAGAGAGTTCTAGAGAGAGAATTGGGGTTTTGAAGAAGAAGAAGCTCGAATTGATCAAAAGCTCGAGTGTTAAAGTTGTTCACCTCGTTCCTAGCTACATTTTAGTTGTTGTGGTAAGGTCTAACTCCGAATTTCATTGTTTGATTTTGATATTCAAGTAAGGGTTTGAACTTAAATTGTTGAGAAACCCATTTAAACTCATGATGTGAGTTTAGTTTTGCTAGTAATCGGGTTTATTGTTATTGTTGGTGGGTTTTGGGTTGGAAACTGACTTGGCCATGATTAGGACTTGTAATTGGGTTTAATCACTAGGTTTAGTGATTATGGAAGTGTTGGAACCCATTTTAGTGTATTTGAAAGACTAATTTTGAAATGAGTCAAAATTAGGGTTTATGGGTGATTTTGAGAATGATAAGTGTTTAACACTTATGATTGGGTTAAATTGGCATATTAGGACCATTGTCACTAGCGTTAGTGATTATTGGTTAGTTTGGGCGCAGTTTGTGCTTAGAAGTGCAATTGATCGAAATTGCACTAAGTGTCGATTTGAGTTGGTTTGTAAATCCACTCTAAGTGTGTTGTTTGTATTGTGATAATAGAGTAGGTACTTTCCATTGACGTGTTGCGGAATTGTTCTGTTGCATTCATCAAGACGATAAGGTGAGTGTTAATATCCTATGTGGATATGTATGTGTAGGATGGTTGCGGGTCGGGTGAAGTGGTTCTCGGTTATAGAGCTCACTTCACATATAGGTGGAAATGATGGACTTGTGTATAGGTCCAATTGGCACGGTTGTGCATATTGGTTGACCACCTTTGGCGAGATGCACACTTTGTGTGTACGTTATCACATGTGTTTGTGATGTGGATTATATAACCCCAATGGCGAAGGGTTGATATTTGAGTTGTGTTTGGATAACCCCAATGATGTGGATTTTATAATCCCGGGACTGAGGGTTGTGATTTGGGAAGTGAATCACGTGTGGAAGCGGATTCACGATGACGCATGTAGTTCGGTCATCTTATTGAGGTAGTGGTCTCGTGTGGTGCGGATTCACTAAGGCTCGTGTAGTTTCGGCCAACCTCGATGTTGTTGCGATATTGAAGATAGTAGTCTCGTGTGGATGCGGATTTACTAAGGATCGTGTAGTTTGCCGATCTTCATTGGTATTGGGTTAAGGGGTTAACCTTGGGCGGTTTACGCTTTGTTATTATATATATTGTTGTATTGTCGTGTTGTAGCTAACCCTCCGGGTGTAGCTTATTGGCGTGGTACATATCGTTGTTGGTGTACTTACATTGTTGATATTTTTAGCTTGTGTATAGCGATCGTACGGTATGCTTAGATTAGCTTGCCTTTATGCATGGACTCCGGTATGTTCTATTTGATTATTATTGTGTGGCGTGTCCATTTAATGCATATATATGTATGTAGTATACTTTCACTCACTAAGCGTTAGCTTACCCTCTCGTTGTTGATATTTTTATAGGTTCGCGTGATGGTGGCTCGGGTAAGCGTGGGTAGTAGTGGACTTGCGTAGTTGCTTTAGAAGGCGTGCTTTTGGACTCGATTTAGGATTGGGTAGCGTAGTCCCAATCACCATGCTCGGTTTTGTGTAAAAGTAAAAAGTCGGGTCATAAGTAATAACCGGGTTATGATTTAACCAACGTATTATTGTATTAATGAATTTAAATTATTATCGTATGTTTTTAAGTTCGTGAACTTACTTTGATAACAAATACGTTTTGGAAATTGTGTAATGGGACCTAAAGTGTTATTTAATGTATATAAAGGGAAAAAAATTTTATGGGCCGGAAATCGATGGGTTGGGTCGTTACAAGTGGTATCAGAGCATGGTCTAAGGGATTTAGGTGACTTGAGATAGGTGCCTAGACTTAGAATTTTGTGTGTGCTTATTTGTTGTGCGACTTGTAGGAGTACGGGTCGGATGGGGACTTGGTTAGTGCCTTAGCGTGTAGGTGAACTAACTGGGTTTGTGACTTGTGTTATGATATTACTTCTTGCGTGTGTTTTATCGCGTAGGATTTTGTTTGTGTTGGTTATATCATCGAGCGAGGCGGTCGTTGTACTAACAAGTTGATACGGCGTGTGCGCGTACTAAGGACTTGCAAACCTTATTACGGGTGCAAATTGTGTCTACAAGGGATGTACGACGAATGTTGAGCAAGATGGGGCGGTGTTGTGCGTGTGGTTTTATACGTTCGTGGACTAATCGTTTTTGCATTCTTTAGAATGACGACGCGAAACGAGATCGAGACGAATGACGACGATTTTAACGCTAGAGTTGCGGCCGCCGTTGCGGAGCAAATGGGTGCTTTTCGAGAAGAAATGGATATGAAGTATTCCGAATTTCAAAGTAGTGGTGAAATGGAGCGTTGTCATAAGATCTTCATGAGGACTAAACCTCCGATGTATGACAGGAAATCGGATCCTTTGGTAAGCACAACTTGGATCTCGGATGTCGAAGGGTGTTTTCGTACTATTGATTGCCCTCCCGAGAAGAGGACAAGACTCGCTACTAGTTTGTTGCGAGGTAGGGCGAAGGATTGGTTGGATGGTAAAATCGATACTGTTGGTAGTGAATCGTTTATGGGGTTATCATGGGACGATTTTAAGAAAGAATTCGTCGAGGAGTTCCGGACTCAAGCCGATTTGTCGGATTTGTGTGATGAGTTGCGAAATTTGCAACAAGGTTCTATGGATTTTAATACTCTCAAGACGACCTTTATGGCGAAGGCTCGTTTTTGCCCAGAGTATAAATGAAGAGATAGTTTGTTGATGGGAGATTTCTATCGAACTTTGAATGACGACTTGCGGAGCAAGATTAGCCTCGATTAAGTGAAATCTTTCGCGGAGTTATTCGCCGTGGATAGGGGATTCGAGTCACATTCGCAATCGATAGTGGGTGAACCTTCAAGTAAGAGAAGAGTTGTTTTGTATGGTGCTCCAAGTAAGAAAATTAAGGGTGTAAGTGTGAGCACGGGTGGTATACGGAAGAGTATATCAGATTCTAGTCCATCTAGGTGTTACAATTATGGCGTGAGGGGTCACAAGTCTTGGGAATGTTCGGTGCCAAAGGGTGACGGCACGGTGTTCTTCAATTGCCAAGAGGAAGGACATCGTAAGTCGGAGTGTCCTGAGCTAGCGGGGGAGGGTGTTGCAAGAAGACGTTAAGGTACTTTTCGTTTTAATAAATATGTCCTTTGATTATTTATTTATGTGCCGATGCGTTCGGGTTTGTTAATTGCATTGTGTTGTGCATAATATGGTTATGGGTGACATTCCTAATGGGATTACCCTACGGTGATGTTTGGATTGACGGAAGAAGGGCATAAGACTTGGTGCGACCAAGCATTCCTTAGTGTTTGGGAAATGTTTCTACCAAGCCATGGGTATGGGCTTTGGTGTTCGGTTGTTAAGCGCGCGTTCGCTTTTGTGTTGAGGATGGTGAACCACGAGGTTCTTCGGGTGGATAGAACCTTAGAGACCGGGCGTTTGATCTCGATGTATGTTGGTGAAGGAGTCTACTTGACGTGATGTTAGGTGCCTCTTTCATACCTACTAGCGTGGTATTCGACTCCGATGGTGTTGCGGTCACATTGAACTTAGGGTACCGGTGAGAAACCCTTAGGTGTTTGAGTGACGGTGTGGAAGTTACAAGTGATAGCAACCCGGTGATTGCTAGAGTGATACTTGTACGGTTTGGTATGTACTTCAGTCGAAGTAGCGAAGGATAATCCGAAATCCTTCATGTGCTCAAGGATAGGGCAAGTTATTGTGATGTGTATATCGTAGGATACTATTATTTCCATTATGTGGTTATGGAACGGAGTTCTAAGTGGGGGAGTTTGTACTCTCGCACGAAGATGTTCTAGTGTGTTGATATTGGAAGATGCTCGTATAGATTCGAGGCTAGTGTTGCCATCTACGTTGGTTGATTTTGGTAAAACTACGGTTTGGAATAAATTGTACTTATGATTTTGGATTTAAATTATCACCGAGGTGGTAATGTGGTGAATCTCATTTAGAGATAATGGGCGTGTTGACGAGCAAGGGGAGATTTCTCGGTTAAGGGATGTGTGTGTCGGATTCTCTTCTAGAGAATTATTGTTTTGTGCCTATGCGCGATATAGGTGGTTCTTGCTCGATTGTGTTGGCGTTGTGTACGCGTGCGTATTGATGCGTGCGCAAAGATTCCAAGTGAGTGGAATGTTTCTAAGTATGAGTATATACTTGTTGTTTGGGGTGGATGGTTAGTGTATTCCGTTAGGATTCACTATGGTGTAGCAGGGCGCGATGTTACACTACTCGTTGTGATTGAGGCCAAAAGTGCGTGTGTTGATGGTTAGTGTATTCCGTTAGGATTCACTATGGTGTAGTAGTGCGCGATGTTACACTACTCGTTGTATGAGGCCAAAAGAGCGTGTGTGATGGGTTGGTTTAAAGTTCGGGCATCGGTACCACCCAAGGGACTAGTGATGTGTACTAGTGGCATCTGCGTGGCTAACAGTTCATTCGCGAGAATCGTTCCCTTTGGATTTTGGTTATGTGTTTGGAGTAGTGTTATATCGGCATGGTATAACATTATCGGGAAATGCGAGTACCGGTGGGAAATGAGAGTACAATTCCTGTGTTGAGATTTTGGATGTGAGGCGCATGTAGTTTGGATTCACAATGACACGTGTGGATGCGGTCATTCTATTGGGATAATGACTCTCTTGTAGTTCGGATTCACTACGGCGCGTGTAGTTCGGCCAATCCCGATTGTTGTTGCGATGGAGGTGGTGAGTCGCGTGTGGTGCGGATTCAGTAAGGCACGTGTCGTTTCAGCCAGCCTTCATGTGGTTAGTATTGAGAACTATTGGTTGTTTTATACGCCAATGGTGGGGTCGTGAGGACCATGTTGTGTGATTAGTGATGCGATAACCGTGTTTCGCTCACATGTTGTTACGGGTGTGACAATAGTCGATTTTGTACACCTTGGGATTAGCGTTGCCATAGTCATTTTGGGCGTTATCGGTTTTAGCCGTGTGCTTATGATGTTACAATAGTTGCGTATTGGTCGTATTACACACTACGAGGGATGTTTAGTGATAAGTGTTATTCGTAAGGATTCGTGTTGTTCAGGTCTTCATCGTTCGGGTTACTGGTCTTAGGTTGAGACTTGGTTACTTTTAGCATTGTACTTGGTAAGGGTACGCTAAGGGATTGATATTTCGGTAAGAGATTGGTTGAGTTTTTCCCGATGTGAGGGATTGAGCAAGTTTTAGTGCTCGGATTTGTAGATTTTAATATATCGCGGATGACGATTTAGTGTTAGAGGCGATTCGTTGAGAAGGATTGCCTAGAGAAGTTGGAAAGAAACATGATGTTTTCGCGTATGTTAAGCGATTGTGGTAGACTTCGGATGTTGTGTGCATTGCATGTCCCCTAATGCGTGCAAGTGTGTATTTGGTAAATGGGATAATCGTCGGATTAATGATAAATGTGGCGGAAGTCGTATTGGAACACATATTTGAGGACCATGGAGTGTGGGTCCGGTTGGTTAAGTGACGAGGATCACGAGAACGTGATCGATTCTAAGTGGGGGAGAGTTGTAAGACCCTAATATTTATTGTACATAAAGTATAAATGGAGTACATAAAGTGTGTGAGGCGTGGTGTAAATTAAAAAGCTCAGAATCTGCTCCGCCCCTTGTGCGCGCCGCGCACACTTAGGGGAGCACGCCGCGCACCTTGCCAGCGACATAATTCTGCTTTTTCCTAATTTGAGTTAAATGAAGGGCATTTTGGTCATTTCACTTGAGGCCGGATCTGAAGCCATATCAGCTGGTTTGGATCCAACTTTGGATCACTTTCACATCCACAAACACTCTCAACTATCTTAGAGAGAGAGATAGAGAGAGAGAGAGAGAGAGTTCTAGAGAGAGAATTGGGGTTTGAAGAAGAAGAAGCTCGAATTGATCAAAAGCTCGAGTGTTAAAGTTGTTCACCTCGTTCCTAGCTATGTTTTGGTTGTTGTGGTAAGTTCTAACTCCGAATTTCATTGTTTGATTTTGATATTCAAGTTAGGGTTTGAACTTAAATTGTTGAGAAACTCATTTAAACTCATGAGGTGAGTTTAGTGTTGCTAGTAATCGGATTTATTGTTGTTGTTGGTGAGTTTTGGGTTGGAAACTGACTTGGCCATGATTAGGACTTGTAATTGGGTTTAATCACTAGGTTTAGTGATTATGGAAGTGTTGGAACCCATTTTAGTGTATTTGAAAGACTAATTTTAAAATGAATCAAAATTAGGGTTTATGGGTGATTTTGAGAATGATAAGTGTTTAACACTTATGATTGAGTTAAATTGGCATATTAGGACCATTGTCACTAATGTGAGTGATTATTGGTTAGTTTGGGAGCGGTTTGTGCTTGGAAGTACAATTGGTCAAAATTGCACTAAGTGTCGATTTGAGTTGGTTTGTAAATCCACTCTAAGTGTGTTGTTTGTATTGTAATAATGGAATAGGTACTTTCCGTTGACGTTTTGTGGAATTGTTCGGTTGCATTCATCAAGACGATAAGGTGAGTGTTAATATCCTATGTGCATATGTATGTGTAGGATGGGTGCGGGTCGGGTGAAGTGGTTCTCGGTTATAGAGCTCACTTCACATATAGGTGGAAATGATGGACTTGTGTATAGGTCCAATTGGCACGGTTGTGCATTTTGGCTGACCACCTTTGGCGAGATGCACAATTTGTGTGTACGTTATCACATGTGCTTGTGATGTGGATTATATAACCCCAATGGCGAAGCTTTGATATTTGAGTTGTGTTTGGATAACCCCGATGATGTGCATTTTATAATCTCGGGACCGTGGGTTGTGATTTGGGAAGTGAATCACGTGTGAAAGCGGATTCACGATGACGCGTGTAGTTCGGTCATCTTATTGAGGCAGTGGTCTCGTGTGGTGCAAATTCACTAAGCCTCGTGTAGTTTCGGCCAACCTCGATGTTGTTGCGATATTGAAGATAGTAGTCTCGTGTGGATGCGGATTTACTAAGGCTCGTGTAGTTGGCCGATCTTCATTGGTATTGGGTTAAGGGGTTAACCTTGGGCGGTTTACGCGTTGTTATTATATATATTGTTGTATTGTCGTGTTGTATCTAACCCTCCGGGTGTAGCTTATTGGCGTTATACATATCGTCGTTGGTGTACTTACATTGTTGATATTTTTAGCTTGTGTATAGCGATCGTACGGTATGCTTAGATTAGCTTGCCTTTATGCATGGACTCCGGTATGTGCTATTTGATTATTATTGTGTGGCGTGTCCATTTAATGCATAAATATGTATGTAGTATACTTTCACTCACTAATCATTAGCTTACCCTCTCGTTGTTGATATTTTTATAGGTTCGCGTGATGGTGGCTCGGGTAAGCGTGGGTACTAGTGGACTTATGTGGTTGCTTTAGAAGGCGTGCTTTTAGACTCGATTTAGGATTGGGTAGCGTAGTACCAATCACCATGCTCGGATTTGTGTAAAAGTAACTAGTCGGGTCATAAGTAATAACCGGGTTATGATTTAAATAACGTATTATTATATTAATGAATTTAAATTACTATCGTATGTTTTTAAGTTCGTTGAACTTACTTTGATAACAAATACGTTTTGGAATTTGTGTAATGGGACCTAAAGTGTTATTTAATGAATATAAAGGGAAAAATTTTTATGGGCCGGAAATCGACGGGTTGAGTCGTTACAGAGGTCCAAATCCACCTTTATGTCACGCGTGATCTTGAGTCTTGCGTCAATATTGGGAAACTCAACACCTACCTTCGGACAACGAGCATCACCGGAAATTGGTTTTTCATCTTCCTTTAATTCCGGTGAGGAAATTGACGTCGGACTACCGACGTGCGGCTACTGGACAAATTTCCCTTCTTCAAGCTCATCACCATCTGTTGATTCTCTGATAATCGGCCCGTCACCATCATCGTCTTGTTCATTAACCCCAGTAACACAGGCTTCAAGATTACTCGACAAATTCTTTTCAACACGCTAGTATCGATGTCAGGCACCGACTGGGACGAGAACTCCTCCCCCACACTCGACGATTTCATATTTCCCATACTGGAGATGTCGTTTTTCGATACTTCACCGCCATCAACATCAACCGGATTCTTATTAACTTCGATCAAGGATCAGGAAACTCGATCTCTGTTAAAACTAAAGACGAGGTTGTGATTGCTCACCGATTCAGGTAGATTAAAATCGTATATTTTCCCTCCAACCTTAATTTCAATATGATTATTGACTGGGAATTGACACTTCATGGGTTCATTATTAGCAGGAGATTCTGCACATCTTTTGTTACCCCATTTACATGAGATATTATGTCCAAGATTCCAAGGTGCCGGAGGGAAATCTTCCAATCCATCAATATTCGGAATGTTTTCATTGTTGCTGCAAGGAGTATGATCTGCTGCATTCTTCTCACGGTCACTGCTGGAATGATAAGCACCATTCTTTTCCAAAGCCTTGTAGGCATGAATCCATCTCCCGTTAACTTGCATGGAATTCAAGACTTTGGAGAAAGACTCGATATCGGTAATTCCTTCAAATCAAACATAACGAAAACGTTGATCACTCGACAATCTCTTCCGTGCAAAATACACATCTTTAAGAGCACCATATTTTTCGAAAACTCTTTGACAATCGACACGAGACCATGATTCCAATAAGTTGAAAATCAAAAATGAAGTTACACGATTATCACACGACTTTGAAAGCGAAAAGCCATACGGCTTCGAAATGTGGATCATATCATCCTCAGCCAGAAGCCTTGCCGGAGAAGATGAAGTAGACCGGAGTGTTGGGAGTTACCGGAAGAAGAGAACAGTGGCCGATTTTTCACGCTGATATTGACTGTTTTTAATTGGATTATGTGAAGAGATGGATGTTAAGATAATTTCTTGCTAGTTACTTGCTAGTGTAACTCGTGTACTTCTTTTATATATAAATAAAAAATTTACTTGTCTTTCAAAAAGAAAAGAAAAGAGTGATATGTATAATGTATAATGTATTTGTATGATGTATGATAATTCTTATTTTGGTAATCCCTCATGAGACCTTTATCTCAGCTTGATATATATAAATTTTTTATTCAATAGATAGATCAATTTAAAGTTTATAAATCGAATTTACAACTCAAATAATTTGTAATTTGCCTGCATAAGATAATTGCTTGTTTACATATAAATGGAATACATACCTCAAATTTCACCGAGCTTCGATTTATCTATAAAAAAACTCAAATTTCTCCGTCGTTCATTGAAGTGTGCATTCTAGGGGTTAAGGTTTGGGGACAATGAATCATACATTTAAATGACATATTATGTGAATGGTTCATAATTTAATGTTGAACCATTTAGAGTTGAGACACTCTATAAACCATTAAACATCTAAATTTTCTGTAATATACTTCTCAAATCATATCTAGAATACTTAACAAACAAATATATTATATATTTTTTTTCATGTAACATGTTAATAACATAATATTACACACTTCATATCGTTTATTCGAAATGATTATCGTACAGCTTATTTTCATTCAGAATCAAGTTTATTCAGAGACTTTAATCATTCAATTTTTTGAATCATTACAAGAGCTTAATCATTCTTTTATCAAAACACGCACTAGATACTGAATCATTCTACATTCAACGCGTTTTTTCTGACCCTTACACGATATGTGATGCTGAATTGTTCGTGCTGAACTATTCGAAGTTGAAACACTCGTTTAACCAATAACAACAATTTTTTTGGTAATATTCTCCTTAAATTATATCTAGAACACTTATCAAACAACTATAATGAATTTTTATTCATGTAAAAGGTTCATAGTGTATTTTTACCTCATTCATATTGTTCATTCAATATAATATCAAGCTGGTTATTGTCATTTAGAACATTTGAATCATTAACGTTATGAAGCACTTAGTTTTAACAAACGTAGTCTAAGATTTTGCTAATTTTAAGGAAATATCCGCAAATTTTTTTTTTAACATCCAACATTTTATTAAAAACACTAACAAAGAGCTAGCAAACAAAAATTACAAAGATAAAAGACGATTTTGAAGTCACACCTTTCAGTCTAATCAAGATTTACAAAATCTACTAGACATCCACATAAACAAATGAACTATAATATTATCAACAATGCTACTTTTCTGGGAACTTGAGACACTTAAATAACATTGTTGCAATAATTTCAGAGAGACCAAAGGGTGGCAAGGTTGATCGGCCAATGAGTATTTTTTTGGCGAGCCATGAGGTGTGAAGAGTTTAGCCAAGGCCAAATGGCATCTAGGTAATTCAAAACTCAAAGGTTTTAGAGAACCGAAGTCGTTAAAAGATAGAGAAAAAAAAGTACATCTAACTTAGAGGGTGAAGACCTCCTTTTATATGGTAAGGATAAACCTTGTACATTAATCTTGGAGCAATGTGAGACACAATACATGCAAAATTCAGATTTGTATTTCAGCCGCACTTTAATCTCTTCTAGCCACCGAATGAGGCCTGAATTAGACCAAACTCATAAAAATGAAAGTTGTAGAGTTATGTCTTACGAACGCCTGGACACTTCATTCGCCTTAAACGAAGTCAGGATGAGTGAGTTATGGCAAAAAAAAAAAAAAAAAAAAAAAAAGGTTAGCACAACGTGCAGCTTTTCTTTAAACTTCCAGTATGAAAAAGATGGAGGTTGTTTAAACAAATGGGGTTGTTTGAACAAATGAAGACTATTTTTGCTGACTGTTGAGTTTCTTTGATTATTTCTCCGTGCATCATTTAACTTCCTACCTTTGATCAATATAGCACCAAATTACATCTTTTTCATCAGTTTGCCTATAAAATCATACCAACTACTATAAACACATAAAACGTTAATTATTCGCCAGAATATGGCACAATTTAGCTTAAATGGAAAGAATATCAGCTTAAAATGATTTGTAAAACATGTATAAAATAGGCGATATCACTTGCATAAAAGAAATGGTAAGTATGCTGGTGTACATTGTCCTTTTTAAGAGAGATCACTACTACATTTCGGCTCATTTAGAGCCCTCAATTTAGACGTGTTCACTATATAAGTCTATTTTATCAAACGGAACACGTCTAATTAAGATTTTTACACAAAAAAACACGGAACACGTCTAATTAAGATTCGCAACACGTCTAATTAGATATATTCAACACGTCTAAATAAGTTTAACACCTCTAATTAGTAACCACGTCTAATTACTTTTACCGGGAACACCTCTAATTGACAACACGTCCAAAAAGTATTCCAACTAACACGTCTAATTAACAACACGTCTAATTATGTCTACCAGGAACACGTCTATATGAAACAACAACACGTCTAATTGGCAACACGTCTAATTAGATTTGTCGGGAACACGTCTAAATGCTTAACACGTCTAATAAGTTTCAAAACACACGTCTAATTAGTTTGTAAGTAACACCTTTAACTGTGACACGTCTAAATAAGTTAACGGGATATATATGTTAACGATCTCCATTTAATCAACCTAACCCTTAAAGTTCTGTTAATGTTAGTCTACCGAAACTACCGAACACGTCTAATTAAACAAACAATGTAACGGGTTATTTAGGGTTCCATATTGAACGGGGTTAATAAACAAACACGTCTAATTAATAGGAAGTTAGTTAGTTACGGAAGAGTTAGGAAATAATTTGATAACTAGGAATGGATTTTGATAAGTATATATAATATAATTATAATATTATAAAATTTTATATACCTTAAATAAATAAGATTTATATTGAAGTTATAAATAATATAAAATATAAAAAATCTTTTCATAAATATAAAAACACACGTTTGTTTGTTTTTTTTTCCGGCTTGCTCTTGTTTGCTTGTTTAGCTTCGTCGCAGGATTCAAAGATAATGGAGACTTCAACATCATCAGAGGTAATTGAATATTTCTTTTTCTTTATACACTTGGGCGTTTGTTCTGAAAGTTTGTATAAATATATCACATGATTCACACATGTTTGAAGCATGCGTATAAATCAGGTTTATAACACATGTTTGATTGGATCTATAGCACAAGAATTTGACTATATAACACACCATGATTCACACGATTACCCAACACGATTGTAGACATGTAGTGCAGACCTGGAGCAGAACTGGACAAACAAACGACACACAACCATCTAACTGTTTTAACACGCCAGATTACACAACACGATTCTAAACATCATACAACACTATATTAACAACATTTAAACTTTATTAACATCATATAAACACACTATATATAACCTATAACATATAAACCCTTATTATGCAATGAACGAAAGTTATACTATATAGTAACAATCGGCAAACACAACCTGATAGTAGTAGCAGAACCAACCGGGTCAGCTTAAACAAAACCTGGATAACAAATCAATGCTATGTTTGGTGAAGTAATACCAACTCAAAACCTGGATAACAAAACCTGGATAACCTGATTATTTACCTGCTGCACACTATGGCAACCAAAAGAAAACCAAACATATAAACCTATTCTAATATATATATGCCTAATGCAGAAACCAACCTACGTTTTGTTTGGTGAAGTAATAACAACTCAACGCTCACTCCAATTTAGAAAAAAAACCCATGAGGTAGTATACATGTCAAATCATACCCAATAACCAATATGATAAGCAATGTTGACCTTATAACCACCTTCAGTGGCAATCATAACCCAAAGTACAATCAGTACCCTAATAATAACCCTAAGTACAGTTGCATTGGCAAATTACCATAAACAAAGACAGTTATATTAGCAGATCAAAACTTCATACAAAAGGAGCATCACAAATATTCATTAGCTCCAATATAAAGTAGAGTCACAAATATACATTAACAAACATAGTTATGTTAGATCAATAATATTCATCACAAATTACAATTTTATTGGATTGTTCTCACTCATACCTGTGCCATCTTTGACGAAAACATTTTTTGAAAGCTTCTGTAATAAGATTCTTTCAGACTTCCTTCTTCTTGTTGGAGGACTGAGTTTCATTCTGAAATTTGTTAGCCCTGCATCAATAAGTCTAATCAGTGGATCTTGCTCTGTATTAACTTCTTCCATCAACATTTCTTCATCAACATCGTCAGAAAATGATGCAACTTTTTCTGCTTCATTAACCTTTTTAGACTCTCCATCTTTTATTTCTCGAACCACAAAATCTTCTTCTTTATCCACATTTTCTTCTTCGTCTTCGTTCATCACCATCTGGACATTATCATATGAAACATACTCTGCATCTTCTTCAATCACTGCATCTTTTTTTTCCTTGATGTTGTCATGAACATTTAAATTTTCATCAGGCTTTTCTATTTCAACATCCTGTTCATTAACAAACATGAATAACTAAATGTGTTAAGTAATTTAAAAGTCTAGAAAAAAACAACATTTAGTTAAATCAGTTACCTTTATGTGTTTCGATTGTTTCACTATTTTTTTGGTGAATTTTTGATGTTGAACATCCTTTCCATCATCAACATCCTCATCTTCATCAACATCCTTTTCACTTTCACCTTCCCCTTCATCAGTACCTTCCACTAAATTATCAACTTCTCATTCATCATCACCTTCCACTTCATCTTCATCATCAGCCCTCTCATCAACATCTTTTGCATCTTCATCATTCTCTTCATCATCAACATCTTCTTCATCATTATCATCATTATCTTCATCATCAACATCCTCACCATCATCACTCTTTTCATTTTCCTGAGGCCATTCATCAGCACCTTCCACTTCATTATCACCTTCATCTTCATTATCAGCCTTCTCACCAACATCCTTTTCATCTTCATCATTCTCTTCATCATTAACATCTTCTTCATCATCATCATTATTCTCTTCATCCTCTTCATCATCAAGCTTTTTCTTTTCCTGAGACTTCTCATTAGCACCTTCCACTTCATTATCACCATCATCTTCATCATCAGACTTCTCTTCATCATCAACATCATCTTCATGACCAGAATTCTCATCAACATCCTCTTCATCATCTTCTTTCTCTTCATCATCTACATCTTCTTCTTCATCATCATTCTCTTCTTCATCATCATTATCTTCATCAACAACATTCTCTTCATCATCATGCTTTTGGTTTTCCTGAGACTTCTGATTAGCAAACATGAAATATAAAATGTAGTAAGTAAGCATTTAAGTATTGTAAGAAACATAACATCAGTTAAATCAGTTACCCTCGTTCCTTTATCGTATGATTTCTGTTTCTTTGTGATTTTGCTGTATCCTATTGTGCTACTTATATCCCTTTTTCGACCACCGTGTTCCTTCCCCACATGAGTTAACAAGGCATCACCACCTTCTTTATCTGTCCTAACCTGGGAAAAAAAACACAAGTGATCAATTATAGAAAAATTATGAGTTGGTTAGTCTAAAAATTCAAATATAAATATATTACAATTTTCTCTACAAGCGGCGCAAATGTTTCTACTGCCGTCTTCCCTTTGTCATCCGGCTTCATCCTGCCCAGCACGTAATACCTCGCTGCAGGATCTTTGATATTGTGGCATGGTGTACGTTTATGAGGATCATTTGCTTCTGTATCCCATTGTGCTTTTTTCCCACGATATACCGAACGACCAACTCGAGCATACTTTTCTTTTGCTTTTTTGAAAGCGTTCTTCCTGCCTTTTTCTCTGAGTTCCTACACAGTTTTAATGCGATTAAATGACTTTTTCAAAGCGTTACAATATCAAAATGTACCTCCAAACCTGATACAAATCAGGTTGAATAGCACTTACTCGCCTAGCAGGCGTAGCTTCGATTGCACAAAATTTTTGCCATTTTTCTGGAGTTATGAAATCGTAATCTTTTACTTCCACATAAGGAAGCTTGACTTCATCCATATACGTTCTTAACTTGCGCTTGAATCTCGTAAACGCTGTGTTGCATTTTTGCAGTGTTGTTTTTCGTGCAAAATCGTCTTCAATATTATGAAGTTCCTGTATAATGTAATCTACTGTAAGTGTTGAATGTTGTAACATATATAAATAAATAGTAATTAATCAAAATCTTAGATTTAAATACCTTTATTTTGCTCCATAAAGTTTGTTTCTGATCAGGAGACACATGCTTCCAATCCTTTACAAGAAAATCACAAGTGGTCCTAGTTAAAACGCCAATGTTGGTCGAAAAAATAGCTTGGGTTTTTCCAATGGCTTGGCCAAACTCGTCAAATTCAATGTTCAACTGAACAACAGCTGACTTCTTTTTCAGTTTGTTTACACTTCTTTTTTTAATTTTTTGTTGCATCTGTACACAAAATGCAATAGAAAAGATACACATCAAATGCAATAGAAAAGAAACACATCTAAGCACATGCATATACAAATTAAGATCATAGTACAACAAACACAGGCTTATACACCTTAATATCATTTCAAACAAATCCAGTTTTATTATTGTGTTATGAATAACACAGCAAACATATCACACATACACAATATGCAATAACAAGGAAATTGACCGAACTCATAACCAAACCCATTTCAAAGACTAATTGCGCGACAATAATATTCACGTTTATTTCTGAAAAAAAAGTAATAAATTTAGATTATCAAATAAACATAATTAATTATTGATTATAATTACTGGTAGGAATTAACCTTTGAAAGACACTCTTTTTCTCTTGTAATACGATGCTTCGTGTAAGCCATGGTAGCACAGTAGAATCGTGCAGAGTTTGAATCTAAAATAGAACAGAAATCGAATAGGGTATCGAACAATTAGGGTTTACAGATTCAAGTGATTTGGGTTGCTTGGCGGTTTTTTTTAGAACACAGACCGATAAAAAAAGAGAAATGATAATGAGGTAATGGGATTATGATCGATAAAAACTCAATTGATTTTGATTTGGGGTTTTTTTTTACAGTATACCATAAGTGATATTTTTAAAGAAAATAAATGTAAATTTGTCAGGTTAACACAATTGCTTAGATGGTTAGGATGTTGCTTGGTAGAGAGGAGGTCGTGGGTTCTAGTCCTATTTCCAACTTTTTAAATTCTTTATTATTAATAATGTATTAACTTTTTTCAATGTTGCTTGTAGATGGATCGGAATACTTGGATGTACGAGATAGGTCGAGCTACCGCTGAGTTTATGGATAGTGTAGATGAATTTATTACAGTTACTGAGACTGATCAACTAGAAAAAGGAAACAACGTAATTTGTTGTCCTTGTAAGAAATGCAAAAATGCACGGTGGTATGCTGATTCAACCGATATCAAAAGTCATCTAATTGCACACGAATTTATGAGAGGGTACACATGTTGGTCTTTTCATGGTGAGTCAGTAGCTGACCTTAACCCGTCTGTTTCGGATAACGATACCGATAATGAAGAAGATTCATACAATAGTGACAATAATGTTAATTTTGATGACATGTTTGACGATTTGGATATGGAGGATAATGTTGCTGATAAGTATCATGACAGATTACAACAACTATTTGTTGACGCTGAAAAACCTTTATATACCGGTTGTATGAATTTTACAAAACTTTCCGCAGTGATACAACTGGTTAACTTAAAATCAAACAATGGTTGGAGCGACACAAGTTTCACTAGCCTGTTAGAGTTATTGAACAAAATGCTACCAGAAGGTAATGAGTTGCCGGTTTCAACATACCAAGCAAAGAAATTAATGTGCCCAATGGGATTGGAAATAGAGAGAATACATGCTTGTCCAAATGATTGTATGTTATACAGGAATGAAGACAAAGACCTACATCAATGTAAGGTATGTGGTACATCTAGGTATAAACGTGGAAAACCGACTGATAATGCTGATAGTGATGTGTCGGAAAATGGACCTCCTGCAAAATTATTGTGGTACTTGCCTATCATACCACGATTAAAGAGACTATTTAATGAGAAAGATGCAAAATTATTACGTTGGCATGCTGAAGATCGTAAAAATGATGGTAAAATGCGACATGTGGCCGATTCACTTCAATGGAAAAATTTTGATAAAGATTTTGAAGAATTTGGGGATGAGATACGTAATATAAGATTCGGACTCAGTTCAGATGGAATTAATCCGTTCGGAGATTTGAGTAGCCGTCACAGCACGTGGCCTGTTCTTCTATGCATTTATAACCTACCGCCTTGGCTATGTGTGAAAAGAAAATACATAATGATGTCTCTTTTGATTCAAGGCCCAAAGCAACCTGGAAACGACATTGATGTTTATTTGCAACCATTAGTTGATGAAATGATGGAATTATGGAGTACCGGCATACACGTTTATGATGCATACAATAAAGAATACTCCCAACTACGGGCAATGCTTTTTTTCACCATTAATGATTTTCCTGCTTATGGTAACTTGTCTGGATATAGTACGAAGGGGAAAAAGGCATGTCCTATTTGTGAGGAAAACACTCACTCGATATGGCTCACAAATTATAAGAAACCTACATTTATGGGGCATCGGAGAGAGCTTTCCGAGAATCACCCGTACCGTAAAAAGTCGGATTTATTTGATGGTACTATAGAGGATAGAACACTACCACCACCATTGGATGGAGAAACTACACTCTCCAAAGTTGCTAATATAAATGTTGTGTTGGGAAAGAAAGGGGTTGGTCCTCCCAAAGGTATTTGGAAGAAAAAGTCTATTTTTTGGAAATTACCCTATTGGAAGCATTTACGAGTCCGACATTGTATTGATGTTATGCATATTGAGAAAAATGTTTGTGAAAGTTTGATAGGGTTACTGTTGAACATTCCTGGAAAAACAAAAGATGGAATTAAAGTTAGAAGGGACATGGAATTAATGAATATCAGACCAGAGCTACAACCTAAAGATATTGATGGAAGGTCCACCAAGTTTCTTCATCCGGCCTGTTATACTATGTTGAAGGTCGAGAAAACTAAATTTTGTCAATGTTTACATGGTATTAAGGTTCCATCAGGATACTCTGCTAACATTAGGAAGTTGGTTTCGATGAAAGATTTGAAGTTACTTGGTATGAAGTCACATGATTGTCATGTACTAATGACCCAGTTGATTCCTATCGCAATTCGTGGAATTCTACCCAACCGTATTCGACACACAATTACAAAACTATGCTTATTTTTCAACATGATTCATTCAAAGGTGATTGATCCTGGTGTGCTGGATGAATATCAAAGAGATATCATACTTACTCTTTACGAACTCGAGATGTACTTTCCACCTTCTATCTTTGATGTCATGGTTCATTTGGTATCTCATATTGTAGGAGAAATAAAGGTATGTGGTCCAGTTTTCTTACGGTATATGTATCCATTTGAAAGATATATGGGTATCTTGAAAGGTTATGTAAGGAACCTTAATCGACCAGAATGCAGTATCGTTGAAGGATATGCATCCGAAGAGGTGATCGAATTCTGCACAAACTATATGGATGGGTTTAAAAGTGTCGGGATTCCACAAAGTCGTCATGAAGGAAGACTATCAGGTCAAGGGACACTTGGGCTCAAGACGGGCTATTCAACTGTTTCCGATTATCAAGAGGCACATTTTAATGTCTTACAACACACTACATCTATTGATCCGTTCATACAAGAGCACATGTCGTTCTTGAGACAACAATACCCTAAAAAGAGTGCAAAGTGGTTGGCAAATCAACATAAAAAAACTTTTTCAGAATGGTTGAAAGACAAAGTTAGGAGGACACTTCCAAATATTGATAAAACGGTCGAAGCTTTGGGATTCGCCCCTAAACATGTGTTCCAATATCAAGGATATGACATAAATGGGTATACCTTTTACACTAAAGCTCAAGATAAGAAGAGTAAAACTCAAAACAGCGGTGTCACGGTGATAGCCTCGTCGACGGAATTCACCATGGTCAATCGTGAAGAAAGATCAAGGATCGCCAAAAAATCGTATTATGGTGTCATTCAAGAAATATGGGAATTAGATTATGGTGATTCGTACACTATACCCTTGTTCAAGTGTAAGTGGGTTGCTAATGATCGCGGTGTTCAAGTTGATGAAGATGGTTTTACAACTGTTAATCTTTCCACCAATGGATATAAAGAAGAACCATTCATTCTAGCAAAACTAGTTACTCAAGTATTCTTTATCGAAGACCCAAAGGATCCTAGATGGCATGTGGTTCAGTATGGAAAACGACGAATTGTTGGTGTCGAGAACGTTGTTGATGAGGATGAGTACGACCAATTTGACGAGTTACCTCCATTTTCAGTCGGTGTTCAACCTTTGAATGAAGTTGTTGCTGGAAATAATACAATCTACTTTAGAGAAGACCATGAGGAAGGAGACGAGGTTGCAGACACATAAAAATTGTTAAAACATATGATTGATTACCTTTTTTTTACACCCATGAGTATATTTTTTAATGACTTATGCAACATGTCTTTTATGTCTTTTGTTAATTTTTTTTGTTAATTTTTTTTACCATGAAAAATCTACTTTATGTTATTACCTTTTAAATTACTAATACCAATGTATACAATACAAATACAAATAATTCTAAAAAAACACACACACATACACACACACACACACACACACACACACACACACATATATATATATATATATATATATATATATATATATATATATATATATATATATATATATATATATATAAACATATATATGCACATTTTTCAATATTATGCTCGGGAACAAACCGCGATCACAAAACCATCCAACTTCTTAGTATACCCTAAACCATCCCACTTCATTATCAAACCACCGGAAACACCCTACTCCAACATCATAGAACGGCGATTATTTGACGAACGAAATCGATTTCGTCATCACGGCTGAAGGATCGTCTCAAATACAGGTACAGATGGTTTTTTTAGTTATCTAATTGTTCTTTACTCGAATATTTTTGTTATAGGCGTAATGACCATAAAATCATACTATTATACTTGAATCGAGTTGTGTGATTAGAAAACAATAATCGAAAATTAGGTTATATACATGCACATTTTGTCTTAGATTATTCAGCAAAATGGACACATTAGGGTTTATAAGTGGTGAACAGATGCTGCAGAAATAGTCTAATATATTTTGTGTTAAAGAAGAAATGCCCTAAATATCAAACTATTATACCTAAATCTAGTTGTGTTAATTTGACCATAATTATTATTGATACCTACAGAACTGATATGTACATATATGTTGATTTTACAGAAGCAGAAATAATCTCTGACGTTGTCATTTATGGCTACCTAAAATCGTCCACCATCGTTCATCCACATAATACGATTAACAGATAAGCTTGAACTGGTATTGTTTCGTTTCTGTTTTAACCTTAAAATTATATATTTTATAAAGTAAAACCATTGTAAGACATATCAGGTTATTATGTTTTGTTACAGGCTTTGCCACATGATTGGTATGTTGACCATTATGATACCATGTTTCCAAGACATTCTGTTATCATCCACACCCTGCTAGGATATAAATCTGAAGTTACATTTTCGATGAATGATCGTAGCCGTATGATACTTGGCGATGGCTGGTTGAAGATCATGAATGATCTTGATATTGGAGAAGGTGATATCCTACTAATGACCGGAATCGACAAAAGAAACTACGAGTTGGCTATTTACTCACCTGACTTGTTTCAAAAGAATTTTTTTGATCCATTCACATCTTTCAGTGTATTAACTCGAATTCAGGCAAAAGTGTATGAAAATGCTCCATACAGACGTTTCCCTTCATTCATGAAATTCGTCAACAATCCAAGTGAACCAGGAATGGTATGGTCAATTTTTCGATCTCGCATATGTAACACACATTTAGTATGTGTACATGATTATTATATTAACAAATTAGTTTTATATTTCTTTAACAAAAATAGCATTATTTTTGATTGGATGTAGATACTGCCAAAGGAATGGTTAACAACTACTTTTGGAGACTCTGGACCCAAAGAACAAATGATTGTTCACTTTCAAAGATGGTACAACAAAAGGGTGGTGGTACTCTCAGTTGAAGGCGAAGTTGTCATGTGGGAAGGATGGTCTGAGTTGATTACAGACCTTAAAGTGGCGTCTGGTGATTGCATGGTCTTTTTTGCAACTGATCCAGAAAATCTTGAGCTGGTGATTTATGATCATCGTGGTGTAGAAAAGGGTTGTTTGTTAACTTTTCAGCTGAAGGATGATGATGTTTCTACTACATGGGAAAGAGGATCCGCTTCCCAATCCATTCTTGAAATCATTTACATTGATGACAGTTCAGACAGTGAAACCGAAAGTGATACCTCAGAAGATGAACCAATGCCTCAACAACATCTACATCCTGAACGTGTTGTGATTATCAAAATACCGTCTGGTAACTTGTTGGTACGCTTCTTATCTTTTTATAGTTTAACATTCATCAACTGATAAATGGTGGCACACTATTTGTTTTATCTTTTTACATATCAACGTTTTATGCTTCATCATTATAGAATAACAATTTGGTTAAACCGTTGACTAAATATGTATTTTCTTTTTCGTTAGCGTCTTTCGGAGGAGTTTATTGGACTTCCAGGACTGAGGAGTGGGTGTTATGTGAGTTGTTTTAATCATGAAGGTGATGAATTTCAGTGGCGGTTGAAGCAGGAGACAGGGAAAAAGAAACCAAACCTGGCAGTTACTTCCAGTTTTCCTGAGTACCGATCAATCAATGGCCTGGTGCCTGGTCAATTTTATGAACTCACGTATAATCTGGAGCAACAAAACTTTTATCTTTAGTTTGTGGATTTAAACATTTGTAGTTACTTTTGGTGTATAAGTGCTGTACAATCTGGATGTTGGTAGGTTACATATTTTTTGCTTGCACTTATACAGTGTATTTAAATGTTGTTTGTTGTAATATTTTGGATACGGTAATGTTTTCCAATGATGCATGCAGTTTAGAAATATTTACTTCTTGCATTACTTTTGATTACAAATCTGCAACTCAATGCAATTTTAAGCATTTGCCAATAATGGAACAATAGAGCCATTTAAAACATACATTTCATTAGAAAATCTTGTACATTTACTACATTGTAAAAGCCAAATACATACAATTTACCATGACAAGTGAACCATTTTTTAAGGTTGTTACTTGTGACGCGCAACTTCAAATATAATCAAACTTGAATTAGACATAATAGTTTATTGTAAACTACAATGTTCCATTACTAAACAAGATTAAAGAACCTACACATCGAACAATAATTGTATGCGAGTACGGTAGTAATTTACCAAACATCAACATCGAGTTTTAAATACGAACATAATTTACATATCATAATATAGAATTCTTACAGACATTAGTAAATCTAAAACATAAATTGTTCTCCGGTTAGGAACTTAAATGTTATCAAAACATGTACACGTGCAATTCGTACATAGACCATAACTACTACACAAATTAGAGTTATTAAAGCTGCACTATCAGAAGACTATTGACCTCAATGAGATTGTTAAAGTGGGTGGCTTCCATCCAAGACCATGAAAAAACTCTTGTACCGACGTGAGAACCCAATCATACACCTATCACCCACTTTGTACCCATTCAAAGCCACAAAGTACTCCCAGCCTTTCGAAACAAAAAGCTTTTTTGTGGTTACATCTGTGGCCTGTTTTATATCCCACCAATGGAATATCCCTTCCATATCGAAGCATATATAGGTGCAGCCAGCCTCGAGTTCTCGGATGTGGTTAAAGTCCTCAGGTAGTTCCTAAATGACAGTGACATATTATTTGTTAATGATTGCATAATTATTTGTCATTGCTATATACACGAATACGTTTAACTGTTTCTATAAAAAAGTATCTAACTCACCCAAATAGTTCCCCTTGGTATGTCGAAGAAGATGTATGTGACATCAACGGTGCTCCATATGTTGTACCTTTCAGCTCTATTCAGCTGGTCAAGGGCGAGTGCACGTGTTTGACTAGTAGAGGCATCATTGTTTCCAGCTGTATTTGTGATTCAATTCATTAATATGCAAACAAAGAACAAAATACTCAATTACATCACAAATCAATTGTTAGATTTAAAATGGTTAGATAAAATGTATATGCTGTCTTTTTCAAAACTAAGCAAACTATATTGGTATTGTAGCTTGAAAGTTCACAATACATATTGATGTAACATAAATCAAATCCTAAGTAACCTGTTGGGAATCTGCAGATAATTAGCAAATAATATCTACGAGTGCAATATCATAACTGAACATTTAGTATGAACTTAAAGGTATAACACAATAAATTTACAGACTCACACCTGCATGAGTGTAATTCCAAAGAAAAACACTGATATTATATATGCACATAACTGTGAGATAAAATCGATTCTGGTTCAAATAAAAAAGCATAAATACATGTGAAGTGTAGATCTGTTGTTTGAATTTAATGATTTACAATTAACAAATGAGATGAGAAACTTTGTTCTAAGTTTTTTAGGTTTTCAATTCGGAAAACCCTGTGCTTACAATTAATAAACAACAAATTTTATTTAAGAAAACACAATAACCTGAGCTCGACATGGCGGGAGATGGTTGTAGTTGATCGCTATTGCAAGTACAGAGCTGGTGGCAGGTGAAAAGATACTCAGTATGATGTACTTGAGAAGGTGAGGGATTTTTTGTATTGCCTTTTTTTTTATAAACAGGTATTTTTGAAAATACCGGATCATTTTTGCCTGGGCCGGGTCAAGTAGATTATTACGGTGTATTAAAAAAATACTAATACCAAATATTTTACTATAGGTAAAATACCTAAACTCTTCATCATCAGATCAGCTTAATGGCCAAATCCCACCATTTGGTCTCGAAAATTTCAAATTAACCGCCAAACTAATTAAAACCACTAATTGACACAAAACAACCCGATCATAATTGAAACAAACCGCCTGTCTCATTCACTGTTTTATTATTTTCACAAACCCTAGCAGTGATCCATACTACTTCAAATCGCTAAATTCGATACATTCAAGAACTTGATACATCAAACATCATGGTACGTTTATGATTTCAATTCTATTGTATGCGTACCTAGAACTACTAGTATTGTTTAGGTATTAGTCTTGTTATTATTGTTAGCTTCTTATTATTGATTTTTTAATGTATACAGAGCCGAAACAATAGGCCTAAACGAGGAGTTAGCAAACTTAAAGAAAAATCAGTGATTCCATTTGTGGTTGAATTTGACGAATTTGGGCATGCTATAGGAAAATATCAAGCTTTGTTTGCCAGTAACATAGGTGTTATTACAAGGCTTAGGATTGATTTTCTTGAGGATGATTGGAAAGTAGTATCTGAAGATGAGAAAAACGCGTTATGGTTGGACATAAAGGTATCAAATCATATATAACTTATAAGAATTATGTTTCATAAAGGTATCAGAATTTGTTAAACTAATGTTTAAGTATATATATGTAACAACATTTACAGCAACATCATTTTATCCAAGATGATTTTGCGAAGAAACAAATGCTTCATCATTGCAACGGGGCTTTTAAGAGATTCAGGGCCAAGTTAAGAATGTATATGTGATAATGCTAAAAACGAACATATATTTCATAGCATTATTCCTCAAGAAAGACAAGCTTTTAGTTGCAATTGTCCTATTTACAAGTGATATTCGTTTAAATAATAAAAGGTGAAGACAAAAGACAGATTCGACGAATTGAAGACGCAAACGACCAAAAAGCTCAAAAGTACAAAATACAATCAATGAGGTTCCAATTATTGATAAGAAACGTCTCAAAATTACAAGAGTACAAGATTCAAAATGAAAAGTACAAGATATTAAATTGTACGCAAGGACGTTCGAAAATCCGGAACCGGGACCAGAGTCAACTCTCAACGCTCGACGCAACGGACTAAAAATTACAAGTCAACTATGCATATGAATATAATATAATATATAATTAATTCTTAAAATTAATATATATGTTATATTATATTTAAATAAACGTCGGCAGAAGAAAACAACCAAAAGTGGCTCTCCCCAGCTGGCCATGCGATCGCATGGCCTGGAAGGCATAAATCCATGCGATCGCATGAGCCCCTTTTCTAGATCACAGGCCTATAAAAATCGAGCTTTGGTGCACCATTTTTCCATCCATAATATCAATCTCTCTATATATATACGTAGTATATATTTATATTTTAATTTTAATTTTAATTTTAATTCTTATAATAAGGGTATGTTAGCGAATGTTGTAAGGGTGTAAGTCGAAATTCTGTCCGTGTAACGCTACGCTATTTTTAATCATTGTAATTTATGTTCAACTTTTTTAATTTAATGTCTCGTAGCTAAGTTATTATTATGCTTATTTAATCCGAAGTAATCATGATGTTGGGCTAAAAATATTAAAATTGGGTAAGTGGGCTTTGTATCATAATTGGGGTTTGGACAAAAGAACGACACTTGTGAAAATTAGACTATGGACTATTAATGGGCTTTATATTTGTTTAACTAAATGATAGTTTGTTAATGTTAATATAAAGATTTACAATTGGACGTCCCTATAAATAACCATATACACTCGATCGGACACGATGGGTGGGGTATTTATATGTACGAATAATCGTTCATTTAACCGGACACGGGAATGGATTAATAGCCACTAGAATTATTAAAACAGGGGTGAAATTATGTACAAGGACACTTGGAATAATTGATAACAAAGTATTAAAACCTTGGGTTACACTCAGTCGACATCCTGGTGTAATTATTAAACAAAGTATTAAAATCTTGTTACAGTTTAAGTCCCCAATTAGTTGGAATATTTAAACTTCGGGTATAAGGATAATTTGACGAGGACACTAGCACTTTATATTTATGACTGATGGACTGTTATGGATAAAAACCAGACGGACATATTAAATAATCCAGGACAAAGGATAATTAACCCATGGGCATAAAACTAAAATCAACACGTCAAACATCATGATTACGGAAAGTTTAAATAAGCATAATTCTTTTATTTCATATTTAATTTTCTTTATTTTATATTTAATTGCACTTCTAATTATCGCACTTTTATTTATCGCAATTTCATTATCGTTATTTACTTTACGCTTTAAATTAAGTCTTTTATTTATTTAATATTTTACATTTTGTTTTAACTGCGACTAAAGTTTTAAAATCGACAAACCGGTCATTAAACGGTAAAAACCCCCCTTTAAAATAATTATATTACTTATATATATATTCGTATTTTTATAAATTAAACTAATATAGCGTTAAGCTTTGATTAAAAGATTTTCCCTGTGGAACGAACCGGACTTACTAAAAACTACACTACTGTACGATTAGGTACACTACCTATAAGTGTTGTAGCAAGGTTTAAGTATATCCATTCTATAAATAAATAAATATCTTGTGTAAAATTGTATCGTATTTAATAGTATTTCCTGCTAAAATTTAAGCTATTTTATATACACCTCGCATAACATCAAGTATTTTTGGCGCCGCTGCCGGGGAACCATCTAGCTTAAAAGCCGGAAGCGCAACGCTAATATAAAAAAAAAAATTTACGCTTTTGTAAAAATACGTTTTAATATATTCAAAAATATAAAAAGAAAACAAAATTATAAATATTTTTAAGAGTTTGTTAAATATTTAAGTTCTATAAAAGTTTATTTATCTTTATTTTATAAAAATATAAGTTTTATTTAATTTATATAAATATATTACATAAATATATAAAATAGAAAATTCAACACAGCAAAAAAAAAAAAAAAAAAACACTCGAGTCCGGTACTGTAGCAGCCCACTCTGTGGCCCGAAACCCTAGCTCATGCGATCGCATGGCTGGATAACTTAGGACTCATGCGATCGCATGAGCCCGTCTGACACGCCACAGTTGACTGAGTACTGCATTAGTTACGGTTTATAATTATTATTATTATATTTAAACCCTAATTAGGTTAGATTAGTTAAATATTTAATTTAGTTATTTATTTAATTTATATTTTTAAGTTTAATTAGTTTTATAAAATATAAAATTAATAGTTTTATAAAATAAATAATATAAAAATAATATTTTTATAAAAATTGTACTTTTTACAACTTTTAGTATATTTTTATATTTTATCCCTTTTTAATTGTTTTAGCGTAACTTTTGTAATTTTTGCTCGTATTTATTTTTAATTCATAGTTTTTGCCATAGTTATTTTTATTTCTAGATTTTTAGGCTTTGCCGTAAAATCCCTTAAGTGTTTTTTCTTTAGACTAAGATTTAAGTGCTTTAGAATTCTGCGACGTTTTTTTTAAGTTTTAATACCTTTTTGAGATATTGCCATTTGGGATATAGTTTTTCCTGTAAGCTTTAATATTTTTGAACCCTTTTACCTATGTATCAATTATCATTCCAATTAGTAATCTGAATTTGCGATTATAATTTTAAGTTAGTGATAGTAATAAGGTTGGGTTAGTTGAGTTTTTTTTAAGTTTTATAGTCATTTTTTTTCTTTCTTATTTTTCGACGCCTTTTATTTTTCGATCTTTTTCTTTTTCGACCTTTTTCGACGCGCTCTTTTTCTTTCTTATTTCTCGTCATTCTAGTTTTTAGAACTTAGAATTTTTTCTACTTCTTATCTATACTTCTTTAATTTACGAAAATTTATTTTAAGTGGTTAAATTGATAGACATCAAAATTTTCTGGTTCGTAGTAATAGTTGGATTTGTACGTGGACCGGGTTATTGGAGCCAAACAGTCCTCAATTATATTGAGACCAAACGAATCCTGCCCCTCTGCTGCATCTTTTGGCTATTCGAAACGTGGGCAAAATCAGAAAAGTCTATTAGTTGGATAACTTATATAATTTTTTTCTTTCCTTTTAAAAACTAATAGGATATTCAGTGAATGCACCGAGCAAGACGTTCACCACCTTTTGTACGTTCACCACCTGTAACTAGATCAAGACATCTAGCAAATATTATCGCCGTTGATTTTCCTTTAGAATCATCATCCAGTCGACCAAGTACTCCAATTCAAATTTCCGATAATCAATTTTTGGAACCCGACCTCACAATTGAGAATCCGGATAATATTCAGGGACAATTCATAGATCCTGAACCATTAAATTTTCCTCCGGAACCACCAATCATTCAAACAGAGATTGTTGAGGAACGAACCATTAAATCAGAATCCTCTAGTTATTCGGATTCAACAAATTCAATCATGAAAAATCTGGAACCTTTAAGTATGGAAGACCGAATGAGAGCTAAACGCACTGGCCAAGGTCACGCAATTACTCATCCAGACATCAATGCGCCAGATTATGAAATCAAAGGACAAATTCTACATATGGTGACTAATCAATGCCAATTTAGTGGTGCGCCGAAGGAAGATCCAAATGAACATCTTCGTACCTTTAATAGGATCTGCACACTATTTAAAATAAGAGAAGTTGAGGATGAACAGATATATCTCATGTTATTTCCCTGGACTTTAAAGGGAGAAGCCAAAGATTGGTTGGAATCATTACCTGAAGGGGCGATCGATAAATGGGACGTTTTAGTTGAAAATTTTCTTAAACAATTCTTTCCGGCATCTAAAGCCGTAAGACTTCAAGGAGAAATTGTTACGTTCACACAGAAGCCAAATGAAACTCTATATGAGGCGTGGACAAGATTTGAAAAGTTATTAAGAGGATGTCCGCAACATGGTTTAGATACCTGTCAAATAGTACAAATATTCTACCAAGGATGCGACATCACTACAAGGAAAGACATAGATATTGCAGCTGGTGGTTCCATTATGAAGAAAACCGAAACTGATGCTTACAAAATTATTGATAACACTGCTTCCCACTCACATGAGTGGCACCAAGAAAAAAATATCGTTAGATCATCTAAAGCAGCTAGTGCCGATTCTAGCCATGACTTAGATTCCATTTCTGCAAAGATAGATGCTGTCGAGAGACGAATGGAAAAGATGACTAAAGATATCCACTCAATACGAATTAGTTGTGAGCAGTGTGGAGGACCACATTTGACAAAAGATTGTCTTAGTATTGAATTAACAATGGAACAAAGAGAGAATATTTCATAAATAAACCAAAGGCCTGGAAATAATTATCAGAATAATTATCAACCGCCAAGACCGATCTACAATCAAAACCAGAACTATAACCAAAATATTCCATACAACAACCAACAAGGTCCTAGCAATTAACAAGTATCCAATAATACTTACAACCAGCAAAGACCTAATTTTCAAAACAAACCACCACAAACCGATGATAAAAAGCCGAATTTAGAAGATATGATGACGAAGCTAGTTGAAACTCAAACGCAGTTTTTCACATCTCAGAAACAAACTAATGAACAAAATGCTCAAGCATTTAGAAATCAACAAGCTTCTATTCAAAATTTGGAACAAGAAGTAAGTAACCTAGCAAAGTTAATAGGTGAAAGAAAACCGAGAAGTTTACCTAGTGATACAAATGCTAACCCCCGAAATGAAACAGCTAAAGCCATTACCACAAGAAGTGGTACAACACTTAAACCACCTGAAATATCTGTAACTTCTGATGAAGCTTTTTCTACTCCACAAGAACCACAACCTGAACAAGATAAGGAAAAAGAACGGGTAGTTGAAAAGATTAATGAAGATAACACAGCTAAGGATAAACTTTATGTTAAACCATACCAACCACCACTTCCTTACCCAAGTAAAATGAAAAAAGAGAAACTTGAAGCCGAGCAATCCAAATTCTTGGATATGTTTAAACAGATAAATGTAAATCTTCCTTTCATTGATGTGATTTCAGGAATGCCTAGATATGCTAAATTTCTGAAAGATCTAATCTCGAATAGAAAGAAAATGGAAGAACTCTCGGCTGTTACTATGAATGCTAATTGTTCAGCAGTGCTGTTGAATAAGATACCAGAAAAACTATCTGATCCAGGAAGTTTCACAATTCCATGTTTTCTGGGTAGTCTTAGTTCAATAGAAGCATTGACAGACTTAGGTGCTAGTATAAATTTAATGCCTTATTCACTATACGCTAAACTAGACCTTGGAGAATTGAAACCAACAAGAATAAGCATACAACTAGCCGATCGATCAATAAAATATCCTAGAGGGATAATGGAGAACATGCTAGTTAAAGTTGGTACTTTAGTATTTCCAGTAGATTTTGTTGTTCTGGACATGGAAGAAGATTCTCAAGTTCCTCTCATATTAGGAAGACCATTCTTAAACACGGCTAAAGCAATGATAGACGTGTTCGGTAAGAAACTGACCCTAAGTATAGAGGACGAGAGTGTTACCTTTTCAGTTGATAGAGCAATGCAACAACCGCAATCTGCAGATGATACATGTTATTATATTCAAACTATAGATTCACATGCAGAATTATTAGAAGAATTTCCAGAATTACAAGGAACAGGAGAATGTTCTTTAGGAGAAGGTAATGAACCAATTGATGAAGCTGAAATGTTAGCTACACTAATAGCTAATGGATATGAACCAACAACAGAAGAAATTCAAATGCTAAAAGAAGAAGACAGATATCGATATAAATCATCGATAGAAGAACCACCGACATTAGAGTTAAAGCCACTTCCAAACCATTTGGAATACGCTTATTTACATGGTGTGTTGAAAGTTCATAAACCAGCCATTGCATGGAAGATTCATGATATTAAAGGAATAAATCCTTCGTATTGCACACATAAAATCCTTATGGAAGAAGGTCATAAAACGTATGTGCAACGCCAACGAAGACTAAATCCGAATATGCAAGATGTAGTTAAAAAGAAATTATTAAACTGCTAGATGCAGGTTTAATTTATCCAATCTTTGATAGTCCATGGGTAAGCCCAGTTCAATGCGTGCCTAAGAAGGGTGGCATGACTGTCATTACAAATGAAAAAATTGAGCTTATTCCTACAAGAACTGTAACAGGATGGCGTGTATGTATTGATTATAGAAAATTAAATGACGCCACCAGAAAAGATCACTTTCCCTTACCTTTCATTGATCAAATGTTGGAAAGATTAGTCGGAAATAGTTATTATTGTTTTCTTGATGGATTTTCCGGATATTTTCAAATTCCAATAGCACCCGAAGATCAAGAGAAAACCACATTCACGTGCCCTTATGATACTTTTGCTTACAAACGCATGCCATTTGGACTTTGCAACTGAAAGGACCCGTCCAAATCCATCCGGACGAAGTCCATATCGATTATAAACGATTCACAACAGTTGATTACATCGCGAGGTATTTGACCTCTATATGATATATTTTACAAACATTGCATTCGTTTTTGAAAAGACAATCTTTCATTACAACGAAAGTTGACGGCATGCATACCATTTTATAATATATCTAACTATAACTGATTTAATAATAATCTTGATGATCTCAACGACTCGAATGCACCGTCTTTTGAAATATGTCATGAATGATTCCAAATAATATCTTTAAAATGAGCAATTACACAGCGGAAGATTTCTTTCTTACCTGAGAATAAACATGCTTAAAAGTGTCAACCAAAAGGTTGGTGAGTTCATTAGTTTAACATAAATAACCATTATCAACATTTTAATAGACCACAAGATTTCCATATACTGTTCTCATAAATATACGTCCCATGCATAGAGACAAAATATCATTCATATGGATTGAACACCTGGTAATCGACATTCACAATATGCATATAAGAATATCCCCATCATTCCGGGATCCTCCTTCGAACATGATATAAATTTCGAAGTACTAAAGCATCCGGTACTTTGGATGGGGCTTGTTGGGCCCGATAGATCTATCTTTAGAGTTCGCGTCAATTAGGGTGTCTGTTCCCTAATTCTTAGATTACCAGACTTAATAAAAAGAGGCATATTCGATTTCGATAATTCAACCATAGAATGTAGTTTCGATTACTTGTGTGTATTTCGTAAAACATTTATAAAAGCAGCGCATGTATTCTCAGTCCCAAAAATATATATTGCAAAAGCATTTAAAAAGGGATTAATGAAACTCACGCATATAAATATTGTAAAACAGTTAATAAAGCATTTGCATGTATTCTCAGCCCAAAAATGTAAAGAGTAAAAAGGGAGCAAATGAAACTCACATAATGTATTTTGTAGTAAAAATACATATGACGACATTGAACAATGCATGGTTGGCCTCGGATTCACGAACCTATATCAATTGTATATTTATTAATATTCATATTTGTAATTGAACACATATATGTATATTATATCTTAGTTTATATGTTATATGTATTTAATTTATATATATTTAAAATGATTAATATTTATACATGTAGGTATCTTAATATGTATATTAGTATTTTATGAATTATTTGTTATTTGTAATATTTATAAAAAAATAATGTTAATATATTTAGTATATAATTATATGTAATATAAGTATAATATTTATTTGTTATATAAATAATAATTAAAATAATAATTAAAATAATAATGATAATTAAAATAGTTATGATAATGATAGTTTTTAATAATAATGTAAATTAATAATAATAATATTAAAAATTATAATGTTTTTATATAAAAATCATTTCAATAATAATAATAATAATAATAATAATAATAGTAATAATAATCCTAATGTTCATTTTAATGATAATACTAATAGTGAGAATAATATTTATGTTAGTGTAATAATAATAATAATAATAATAATAATAATAATAATAATAATAATAATAATAATAATAATAATAATAATAATAATAATAATAATCAAAATAAAGTATATACCCTTCTGTAAAAAGAATTGCCCTTGACAGGGCTCGAACTCGTGACCTCCTGCTAATTCAAACACCCACTCACCTACTGAACCATTCCATTTTTCTGTTATTATTTGTATTTTAAATATATTTACTAGGTATATTCGGTTTTCATTTCCTTCCATCAAAACACACATACAATCTTGGATCATGAAGCCCAACCCAATACTCCATTTGCTAACCCACGGCCCAAATAAATTAGAAAAACAGCCCACCACAAAAATTAATACCCATGATAAACAAATTCGATGTCCAGGTGTAGGAGTCGACAAAACACAAAAATAAAAATAAAAAGGGTTTTGATTTAAAACATCATTATCATGTCACATTCAAGATTATTATGATCATCATCTTCTTTAATTCGTCATCATCATCCCTTTTATCGAACAATATCATCATCCATCATTATCATCACCATCGTCATACCCTCATCATTATCAATTTAATCGCTGTACTGTAACATAAAATAGAGATAGAAAGTGCAGCAAAGGCTGCTGTTGTGATGGTGTATAGCCGTGAAAACAGCTGGAAAGAAAACTCATTTACCGACAGCAATAGAGGCAACGTGGTGGTATTTGGTGATTACAACAGAAAAATTAAATCGAGCAAGGTGTGTTCACGATAGTTGTTTTGTAAGGTGGCGGTGGTGTTTAAATGGTGATGATTGGTGACCGGTGGTGTGGCAGTGAAAGAAGAAGGAGGAGGTCGGCGGTTTTGTTGGGTGTGATCAAAATAGTAGTAACCCACAACAGATCGTAGGACAAGCTAGGATTCACGGTGGTTGGTTTTATCTTAATTGTTTTATCAATTCTCCTACATATACAGCCTGATATCACCTATATTCACTATATATATAAACAGATTGAAGAAAAAAAATGGTGAAGAGTGACTCACGACAGTTTCAAGGTGGTGGTTTATGATGTAGTAGCAACAAAGTAGTGGTGGTGTAGTGATCGGGTTAGGATGATTCGAACAAGTAACACGGAAGATGGTAGATGGTGATGAAAGTGTCGATGATGGTGAGTTGGTTTGGTTGTGTTGAGTTGAACCCGTAAACAGAAATAATGCAGTGTGGTTGCCGAAAAAGATGGTGATGGATGGTGGTGGTGTCGTGAAAGTTGATAAGACTATGAACGTAACAATATTCAATTTTTGGTTAATAGTTTACCTTCAAAATAACTGACCGAGTTTAATATCTCCGTTCTCGCTCTCGTTCATTAGCTTCCCAAATAAACTAAGTTTTTCATATTGTTTTTGGCTGGGAACTCAAATTTTTATAAGTTGGTAATGGTTCAACAAGGGTGTTGGTTTGCTTTTCTGTATCTGCCTATATATATATATATATATATATATATATATATATATATATATATATATATATATATATATATATATATATATATATATATATATATATATATATATATATATATATATATATATTTATATATGGAAGAATTTAATGAATAAAACCAACACATTACATCTTAAATTGACAATCATATACAGTGTTTAAAAGTCATAATAATGAATATATATGCTAATAGAGACGTGTAATTGCAATTAGGAACAGTATACAGTCACACTTATTAGAAATATCCTACCGACACCCTTTTCTATGAAGTGCTAAATCGTACTCCATTGTTAATTAGGGGCAGATAAAAGTATTCAGATAAATTCCAAATTTTTAGATTAACTAAATTTATTTATTTTGGTCATTATGGTATAAAATTTAGTCATTAATTTAATAAAAAGAAAATACATCAACTGTCCCTCTCATTTATGGGTAAAATATAAAAAGTGCTAAAATTTAATAACTAGGTCCTAAATACATTTTTGGTAAGCCTAAAATTTATAGAACTCACTTTCGGGTTACCGTTTATTTTAAAATTACATAAGTTTGAGTTTAACTTGCTTGATATTAATCGGAACATCAGACGAGTATAACAATTATTTAATAATTATTTTTAATATACTTTATATATATAGATTCAGGTTTTGTTAAATACATTAAGTATATGTTTTCAAATAAATAAATTTAATATTTAATCTTATATATTTACAATTAATATTCATGTACATATATATATACATACTTAAATATATATGAATTTATTTGCAATTAGTTGTTCGTGAATCATTGGGAATAGTCGAAGGTCAATTGAATATATAAAAGTAGTTTCAAAATGTTCGAGACTAAATATTACAGACTTTGCTTATCGTGTCAAATTCATATGAAGATTGAAGTTTAAATTTGGTCGGAAATTTCCGGGTCATCACAGTACCTACCCGTTAAAGAAATTCCGTCCCGAAATTTGAGTGAGGTCGTCATGGCTAACAATAAATATATTTTCCTGACGAATATGAGCTGATAAATAGAGTTTTATCATTATTGAATAATACAGATAAAATAATTTGATTAGGTAGAGCGTACGAATGAAGATGTCACAATAGTTTTAGATAGAGATTTAACTTTTGACGTAGTCGCGGTGGAATTTAGAAAATAAGGTGCGTCTTAGCTTTTGACGTTGTCTTGGTTGAATTCCGAAATTCAAGGGATTTAGAGAAAATCTTGAAAATCTATAAGATATTATTCTTTGAGATTTATGGAGAATTAGGATCCTCTTTAATTTAATGTGATTATCCGTCTCGATTGCTTTGTCTGGTATCTTCTCTATAAATGAACTTCTTCCGTTCCATTGTTTTCACCACTCCAATTCTTTCTTTCTCGATCCATGTTTTTAAACGATTGTAAAAATACTTAATCCAGTTCTGATCCTTGTCCTCATCCTTACTATCGCGACATTCATTCTCCTTTTCTAAATTCCACCAGCGGAATCTGCTTTCTTCTACTTCGCCCTTGGGGTTATGGTGTTTTTAATTCTCCCGTGTCTTTATGTTGCGATAAACATTTGACATACACGGTTTGTAATTTATGTGTCGTTATCAGGCTTTATATTCTCCCTTATATTTCGAAGCTCTATGCTTTTGTTTTGTCTTCCTGACTTCAATTCAAGCGAATAATGGTTCAGAATTCATAGATATAGAGTTTCGATTGATCATAACGTTCTAAGTAGAGAGGAACGTATAAGCACGATTTGATTTGTCAAATTACCAGAATCCCTGAGGATGGAACTATCAAGAATATATTTTCTCGATATGTTCAGAGGTTAAGTAGAATAAAAGAGTTAGGTAACATGGTTCATGATGATGGTATGATCTACTGTGAACCATTATCACGTTTCATTAGAAACTCAGCATGACTTACTGTAATATAATCACGTTGGCCAAGCGTCATTATATTATACTAACCCATGCTTCAATTCCCAACACTTCTCCACAATTCATTCATAATTTATACTTAGATTTTACAGAAGTTTTCAATATAATGGAATACAGAAAACACGAAGAGGTAGATAATTTCGGACAAGAATATTTATGAAAATATCCTCAGAAATATCGAAGATATTTATGATGATATTTTGGAATTTCTAAGTTCGAAGGTTGATGAAGAAAAATTTTCCGCAAGATTTTAACATGAGTACAGAGCAAGATATTCTGTAAAGATTTCATGGGATCAAGGTTTATCTGGGTTCTTTGAATATAGAGTTTGATCCTTGTATTTGTCCTTGATTTCCTTCATAATTAGCTCAATCCATTTTTCAGTACCGAATTTTCTATCGAGCGTTCCCAACACTTCATTCTTTATCATCAACTTTTGGCCATTAAGACCATCTACAACATGCTGTTTCTTTAGCATTTTCAAAGTTAACGGATCTGGGTCATCGGTTATCAAGCCGAGGTGCTTTTAGGAGAATTATGTTTTTAGATGATTAAACGTTGATGGTAATATGGTGGAATATAAAAGGTTCCCCAGTAACAATAAAAAAGTATGCATATATATCGAGGTTATAATAAGGTTGTTTCGGATGAAAAGGCGGAGTTGACTTGCTGGAGCTGTGACAAAATCTGCTACTTTGAAAGGGATTACCAAATTATTTTGGGTATTAATAATACTAAAGGAATTAGCACAGCTATGTGTTAAACGTTTAGTCAGTTTTCGAGGATTTTCCAGGTGCATAACTATATGCATCAATCTTTTTTCCGTAGATGAAGTGCGGTTGGTTCATCTTCTCGATTGAGATGTTTTCAAGAATCATGAAAGGTTTGAGCTCAGATTGGAATTGTCAAGATTCAAATGAGGTTTAAGATGAAATCAAGTGGCAAACTTGAAGAATTTTTTAGTTTCATATGTTATAATCAATATTTTAATTCATTTTAATTGTCCAAAGTTAGTAGTCCAATAGTCCAATAGTCCAATAGTTCATATATATAGGTTAATATATAACATTCAAATTAATTAATACGTAACGTGGACCGTGTACCGGTCTCAGTATTGATCACAACTCAAACTATATATATACTTTGGAATCAACCTCAACCCTGTATAGCTAACTCCGTCATTTGCATATAGAGTGTCTATGGTTGTTCCAAGATAAATATATAGATGGGTCAATATGATATGTCGAAACCTTGTATACGTGTCCCGTTATTTAAAGTGCGTAAAATAAATACAGAAATTAAACGACGATAAATAAAATTGCGAGAATTTAAATTGCGATAAATAAATTACGATAATTAAATTGCGATAAATAAATTGTGATAAATAAAATGTAATACGGAATTAACAGTTAGCTAGGAACAGTTAGCTAAGATTTTGTTAGCGTGGATTCTTATCAAAATTCTTCTCATAACTAACTTGTTTGTTTCTAACAAGTTTTATTTTTGTCCAATGTTTTCTTCATTATGCCACTTGTTGGATTCTGATAGGTCAAAATCCAAATATGAAATTGAATGAAAAATGGTTATTCTGCAGTGAACGGATACGTATATCTGTGGGTGTAAGTTGGCTAGTAAATGACATTTGAATTAGATTCGAAGAATGTACATTGTAACTTATTAATGTAAAATCTAAATATTTCTCGGGTATTACCTACCCGTTAAAATAGTTTTACCATTAACGGTTTGTACAAAAGAATTTTTAATTACAATCTTTATGAAAACATATATACATATATAATTTCTTCAGATGCAATCATGGATTTAATGAGTTAATATGATATTAATCTCATTTGATTTATCGTTAGAATTAGAATACATAATCTCTAAAACATTAGAGATTACATAATCGCCATGAAGAACGAAGATAAATGATGTAGAACGATACGTAGAACGATGATTGTTGAAACTTGAGTTGTTGGTGGTACTGGTATTGATGTTGGTGGTACTGTTGGTGCCGGTGATGTTGCTGAAGCTGATACATTTTGTACCATATTTTTCAAGGCTACAACTCGGTGCGAAACTCGTTGACTTATTACTCCGGAATGATTGTCGATAGGAACGAGCGATTGAATAAGGTTTAGAATTATGGATAGAATATAATCGTGTCGAGCTACCATGTAAATGAGGCTGAGAATGATGTTTCAGATAGGTTCGCCGGTAAGTACTTCAGGTTCATTGCCAAGTGGTAAATTCGGTTGTTGAAAAGGATCGCCTTCTTCGCGTCTCAATTGATTAAGTCGACTACGAATCCATCAGATGAATTGGGGATGGCTGATTGGTTGATTCATTCTGATGACACCGCTTTCGGAGCTTAGGTGAATATCCATGTCGGAATAGCTGTCGGAATAGCTGTCGGAATAACTATCAGAATCTGAGGGACTCGAACTGATTGAGGGATTCATCTCGTACGATCAGATGAAGGATTTTCGATAAGAAATAGATTATAGGATGTAGATTAGTACCCTGCAATACATAATTTACATATGCATATATAATACTAAAATTCCATAAGTTACACAGGAATTTACGGAAGCTGTCAGGCAAAAGTAACAATAACAGATACGCTAAGATATGAATTTATCTATACACTGTCTATGCAATAGAGGCAGTAAGACATGTCTAGACTAAGAATGATAAGCAGGTAATTTCCTAAGGATGATAAGCAGATGATTTCCGACTAGAAATGATAAGCAAAACTTTTGACATGCAGACACGGTCAAAGTCCAGACTCACTCAGGCATCTAAACAACTATCAGTTAGACACACTAATGCAAGACCTGGTTCGCTAAGACCACCGCTCTGATACTAACTGAAAGGACCCGTCCAAATCCATCCGGACGAAGTCCATATCGATTATAAACGATTCACAACAGTTGATTACATCGCGAGGTATTTGACCTCTATATGATACATTTTACAAACATTGCATTCGTTTTTGAAAAGACAATCTTTCATTACAACGAAAGTTGACGGCATGCATACCATTTTATAATATATCTAACTATAACTGATTTAATAATAATCTTGATGATCTCAACGACTCGAATGCAACGTCTTTTGAAATATGTCATGAATGATTCCAAATAATATCTTTAAAATGAGCAATTACACAGCGGAAGATTTCTTTCGTACCTGAGAATAAACATGCTTAAAAGTGTCAACCAAAAGGTTGGTGAGTTCATTAGTTTAACATAAATAACCATTATCAACATTTTAATAGACCACAAGATTTCCATATACTGTTCTCATAAATATACGTCCCATGCATAGAGACAAAATATCATTCATATGGATTGAACATCTGGTAATCGACATTCACAATATGCATATAAGAATATCCCCATCATTCCGAGATCCTCCTTCGGACATGATATAAATTTCAAAGTACTAAAGCATCCGGTACTTTGGATGGGGCTTGTTGGGCCCGATAGATCTATCTTTAGAGTTCGCGTCAATTAGGGTGTCTGTTCCCTAATTCTTAGATTACCAGACTTAATAAAAAGGGGCATATTCGATTTCTATAATTCAACCATAGAATGTAGTTTCGATTACTTGTGTCTATTTCGTAAAACATTTATAAAAGCAGCGCATGTATTCTCAGTCCCAAAAATATATATTGCAAAAGCATTTAAAAAGGGATTAATGAAACTCACGCATATAAATATTGTAAAACAGTTAATAAAGCATTTGCATGTATTCTCAGCCCAAAAATGTAAAGAGTAAAAAGGGAGCAAATGAAACTCACATAATGTAGTTTGTAGTAAAAATACATATGACGACATTGAACAATGCAGGGTTGGCCTCGGATTCACGAACCTATGTCAATTGTATATTTATTAATATTCATTTTTGTAATTTAACACATATATGTATATTATATCTTAGTTTATATGTTATATGTATTTAATTTATATATATTTAAAATGATTAATATTTATACATGTAGGTATCTTAATATGTATATTAGTATTTTATTAATTATTTGTTATTTGTAATATTTATAAAAAAATAATGTTAATATATTTAGTATATAATTATATGTAATATAAGTATAATATTTATTTGTTATATAAATAATAATTAAAATAATAATTAAAATAATAATGATAATTAAAATAGTTATGATAATGATAGTTTTTAATAATAATGTAAATTAATAATAATAATATTAAAAATTATAATGTTTTTATATAAAAATCATTTCAATAATAATAATAATAATAATAGTAATAATAATCCTAATGTTCATTTTAATGATAATACTAATAGTGAGAATAATATTTATATTAGTGTATTAATAATAATAATAATAATAATAATAATAATAATAATAATAATAATAATAATAATAATAATAATCAAAATAAAGTATATACCCTTCTGTAAAAAGAATTGCCCTTGACAGGGCTCGAACTCGTGACCTCCTGCTAATTCAAACACCCACTCACCTACTGAACCATTCCATTTTTCTGTTATTATTTGTATTTTAAATATATTTACTAGGTATATTCGGTTTTCATTTCCTTCCATCAAAACACACATACAATCTTGGATCATGAAGCCCAACCCAATACTCCATTTGCTAACCCACAGCCCAAATAAATTAGAAAAACAGCCCACCACAAAAATTAATACCCATGATAAACAAATTCGATGTCCAGGTGTAGGAGTCGACAAAACACAAAAAAAAAAGGGTTTTGATTTAAAACATCATTATCATGTCACATTCAAGATTATTATGATCATCATCTTCTTTAATTCGTCATCATCATCCCTTTTATCGAACAATATCATCATCCATCATTATCATCACCATCGTCCCGTTAACGTCATACCCTCATCATTATCAATTTAATCGCTGTACTGTAACATAAAATAGAGATAGAAAGTGCAGCAAAGGCTGCTGTTATGATGGTGTATAGCCGTGAAAACAGCTGGAAAGAAAACTCGTTTACCGACAGCAATAGAGGCAACGTGGTGGTATTTGGTGATTACAACAGAAAAATTAAATCGAGCAAGGTGTGTTCACGATAGTTGTTTTGTAAGGTGGCGGTGGTGTTTAAATGGTGATGATTGGTGACCGGTGGTGTGGCAGTGAAAGAAGAAGGAGGAGGTTGGCGGTTTTGTTGGGTGTGATCAAAATAGTAGTAACCCACAACAGATCGTAGGACAAGCTAGGATTCACGGTGGTTGGTTTTATCTTAATTGTTTTATCAATTCTCCTACATATACAGCCTGATATCACCTATATTCACTATATATATAAACAAATTGAAGAAAAAAAAAATGGGGAAGAGTGACTCACGACAGTTTCAAGGTGGTGGTTTATGATGTAGTAGCAACAAAGTAGTGGTGGTGTAGTGATCGGGTTAGGATTATTCGAACAAGTAACACGGAAGATGGTAGATGGTGATGAAAGTGTCGATGATGGTGAGTTGGTTTGGTTGTGTTGAGTTGAACCCGTAAACAGAAATAATGCAGTGTGGTTGCCGAAAAAGATGGTGATGGATGGTGGTGGTGTCGTGAAAGTTGATAAGACTATGAACGTAACAATATTAGATTTTTGGTTAATAGTTTACCTTCAAAATAACTGACCGAGTTTAATATCTCCGTTCTCGCTCTCGTTCATTAGCTTCCCAAATAAACTAAGTTTTTCATATTGTTTTTGGCTGGGAACTCAAATTTTTATAAGTTGGTAATGGTTCAACAAGGGTGTTGGTTTGCTTTTCTGTATCTGCCTATCTATCTATATATATATATATATATATATATATATATATGGAAGAATTTAATGAATAAAACCAACACATTACATCTTAAATTGACAATCATATACAGTGTTTAAAAGTCATAATAATGAATATATATGCTAATAGAGACGTGTAATTGCAATTAGGAACAGTATACAGTCACACTTATTAGAAATATCCTACCGACACCCTTTTCTATGAAGTGCTAAATCGTACTCCATTGTTAATTAGGGGCAGATAAAAGTATTCAGATAAATTCCAAATTTTTAGATTAACTAAATTTATTTATTTTGGTCATTATGGTATAAAATTTAGTCATTAATTTAATAAAAAGAAAATACATCAACTGTCCCTCTCATTTATGGGTAAAATATAAAAAGTGCTAAAATTTAATAACTAGGTCCTAAATACATTTTTGGTAAGCCTAAAATTTATAGAACTCACTTTCGGGTTACCGTTTATTTTAAAATTACATAAGTTTGAGTTTAACTTGCTTGATATTAATTGGAACATCAGACGAGTATAACAATTATTTAATAATTATTTTTAATATACTTTATATATATAGATTCAGGTTTTGTTAAATACATTAAGTATATGTTTTCAAATAAATAAATTTAATATTTAATCTTATATATTTACAATTAATATTCATGTACATATATATATACATACTTAAATATATATGAATTTATTTGCAATTAGTTGTTCGTGAATCATTGGGAACAGTCGAAGGTCAATTGAATATATAAAAGTAGTTTCAAAATGTTCGAGACTAAATATTACAGACTTTGCTTATCGTGTCGAATTCATATGAAGATTGAAGTTTAAATTTGGTCAGAAATTTCCGGGTCATCACAGCAACGCCCCTCCAACCTTTCAAAGGTGCATGATGGCGAATTTCATGACATGATAGAAGAATGCATGGAAGTTTTCATGGATGACTTTTCAGTCTTCGGTGATACATTTGAATCATGTCTAGTTAATCTGGAACGAATGCTTATTAGATGCGAACAATCAAATCTAGTACTTAATTGGGAGAAATGCCATTTCATGGTTAAAGAAGGCATCGTTCTTGGACATAAAATTTCAAAAGAAGGAATTGAAGTGGATAGAGCTAAATTAGATGTAATTGCTAAACTTCCACATCCCACCAATGTTAGAGGAGTTAGGAGTTTTCTAGGGCTTGCCGGTTTTTACCGACGTTTCATAAAAGATTTTTCTAAAATTGCCACTCCTATGAATAAACTCCTAGAAAAGGATGCTCCATTCATCTTTTCAGATGAATGTATCAAATCTTTTAATATTCTTAAAGAGAAACTCACTAATGCGCCGATCATGATAACACCAAATTGGAATCTACCGTTTGAACTAATGTGCGATGCAAGTGATTTTGCAATGGGAGCCGTTTTAGGACAAAGGATTGAAAAACAATTTCAACCTATATATTATGCTAGTAGGACGTTACAAGGAGCACAAACAAATTATACAACTACTGAAAAAGAACTCCTTCCTATTGTCTTTGCTTTTGAAAAATTTCGTTCATATCTCGTTCTAGCAAAAACGGTGGTCTATACCGACCATTCTGCTCTTAGATACCTATTTTCGAAACAAGATGCCAAACCAAGATTAATCCGTTGGATCTTACTCTTACAAGAATTCGATATTGAAATCCGAGATAAAAGAGGAGCAGAAAATCTCGCCGCTGATCATCTTTCTCGTCTTGAAAATCCTGAATTAGAAGTTCTAAATGAATCGGCCATACAAGACAACTTTCCTGATGAATATCTATTGAAGATAGATTATAATGAAATACCATGGTTTGCAGACTATGCAAACTACTTAGTATGTGGATTCCTTGAAAAAGGATTATCGTACCAAAAACGAAAGAAATTCTTCAGTGATATAAAATACTATTTTTGGGAAGATCCACATCTGTTTAAAAGTTGTCCCGATGGAATAATACGCCGATGTGTATTCGGAGATGAAGCTAGTAAAATTTTAAACCATTGTCACACAGGACCAACAGGAGGGCACTATGAGCCTCAACTAACAGCAAGAAAAGTTTATGATGCTGGATTCTATTGGCATACAATTTACAAAGACGCACACCTTCTTTGCAAATCCTGTGATGCTTGTCAAAGGGCCGGAAAAATAAGTCAACGTGATGAAATGCCACAAAATATCATTCAAGTATGTGAAGTATTTGACATTTGGGGTATTGACTTTATGGGTCCATTTCCAAAATCTCATAATAATCTCTATATTCTCGTAGCCATTGATTATGTATCTAAATGGGCGGAAGCACAAGCTCTCCCAACTAACGATGCATGAGTTGTAGTCAACTTTTTAAAACGTCTTTTTGCAAGGTTTGGAACACCGAAAGCTTTAATAAGTGATCGGGGTACTCATTTCTGTAATAATCAACTTGAGAAAGTTCTCAAAAGATATGGAGTAACTCATAAAATCTCCACCGCATATCATCCACAAACAAGTGGACAAGTTGAAAATACCAACCGAGCTTTAAAACGTATTCTAGAGAAAACCGTAGGATCAAATCCAAAGGAATGGTCCATTAAATTGGAGGATGCACTCTGGGCTTTTAGAACAGCCTACAAAACTCCAATTGGAACCACATCTTTTAAACTCGTCTACGGAAAAGCATGTCATCTTCCAGTAGAAATTGAACACAAAGCAATTTGGGCTTTGAAGACATGTAATCTTGATTTACATGAAGCTGGACGTCTACGATTAAGTCAACTAAACGAATTAGAAGAATTAAGACATGAAGCATACGAAAATTCGTTAATCTATAAAGAAAGAACGAAGAAATGGCATGATAAAAGAATCAGAAGTTCAAAAGAATTTAAAGAAGGAGACAGAGTTCTTTTTTTCAATTCACGATTCAAGCTATTTCCTGGAAAATTGAAATCAAGATGGTCTGGAGCATTCATAGTCAAAAGAGTTTTCCCATACGGAACGATAGAATTAATAAATTCAAATGGAATTGAATTTAAAGTTAATGGTCACAGAGTTAAACATTACATAGATAGTCCGATGGAATTCAACAACGAAGTTAATCACAATTTCGATACAACAGCTAACTAAGTGTGAGGAGAATCAAGTCTTTTAAGGATTTTATGTATTTCTGTTAGAGTTAGATTGTCTGTTTTCGTGTAGTTCTCGAAAATGGAACCCGAATGGTCTTTCCCTAGCAGACCCTAAAGAACTAGTCTTCTCCCCCCATTCTGAATTTTTATTTTTTTTAGGAAATGAAGACTGCCTGTGAACTAAACCATGGTCTAATGCTACACGCTTTGATCACTAAACGTAATAATGACACACTTCCGAGTGAAATAGTATCAGTAATCAGAGAAAGATTGGACGGAGTAAGAAAAGAATCCAGATGCGAAGATAATAAGTTACAATTTGGTAAAGGAAAATTAAAATCCGCAGCGAAAAGAAGAGCATGACACCTTGAAAGATGTCACAAATGCGGAAAATGGTCACATGGAGGTAAATGTTCAAATAATCAAACCTATTCAAATACCGAATTTGTTACTTTATGCAGAGACGGACCGTTCATATGTTTAGAAGAAAAAACACTTAATGCTCGAGGTTACGCCTATGTAGCTATGGAAAACCAATTAAACCGACTATCTTATGAATGGGATAGATCATATAACTAAGAATACTATCTCACAGGTAAGTCTGTACAGTTTTTTTTTTTAACCTTTTGATAATAAACGCTAATTTGTTCGCTATAAAGTATTAAATTGGTATTGAATAAAATTAGGTTTGGCGACCGAAATTATTGATATCATACAAAAATTTATTACATCACTGCGAAATTTAACGTTTATTCTTAATGTATAAATATCTTTAATCAATCAACCCAAAATATTTCAAAAATTCGTCATGAGTTAAATTAGGTCATGGAACCGAAATTACTTTACCAAAAAGTGGGGCACATATTTTTGATAATATTTGATTGATTAAAGTGGGATAAAAGCCAAAAAGATTTTTAATTTTGTTTTTTTACCATGTTTTTAAAATTAATATATAAATATTAAATTAATATTTTGAACTTTGTAAAATCAATATATTTAAAATTGTAAATATTTGAAAAATTAATCTTTTTAATATAATTTTTATGTATAAAAACAAAAATATAATATAAGTTTGGTGCGAATTTATAATATGAATTTTTATTTAAGTTTGGTGTGAATTTTTATTTTTATGCATATTTTAAATTTAAGTTTGGTGTGAATTTAAAAACAAAAATTTACTTTATTTCGCTAAGTTAAAAATATGATTTTTAAAATTCGTCGTGAGTTGAAAACTAGGTCGTTGAACCGAAATTGCTTTACCCGAGGGAGGGACGAGAACTTTTATTATCATTATTTTTAATCTTATTGAATTAAAGTATGCCAAAAATATTAAAAAATCCAAAAATCTTTACTTTTAAAACCGCGCTTTGATTTGACAAATTTTAAAAATTTTGTCGAGGAACAGACTAGGACATCGATCCGAAACGCCCTCATCCTAAAAAGAAACAAATTTCTAAAATTTTATTAATTTTATGTTTTATAAAGTATAAGGTTTTATTTATTAAAAAAAAAGGCAAAACACTGTAGCCGGCACCCCATGCGATCGCATGGGGTTTGCACTTGGAACCCATGCGATCGCATGGGGACCAAATGCAGGTCAGACTTAAAACTCCCAGCGGGTCTGTCTTCTCCACACAACACACACACAAACACGAACCAACCCCAAAATCACCTCTAAAATTCGCAATTTTCCACCGTAATTCATCATTTTTCTTGCTCTAATCATGCCTAGATTCTCATTCTTCAGCAAAATGGTAAAAATTACACTCCTAAACTCATAAATTTGCTAGTTTTTGTGATAAATTCCAATTTTTTTACCTAATGCAATTTTGTTAATTTCTAGTGTAATTATTGTTAAATTGTTAGTATTTTATGCATGTATAACCTAGATTGATGCTATTTAACATGATTTGAAGCCAAAAACTTCAAAAATTTTAGAAATCTAGGGTTTGTGTTCTTGAGCAATTTGGAGCTTTTTGATATAAACAGGTTGTGGCCAATTTTTGTCATGAATTATTGCTAAATTGAGTAGTGTAACATGTTTAGATAGTTAAATGATCCAAACATTGATCCTAAACATGATTTTTGGAGATTAAAGTGGACTTTTTAAGTCCAAAATTCATGAACTTGATTAATTTGATATATTTGCCATTTGAGACTTGTTTAATTATTAGTAATGAATATTTTGACATGTTATTTGAGTTAAAAGCTTATGAACTTTGTATACATTCTCATATTTGCTTATTTGAAAAGTGTAGAATTGTGAAAAATTGTGAAAATGTGTATAAGTTTAATTTTGATTTAACATGTTATAGTGATTGTTTTAAGCTGTTATTTTGCTAACACTAATGCATATTTGGATGCACAAATTTTGTGTTTAATGTGTTTTGCAGAAAGCCGATACTGGAGGTTCAGGAGCATCATCATCTAGACGACCAGCACCAGAACCAGAACCAGAAATGCAACACGAACAAGAACCACAACAGGAACAACAACAACAGCCTGATCAGCACGTACCTTATTATGATCCGGTACAGTTTGTTGATGAATTCATAGTATTCCCAATGAGGCCGCCAGTAGAATTCCCAACGATTCCTGAGCACACTCTGCATCCTAATCTGAGATTTGATAGGAGATGGAGAGATTACGAGACATATCAAAGGAATAAATTTAAATTGGTAACAAAAAATGTAGAGGTGCCAAGGGTAATCGATTGGGCCCCTTTGGAAACGGTCCATCTAGCTGACCGTGTTAGACAGCTTTTAGTTCAAAGGTATGGCAGTTCTTCTTTCACAGATTGGGAACGTCTTTTCACCATTCGTAGACCTGTATATAAGGAATGGTGTGTTGAGTTGATGAGTACTGTATCACTTGATACAAATATAGTTAGAATAGATGATAGAAGATTTTTTAGGTTTATCCTTGGCGATAGGATGTACAGAATGTCCATGCTGGACATGGCCAGGGCCTTACATATATATACTCCTGGTGAGTTGCTATTACCCGATTGTACAAATTTGATTCATTATGGTGAAAGGGTAGATAGTAACTTTGACGCTGACGCCATTTGGAGGCGTATGTCACATTTTGATGTTTTTACACGAGCAGGAGGACACTCCTATACACATATTGACAGAGCCGACCTTCGTATTATTCATAGATTTTTGGCTAACTCGATTACATAGAGAGGTCATAATAAAGAAAAAATTACCTTACATGATTTATTCTACCTAAAGTGTATTCGGGATCCTAGAAGCTTTGTCAATATCCCTTACTGTGTTGCTTTTTATTTATCTAAAATGGTAGAGGGAATGCAGGACGGGAGTATAATAGGAGGAGGTATTTTTGTTACTCTCATTGGAGAGTATTTAGGTGTTGATAGGAACCAAGGGGGTCCATTACAGCTTTGTAGAGAACAGGTTGAGCCCTTAGGATTGAAAGTTTATGTGGGTGCTAAGGTATTGAAAAGTAGACGTAACCAGGCAGTACCCTATGAGGGATCTCATCCTCAGGTAGAGAGAGGCTCAGACGAGGAAATGGAGGAGGCGGAAGACATTAGGGATGTCTTTCGAGATGCTATTCTTGACATCCACGTTCATATAGATGAGGAAGCAATGACGAATGCGGCCAGACATAGTATGTATGAGCAGTGGAACTCCGAGCGAGTATACGAGGATTATAGGCGACGCCAACACGATAGCTGGTTAGTTCATCAGCACCAAATCATGAGCCAACTATCATATCAGGTACCAAATAATTACGTACCTACTCGACCTGCTCATTTTCCGCCACACATCCCCGATATCCGACCACCCTTTAACCGGTATGACTATAATCAAGCCTATCAGAACACCTATAACCAACAATGGAACCCACCTGACGAGATGAACTGGAACCCATATCCAGACTGATTTAGTTCCATTTGGTTATTTATATGATTTATATGTTTTTATCTTTTTACTTATTCATGTTTAAACTTATGTTATTGAATATACTTATGTAATCTTTATCATTTTTATTATTATTGTTTACTAATATTTCACATTTAGGATTTGAAAGTGGGATATTAAGTCCCATTTCAAATTGCCATGCATGTTTATATTTGTATGTATGTATATGGTAAATTGTACAAAACAGGGTAAAACAACGCATTTTCAAAGACTGGCATTAAGTTCAGCAAAAGCTACTAATTTTGACGACAAGATAAATGTGATGTAACAACAGACGGAATGGACAAATGATATGTACCATTTATCATTCAGCAAACAAACGCCAATATGTTTGGAAACTTTGGTAAAATTTAATCATTTCTACGCTAATCACCCTAAATAATTTAAATTGTTACTGAATTCTTGCAAATGAGGGCATTGTAAGATCTTAAGTGTGGGAAGGGGTTAAATTCTTTCGGATTTTTTAAATATTTTACTTTAAACACTTGGTTACCATTAGAAATACTAGTAAAGTAGTAGTTGTATTAGAATCTAGTGCTCTCTGATAATAAAGAACAGCCCTAGTCTTATATACTGACTACCCAATTCTAGTAAAATTTTTCAAAATTTTCAATTAAATGAACTCAAAATCATGTTTATACATATTTATGAACGATAAAACTAGGTGTTAACACCGAAATTATTGTTACCTCGGAAAGGACATAAATTGAGAAACAAACCAAAATGTTAAAATTCATTTAAAATGGAATAGAGGACAATAAAAAGGAAAATAAAAGCCAAGTGTGGGAAATTTTCACCGAGTTATTCAAAATACATATCACATATTTTTGTACAAATAATTGAAAATACTTTTGTTTTGGACGATAATTAACTGTTTTACCCGATGAAAGAAAAGAAGAGATGGATCTACACGATGAATCAATTCCATCATTAAAAGGAAGTAAAGTCTTTCGAAAAAGACACGCGCTTCTTGATTTAGGTCATGAAGTTGTCGTCCAGACCAGCTGTAGGTTGATGAAAAATCTAGAAAAGTCATCTCTAAAATCAGCAGGAAATCCACGAACCTCAGCATAAAACAGGGTCGCCAAGTGGTCAGATTTATCCTAACCATGAGAAGGATTTATCTCGTACAATGGGGGGCACCGTGCAATTTAGTTTGATAAGACTAGTAAATCAGATCCCCAGAAAGGATAATCTCCTTAAAAGATAGCTTTTAAGCCTGATATTACTCAATCCTAGAGATTGACCTTAAAGATTGAGAATTCAAACTCATAGAATTCAATGATATCTAAACTCGAGCTTGAACGAGAAAATATTTTGATCAAATTATAAACCGATTTGTTTTCTGAAAACCCATTTTCAATGCGTTCATTACCATTGAACGTAAAATCCTAGGAATTCACCTGGAATTCATTAGGTCATCTGAACCAAATCAGGTGTCAACCGTAAGAACGGTGGTTGCATAGCATGGTCGAAGATAGGACCTTGTGCCATACCGAAAAATCATAAGGGTGAGCTTTACTATTGCTCCTACAAAGGATAGTAATTGCGTCCGACACGTTATAGACCATAATTAAAAGCATGTCAGGGGACATTGCCTTAACAGTTGCTTGTTCAAAGCTTTCCTTTATAACCGGACGGTAGTTTACCTAAAGTTAATATACGGAGCAAGTATACTGGATGTGTTGCTTTCCTAATACAAGGTTAGCAAGTGGGTGACACAAAATCACAAGTTTTGAGCTAAAATTTTCAAATCTGAAACCCACCAAGCCCACAAAAATATTTTGCAAACACCGGTGAAGGGTTATTCTGGAAAACTTATCTAGGGTAAAAACTAGATTTAATTTTCAAAAGATCAAATGTTTTCATAAAGATCCAATTTCCTTAATGGATCGAAATTTTATAGTCATGTGGGACTGTAAACCACATCGTTACTACCATTGTTTATACCGCCATAAAGAAATCACTGATGTACAAAGTGTGAAGAATAAAGAAGTGATTCTAGTATTTCAAGACTATATTGCTTGAGGACAAGCAACGCTCAAGTGTGGGAATATTTGATAATGCTAAAAACGAACATATATTTCATAGCATTATTCCTCAAGAAAGACAAGCTTTTAGTTGCAATTGTCCTATTTACAAGTGATATTCGTTTAAATAATAAAAGGTGAAGACAAAAGACAGATTCGACGAATTGAAGACGCAAACGACCAAAAAGCTCAAAAGTACAAAATACAATCAATGAGGTTTCAATTATTGATAAGAAACATCTCAAAATTACAAGAGTACAAGATTCAAAACGAAAAGTACAAGATATTAAATTGTACGCAAGGACGTTCGAAAATCCAGAACCGGGACCAGAGTCAACTCTCAACGCTCGACGCAACGGACTAAAAATTACAAGTCAACTATGCATATGAATATAATATAATATATAATTAATTCTTAAAATTAATATATATATATATATATATATATATATATATATATATATATATATATATATATATATATATATATATATATATATATATATATATATATATATATATATATATATTATATTTAAATAAATGTCGGCAGAAGAAAACAACCAAAAGTGGCTCTCCCCAGCTGGCCATGCGATCGTATGGCCTGGAAGGCATAAATCCATGCGATCGCATGAGCCCTTTTTTAGATCACAGGCCTATAAAAATCGAGCTTTGGTGCACCATTTTTCCATCCATAATATCAATCTCTCTATCTATATACGTAGTATATATTTATATTTTAATTTTAATTTTAATTTTAATTTTAATTCTAATAATAAGGGTATGTTAGCGAATGTTGTAAGGGTGTAAGTCGAAATTATGTCCGTGTAACGCTACGCTATTTTTAATCATTGTAAGTTATGTTCAACCTTTTTAATTTAATGTCTCGTAGCTAAGTTATTATTATGCTTATTTAATCTGAAGTAATCATGATTTTGGGCTAAAAATATTAAAATTGGGTAAGTGGGCTTTGTACCATAATTGGGGTTTGGACAAAAGAACGACACTTGTGAAAATTAGACTATGGGCTATTAATGGGCTTTATATTTGTTTAACTAAATGATAGTTTGTTAATGTTAATATAAAGATTTACAATTGGACGTCCCTATAAATAACCATATATACTCGATCGGAGACGATGGACGGGGTATTTATATGTACGAATAATCGTTCATTTAACCGGACACGGGAATGGATTAATAGCCACTAGAATTATTAAAACAGGGATGAAATTATGTACAAGGACACTTGGCATAATTGATAACAAAGTATTAAAACCTTGGGTTACACTCACTCGACATCCTGGTGTAATTATTAAACAAAGTATTAAAATATTGTTACAGCTTAAGTCCCCAATTAGTTGGAATATTTAAACTTTGGGTATAAGGATAATTTGACGAGGATACTCGCACTTTATATTTATGACTGATGGACTGTTATGGACAAAAACCAGACGGACATATTAAATAATCCAGGACAAAGGACAATTAACCCATGGGCATAAAACTAAAATCAACACGTCAAACATCATGATTACAAAAAGTTTAAATAAGCATAATTCTTTTATTTCATATTTAATTTCCTTTATTTTATATTTAATTGTACTTCTAATTATCGCACTTTTATTTATCGCAATTTCATTATTGTTATTTACTTTACGCTTTAAATTAAGTCTTTTATTTATTTAATATTTTACATTTTGTTTTAACTGCGACTAAAGTTTTAAAATCGACAAACCGGTCATTAAACGGTAAAAACCCCCCTTTAAAATAATAATATTACTTATATATATATTCGTATTTTTATAAATTAAACTAATATAGCGTTAAGCTTTGATTAAAAGATTTTCCCTGTGGAACGAACCGGACTTACTAAAAGCTACACTACTGTACGATTAGGTACACTGCCTATAAGTGTTGTAGCAAGGTTTAAGTATATCCATTCTATAAATAAATAAATATCTTGTGTAAAATTGTATCGTATTTAATAGTATTTCCTGCTAAAATTTAAGCTATTTTATATACACCTCGCATAACATCAATATGGTTCAAGGCAAGCTTCCTTATGAAGAAGTGCCAGATTACGGTTTCATAACTCCAGTAAAATGGAGAGAATTTTGTGAACTTGAAGACACACCAGCAAAAAGGGTTAGTGTTATACATTTTGCTTTTAAACATGTATGGAATTACATTTTTAAATTGACGGCAACTAATGTGCTTTTTAATCCCATGCAAATTGTAAAGGAATTACGAGAAAAAGGCAGAGCAAATGCCTTGCAACAATCAAAAGATAATTACGCCCGTGTAGGTCATTCAGGTTATCGAGGCCATAAAGAAGAATGGGAGTCGGAGAAAAAAGATCCTGAAAGGCATACCATATACCACGATATCTCCAATCCTGCTGAAAGGAATTATGTACTCGGAAGGATGAAGCAAACGAAAGAATCGAAGAGGCCAATAGTTCCAGATACGAATGTTTCCCTTGTAGAGAAAATTGTAATATACTTTAAATTGATTTTATAGTGTTATTAACCTCGAATTGTTTTATAACCGATTAATTTTCTTGTTTTGTTCCAGGTTAATACATATAAAAAAGGTGATGATGCCTTGTTAGTGAATGTGGGGAAAGAACACGGCGGTAGAACCAGAGGTGTTAGCAGCACGCTAGGATATAGCAAATTCGGTAAGAAGCAAAAGGGAGAGCAATTAGTAACAATGGAAAAGGTACAGGAATTTGTGGCTAAGGAGGTGCAAAGGGTGGTGGTGGAAAGAGAAAAAACTGGATCACATGAAACTTCACATGAAACAGCTACAACACCTAAACATCATTACCCGAAAGAACATCACGACACGACAGGAAATATGCAACTGGTAGACGGACATGTCGACGAACCAGTAGACGCACTGGAAGTCTTACAGGTAGACGAACTGGAACAGGTAAACGAACAGGTGGTGTTGAATGACAAGTTTGTTGAGAGAAAACGGGGAATGGAAGATCACCCAGTTGTGGACAAGCAAGTGGAGATCTAGCGAATAGAGGTGGAACAAGATATAGTGGCTAAAAAACAGAAAGTGGATGCACTAGGCATGCGAAAAGAAGTGATTCATGAACCAAGGGTTCAAGAGCAAAGGGTCAAGAACCAACCATTTGCAGACTTGCAAAATATAAAGGTAACTGGTCTTCTTTTATTTCAAAAGCTAAATGGATAATTCAATACACATTGAAAGTATTAAATACTATACAAATAATACTTGTTGTTTTTAATTTTTATAGGACGAAGTTGAAATCTTGTTATTTAACCCACATCGTATAGAGTCTCTTGTGTGTGGTCAGGGTACACTATATCCAACTAACGAATTTACTCAAGTAAATGGGGAAAGAGTTGTTCCTTCTTACATGAAGGTGAAAATAAACAACTTTACTAAGGACAACACATCATTTAGGCTTCCAATACCATTCAAAGACTAGTCAAAAAATACGGTGAAGGAGGTTTTAGGTGATGTGGTTGGAAGTTTTGTACAATGGCCTCTCATGAAAATGACTCGCATCACCAAGGTACATGTACTGTAGAACTTACTTACCCGTTTCTTGTGTTAATCTAAGTATTATAAATTATATCTTCATTCAGGAATTGGAGGCATATGTAAATGACATCAGTGCCCAAAAAAAAAAAAAACAGTACACAGTTCAAGTGGTGACACCACAAAGACTAATGGAATTGCAACAAAAAAAGGTTTTTAATGTTTATATTCTGAATAATTTTTTTCATGTAATACTCTGTATAGTTGAATACTCTGCCAATATTTGAATACTCTGAATACTTGTATAATTTTTACTATAAATATATTTAAATTTCATGTGTGTAACTTTATAGGTGAAGACAGAAATCGTTTTGTTCCACCCCACGAGTTCAGAACCTACACCGTGCGCTAGGGGGCATATGCATCCAACCGATGAGACTACCTTGATACATGGAAAGCGTGTGCTTCCGTGCTACATGAAGGTGTCCATAAACTTTGTTTTGCCTCGATATGAATCTACATTGCTTCCAATACCAGATAAAAATCTTGAGTCTAATATACTAAAAGAGGCTATTGGAGCTATGATACAATTGCCTCTCTTGAAACTTCGTCCTTCAGACAAAAACAAGGTACATGTATAATTGCTTACATAATTTCTTGTATTGGTAAACTGAATTTAAGTGTTATTATTAATTTTGCCTCGATTGTTATCAGGATAGTGCAATGAAATCAAAGAGGGTGGGATTACAAAATAGAATAGATAAAAGCAATGTGTCTATTGGTACTTGTAGTAAGCAGGTATATATATATGCTCATCAAATTTAAGTTACATCATCATACGTATATACCTATATAATTTAAGTTATCTGATGTGGTGTTGCAGGTGCATCCACGTAACAATGGAGATTCAGGAATGCAACACCAAAAAAAGAGAGAACAATTGTATAATCGACTGCTTTCAATGGAACATCTCCTACCCAACAGATCATGTGTGTAAGCTGCGTATACTAGATGGATGAGTCGAGAAGATCCTACCACTGGTTTCACTCTTAAAGCAAATCCAGGAGTTTTTGGCGTACCCGAAGAGTGCGTAAGTACGATTGGTGCTGATGACATCATCACACTTTGGACAAGGGGATGCCTGGACTACAACATCATTTTTTCCTTCATGCAGTAAGTGCATTTAACAGTTTCATATGCACGTTTGACTATAGTTTTCAGGATTTGAGCTGACATGTTATTTTTTTTTAATTTTTTCCCGCATATTAGGGGTCTAGACAAGCTTATGAAAGTAGCTTTTACCGAACCATATGGGTTAATGAACCCTTATTATATATGTGGAATATTTATCACCTCAGACAAAAATTTTGTAATCAAGTACTTGAAGACCGCCTTCAACTCTACTCAACACTCTTTCTTAGCACCATATAATCATAAGTATGTAATCATTCCTTATATATTATTGCTTACAAAAATTTATCTTCTAACGAGTGAATTTTAATTTGCCAGTGGCCATTGGGTGTTGGTTTTTATATCTCACACTGAGTACAAGGGAATCATACTTGATTCAGTAAATAGGACTCATAAGAAGACGAAAGATGATTATCTGATCACAGACTGTATAACGCAGTAAGAATTATTTCTAAATCAATAATAGTTGTTAATTTAAATCTTGATTACATTTACATTATGTCACATTACACAATATCATTTGGTCTTTTATTTGTCTAATTTTGAATAGGGCTTGGGGTCCTTTGCAATGGAATGTAGTTAAGGTTAGTCATCCTAGCTGTCTACAAACAGTCCTCCAAGTTGTTCATCCATGTTTTCATGTTCATTACGTGTTACATGTTAAATTAATACATGTGTATAAACGTGTGTCTATAATGCAGTGCAATCAACAACCCGGCAGTTCGGAGTGTGGATATTATGTGCTCAATTGGATGCATTCGATCGTAAATAGTCGTATAAGAAAGGAAGTTATTAATATTGACGAAGTAAGTATTTTAAGTTATGAATGATTAAATTTTATCTTTAGGTATATCTTACAAAAAGCTTATATAATATATGTATATATGTAAAAATGTATATTTATATACATATATAAAATTTACAGCTATCATGGGATGAACGTTGTTTATCTACAATCGATCTCAACAATATTATGGAAAAATGGCATTTGTGGGCTCCTTTTTGATGTCTGGTATGTGTAACCTTTATGTGATCTGATATTTTGTGTCAATGGTCTTGGAGATTTGGTAATATTGTTAAAGTCCATATATTCATGCATGTTCAAATACTATTCTTTAAAAACAGGTAAAGCAAATCATGGGATTATTTGAAGAGCAGGTGGATTTTTTGTGCTGCAGGATGCTTTGCTTTGAAATGGATTAGTAAGCAGCTTATTTCATTTGTAATACCTAGATGATTTAGATTTATGACTTTTTTCATTTGTGAATGTTATGAAGATAATTTATATGTATATTTGGGTTTTCTTTATTAATAAAATTAATTACTATTTTATTCTTGTTAATCTGTTACATTTACCAGTATTTAACATTTCTGTAATTATGCAAATTCAACATGTCTACTAGCACAACCAATTCAACACGTCTAATTGATTTTTAAATTTCCGTTACAATACAACACGTCTATTTGCAGAAGTCTGTTATATTTGGTGGCAATTTGAAATATTTAATTTTTAAATTTTTAAAAATTTAAAATTTTAAATATTTTAAAAATTTTGGCGGGTTTAAAAAAATATCCCGGAACACGTCTAATTGCAAATAGATCAACACGTCTAATTGCAACTACAACAACACGTCAAATTGCAACTAGATGAACACGTCTTATTACATCTAGATGAACACGTCTAATAGAGACTAACGGAAAATACAGAACACGTCTAATAGTAAGTAACGGAACATGTTAAATTGCAACTAACAGAACACATCTAAATGAAACTAACAGACCATGTCTAATTGAAGATAACGGAACACGTCTAAAAGACACAAATGGAACAGCCTAAACTAACGATTTTACAACACGTCTAATTAATGGTTTTTAGAGCGGTTCCTTGAACCGCACTATATGAGTACACTCATTTAGAGCCCTAGCATATAGACGTGCTGCGGAACACGTCTAAAAGACCTTTTCCACACGACTAAAAGGGCCAGAATGTAGTAGTGGATAGTGCAATCAAGCTTCGAGAAAGAACAAAATTAAGGCTTGTTTTTGACCAAAACTACGCTTTGCTAAAAAATATAACTGAAACAATCTTCCTGTAAAACAAGTGATAAAAAAATCCAAACATGCTAAAATAAACAATAATAGATCCTCAAATCCCTCCTACACTTGACTTTTGCTAAAAAGAAAAATTTTGAAATTTTTGAATACAAGAGATCAAGCCAAGTGTAATAAACCCTCGAAAACTTATATCTTCCCCCCGCACTTAAGATCGTGTAATGCCCTCATTTACATGAAATTAGATAAAAAAAAATATAAATTCGAGAGGGCAAAAGTGTAAAGAAGTGGTAGAACTTCCCATGGGGTAAACGCGAAGGCGAGGTGATGTAGAATGATAATCATTAAATTCGAGCACGAATGTCAACCGTTTCAGTATCCAACTGCTTAGTTATTAACGATTCGTGAGCTCGACTTGACCCTATATTTTTATTGCCTAGTGGAGTCTTCATTCCCCACACCATCGAACGACATGTAAAACCAGTGGAAAAAGTTCCACGAATCAATAATGTGAGCTAGTCATTTACACCTCGGTGGTATATAGTATATCAGATAATTCCTTTTTTAGTTTCCCGAAAAAAAGATGACCCAAACGGAGATTCATAAATTGACTCTCCTCTGTATGTGGTTTGCAACAACGGGTTTATTCTCTTAATCAGCTCCTGTCGAAACGGATAATTAAACACCGAAAAGATCGCAGACATCTGTAAAACCCTCACAACCATTTCTACCTCAGGATTAAAATACTCATCATCATCACTCCCCCATGAATAACAACTCGACACCCAAAATTCCTCTTTATCAGCAGCTGGACTAATGATCGTACCTGTTGAAATTGATGGGGTGGCAGGTGGGGAAGTATTGGCAGACTCATTATCATCCATTAGTGCGCCAGCGTGGATACATCTCTCTAGTAGAAACATAGGAATGTCGTTATAATCCCCCGTTAAATTATATCTCTCCATAAGATACATAGGAATGTAAGCCATATCCTTAACAAAATGGTAACCTCCATCAACATCTCTCTGATCAACCTTAACGTTCAAAACTGAGTTTTCCCCTTGATACTCATTCCAACTATGGTTCATGAGGGAAGGACTCTTTATTATAAACATAGGGATATTATTAGCCTGACTTGGCTGACAAGAAGAAGGTGGGATCCACATCGGTAAATCATATGGGTGAGTCATATTTTCATCGAACTGGAACCTAGCTGCCATCAAATAGAAAAGAAAAATACAAAATAAACACAAAAACAAAAATAAGTTAAGCAAGTTTCGCGGAAATAAATTCTCACGAAAAGATCGAATAACCAAAAGTACTTAAACACCGCTCCCTGGCAGTGGCGTCCAAAAGTTGATGTGATAAATCGTACATTTAAATTAGAAACAAAAAATCTAATAAATATTATCACACTACAGGCAACTGGTCTTGATTGTGCAGTAATGGATACTAGGTAAGCTAAGTTCATTTCACATGGAGCAGATGTAACTAAAGTTTAAAACTAAGAATTATCCTAGTAAAAAAAGAGGGGGGGGGGGGGGTTATATGAAATTGAATTAAAAACTAAGAATGTACGTAAAGTAAATAAACAGAAATTTAATGGAAACAAAGGCATCCACTTAGAATCATTTCCCTTGACTATTATTTCTTTATTAAACCCGTTATAATAATTATAAATTTAGTGACTCTGTAATTGTGTGTCGATTTTTACAATTTCTTAACAAGTATTTAACCCAGGATCTGTCACTAACCTATATACAAGTTAATTCACCACTAAGTTAAATAGAAATATGACTTAGTCTAGTTTTACTCACATAAAACCAAGGCTACACTGGTGTCCCGATTCTAACCATACGCCTATAAGAAATTAGATGCAAACCAATAACCAATTATTTTCAACCACAAGTATCCCACGTATATTTACACAGTTGTCTAGATAACTCAAGGTGTTGAAACTCAAATTATATATTGTAAACTAACTGTGGTTAACTACTCAATAACTTATGAGACTAGGCCAAACCGAAAAAACTCAAACAATAATGATTCTCTTAACTAAGCTGACATTTAAAAAACTTCAAACTACTCAAGAATATAATTTAACTTAGATTTTTTTTGGTGTCCCTTCACAACCTCACAATTATCTGAGCATATCAACAGTTAAATCGCTAATTGTTAAGTTATAGTTTGGTATCCCTTATATAATTCATGGATTCCTAAACTATTTGGCCAGTCAAGATAATCAATTAGTTCAACTACTTTTTAGAAATCAACAATCTTCCTTATGAAATTAATCAATAAGTATAAATAACATTGGTTCTTCAATCAGACATCAGCTAAGCATTTTAACAATTATATAAAATCAAAGGATATACAATCCATGGCTAGGGTTCAATCATCTAAGTGAATACAAGAAATTTAGTGCCTCATAATTGATAAAGAAACAATTAAACACAAAGATAAACCATTGTATCAATCAAATAAATAAAAAAATGATACTGAATGATAAAGTGTGGCCAAAATGAATCCAAAGTGTTAAAAGCTCAAGAGCAATGATAAAAACCTATAAAATTCGAGCTAGCATCTGAAGAATTAATAATACCCTAATTAATGAGCTAAAACGTGTATTTATAGTCTAAAATTCATAACTCGACCTGGGACACTTAGTTGCTGTTTTTGTTGATGAGCCGTTGTTTCACATAACATGCTTCGAAAGCCTGATCATCCACCAAAAGTTGAAACATCGGCTTGAACCAAGTCCCATTAATGTTTCAAGAATCAAAAAGAGAACCCATCAGGATCGGGGAGATTCACAAGACCAAACAATCTTTTTAATCTCCAAACCATTGAATGGCGAGATCAGATTAATAGATATATCAATAGGCAAGCATTTAATATGGAGGATAGAGCGCGAGATCTGAATACATGGCTGATATTTGAACTTCACTTTGAAGAACTCTATAAAAAAATTTTTAACACCCAGAGACCATTCCAGTTGATACAAGTGATCATCAGTTTAAGTCTTTTTCGATTAATTAGAAAAGTGAAAATCGAGTTTTCGTCTCCAATAATGCTCCAAAGTTTTTGATAGTCTAAGCCATGTCCGTGGAATCAATTTCTTCAGGAGTAGCTGAATCTGTAAGGATTGCATAACGAGATTTAAGAATTCCAAAGTACGAATTCCATTAACGATTTCAAGGTCCAACACTTTAAGATCATTGATTAATTTGCTCCTGCTAATTGAACTATTTTCAACCGAGATTTTTTTTCCATGTTCTCACCTTCTCCTTAGCATGCTTAAGTTTGAGTTTGAATTTGAAATAAATGCTTTTATTGGTTTCATAAGGAGTATTGATCCATGTTAAGTCCCCAAAGTGATTAAGGATTTAATTATGACAAAACATCAATATGTACACTAATTGTTATGTGTGGACATCATATGTTTATTAAGTTTAGATAGCATTGTTTGCTGTGTCAAGTGTATCAGTATGCTTCTTGGTCTATCAGCACAAGATAGACAACATTCTTCAACTAACATAGGATGTATGCCCATCAAGTATAGAAGATCAAGTGAACAAGTTAAAAAACTAGAATACCACACATAGATAATTATGCTCTATTACAAGCAAAATAGTTTCCTTCGTGGTCTACATCAATGCAGAAGTAACCTTACAAGACCACGTAGAAATGCAGAAGTTTAACGTATGTGCAGACATGGGCTAATACTTTGTCAGTACCTAGGGAACCCAACATTCTATTAGTTTATTTAAGTAGTATGTCCAAACCAATTTGAGGTGTTCCTGTAAATAGCCACCAAAGAGGAAAAAGAGAGTGCACACTCTCTGATGATGTTGGCGACTCAATTACAGACATCATATGTATAGTGGACAATAGATCAATTACCTGGTTAATAGGACTTCTATATATAGATAACTCTACTACTGTAATATTTAGTGGTGTGGGTATTAATTAAATAGAGTTCAAACCTTGTAAAGCTTAAGATATCCTCTCAATCTATTTTAGGTGTAATCTGTATCAACCAACTATTTATTTCTTCTTAGAATAGTTGTGATTCTTTGAGATTTATATCAATAAAATAATAAGATGAAAATTACCCTCGACTCTTATTTTAATTACTTGTTTAAATATACCTAATTGCTACATTATCTGTTTAAAGAAAAATGAATTGTATTCACCCCCCTCTACAATACTTCCTGTTGTTAATTCGCGACCAACAACTAGTATCAGAGCTTCAGTCTTGAAAATTTCATATCTCGGATCTGAGTTTTCTAATGGCTGCATACAGTAACACAACTTATCTTGGTTCTTCCAATAGACCACCCAAGTTTGATGAAGATGAATACGAGACTTGGAGTGATAGGTTTATGTTTCACCTTGAGTCTATTGACCCACTCATGCTCGACATTGCAAACAATGGTCCATAACTCCCTGTTGAAGTTCTTGATAGTGTACCTGAAACTGCACACACTCCTGCTATTGCAGGAAGAGAAGTCATTCTTCCTCCATATAGATGTAGTGATGAGGACAAACGTTGTGCTGAACTTGACCTTAAAATTAAAACTATGATAGCTACTACATTGCCTAATCATGTGTTTAAATTGATTAAGAGGAAAACATCTGCTAAAGCTATTTTAAATTATCTTGACATCACTTATGATGGGAAAGATACGGTCAAGAAAAACAAAATCATTGCTTTAAAAATGGAATATGAGCTCTTTTTTGCTTATAAGAATGAGATTTTGAAACAGACCTTCATTAGATTTAATTCTTTTGTTGCTGACCTGGATAGCTTGAAAGTCAACTATACCGACTTTGAAAAGGTCAACAAATTTATTGACTCATTGCAAAGTGGAAACCCGTCACTAACCCCTTTAGCATAACCCACACTTTAAAGAATTTTGATATGTCATCTCTGTATGGTACACTTTGGAACCATGAGAAAGAAGAAGCAAAACTTGGATTAAATTTGAGAGAAAATTTTAAGTCTGCCCCCACCACCTCAAAATCTACTAAATCTGATGATACTGCTCTTGTTGATGCTGCTAAAAAGAAAGCACAAAAATCTTTATTGTTTTAAAAGTTGTTAGTAGAAGAAGAGTTAGCTACGGATGATGAGGATAGTGTAACTGAGTCAGAGGATAGCAGTGATGGTGATGATGTTGAAGGGATTGCTGAGGGAATGGCTTTACTGGCTAGGCGGTTCAAGAAATTCAACTGTGGTAAGAACAGAAAAACAAAGAAAGTCAGCATGAAACCCAGTGCTAGGTATGCAAGCAAGACAGTATCGGGCCCCAAATTTGAGTGTTATAATTGTGGGAAGGTAGGACACTTTGCATCTGAGTGCATGTCCAGAAAACCTTCTACACATGCTAACCCTTTTTTAAAAACTTATAAGTACAAGAACAAGTACAAAGCTATGAAGGCCGAGATGAAGGAGAACTCAAAGGCTGATAAGAAGGAGAAGAAACCAGAGAAATTGTTAGTTGTTGAATATCATCATTGGGATGAAACCAGTTCATCATCTTCATCTTCATACAGTGAAAGTGATGAAAAGTTCATTGGTTATTCACCTGGCAAAAATCTATGTTTAATGTCCAGAGAAGTTGAGGAAGTTGATGAGGAAAATAGTGATAGTACATTTTTAGCTGATAAGAGGAAAACTGACCAAAAAAGGGATTCACCTTAATTGAAATCTGAAATGCTGTATAAGGTTGATAATTTTTGAACTTATACTGATGATGAAAAAGCTGAAATGTTTGACTATCTAGGAATTGATCTCTGCAAAGGCAGCAAACGTGAAGAAGTTTTCAAAAACCAGTTCAATGAACCAGCAGAAGCAGCATTTATGTGTATTAAAAACCAGTTGAAGAAGTTTTCAAAATTATGCTTTACAATCTCTTCACTCAGAAGCAGCAGAAGTCAAGAACTAGTTCAATGAACTTAAAAAGGTTGTAGCTTCTTTGTGTATTAATGAGCAGGTATCTGCCCAGGTAGAAGCTTTCTTTAAAAGTTTCAAAACTAGTAACTACATTCACATAACCTAAGGGTGCGGGTGGTAGTTTAACAGTAAACATAGTTTGAAAACTTAAGCTTTTACCTATATCCCTCAAAACTAATTTCCCCATTTACCAATCAGTTAACACACATGCAGTTTCTAAAAATGGTCTACCTAGAATCATCGGTACAACCTTATTCGCAATCATACCAACGACTACAAAATCCGCAGAAAATTCTAATTCACCAAACTTATTGACTAAATTTTCAATAATCCTTACGGGTTTATTAACTGACTGTTCTATCAATCTAACCCTCGAAGTAGTTGGTTTAAGTTCACCTAAGTTTAAAGACTTAAAAACATCTTCCTTTGGCTTTTCGGATCGAATTCCTTTCGGGTATGGAGTAGGTGGCTTGTACTCATTCACTTCTGGTGCAAATTTCACTCCTTTTTAAACTTTAAACTCAGGAGACTCGGTAGTATCCAACTTGTGAACATCTGAAGTATCGCCCGTCATCAATGACATTAAATAGTTACCATACTAGGGCATTATATCACCACTTCGAATCCCATCTTCTTCAAAAGTTGTTACATTCTTCACACTTTCTACACGCTGATATGGCCGAAACGGACAGTTTTTATTCGCGCGGTGTCGTCAGGCCGCGGCTCGCCAGGATCAGCCACTCGTGGGAGGAAGGTACTGTTTTAAATTTATATTTAGCGGGGCCTAAATCTTACTACTCCTTATAAGTAAGGGAAGTATGACCTAGAGTCATATTTTTGAGATATCAGTAGAATCGAACCTATATTTAAGCCTAAGATAGTTAGGGAGTAGTGAATATTTATTTTTGGGATTTTCTAATTTATAAGACAGATAAAGTAAATACGATAAAATTCGTAATTCATATAAGGTTAAAGTGAGTGCATACCATGACTTCATCAGTTATTCTGCCGAGATTATGGAATGCTGGCTCATGAATAGGCAGATGTTTTGTATTCATTACACTGGTCCTAAATGCCCCTATCATAAGACATGTCACTGGGTACTCCGTTAGGATTGAAGATTCTGAATAGAAAACAACGTCCCTTACCCCCGACGCCCGTGCAGTCTGACTACATGCATACACATTCAGACGGCTCATCCAATTGAGCGACTAGGTTGGGTGACGTATTAACATTCCAAAATGGTCTAAACTTTCTTAAGCATAATAGAATACATGGTTTACCATATCCGAGAGATGTGATGTGTTTCAATGCTTTCGTTAACGATTGGTAAAAGATAGTTAGGCCCTTAAAAAGAGTTCAACCATTAAGAACACCATGGCCAAATCAAGCTGACTTCCATGAACACATTCGGTTATCCTAACGGTCCAATCCTTTATGTGTCTAAACAAACAGTTCCTTAATTAACTAAGAATCCCTCAAGTGAGGTGCAATGCTTGAGACTGCATTATGGTGCAGTGTACTGGTCAACACTAACCGGCTTACATGGCCTTACTTAGCAGAGGTATAGTTTACAACATGAAGCGACCCGTCCTAATCCATAAGGACGAATACAATAACATATGATTACATCGCGAGATATTTGGCCTCTATATGATACATTTTACAAACGTTGCATTTGTTTTTAAAAGACAACCTTTCATTACATCAAAAGTTGACATCATGCATACCATTTCATAATATATCCAACTATAATTGACTTAATATTAATCTTGATGAACTCAACGACTCGAATGCAACGTCTTTTGAAATATGTCTTGAATGACTCCAAGTAATATCTCTATAATATGCAAATGTACAGCGGAAGATTTCTTTCATACCTGAGAATAAACATGCTTTAAAGTGTCAACCAAAAGGTTGGTGAGTTCATTAGTTTATCATAACAATCATTTCAATATATTAATAGACCACAATATTTCATTTCCAATTCTCATAAATATACATCCCATGCATAGAGACAAAAATCATTCATATGGTGAACACCTGGTAACCGACCTTAACAAGATGCATATAGAATATCCCCATCATTCCAGGACTCCCTTCGGACATGATAAATTCGAAGTACTAAAGCATCCGGTACTTTGGATGGGGCTTGTTGGGCCCAATAGATCTATCTTTAGGATTCGCGTCAATTAGGGTGTCTTTTCCCTAATTCTTAGATTACCAGACTAAAAAGGGGCATATTCGGTTTAATAATTCAACCATAGAATGTAGTTTCGATTACTTGTGTCTATTTCATAAAACAGTTATATAAACAGCGCATGTATTCTCAGTCCCAAAAATATATATTGCAAAGGCATTTAAAAAGGGAGCAAATGAAACTCACAATACTGTATTTTGTAGTAAAAATACATATGACGTCATTGAACTAATGTAAGGTTGACCTTGGATTCACGAACCTATATCATTTATATATTTATTAATACACATAATCGTAATTCAACAAGTGTATACATATTATTTTATGTATTAAGATTAATATTCTTATATATATATATATATATATATATATATATATATATATATATATATATATATATATATATATATATATATATATATATTTTTATTAATACTTATATTACGTTATGATACTTATTTGATATTTAGTTAGGGTTATTGGTAAAAATGAAATTTTTATGTAGTTTTAGTATACTTTATAAATATATATATATATATATATATATATATATATATATATATATATATATATCTTTTGTTTTTGTAAAATTATTAGTTGTAGTAATACTAGTTTAACGATGATAATAATACTGATACTAGTACCTTTAATACAAGTGGTAATTTTACTAATAATGATAAAGAAAAAATAATAGTTTTAGCAAAAATAGTATTTTTAGTAGAAATGGTAAGTTTATTAATAATTATCATTTTAATAGAAATTTTAATAATCATAAAATTAATAATACTAAAATTAATGTTAAATGGTACTTCTAATACTAATATCAATAATAATGATACCTAATGATATTAATAGTAATAGTAACTATACACATGATAATATTAATGATACTAATAATAATTCGCATAAAACTAATAATAATTCTTTATAATCATACTTAGTAATAACTATAATGATATTAATATTAATTATATTATTGATAGTAATAATAACATAATTGTAGTGATAATAATAATATTAATAATAACAATTATAATACTTGTAATTGTGATAATAATAGTAACAATACTAATAATACTTATAGTACTAGGGATAATAATAATACTAGTAATAATGATAATAACTAAAATCATAATAATAAAAATGGTAATTTTGTTATAAATCGTAGTGATGATATTAGTAACAATATTGACATATTAATAATAATACTAAATTATAATACTTCAAATTGATAATAGTTAGTAATAACAATATTAATAATACATGGTAAATAATAATAATTATAAGATTAATAATAATAAAAATAACAATAATGATAAAAATAATAATAATGATAATAATAATAAATAAACTACCTCTTGAAACTTTTTCAAAAAAAAGTTTCGCCTTGGATGGGACTCGAACCCGAGACCTCTCGAAACCCGACATAACCTCCCAGCCATCACGCTGCTACTTATCTTTCTGATATATTCTACCCGTTAATTCATATAACACGTTTTAATTTTTCATTCATGTTCATCTTCCTCTTCACTGAATAATTCGACCCAGATTCAATTCAACTATTAAAACGTTTTACTTAATTAATCTTAAGATACAGCAATGTGCAGGGATTATTTAGATTAATTAAAATAACAAAAAAACAATTCATATACTTCGCTGTGACAGAAAAAAACACGACATAAAAACAATTTCAATTTCGACATTCAAGTACGTTTGAGACAAAATGTAAAACAAGAAAAAGGTGCTAACTTGCTATTAGAAACTTTCGGTAACCTCAATTGATCCTTAAAACAACGAATTGAAATCAAATTTTGTGATGAACAAAATTGTTGACTTTTTGAAAACAAACTTTGACTCGAAAATTTGAGTTCGTTAGAAAGAATTGGGGTTTTAGATTTTGCAGATAGTTTAAAGTGAAGATTTCAAACATCATTGCATTTATAGATTTTAGAATTAGTTTGAAGTTCACGGTATTGCAAAAAAATAAAACGAACAGAGCAGGTTACCTTCTGTTTTTCCCTATCTGATTTAATTCGAAAAATTTTGATTCTGTAAAAGATAATGGTAGTTGTTATTGATAATGTAGGTTTACTTGTAACACTTTTTACTGAATTGCATCATTTATCTAGTCAAATTGCTCGACAAAATTTGCGGTTCAAGGACAGAAATATAATAGAAAAATAAAAAGGAGAGATTGATATCTAACGGTTTTTGGCTTTGTCCAGATGATTTGATCCTGATGCGTACAAATATTAGACAGAAAACAAACTAACGTTAGCTATGAGAACGATTGCAAATAGGATACAAAATTCTTTGCAATTATTTATATCTTTAATCGTATTTATATTTTTATATTTATTTATAATCCGTATAAATATTTACTTATATACCTATACCTGTATTTAGTATATGTATATGTATATGTATTTAACTATGAGCTGTACATACTAGTATCCATATATTTGTATTTATACCCATAATTGTATATCTTTTATTGTTATATTTTTATATGTATAAATTATAACTATTCTTATTAATAAATGTAATTATAATAGTAATATTCTTTAATATTATAAATAATAGTAGTATAAATATAATTGTACTAGTAATAATATTATTACTAATGATAATAATTATTATGAACTATATAACAATAACATTATTATTAACAATAATACTAATTTTTATTAACAATGATACTAATAATAATGATATTCAATATTAATGAGAATGATAACAAGTAATGATAATAATCATAATACTATATTAATTATAATAATTAATTATGTTATTAATAATGATAATTCTATTAATAATAATATTGTAACAATTTATATATATCAATTTTCCAATTTGTATTAATAATAATTTTGATATGAATACTGGAATTACTATAATATTTATTTCTAACATGAAATTTTAATATGTTATTATTATCAATTATTAATTTTATCCTATTTACTAGTTATCTAATGTATAAAATATTTAATTATTATATATTTTAGATATTTTACAATATACATATACATGTAATATTATAGATGTCATATATATATTCATTTCAATAACAAGTTAATTATTTTATATATTATTTTTGTATCTTAATTCCAATGATTAAAGTATACTTTATTAATTTCTAAAATATTATATACATACTTATATTTATATTTGTATATATATAGCTATTTACATATTTATTTTCACACAATCGTTCGTGAATCATCGGGCATAGTCAAAGGTCAAATGATTTCATATAAACCGTTCAAAATTTTCGAGACTCAACATTACAGACTTTGCTTATCATGTTGGAAACATATAAAGATTAAGTTTAAATTTGGTCTAAAATCTCCGGGTCGTCACACAACAACCGCTGTGCTTCAGCGTGCACGTACGAAGTTTGTATGCTTGGTGACTACACTAGCATGGTCTAGGACCGACAATGTACTAAGGGTCTAGTCAGATGTTTCACTACGAAAGAGGCCTTAATCGGAATCCAAAGCTCGATAGACTTACTACAACCGGTGTGCCTCGATCGATCTTACATTGTATCCGATAGACTTCTCTTACCAAGGGGTGACACAGATAGTGTACTCTGAATTGGGGTCGCGACTTCCCAATAACAGAGCCTATAACTACGTTCTATTAGTTGGAAAAGCGATTGAGTTTAAAGCATAATCGGAAAGCATTTCAACAGCATACACAGACCATAATATTATTTTGGCATTATAACTGCTTACATCATAGCATACACTAAAGATAACTACTCGCTAATCTTGGCAACAATATCATAAAACATTATATAAGATAAAGGATAGAAGTACCAGCAGATTAAATGAGTTCCGAATACAAAAGTGACAACTTCAAGACTCCAGACCGCTCCTGATACAATCTTCAGCGTTCTTCTCCGGGTACTCGGTTTCCCGCACGGATAGCTTTTCGATTTTGGAATTGGTTTGAAGTTCACGGTATTGCAAAAAAATAAAACGAACAGAGCAGGTTACCTTCTGTTCTTCCCTATCTAATTTAATTAGAAAAATTTTGATTCTGTAAAAGATAATGGTAGTTGTTATTAATAATGTTGGTTTACTAGTAATACTTTTTACTGAATTGCATCATTTATCTAGTCAAATTGCTCGACAAAATTTGTGGTTCAAGGACAGAAATATAATAGAAAAATAAAAAGGAGAGATTGATATCTAACGGTTTTTGGCTTTGTCCAGATGATTTGATCCTGATGCGTACGAATACTAGACAGAAAACAAATTAACTTTAGCTATGAGAACGATTACAAACAGGATACAAAATTCTTTGCAATTATTTATATCTTTAATCGTATTTATATTTTTATATTTATTTATAATCCGTATAAATATTTACTTATATACCTATACCTGTATTTAGTATATGTATATGTATTTAACTATGAGCTGTACATACTAGTATCCATATATTTGTATTTATACCCATAATTGTATATCTTTTATTGTTATATTTTTATATGTATAAATTATAATTATTCTTATTAATAAATGTAATTATAATAGTAATATTCTTTAATATTATAAATAATAGTAGTATAAATATAATTGTACTAGTAATAATATTATTACTAATGATAATAATTATTATGAACTATATAACAATGACATTATTATTAACAATAATACTAATTTTTATTAACAATGATACTAGTAATAATGATATTCAATATTAATGAGAATGATAACAAGTAATGATAATAATCATAATACTATATTAATTATAATAATTAATTATGTTATTAATGATGATAATTCTATTAATAATAATATTGTAACAATTTATATATATCAATTTTCCAATTTGTATTAATAATAATTTTGATATGAATACTGGAATTACTATAATATTTATTTCTAACACGAAATTTTAATATGTTATTATTATCATTTATTAATTTTATCCTATTTACTAGTTATCTAATGTATAAAATATTTAATTATTATATATTTTAGATATTTTACAATATACATGTAATATTATAGATGTCATATATATATTCATTTCAATAACAAGTTAATTATTTTATATATTATTTTTGTATCTTAATTACAATGATTAAAGTATACTTTATTAATTTCTAAAATATTATATACATACTTATATTTATATTTATATTTATATTTATATTTGTATATATATAGCTATTTACATATTTATTTTCACACAATCGTTCGTGAATCATTGGGCATAGTCAAATGTCAAATGATTTCATATAAATCGTTCAAAATTTTCGAGACTCAATATTACAGACTTTGCTTATCATGTTGGAAACATATAAAGATTAAGTTTAAATTTGGTCAGAAATCTTCGGGTCGTCACACAACAACCGATGTGCTTCAGCGTGCACGTACGAAGTTTATATGCTTGGTGACTACACTAGCATGGTCTAGGACCGAAAATGTATTAAGGGTCTAGTCAGATGTTTCACTACGAAAGAGTCCTCAGTCGGAATCCAAAGCTCGATAGACTTACTACAACCGGTGTGCCTCGGTCGATCTTACATTGTATCCGATAGACTTCTCTTACCAAGGGGTGACACAGATAGTGTACTCTGAATCGGGGTCGCGACTTCCCAATAACAGAGCCTATAACTACGTTCTATTAGTTGGAAAAGCGATTGAGTTTAAAGCATAATCGAAAAGCATTTCAACAGCATACACAGACCATAATATTATTTCGGCATTATAACTGCTTACATCATAGCATACACTAAAGATAACTACTCGCTAATCATGGCAACAATATCATAAAACATTATATAAGATAAAGGATAGAAGTAATTGTAGATTAAATGAGTTCCGAATACAAAAGTGACAACTTCAAGACTCCAGACCACTCCTGATACAATCTTCAGTGTTCTTCTCCGGGTACTAGGTTTCCCGCACGGAGTCGAAGGCCTTGAGAATATGATTAATATTGTACAAGAGAGAGAGAAAGAAGTGAATTGAAGTGTGTGTTGGAATGAATGACAAAGACCCTTTAAATAGACTAGGATTTTGTCAAAATACGGCTGGCAGGCCGTAAGGCAGGACGTATGGTGGCCCGTATTTGGCAGCCCGTTTGACTGGAAGCCCATTTCTTGGGGGCGTTTGCTGGGCCGAGTGGCAGGCCGTACCTCATACTGGCAGGCCGTATGGTAGGCTGTATGGTAGGCCGTATCTGATGCTGGTCAGCCTTGATTCCCTGGATCGCAACTTGATTTCTTGTCTTTCACCGTTTTCAATCTAGAATCTTTGTTTTAGCTCCGATTCTCTTGATTATTTTTGCACCGCCTTCGTAATTACTTGTTCTTCAATTCTAATAGATGAAGTGGGTATTTTTTTGACAAAGTTCGAATCTTTCATGTTTTTGGGCCTTAATACCGGGGTGAAAACGTGACTTTTTAGCCGATATCACACGCACTCCATCAACACTCTTATATGGAGTGTAATCCGCCATGTCAGAATAATCTGTTAAAAAAGAATCACCAAACTCAGTATGAACAGTACGAATCTCCATCTGATCCTCAAATTCATCCTTATCGTCTTCACATCCCAAAGTATAGATTAGATCAAACCCATCGAAATCACAATCCTCGGAATTAGATATGACATTAACCTGCGAATAATGAGAAACCAGACGTTTCTTCTTCTTTTGAGGACCATGTGAAGTACCAACATTCTGGTTTCCAACAACATGATGATTTGGGTTAACTCGGATATTATATGGAAGAGTACCAGGTGGTCTCTTCGATAAAAACTGTGAAAACCTCCCCATCTCTCTCTCAAGAATCTGAATAGATGACTATTGATTCTACATTTGTTGTTTCATCATCTCTTCTCTTTCCTCTATTTTAACCATGTAGCTCCTAATCAAATTCTCTAAACCAGAATTGTTTACCTGCAACTGGTAGTTCTGTTGATAGTGATTTTGGTTAAACTGGTGTTGGAAGTTTTTGTTGTAGAACCCTCGTGGTCCATTCCTTTGATAACCCGAACTACCCTAAAACTGATTACCTGCATAATTAATCTGATCAATCATCAGCCTATCATTAATATCAAAGTCTTTTGTCAAATGAGGACCTTTTTCATCTTTCACAACCCATTTGCATAGAAACCACCTTCTTATTTAACTTCTCAAACTCTCTACCAAAAGTCTTCAACTGATTTGACAAAGAAGCAAGAGTCATACCACTACCATCATCTTCTTTATAAACACTTCAAACAGTCTTCTTCATTGGAATACTCCTAGATGATGACGACCATTTGGAAGTGTGCTGGGACATATCTTCTAAAAGCTGGTACGCCTGATTTGGTGTCTTATAAACAAACACTACTCTAGCGTAAGAGTCTAAGATACTCCATGTACGCTCATCAATGCCCTGATAAAATATCTGAACAATCGGACCAACCTTTAACCCGTGTTGAGGATAGTCTCGTAACATCTTCTTCAACCTTTTGCATGCATCATGTCAAGATTCATCAAACTTATGAGAAAATGAATTGAGCTCAGCTTTCAACCTTGCAACCTATACTGATGGAAAATATCTGCTAATGAACTTGTTGTGAAGATTCGTGTAAGTAGTAATAGAATTGGATGGTTGAGATTTCAACCAATCCATCGTGTCTCCCGTTAGAGAATAAGGAAAAATTCTCAATTTGAATGCATCGGTGCTTGCATACTTTTACTTTACTACCTAAAAAGCTCATAAAACTGATCAATGTGCTCGAATGCATTACCGGTTCTCCCGTCAAACATATTCTCCCTGACCATGCGAATAAATTGAGGCTTAACCTTAAAGTTGTCATCCATAATATCTGGTCGTCGTATCGGAGGTGGAAGTGCAGGCGATGCAGCTTGCCTGACACTCCACATCGATTGATCATTAGTTACCGTCATCGGTGACTCCTTTTTAACAAACTCAAAATCCAGAATATAAAAGGGTAATGTAGTAAAACCCTCTAAAATTAACTGTTCCACCTTAACCTTGCCGTGCGTGTGATAAACTCTAGACGTACCAGTGTTTAGTTGTACCTAACCTACGATTACACCACAGCAAACAACAACGCGTAAACCCAAACAAAAATAACAAAAAGTAACTTTCGTAAAAACAATTCACACGAAAGGACCAAAAAACTAAAAGCTTTAAATACAAAACTAGCACCGCTCCCCGACAGCGGCACCAAAAGTTGATGAGGTAAAACCACACCTAAATTTAATGCACTAAACTAAATGGTTTTAACACTCGAATCTGGCAACTATTCCTGATCAATGTAGTAATGTATTTAGTAAGTTCAGGTTTGCCCACAGAGAGCTGTTGATTAAGATTTAAAAACTAATAATTATTCTAAAGTAAAAACTATAAAAGTGGGAGTTTTGTAATTAAACTAAATACGAAAAGTAAATAAACGAATAACCAGATGGATGAAGCAGTGTTCACTCAGATGGTTCATTAATTACGTTGATTGTTCTTTCAATTAAAGCCGATTAAATGTCTGATAAATTATAACTCAATCAATCAAACTTGACTAACTCACATTAATCCCGTTCAAACAATCAAATCATAAATGATTAAACTATTATGATCCAATCTAGGTTAAACTCACATAAAACCTTAATTACTATGATCACTCGAAGTAACTACATGAACGTGTTATCTAGATACGAATTAATCACCATTCACACTCACATGTAAATGTCTAGATCTCCTAAGAGTTGAAGCATAATTTGTTTATCACTAATGAACTCACGTAAACTAGTCAACAAAGTATGTAATTAAACCAAAGTAACCAACTCGCATAATAATGGATCTTTTGATTAAACAAAATATTCATAAACCAATAAAATAAAGCTATTAAGATTTGGTCCATATTAAAATCACTTAAAATCCTAACTACAAAGATCACTCAATGTAATTACACGATTATGATGTCAAGCTACAAATTAATTATCGCATAAACATTCAATTCAATCACTTGAAATCAAATACCTACACACCTAGATCACTTAAAGTTTTAAAGTACATATTAGCTATTACAATTTATCTCACAATAACTAGTTAATAACATGTATAATCAAATTAAAATAGCAAGCAAGCATAACAATGGTTCTTTGACCAAACTTAATTAAACCAAATCAATCAAACCTTAAATCCATAAACATAAGAACAATCCAACAATCAAAAGCTAGTACCTCTGAGCAAACACTAAAGGGTTTTAGCCTAACATGCTAGAAAAATCAACCAAACAATTGTAACAATGAAAAACAAAGTACCAATGATATTTAATGATCAAAGATTGAAGCTTTATGTTGAACCCATTTTAATTTGGTGAAGATGGGTCTTTAAAGCTCCAAAATCATCCTAGAAATGCTCTCCTAAAATTGAAATGAATGCTGACATATAGATGTGGTATGGCCGACACAATCTCGTCATCATGAGATTTTTTTCACTGTGGACCTCGCGATCCCGAGGTATGGAAAATCTGGTCTCGCGGTCGCTTTTCTCTTTCTTGGTTCGTGAACTTTCCTTCGACTTGCACCTCGCGACTGGTGACCAAAACCTCGCGATAGCGAGACCTGAAACTCCATTTTTAGCTTGAATAATCACTTTAACTTTTTGGTGTTAACTCGGGTTCGAACCTAGAACTTAATACTCAATATTTTTCCTTCGAAACACTTAGAAACCATCAAAAATCACCAACTCTCAACCAAAACATCTCCTTGACATAAAAGGCTTATCCTTAACTATAATATTCATAAAATAATCAATCCTTAATATAAAACCAACGAAATCGAACCCAATATTGCGAGATAATATAGTGTAACCTGAGCAATATGACTATTTCAAATTAAGTTCAACCATTTCCAATTTCACAAACAAAAATGCTCAAGGTATCCAATCTTTAGAAATCGGTTTAAACATTGTTCGTAAGATCATAAAGACCCATAATACATCCAAAACAAATCATTTCAGATCATAATTAACCCATTACAAACAAAGTAGCAAAGTTGACCCAAATGAGATTTATCACAACATAGACACGAGCATGGTATTTGGGACTATCTACCCAAATCAAAATCAAAGTCTCATAGTCCGTCAAGTTCTTCAAACATGCTAACCATCAACCTTACCCTTATCTTTCTTTGCACACAAATCTATAAAGGATTAAACAAATGAGAGGTTAAGTAAAAGCTTGCTGAATGCAACAAACATATACTTATGCACATAAGTCACACCACGAGCATAGACATTACACATTCAACTAAACATACATCACTTACACAATTAGGCATATGAACAAATATACACATCACCATACATGCACTATTAACAAGAAATAATACAAATGGATAACCATATCACCGATCACTTTTCGACATGAGACTCTATGTGAACCGACATTTGGTAAAATTCGTGATCACCAACACCCGTCGACGAACGACCTCGAGTGAACTCGACTCACAGTTATTTCACTATCATCTACGTGTGGTATTCGACAAACAAAACATGTGAATCCTGACAACGGTCACTTCACTACCACCATCCATCACAACCTATGTACACACATATATGGTTGTTTAACTCACCATGAATCTTTTTAGAAACAATGCCCGTTAATCAAAATCTTTTGATGTAAATCACCTATAACATACAATAATTCAAGCTTTATTACAACTATTGATAACACCCAAATTATACATATTTTTTATAAACATTTTAAGGCGTTAACTTTGTATTTAAACATCATTATAAGTACTTTTACATATAAAAGATGATAAATATTATAAAAAGGTATTTTGATATATTTGTTTAGTGAATATGATTAAACAGGATAAAAACAGTAAAAAAAGCAGAAAATACAGTGAAGCCGCCGGTTGAAATGAGTAAAGCCGCCGGCTGGAGTGAAGAAATTCCAGAAAGTCCAAAATCAATCCAGAAATCAAAAGAACTTGAAGTCCAAGAAAAAACACAAGGTTAGCCGTCGGCTTCATCACCTTAAGCCGCCGGCTAGATTGAAGATTCTTATACGTAACGCCCAAGTCAAGCTAAATAAGGAAGCAAATCTCTTTCAGATTGTTAGAGACAAAGCCACCGGATAATTCATCCTAAGCCGCCCACTAGACTTGCAGAAAGGAGGTTTCTTGAGCTTTAAGAACAAGTAAACGCGTAGAAGAATTAACCGACTTAAGGTTTAGCCGCCGGCTAAACCTATACTAACTGACGGCTAGAATTGATTTTTCTAACCCTATAAATAGATGATGAATTTTCCAGTTTTCATATATGTATTCAGTTTTAGGCTTAGCCTCAAAAATTTAAGAATTCTTTTAGGTTTTAGTTTATCTTTCAAGTTATAATCAAGCAATATTTCATTCAATTCAAGTTTCTTTTTACCTAATTATGGTACTTCGTATTTTATATTCGCATATGTCATATTTAACGTTTACTTTACTGTTTTACGTTTTTGTTTGTCTACCATTATGAACTAGACGTTCATAGTGGTTCTGGAACGAAAACTAAACTGTTTGAGAATTAGAGATAAAGCCGCCGGCTGTGAGTCTCTGATGTTAAAGCAGAGGAGTACGAAATAGTTATATTTTTACTACGAAATACTATTAAATACGATACAATTTTACAAAAGTTATTTATTTATTTATAGAGTGGATATACCTAAACCTTGCTACAACACTATAGGCAGTGTACCTAATCGTAAAGTAAATGACAATAATTAAAATGCGATAAATTAAAGTGTGATAAATAAAATGACGGTAAAATAAAATTGCGATAATTAAAAGTACGATAATTAAAAATGCGATAAGATATAAAATAAAGGAATTATCCTTATTTAAACTTCCGTAATCATGATGTTCGACGTATTGATTTTAATTTATTACCATAGGTTAATTGTCCTTTGTCCTGGATTATTCGATATGTCCATACGGTTTTGTACATAATAGTCCATCAGTCATAAATATAAAGTGTGAGAGTCTTCGTCAAATTATCCTTATACTCGAAGTCAAATATTCCAACTAATTGGGGATTCGATCTGTAACAAGGTCTTAATACTTTATTAAATGAATACACCAGGTTATCGACTGCGTGTAATCTAAGGTTTTACTACTTTGTTAACAATTACACCAATTACCCTTGAATGTAATCCACCCCTGTTTTAATGAGTCCATTAACTATTAATCCATTCCCGTGTTCGGTAAAATGAACGATAATTCGTATTTATAGATATCCCGCCCACCGTACCCGATTAAGCGTATGTGGTTATATATAGATACGTCAAATTGTAATCTTTATATTAAATTAACAAGGTATCGTTTAGTTAATATAAAGCCCATTAATAGCCCATAGTCCAATTTCCACAAGTGTCATTCTTTTGTCCAAACCCCAATTATGGTACAAAGCCCAATTACCCCGTCTTTAATATTTAGCCCAACATCACGATTACTTCGATTTAGATAAGCATAATAATAACTTAGCTACGAGACATTAATTTAAAAAGGTTAAAAATAACTTACAATGATTAATAATAGCGTAGCGTTACACGGACAGAATTTCGACTTACACACTTATAACATTCGCTAACATAACCTTATTATTATTAATCTTAAATTAAAATTAAAATTATATATATATATATATATATATATATATATATATATATATATATATATATATATATATATATATATATATATCGTGAGAGAGAGAGATTGAATTGAAAAAGGTGTAAAAAATTCGTCCAGAACTCGTGCTTTTTATAGAATGTGGGCAGCTACAGGACTCCATGCGATCGCATGGAGTTTCTTCTTTATGGCCATGCGATCACATGGCTACTTAGGACAGCTCATATTACTTTGTTTTCTTGTTTGCCGACGATTTTAATATATAATATAATATATATATAATTTTAAGAATTAATTATATATTATATTATATTCATGTGCATAGTTGACTTGTAATTTTTAGTCCGTTGTGTCGCATGTTGAGAGTTGACTCTGGTCCCGGTTCCGGATTTTCGAACGTCCTTGCGTACAATTTAATATCTTGTACTTTGCGTTTTGCGGCTCATACTCTTGTAACTTTTAGACGTTTCTTATCAATAAATTGAACCTCTTGGATTGTACTTTGTACTTTTTAGCTTTTTGGTCGTTTGCGTCTTCAAATCATCGAATATGTCTTTTGTCTTCACCTTTTAATATTTAAACGAATATTACTTGTAAATAGAACAATTGCAACTAAAAGTTTGTCTTTCTTGAAGGATAATGCTATGAAATATATGTTCGTTTTTAGCATTATCAAATATTCCCACACTTAAGCATTGCTTGTCCTCAAGCAATATAGTCTTAAAATAAAAATACTAGAATCACTTCTTTATTCTTCACACTTTGTACATCAGTGATTTCGATTTGGCGGTATGAACAATGATAGTAACGTTGTGGTTTACAGTCCCACATGACAATGAAAATTTAGATCCTTTAGGAAATTAGATCTTTATGAAAACATTTGATCTTTTGAAAATTCAATCTAGCTTTTACCCTAGATGAGTTTCATTGGAATAACCCTTCACCGGTGTTTGCAAATTGTGGGTTTCGTGGGTTTCAGATTTGAAAATTTTAGCTCAAAACTTATGGTTTTGCCACTTGCTAACCTTGTATTGGGAAAGCAACACGTCCAGTATACTTGCTCCGTATATTACCTTTCGATAAACTACCCTCCGGTTGTAAAGGAAAGCGTTGAACAAGCAACTGTTAAGGCAATGTCCCGTGACATGCTTTTGATTATGGTCTATATCGTGTCGGATGCAATTACTATCCTTTGTAGGAGCAATAGTAAAGATCACCCTATAGTTTTTCGATTTGGCACAAGGTCCTGACTTCGACCATGCTATGCAACCACCGTTCTTACGGTTGACACCCGATTTGATTCAGGTGACCTAATGAATTCCAGGTGAATTCCTAGGATTTTACGTTTAATGGTAATTAACGCAAGTAAAATAGGTTTTCAGAAAACAAATCGGTTTTATTTTGATCAAAATATTTTCTCGTTCAAGCTCGAGTTTAGATATCATCAAATATCATGAGTTTGTAATTCTCAATCTTTAAGGTCAATATCAAGGATTGAGTAATATCAGTCTTAAAAGCTGATTTTTAATCTTTAAGGAGATTATCCTTTCTGGGGGTCTGATTCATTAGTCTTATCAACCTAATTTGCACGGCGCTCTCCTCATTTTACGAGACAGATCCTCTCATGGTTAGGATAAGTCTGGCCACTTGGAGACCCTGTTTGATGTTGAGGTCCGTGGATTTCCTGCTGATTTTGGAGATGACTTTTCTAGATTTTTCTTCAACCTACAGCTGGTCTGGACGACAACTTCCTGACCTAAATCAAGAAGCGCGTGTCTTTTTCGGAAGACTTTACTTCCTTTTAATGATGGAATTGATTTATCGTGTAGATCCATCTATTCTTTCAAAGGTATTACAATAAATCGGGTAAAACTGATTAGTTTAGTTCAAAGCAAAAGTATCTTCAATTATTTGTACAAAAATATGTAATATATGTTTTAAATAACTTGGTAAATTTTTCCCACACTTGGCTTTTTTTTTCCTTTCTTTGCCTTTTTATTTTCCTCTATTTCATTTTAAATGAATTCTAACATTTTGGGTTGTTTCTCAATTTTTGTTATTTCTGAGGTAACAATAATTTCGGTGTTAATACCTAGTTTTATCGTTCATAAATATGTATAAACATGATTTTGAATTCATTTAGTTGAAAATTTTTAAAATTTTTACTAGAATTGGGTAGTCAGTATATAAGACTAGGGATATTCTTTATTATCATAGAGCACTAGATTCTAATACAACTACTGCGTTACTAGTATTTTTAATGGTAACTAAGTGTTTAAATTTAAAATTTTAAAAATCTGAAAGAATTTAACCCCTTCCCACAGTTAAGATCTTGCAATGCCCTCATTTGCAAGAAATCAGTAACGATTTAAATTATTGAGGGTGATTAGCGTAAAAAGATGATTAAGATTTTACCAAAGTTTCCAAACATATTGGATTTTTTTTATATAAAATCTTTGATAATAAAACAATTAATTAAATTTAAAATTTTGTTTTCGTTTTTATTTAGGATGAGGTTGTTTCGGAACTTTTACCTAGTCCGTCCCCTGACAAAATTTTAAAATTTGTCATTTTAAAGCAATTGTTTTAAAAGCAAAGATTTTTAGGTTTTTTTTTTAAATGTTTTTGGCATACTTTAATTCAATAAGATTAAAAATAATGATAATAAAATTTCTCGTCCCGCCCTCGGGTAAAGCAATTTCGGTTCAATGACCTAGTCTTCAACTCACGACGAATTTTAAATATCCAATTTTTAACTTAATGAAATAAAGTAAATTTTTGTTTTTAAATTCACACCAAACTTAAATTTAAAATGCATAAAATTAAATATTCATATTAATATTATTAATATTTTTATACATTAATTTTACAAACTTATATTGAAAATATTAATTTTTAAAATATTTAAAAACTTAAATATATTGGTTGTAAAAATTTACAATAATAATTTAATATTTATATATTAATTTTAAAAACAAGGTAAAAATTAAAATTAAAAATCTTTTTGGTCTTTTATCCCACTTTAATCAATCAAATATCATCCAAAATATACGTCCCTCTTTTGGGTAAAGTAATTTCGGCTATTTTACCTAGTTTTACTCCTAACGAATTTTTGAAATATTTTTGATTGATTGATTAAAGATATTTATACCTTATGAATAAACGGTAAATTTCGCAGTGATGTAATAAATTTTTGTATGATATCAATAATTTCGGTTTCGCATACCTAATTTTATTGAATATCAATTTAATACTTTATAGCGAACGATTCAGCGTTTATTATCAAAAGGTTAAAAGCAAATAAATAAAAACAAATAAAAACTGTACATACTTACCTGTGAGAAAGAATTCTCAGAGACCTGCTTTAGCTGACTCATAGGAGAGTCGTGTGATTTGGTTTTCCATAGCTACATAAGCGTAACCTCGATTCTTCAATAACTTTTCTTCTAAACATATGAACGGTCCTTCTCTGCATAGAGTAACAAATTCGGTATTTGAATATGTTTGATTGTCTGAACATTTACCTTCGTGTGACCATTTTCCGCATTTATGACATCTTTCAAGGTGTCGTACTCTTCTTTTTGTTGCGGATTTTGATTTTCCTTTACCAAAATGTGTCTTATGATGATCTTTCCTGAGTTCTTTTCTCACTTCGTCCATTTTACCTCTTACGAATGATACCAGTTCACTCAGGAAGATGTTATTATTACGTTTAGTAATCATAGCGTGTAGTAGTAGACCATGGTTCAGATCAAAGGAATTCTTCATCTCGTAAAACCTAAAAATCTCGTAAAACCTAAAAAAATTAAAAATTCAGAATGGAGGGAGAAGACTAGTTCTTTAGGGTCTGCTAGGGAAAGACCATTCGGATTCCATTCTCGGAAACTACACGAGAACAGAATATCTAACTCTAATAGAAATACATATTACCCTTAAAAGATTCGAATCTTCCCACACTTAGTTAGCTGTGGTGTCGAAATTGTGATTAACTTCGTTTTCAATTAGACTATCAACAACTTGTATATCTCTGACTTTTGCTTCAAGCCAATTGTTGATTTCCTCTGTAACTTTCACAAATTCAACTAACATTGCCTTTTCTTTAGGCGACAAATTGGATACTAATCGGTTACATAACTTAAAGTTCCCCTTAATCTTAGCATCTTGAATCCGTTTATAAAGTTTCTTCATTGAACTGTTAAAAACGGGTTCATCTAATTTCGTATCAACAACGGGTTCTTTGTTATCAGGTCATCATTGGTTGTTGCTTCATCTTCCCCACACTTAGGCGTTTTTATTGGTTCAATAGTTTTGGTTGGTGGTTGCTAAAAATGGGCGACCTAAAATTAGAGGAATATCAAGATCTTCCTCCATATTAATAACTATGAAGTTTGCAACAAAGGTCAAACTTCCCACTTTAACAAGTAAATTGGTTGCTATTCCAACCGGGTGTTTAATGGTTTGATCAAATAATTGAACACCTATTTTGGTTGGTCTTAATTTACCCACACCTAATCTTTTATATAAGGAAAGAGGCATAACATTTGCACTTGCTCCTAAATCTTTGAGTCCATTATACATAGCACCATCTTTAAGCAAGCAAGAAATGATAAATTCACCTGGGTCTCCTACTTTAGTAAGTAGAGTTGGGTTGTTAACCTTTTTCGGGTGATCTTTTCTTGGTTCTTTCACTTCTACTTGAACTTCTTGTTCACATTTTTCTTCATTTCTTGGAATGGGAGGTTTGTATAGGAATTCTTCTTCATCACTCTAATTTGAAGCTTCCCCATCTTCCAATTTTTGTTTTTCATATGTTGTTGATAACATATTTATGTTTTCATTCTGAGAGTTTTCTTGGTTGGTGAAATTATGATTGACTTCATTGTCAACTTCCATTGAACCATGTATGTAATGTTTAACTCTGTGACCATTAACTTTAAATTCAATCCCATTTGAATTTATTAACTCTATTGCTCCATATGGGAAAACTCTTTTGACTATGAATGGTCCAGACCATCTTGATTTCAATTTTCCAGGAAATAGCTTGAATCGTGAATTGAAAAGAAGAACTCGGTCTCCTTCCTTAAATTCTTTTGAACTTCTGATTCTTTTATCATGCCATTTCTTCGTTCTTTCCTTATAGATTAACGAATTTTCGTATGCTTCATGTCTTAATTCTTCTAATTCTTTTAGTTGACTTAATCGTAAACGTTCGGCTTCATGTATATCAAGATTACATGTGTTCAAAGCCCAAAATGCTTTGTGCCCAATTTCTACTGGAAGATGACATGCTTTTCCGTAAATGAGTTTAAAAGGTGTGGTTCTAATTGGTGTTTTGTAGGCTGTTCTAAAAGCCCAGAGTGCATCCTCCAATTTCATGGACCATTCCTTCGGAATTGATCCTAAGGTTTTCTCTAGAATACGTTTTAATGCCCAGTTGGTATTTTCAACTTGTCCACTTGTTTGTGGATGATAATCGGTTGATATTTTATGAGTTACTCCATATCTTTTGAGAACATTCTCAAGTTGATTATTTCAAAAATGAGTACCCCGATCACTTATTAAAGCTTTTGGTGTTCCGAACCTTGCAAAAAGACGTTTTAAGAAGTTGACTACAACTCGTGCATCGTTAGTTGGGTGAGCTTATGCTTCCGCCCATTTAGATACATAATCAATAGCAACGAGAATGTAGAGATTATTATGAGATTTTGGAAATGGACCCATAAAGTCAATACCCCAAACGTCAAATACTTCACATACTTGAATGACATTTTGTGGCATTTCATCACGTTGAATTATTTTTCCGGCCCTTTGACAAGCATCACAAGATTTACAAAGAAGTGTGCGTCTTTGAAAATTGTAGGCTAATAGAATCCAGCGTCGTAAACTTTTCTTGCTGTGAGTTGAGGCCCATAATGCCCTCCTGTTGGTCCTGTGTGACAATGGTTTAAGATTTGACTAGCTTCATTTCCGAATACACATCAGCGTATTATTCCATCGGGATAACTTTTAAACAAATGTGGATCTTTTCAGAAATAGTGTTTTATATCACTAAAGAATTTCTTTCGTTTTTGGTACGACAACCCTTTTTCAAGGAATCCACATACTAAGTAGTTTGCATAGTCTGCAAACCATGGAATTTCACTATAATCTATCTTCAATAGATATTGATCAGGAAAGTTATCTTGTATGGCCGATTCATTTAGAACTTCTATTTCGGGATTTTCAAGACGAGAAAGATGATCAGCGGCGAGATTTTCTGCTCCCTTTTTTTCTCGGATTTCAATATTGAACTCTTGTAAGAGTAAGATCCAACAGATTAATCGTGGTTTGGCATCTTGTTTTGAAAATAGGTATCTAAGAGCAGAATGATCAGTATAGACCACCGTTTTAGCTAGAACGAGATATGAACGAAATTTGTCAAAAGCAAAGACAATAGCAAGGAGTTCTTTTTCAGTAGTTGTGTAATTCGTTTGTGCTCCTTGTAACGTCTTACGAGCGTAATTAATAGGTTGAAATCGTTTTTTAATCCTTTGTCCTAAAACGGCTCCCATTGCAAAATCACTTGCATCGCACATGAGTTCAAATGGTAGATTCCAATTTGGAGTTATCATGATCGGCGCATTAGTGAGTTTTTCTTTAAGAATATTAAAAGATTTGATGCATTCATCTGAAAAGATGAATGAAGCATCCTTTTCTAGGAGTTTATTCATAGGAGTGGCAATTGTAGAAAAATCTTTTATGAAACGTCGGTAAAAACCGACATGCCCTAGAAAACTCCTAACTCCTCTAACATTGGTGGGATGTGGAAGTTTAGCAATTACATCTACTTTAGCTCTATCCACTTCAATCCTTCCTTTGAGATTTTATGACCAAGAACGATGCCTTCTTTAACCATGAAATGGCATTTCTCCCAATTAAGAACTAGATTTGATTATTCGCATCTAATAAGCATTCGTTCAAGATTAACAAGACATGTTTCAAAAGTATCACCGAAGACTGAAAAGTCATCCATGAAAACTTCCATGCATTCTTCAATCATGTCGTGAAAAATCGCCATCATGCACCTTTGAAAGGTTGCATGGGTGTTGCAAAGTCCAAATGGCATGCGTTTGTAAGCAAAAGTACCATAAGGGCACGTGAATGTGGTTTTCTCTTGGTCCTCAGGTGATATTAGAATTTGAAAGTATCCAGAGAAACTGTCAAGAAAACAATAGTAACTATTCCCGGCTAACCTTTCCAACATTTGATCAATGAAAGGTAAGGGAAAGTGATCTTTTCTGGTGGCGTCATTTAATTTTCTATAATCAATACAAACACGCCATCCTGTTACAGTCCTAGTAGGAATAAGCTCATTTTTCTCATTTGTGATGACAGTCATGCCACCCTTCTTAGGTACGCATTGAACTGGGCTTACCCATGGACTATCAGAGGTTGGATAAATTAAATCTGCATCTAGCAGTTTAATAATTTCTTTCTTAACAACATCTTGCATATTATGATTTAGTCTTCATTGGCGTTGCACATACGTTTTATGACCTTCTTCCATAAGGATTTTATGTGTGCAATACGAAGGACTTATGCCTTTAATGTCATGAATCTTCCATGCAATAGCTGGTTTATGAGCTTTTAGCACAGAAATGAGTTGAAATTTTTCATTTTTAGTAAGAGAAGACGATATTATTACAGGTAATTCAGATTCACCATGTAAATAAGCGTATTCCAAATGGGTTGGAAGTGGCTTTAACTCTAATGTCGGTGGTTCTTTTATCGATGATTTATATCGATATCTGTCTTCCTCTTTTAGCATTTGAATTTCTTCTGTTGTTGGTTCATATCCATTAGCCATGAGTGTAGCTAACATTTCAGCTTCATTAATTGGTTCAGTTCCTTCTCCTAAAGAACATTCTCGTGTTCCTTGTAATTCTGGAAATTCTTCTAATAATTCTGCATGTGAATCTATAGTTTGAATATAATAACATGTATCATACGCAGATTGCGATTGTTGCATGGCTCTATCAACAGAAAAGGTAACACTCTCGTCCTCTATACTTAAGTTCAGTTTCTTACCCAACACGTCTATTATTGCTTTAGCCGTGTTTAAGAATGGTCTCCCTAATATGAGAGGAACTCGAGAATCTTCTTCCATGTCCAGAATAACAAAATCTACTGGAAATACTAAAGTACCAACTTTAACTAGCATGTTCTCCATTATCCCTCTAGGATATTTTACTGATCGATCGGCTAGTTGTATGCTTATTTTTGTTGGTTTCAATTCTCCAAGGTCTAGTTTAGCGTATAGTGAATACGGTATTAAATTTATACTAGCACCTAAGTCTGCCAATACTTCTATTGAACTAAGACTACCCAGAAAATATGGAATTGTGAAACTTCCTGGATCTGATAATTTTTCTGGTATCTTATTCAACAGCACTGCAGAACAATTAGCATTCATAGTAACAGCCGAGAGTTCTTCCATTTTCTTTCTATTTGTGATTAGATCTTTCAAGAATTTAGCATATCTAGGCATTCCTGAAATCACATCAATGAAAAGAAGATTGACATTTATTTGTTTAAACATATTCAAAAATTTAGATTGCTCGGCTTCAAGTCTTTCTTTTCTCATTTTACTCGGGTAAGGAAGTGGTGGTTGGTATGGTTTAACATAAGGTTTTGCCTTAACTTTGTTATCTTCATTAACCTTTTCAACTATCGGTTCTATTTCCTTTTCTTGCTCAGATTGTGGTTATTGTGGAGCAGAAATAGAGTCATCAGAATTTACAGGCATTTCAGGTGGTTTAAGTGTAATACCACTTCTTGTGGTAATGGCTTTAGCTGTTTCATTCCGGGGGTTAGCATTTGTATCGCTAAGTAGACTTCCTGGTTTTCTTTCACCTATCAACCTTGCTAGGTTACTTACTTCTTATTCTAGATTTTGAATATAAGCTTGTTGATTTCTAAATGCTTGAGCATTTTGTTCATTGGTTTGTTTCTGAGATGTGAAAAACTGCGTTTGAGATTCAACTAGCTTCGACATCATATCTTCTAAATTTGGCTTTTTATCATCAGTTTGTGGTGGTTTAATCGGAAAAATAGGTCTTTGCTGATTATAAGTATTGTTAGATACTTGTTGATTGCTAGGACCTTGTTGGTTGTTGTATGGAATATTTCGGTTATAATTCTGGTTTTGATTGTAGATTGGTCTTGGCGGTTGATAATTATTCTAATAATTATTTCCAGGGCTTTGGTTCATGTATGAAACATTCTCTCTCTGTTCCATTGTTTGTTCAATACTGAGACAATCTTTTGTCAAATGTGGTCCTCCACACTGTTCACAACTAATTCGTATTGAGTGAATATCTTTAGTCATCTTTTACATTCGTCTCTCGACAGCATCTATCTTTGCAGAAATGGAATCAAAGTCATGGCTAAAATCGGCTCTAGCCGCTTTAGATGATCTAACGATGTCTTTTTCTTGATGCCATTCATGTGAGTGGGAAGCAGTGTTATCAATAATTTTGTAAGCTTCAGTTGCGGTTTTCTTCATAATGGAACCACCAGCTGCTATGTCGATGTCTTTTCTTGTAGTGATGTCGCATCCTTGGTAGAATATTTGTACTATTTGATAAGTGTCTAAACCATATTGCGGACATCCTCTTAACAACTTTCCAAATCTTGTCCATGCCTCATATAGAGTTTCATTTGGCTTTTGCGTGAACGTAACTATTTCTCCTTGAAGTCTCACGGCTTTAGATGCCGGAAAGAATTGTTTAAGAAAATTTTCAACTAAAACATCCCATGTATCAATCGCCCCATCAGGTAACGATTCTAACCAATCTTTGGCTTCTCCCTTTAAAGTCCAGGGAAATAACATGAGATAGATCTGTTCATCCTCCACTTCTCGGATTTAAAATATAGTACATATCCTATTAAAGGTGCGAAGATGTTCATTTGGATCTTCCTTCAGCGCACCACTAAATTGGCATTGATTAGTTACCATGTGTAGGATTTGTCATTTGATTTCATAATCTGGCGCATTAATGTCTGGTTGAGTAATGGCGTGACCTTGGCCAGTGCGTTTAGCTCTCATTCTGTCTTCCATACTTAGAGGTTCCAGATTTTCCATGATTGAATTTGTTGAATCTGAATCACTAGAGGATTCTGACTTAATGGTTTCTTCCTCGACAATTTCTGGATGAGTGATTTGTGGTTCAGGAGGAATGATTAATGGTTCAGGATCTCTGAATTGTCCCTGAATATCCTCCGGATTCTCAATTTTGAGGTCGGGTTCAAAAAATGGATTATCGGAAACTTGAATTGAAGTACTTGGTCGACTAGATGACGATTCTAAAGAAAAGTCAACGGCGACAATATTGGCTAGATCTCTTGATCGAGTTACAGGTGGTGAACGTATGAAAGGTGGTGAACGTTTTGCTCGGTGCATTCACTGAATATCCTATTAGTTATAAAAGATAAAAATTATATAAGTTAACAAATTAATAGACTTTTCTGATTTTGCCCACGTTTCGAATAGCCAATAGATGCAGCAGGTAGCCAGGACCCTTTAAATCGGAAGCCCACAACTCGTTACTAACAAATCCAACTATTACTACGAATCAGAAAATTTTGGATGTCTATCAATTTGACCGCTTAAAATAATTTTTCGTTTTGAAATTTTAGAGAAGAAATAGAAAATTCTATGTCCTAAAAACTAGAGCGTCGAGAAATAAGAAAGAAATAGAGCGCGTCGAAAAATGTCGAAAAATAAAAGGTCGAAAAATAAAAATAAGAAAATAAAGCGTCGAAACTTAAAAATCTAAAAACTAAGAATTAAAAGTTACGTCTAAAGGTATTAAAGCTTAAAGGAATTCTATATCCAAAACGGCAATAACTTAAAAAGGCACTAAAACTTAAAACGGCATCGCAAAATTCTAAAGCACCTAAATCTTAGTCTAAAGAAAAAGCACTTAAGGGATTTTACGGCAAAGCATAAAAATCTAGAAATATAAAATACTACGGCAAAATACTAGATTAAAAACTAATTACGAACGATAAATATACAATTTTACGAATTAAACGATTAAAATATACAATTATAAAAAGATATAAAAAGTGATAAAATTACAATTTTATAAAAATATTATTTTTATATTACTATTTTATAAAAGTATTAATTGCGATATTAATTGCGATAATTAAAAGTACGATAATTAAAAATGCGATAAGATATAAAATAAAGGAATTATGCTTATTTAAACTTCCGTAATCATGATGTTCGACGTATTGATTTAAATTTATTACCATGGGTTAATTGTCCTTTGTCCTGGATTATTCGATATGTCCATACGATTTTGTCTATAATAGTCCATCAGTCATAAATATAAAGTGCGAGAGTCTTCGTCAAATTATCCTTATACCCGAAGTCAAATATTCCAACTAATTGGGGATTCGAACTGTAACAAGGTCTTAATACTTTGTTTAATGAATACCCTAGGTTATCGACTGCGTGTAATCCAAGGTTTTTCTACTTTGTTAACAATTACACCATCCCTTGAATGTAATCCACCCCTGTTTTAATGAGTCCATTAACTATTAATCCATTCCTGTGTTCGGTAAAATGAACGATAATTCGTATTTATAGATATCCCGCCCACCGTACCCGATTAAGTGTATGTGGTTATATATAGATACGTCAAATTGTAATCTTTATATTAAATTAACGAGGTATCGCTTAGTTAATATAAAGCCCATTAATAGCCCACAGTCCAATTTCCACAAGTGTCGTTCTTTTGTCCAAACCCCAATTATGGTACAAAGCCCAATTACCCCGTCTTTAATATCTAGCCCAACATCACGATTACTTCGATTTAAATAAGCATAATAATAACTTAGCTACGAGACATTAATTTAAAAAGGTTGAACATAACTTACAATAATTAATAATAGCGTAACGTTACACGGACAGAATTTTGACTTACACACTTACAACATTAGCTAACATAACCTTATTATTATTAATCTTAAATTCAAATTAAAATTATAAATTATATATATATATAAATATATATGTATACATATATATATATACATATATACATATACATATATATATATACATATATATATACATATATATATATATACATATATACATATATAGTATACATATATATATATGTATACATATATATATATATGTACATATATACGTATATATATGTATATATATATGTATATATATATATGTATATATATATGTATATATATATATCGTGAGAGAGAGAGAGAGAGATTGAATTGAAAAAGGTGTAAAAAATTCGTCCATAACTCGTGCTTTTTATAGAATGTGGGCAGCTACAGGACTCCATGCGATCGCATGAAGTTTCTTCTTTATGGCCATGCGATCGCATGGCTGCTTAGGACATCTCATATTACTTTGTTTTCTTGTTTGCCAACGGTTTTAATATATAATATAATATATATATAATTTTAAGAATTAATTATATATTATATTATATTCATGTGCATAGTTGACTTGTAATTTTTAGTCCGTTGCGTCGCGTGTTGAGAGTTGACTCTGGTCCCGGTTCCGGATTTTCGAACGTCCTTGCGTACAATTTAATATCTTGTACTTTGCGTTTTGCGACTCGTACTCTTGTAACTTTTAGACGTTTCTTATCAATAAATTGAATCTCTTGGAATGTACTTTGTACTTTTTAGCTTTTTGGTCGTTTGCGTCTTCAAATCGTCGAATCTGTATTTTGTCTTCACCTTTTAATATTTAAACGAATACTACTTGTAAATAGAACAATTTCAACCAAAAGCGTGTCTTTCTTGAAGGATAATGCTATAAAATATATGTTCATTTTTAGCATTATCAGTCTCCTAGCCGGTTAGCTGGATCTCACTTAGGCGTCGGCTTCGTGCTTCAATTCGTACAGTTTATGGTTCTTTTCCAGATCTGTATGATTATGTTTCTGTGATAATTTTTTAGCAAGTTTATGTCTGCCATGATTATATAACTTTTTTTCTATAATTAATGATTAAATATTGTGAATCTAGGATTAACTAGTCATTAATTCTATGATCCCTTATCCAATTCATATTATTTGTTTAGATCTAGTCCATCAAACATAGTGTTTGGATTGCATGCAAATTAGGTAAACATCATTGGTAGTAATAAAAATATATGAATAGTAATCACACTCATATAGTAAATTCACTATTGTTAGGTTTAATCGGAGATTCCTTACTTATGAGAATCTAATTGCCAATTACATGAAAGTTTAGTCAAAGATTGATTATCAGCTAGTAACTTGAATTGATGTGATTAGGTTTATCAACTTATCTAATTGTAAATCTAATTGGATGTTACCTTAGTGCACACCACAAGATTAGGGATGAATTTATCATGTAGTTATTTGAATACTATAAGTTAGGATATTGACGTTGAACACCCACTTAGTTAATATATGCTTTAAATCCTACTTTGTGAACTTTGCGTGACAACTAGTTTAACCTTTTAAGGGATGATGATTAGTCTATAATTATTGTCTTGCTATTTATTAATATTAGTAATGAATTATCAAATAATAATTCTCTTCTGATTTATCAATACCTAGTTACCACTTGCTTTTTAATTGCTTTTGTTTCTTTCTATTCTATTTAATTTAATTCCAACTTAAATCAGCTTATATTCTATCTATCTTGAGATAGTCTTATGAAAAATAAAAAAAAGATAAACTATAATAATAATAATTTCACATTTAAAATAATAATTGGAATAAGAACAACTTCTATCTGCTACCCGTGATCTCAAGGGGCGATACCTAACTAACTAATTGATATACTACCTTGATCGGGGTCTGTTGCTCATTAGTGTGTTAAAAGTGAAAAGTAAATTAGATAATATAAATCTAAAAGTTGACAATAAAGCTAAACACTTCACACACACTTTTGCACATCAAATTTTTGGCACCGATGTCGGGGATTGCAGTAAAAATAAATATATTGAATTTATTTTTGGTTTATCAACGTTTCTTGACGGATAGTGTCAAAGAATCCTTAGGCGGTAGGTTGCTGGATTGTCTGATTAAAGGGTCCTGCCTACTTACATATTGTTGCCTAGCCATCACGAATTGAAAGATTCTTAGATTGAAAGTTTATTTGATTATTTATTGTTAGCGATAAAAGTTGTTATTAATATATATATATATATATATATATATATATATATATATATATATATATATATATATATATATATATATATATATATATATATATATATATATATATAACACAAAAATAGAACAATTAATTAACCTTATATAGTATCCTTAATCTCCATTTCTTCATATCTTTCGTTATCAATTCAATTCTCTAATTCAAAATTAAATGAAGGAATAAAATCCTAAAATCTCTATAAATATTAAAATTTAACATTAAAAGCCTTTGAAATATTATTATAAATATTTCTTTTATTTTCTCATAAGACATATGACTACTCGATCTAAGAATCCTGTCCTAGAAAGAAAATTGTCAGATCCTGAAAAACTAGTGACCATAGCTAATCAAAGAATTATAGACTCTCTTGTAAGGAAACTAAATTTCGAGGAAGGAGAACCTACTTCCCGACCTCCGTCTCCTACAAATCCCGATTCTAATTTTTTGGGAATCTTTTTGATACAGACTCTAAAATGGGAGATAATAACTCAATGGAAGCTTTGATGAAGGCAAATAGTCATGGTTTAGGGCATTCAATTACTCAACCGGAGATAAGAGAACAGTTTGAAATTAAGGGTCCTATTTTCCATTTAATTAAAGATAATCAATTTAGAGGTACTGAAAAGGAGGATGCCAATGATCATCTCTGCCAATTTAAAGAAATTTTTAATCTGTTTAAAATTAGTGGGGTTGATAATGACGTTATCTAATTAATGTTGTTTCCTTGGTCTCTAAAAGATGGTGCCAACGAATGGTTGAACTCTTTACCTGAAAGGGAAATTACTGATTGGGGTACTATGGTTGAATTTTTTTTAACTAGGTTCTTTCATGCTTCTAAAACTGTTACTCTACAAACTAAAATTGCTAACTTTAGGCAAAAGTGTAATGTGAATTTATATGCTGCATGGGTTCGGTTTGCTCATTAGCTTAGAACGTGTCTGCAATATGGTTTGAATACTTTTAAAATTATAACTCTATTTTATAAAGGATGTGATATAGCAACTAGAAGGGAGATAGATACTTCAGTTGGGGGTAACATCATGAGTAAGACTACTAATGAGGCTGACACACTAATTGATAAGTTGGCTGCTCACTCACATGAATGGCACCAAGATCTTGGAGTTTCTCGTTCAGTAAGTGCTATAGGTTATGACTCTGAGGATGTTTTGAAGGCGATGAATGCTGAGTTAGGTAATCTAAGCAGACAGATGGAAAAGCTTAATAAAGAAATGCATGTAATGAAGGTAGGATGTCAGAAGTGTAATGGTCCACATTTAACCAAGGATTGTGTTAACAGTTTGACAATGGAACAGGTTAAAAATGTGTCTTATGTGGGTCAGAATTTTCAAAATAGGAATCCTAATTTTCGTCAATTTAATAACTACCAAGCTCCGTTTCCAAACGCGTCTAGAAATCCACTAGGTTTTGACCCGACTAGGGCGCCCTATATTCTAAACCAACAACCCACTAATCAACTTGAAAAATGATCCAATCTTGAAGAAAACATTCTTACCTGTATTAAAAGCCAAAATGAGGCTAATGAAGTATTCAAAACTCAATTAGCTCAAGTTCAAAATAAGCACTAAGCCTCCATCCAAAGTCTAGAATGTAATGTTGCTAAGTTGTTTCAATTAGTTGAAGGAAAAGGTTCGTCTAGTACTGAGAAGCTGAAGCAAGTTCAGTTCGAAAGGTAAATGTTGTTAATGTGGTTGATGATGATTAGGGAAGTAATGATGAAATAGAGTTGGAAATAGTAGTTAATGATGCTGATGAGTTTGAGTGGTATAAAAAGTTTGTTGAAAAAGATGGAGAAGATAAGATGGAAGTACAACTCGACGTTTTAGACAATGAATCTGATAAGCTTCTAGATGAAGAAGAGGATGAAAACTTTCCAAGGATGATGGAGTTGTTGAAACAATATGATTCCTTAGATTATTTCCACCCATAGGAGTTCATTATAAGCTTTAATGATCCTCAACATGCTCATGATGAAGAGAAAGTGGCGGTTCTAAAAGATAAGGAGGTAATGGAAGCTAATGGTGTTCGTATGGTTGAGCCAAGTAAAGTTTTGACAAACTCTTATTCTGAGTTTCCTATTGTTCAATCTGATCTAGGGGAATTTCATATCTCTTTTTTCATTCGTGGTCTCGTTCCTATTCGTGCTTTAGCCGATACTGGTTCAAGTGATAATGTTATGCCTTTCAAGTTATATTATCGTTTGGAATTACAATTGTTGGAGCCAATTAAAGCCGTTCTTTCTTATGCTGATAATAAAATTCACGAACCTTTGGAAATTGTAAAAAATATCGAAGTTAAGGTGGGATTTGCTAACTTCCTAGTCCATTTCATTGTGATGGACATGGGGGAAGAATCAATTACTCATCGCCTTTTAGGAATATCTTTCCTATCTACTGCTCGTGCCAACATAGATTATCGCGATAACACCATTGTGATCTGCCAAGGTAACTATGGTGAAATCATTCCCTATTGTTGCTAGATCAAGTCTCCATAGAAAACCGGTTCGTTTAACTAGAGATAAGTGTTGGGAGGATAGTAGTGAGAATGTTGATTACTTAGAATATTAGCTTGTTAAGAAGGAGTTCACTATATAGGAAGTTATGCTAGAATACATGAAGGAGTTTCATAAGGTAAGTGAAGATGTAAAGAAGAAAATTAAGGAACTTCAATTGGGTTATTAAGAAGCATCTTTCAAAAATAATATGGCTGCTTTAAAAATGATGAGGAATATTAAGTTGCTTAAAAAGAAAAAGAATGTGGATGGTTAGAACTTAGAGTTTATGGAGTAATCAGCACGGAATATGAGTCACGCAACCGACTCTATAATCAAAACTACCTATCCCTTTTATGTTTTTATGAAATACGTGTTTAAGTGTTTAAGTGTAATGTTTTAAATGTTTAAATGTGTTTATGTTTCTAAAGAACAATTATTTTCCTACTAAGTGTTTTTAAGTTCATTAATAAAAGTTTTGATTTGTTTTATGCATTATGTTTGTTTTGAGTTCATTATTTTAAGTTTGTCATCTTGGAGCTATAATTCTGCAATTTTCCTACAATTCAAGTAATATCATTCTCCTCCCTTTACTAATTCTGTCTTTCCATTATCCTTTATAAAGTCTAATTTTATTCAAGTGAGGACATTGCATAATCTTAAGTGTGGGGAGAGAAGTGAAGATTCACTTTATTGAATACCAAGATATTAAAAGTGCAAAAAATTGAAAAAAAAATTAAAACTTTTCTTGAAAAACTTTGAAAAATCAAATTTTATCTTGTATTAAAAGACTTTGAAAAATGTGAGAAAAAATTTGTTTAAGCCTTAATAAAAGGTAATGTAAATGTGTTTTACATCAATTTTTAGCCAGTCACCCATGTCATTAGCACTTGAAATACATACCCAAATATAGAGTGCTAGTAAAAATTCCAAATAAGTTACAATTAAGAAACTTTAGTGGAACATCCTCAGACCGGGCCTAAATGTAAGATGACATTTTTACCTTTAGATATAATTGAGTGGTTATTTTTGCTTTTATTTTAATTAAATGAATAGTGTTATTATATTATTTGTTTAAAGTTTGTGACAAGGGTCACATAACATGTTTTTTATTTAATTTAGACTCCGTTAGGGCCTCCTAATGAGGTACGTAAGTTTTCAGATAACTGATAAATACATGTGTGTCGTAGAGTATTGTGATAATACACAATTAAGTGTATACCTGTTCTCTTCTCTTTTCATGTGTGGCTGTTGTATGCTAGTTCAGTTTGCTTATGCTTAATCTGTTAGATAGTATCCATTCACTTAGCGGTTGTGCTAATCCCCCACATTTCCACACATTGCAGGTTTAGGTACTGCTAGTCACACGGGTGTTGCAGTCGGGTTAGAAGACATGTTTGACTGAGAGCTTAACTCTGATGTTTTCTTACTTTGTTTTAAAACTGGCTGTGACCAGAGTTTTGTACTATTTTATGTAACACCATCTTTGTGTAGCGTTGTAATGTATGTTAACAATGTTAGTTTATAAATTGTGTTTTTGTAAACGTTAACCGGGGCTATTTCGATAATTATCTTTACTTCCACTGTGAATAAAAAACATCAGGGTGTTACACTTAGCCTTTTAGATAAAACCCAAATAAAACCAAATTTTCATTCCTACGATTATGTTTAGGTTATTAATATTAAATTTTAGTTCACTTTATCTTGTTTAGTTTTTATTCTATCACTTATTTTTACAAAGAAATAATCGGTTTAAATTAGACTTTCAATTATAATTAGCTATTATATTTTAGTGTTTGTGGCTTTTTAACTTAGTTCCGATCCAAAGTGGTTTCTAAGGTTCCATAATGATTCCACGATTTACTCATTAATATTTAAAGTGCATAATAATAAATATAAATCACCACCATTTGACCTATCATGATGATCGTTCCTTAAAGATCATATCTAATAAACATGATATTCAGCGCTATTATTTGAAAGAGTATTATACTCATACATGAGATGAAGAAAAGAGCCCAATGAAGGCCAACATATCTGGAAAAAAAATGATGAATATGTCAAAAATTGTGAAACGATTGCAAACTTATAGCCACTACCATATGGCATAATAATCATGGACAACTGAAGACATAGAAAGAATTAAATCTCATAGCGCTTAAATGCTATAAGCATTTTTTTAACCATTTAATCTTAAACTTAATCCTTATGCACTGCAATATTAATGTAGAAAAGGGTATGAATTTGGCTTAGTAGAAAAGTTAGAGTGGATAAATACACAAACGATATAATTTTAGCTATAATTGAAACTTCGATTTTGAACTTAAGACTTAATTGTAAGATTATTCTTGATTTATCTTTGTACGAATCAGTTAAAAGTTATGATTACTAAACCTTATAAAGTTTGATTAATTTAATATTCATACCCTCCTTTTAAACCAAGTTTATTTTTGTCATGCCACCTTAATACCCTAAAATCCATAAAAGACCGGACTTATATTTCCTTTGATGCATTGTTAAGGTAAATATAAACAAAACTAAAAGATGTTTTAAAAAGAATTCAAAGTCTTAGTTTATCTTAAATTCATTTGCTTACTTGAGGATAAGTAAGGTTTTAAGTATGGGAAATTTGATAACGCCCAAATTTTTTATAAACATTTTAAAGCGTTATCTTGGTATTTAAACGACATTATAAGTACTTTTACATATAAAAGATAATAAATATTGTAAAAGTGAATTTTGATATGTTTGTTTATTGAATATGATTAAACAGGATAAAAACTGGAAAAAAGCAGAAAATACAGTGAAGCCACCGGCTGAAATGAGTAAAGCCGCCGGCTAGAGTGAAGAAATTCCAGAAAGTTCCAAAATCAAGCCAGAAATTGAAGAACTTGAAGTCCAAGAAAAAACACAAGGTTAGCCGCCGACTCTATCACCTTAAGCCACCGGCTAGATTAAAGATTCTTGTATGTAACGCCCAAGTCCTGTTTCGGATTGTTAGAGACAAAGCTGCCGACTAGATCATCCTAAGCCGCCGGCTAGACTTGTAGAAAGGTGGTTTTTTGAGCTTGAAGAACAAGTAAAATGCACAGAAGAGTTAACCGACTTAAGGTTTAGCCGTCGGCTAAACCTATACTACCCGCCGGCTAGACTTGATTTTTCCAACCCAATAAAAAATGACAATTTTCCAGTTTTCATATATGTATTCAATTTTAGGGTTAGCCACGAAAAGTTACAAATTCTTTTTGGTTTTAGTTTATCTTTCAAGTTGTAATCAAACAATATTTCATTCAATTCTAGTTTCTTTTTACCTAATTAAGGAACTTCATATTTTATATTCTCATATGTTTTATTTAAAGTTTACTTTACTGTTTTTACATTTCTGTTCGTCTACCATTATGAACTATACGTTCATAGTGGTTGCTGGGACAAAAACTAAACTGTTTGAGAATTAACGATGAATACACTGGATTTGAGTATCCTAGCCACCGGCCGGATCTCACTTAGCCGTCGACTTCGTGCTTCAATTCGTACAATTTATGGTTCTTTTCCGGATTTGTATGATTATGTTTATGTGATAATTGTTTAGTCTGTTTAGGTCTGCCATGATTAAATAACTTGTTTGACATGCTTAATGATTAAATATTGTGAATCTAGGATTAACTAGTCATTAATTCTATGATCCTTTATTCGATTCGTATTACTGGTTTAGATCTAGTCCATCAAACATAGTGTTTGGATTGCATGAAAATTAGGTAAACATCAATGGTAGTAATAAAACTAGAAGAATATTAATTACGTTCATATAGTAAATTCAATATTTTTAGGTTTAATCGGAGATCCCTTGCTTATGAGAATTTAATTGTCAATTACATGAAAACTTAGTCAAAGATTGATTTTCAGCTAGTAACTTGAATTGATCTAATTAGGTTTATCTTCTTATCTATTTGTCAGTCTGATTGGATGTTTCCTTAGTCCACACCACAAGATTAGGGATCCATTTATCATGTAGTTATTTGAATACTATAAGTTAGGATATTAACTGTGAACACCCACTTACTTAATATATGCTTTAAATCCTACTTTGTAAACTTTACGTGACAACTAGCTTAACCTTTTTAGGGATGATGATTGGTCTATGATTATTGTCTTGCTATTTATTAATATGAGTAATTAAATTATCGAATAATAATTCTCTTCTGATTTATCAAGTCCTAGTAACCACTTGCTTTATAATTGCTTTGGTTTCTCTCTATTCTATTTAATTTAATTCCAACTTAATTAACTTATATTCTATCTCTCTTTAGATAGTCTTATCAAAAATAAAACAAAGATAAACTATAATAACAATAATTTAACATTTAAAATAATAATTGGAATAAGAACAACTTCTATTTACTACCCGTGATCTCATGGACGATACCTAACTTAATAATTGCTATACTACCTTGATCGGGTTATGTTGCTCATTAGGGTGTTAAAAGTGAAAAGTAAATTAGATAATATAAACTTAAAAGTTGACAATGAAGCTAAGCGTTTCGCACACACTTTTGCACATCAATTATCTTAACAAACTAATACCCAGAATTGCAATTTCAACTCAAATTGCACTTGACTTTCATGACCATGTCAAACACAACCGATAATCACCACTCTTTAGTGATTGTCTCATAAAACACCAATTAGCCTCCTAAATCAAGTACTTAAGTACTTGAATTATCAAAGCATAACTAACACCCTAGGTTCGACACTAATCAAGGTTTTCACCTAGTTTTGACTCACAAAACCATTACTCAAACCACAAACACAAAATTTTACAATTAATTAGAACTTTAAATTCAACAACTATTTTTCTAAACTCGTCATCAAACCCTAAACCCGTCACATTAGGGTTCACATACCTAATCATACACTCAAATCGCCTAATTTACATAAAAATGGGGTTTATAACACATCACCAACCCAAACCCTAACCCTTATTTAAAATCAAAGATGAAAATTCGAATTAGGGTTTTACCTTAGCTCAAAGTGTAGTCTACAACTAAAACACACAAGTTGGGCTCTATAAATGGGTTGGAATCACCTTCTTCTTTCTTAAATGAGCGTTCTCTCACTAGAAATTTCTCACTCTAAAAGTGGAAAGCTCTCAAGAACACATGAAATCTGGAAAATAAATCTCATGACCTTTATTGTGGTTAAAACTCGTCCGATGAAAAATTGCACATAAGTCGATTATTTACTAAAATTGCAAAATGGTCCTCCTGCTGCTAGCCATTCTGCGCGGAGTGCAGATACTCGGCGCAGTGCACCATAAATTATATTAAAAGGCGACCAACGAATGACAAAAATTTATTTATAAACCCATGAAAAGGGGTTTTTGTCAAACGACTACAAATTATATTAAAATACGACTAGCGAGATGCTAGAAGTAAAAAAACTTACAAAGTGTTCAGTGGGTTTTGTAATCAGGCTTTCTACTATTAGACTGTAATGTTTATTAAACTTGTATTTTTGAAAATTTTGTATCAGATAAAATATCACGTGTCGAATTTTTTTATGGCAGTGATTCCGCATTGCCTTCCTATAATATGTGTTAGAACAACAATTCTACGCTTAAAATAGTGTAAATTGTGTCTTAACCTTAAATTTAAGGGAGTATTCAAGAGGGCTATAAATACTCCTAAGAATACTAGTCAATAGACATTGTACTTACATTGAGATCAAGGAAGCTGCGGAAATTTAATTTTTACTCTTTGTCCGTTTCTTATATTCTTTCCGTTTCTGCAGTCCAACTTTGTTCATACTTATCAAATGCTTCAATCTCTTATTGCTATGATGTAATCATGTCCTAACAATTGGTATCAGAGTGTCCAGGAGTGATATACATCACTTAATCAATCCAGATTACATCAATTTAATGGAAGTTTGATCAATCTGTCATCCAGCTTTGATGAAAACTAGCGAACATCACTTGATTTTGATATGTAGTGATTATAATTGATCGAAACTCTTAAAAAAGGTGTATGTGGATTAGTAGAACATATTCCAGTTGGTTACAGAGAAATTCAAGAACAACTCAACATAAATTTGAAGATTTTTGGTTCATTTTTGAGTTTCAAGCATATTTTTATTGTTTGATTTATTTTAGGCTTAAATTTGCAGGTTTTTGGATTGAGGATTAGTCATTGAAGTTCGTGAATCACTTACGCTGCAATTAGAGTGTTCAATTTCTGGATTTCTATTTGTTTTGATGATTTGAGCAACTAAAGGACAATTAACTTCCATTTGTTTCTCATATTGTCTGATTCTATTCTTGAATTTGAAGGTTAATTAGTTTAGTTTGTTTTACTTTGAAGGGCAAAAGTAATTCGAATTAGCTTCAGGAAGATTATATGGGTTTGCAGAAGTTTGGATTTGATTTCTATTCAAATCGGACACTTCACTGTTTGGATTTGTTCTTGGTTAAAAATGTACACTTGATACTTTCTTAAAACGGACATTTCTATTACTAACTTGTTTGTTTGCAGGTTCTTGACCATTTTTGGAATGTTTTCCGGTTTGGTTAATCATAGCATTGAATTTCAATCTATCCGTTTTTGCTACTGTCCGCTTATGCTGCAGTATTACTCTGTGCATTTTGCTATACTGTGCTATCTAGCTGGTTTTGAAAACTTTTCAGATTTTGGATACACTCTCTATTTCATAGATCTTTGTCAGATTTTGAGAATTGACCGATTTACTGTTCGATTTCAAATGTTCAGCTTTGACACGTGTACTTAGAATCTCTTACTGTCAGTTTCACAACTATTCGGCTTTCTTTGTCCGATTTTGGAAACTTTGAGGTTTTGCTACTATCCGGATCTGCTGTCCGTTTTTGGAGATTTTGATAAGCTTGGTTATTGTCCATTTTTAATGACCGATTCTTACAATTTAAAATGACAACTCAAGATGCTCTCATTATTTTTTCGGATACCAAAGCACTAGTGTTGTTTGAAGGATAATACTATCAATGGCATGAACGTATCACTCAATTCATTGATTATAAGGGTGAAAAGGCCATGTATATCTGGGAATGTATTCGAGATGGTCCCGTTGAAATTAGACATATTGAAACTGGTGTTGTGCTCACATACTATGAAATTATAGGAGTTATTCGTGAACATGCTCAAGGTGATTTTGAAGCTAAAAACATCATGTAGAAAGCAATTCCATATGAATTATACAAAGATATTGATAGAAATAAATCAGCTAAATCAATTTCGGATTAGATCAAAAAGCAACAGGAAGGGTATAACATGTCTGAGATTACCAAGATGAACAATGCTCTTACAATGTATGAGGATTTCAAGTAGGAGAAAGATAAATTGTTAAAAGATACATACAAGAGGTTTACTGTAGTTATCAATGAACTCAAGAAATGTCGCTTGGTGAAACGCAATGCTGAAATCAACATGAAATTCATCAAAAAGCTAAACTCTGACTGGTCATCCATTGGTATCATTATTCAAACAACAAAGATGATCGACAAGATGAGCATTCATGATCTTGTTGGTACTTTGATGATATACCAACCTGAAGTATCTAAGATTCAAGCTGATAAGAAAGAAAATGTACAAGTTGATCCACCGGCCTTAGTTGTTAAGCAAAAGGGTTATCAGAAAAATTCTTCAAAGAGTTTTTCCAAGAAGGCATCAACTTCATCTAATTCTGAGAATTCTGTTGATGCATTTTCTGTAAGTCCCTAGACATCTATCCTACGTTTGTGATTAGTACTTCAGTTTATGGGCTACCATGGTCGCTCGTTATTATCCTACCAGTGTTTATATGTGGTTACAAGTACTGCAGGAACGCGATATGGAAGTTTGACTATCTTAGACTCAGTCAGACGTACGAGTGAAGTCTCACTCGTACGGCTGACAAGCTCATACGCATGAGTGTGCTGAGCTGAGTCACAAACCTAATTTGTGTAAACATATACGAGTGAGTGATCACCCGTACGGTTGAGACAGCCAACTCGTACGAATGAGGGCTGACTCGCACGGTTGAGTCAACAGCAGGGGTATATAAGTGTTATGTTCTTCATTTTAAGTTAATCCTCTCATTACACACACATCACTCAGATCTGGTAGCATTGTCCGATTCTCTCTCAACCCAAATCACTCAAGAGGTGAATAATAGCTCTAGGTGTTAATCTAATCACACATCCATTATTGTGGTTTGACTATATTAATCCCAAAAAGCACAATATTCACTAGAATGGTTTGATTCACTAATTCCGCCTTTGTGTGAATTAAACCTGTTGATTTCGAAGTTCCTAGTCATGTTTCATCACTGGTATCAGAGCGTTGGTTGTGATTTCAACATCATCTAGTGATTTTTGGTGATTAAAGAGTTTGTTATTTTGGGTTTTTGAGTTTAGAGTGATTTTTGATCAAAAAGGAATCATTTTTACGTGTGTAATTGTGATTAGAGAGTGTGTTTATGCTAGTTTAGTGCTAATCCAGCTTGTGGACAAAGAAATTGAGGTTTAACATCAATTTCTAGGGTTTTTGAGTGAATTAGGTTGAACAGCAACCCACACGAGTGGGGCTGCAAAATTTGCTCACTGCCGCGGTTGACTAAGCGGTTGACATCACTCGTGAACTCACACGCACAGTTTAGCATAACCTTGTTAGGTTAAGTAACTACAATCTGATCACACGAGTGATCATACGGTTGACTGTGACACATACGAGTGATCATACGATTGATCCTTACTCGCACGTCTGAGACTTAGTGATTGGCTCTTTTGTTTAAGTAGTGACACGTACGCTAGAGGTTGTGACACATACGTTTGAGATTGTCACTCGTACGGTTGATATCCTGAACCGCACGGTTTACCTTTTGGTAAAATTTTCAAGATGTTTAATTCAAACGATTACGCGTTAGCTGCACTGTTAGTTCAGAGTATTACGAATATGACTCAATGATTACTCCTTGCTGAGAGTGAATCCGGAAGTGGTACGAAATGTCCAAGGTTAATGAATATGGATAATTATTCTACTTGGAAGTCGAGATTTAAGATTTGGTCTGATGGTCAGGACACGAAGTTTTGGAAGTACATTGAAACCGAATTTCAATGGCCACGTTCACCAGTTACAAATGAATTGTATACGTTGGATAACATTCCTTTGGAAGAACGTGAAGAATATAACTTGGAAAAGAAGATGTACTGTAACTTGACAAGTGCTCTTGATGGTCCGATTTTCCATCAATTTCTGTGTCATGATAACTCATTCAAGATATGGGAAGCACTTCGTACTTTCAATGAAGGAAATACATCTTACAGAACTAGAAAAGGTTTAGAGTTGAAAGCTGAGTTTGATCGTTTTCATTGGAAAGTCGGAGAATCTATTACGGAATTGGTTGAAAGATATCATCATTTGCTAGCTGAACTACACAAGCATGATGTAACCATTACTGATAAAGATAAAGTGACGTGTCTAGCTGGAACATTACCATTAGAATGGAATGGTTTCGTACTAACTATGAAAACCAGTGGAGAACTTGCTACTGCTACAGTGAACTCGTTTATCGCAAGACTTCAAGAAGAAGAGTTAGAGTTGTTAAATAAAGTCAAGAGGTCTAAACAAGTTCAAGACACCAAAATGTATTGTCCGAATGGCTATACACCTCCTAAGTCAGCTCATGCTCCATTTCAAACAGCTTTTGCTACAAACAATCAGAATATGTATGGTTTGAATGTTAGCAGTACACCTATTCAACAACCTTCGTATCCACCACAAGCTTCACCATGTTCTCTTAATACTCAATCACAGCCTACTTCCAATACTATAGAGTCATCTACACCGACTGCATCAGATGTTCTATCTGTACTTAAGATCGAGAACATAAGGAAAGCTGGGAAAGAAAAGATTAGCAAAGATATAGCTTTACTATCAAGCCTTGTTAATTCCTATGATAATTATCTTGATGGTCGTGTAGGTAACATTCATCTAACAACTGAAGATTATCATCAACTTGATAAAGATGAAGCATAAAAAATGGATATTATGTGGGGTATGGCAAATCTTGTGAGAAGAGCAAGAGATTACGAAGAGCGAACTGGAAAACCGATCAGTCTGACCAAAGATACAAAACTAGGATTTGATATGAATACTGTTACCTGTTATAACTGTGGAGAATTAGGTCATTTTTCAAGACAGTGTACAAAACAGAAGAATCAGGGTAATCGTAATCCGTTCAAGAATCAGAACTACAGTTCTTAGAGTCAAACAACTAAGCGTGAGATTTACATTACTGATAAAGTAAATGAACCAGAAATAGCTGAGACTCCTAACAAAGCTTTGGTTGTCATTCATGGAGATGCTGATGATTGGTCTATCAAATTGAATGTAGATGATCAACAACCGAAAGCAAACATGGCAAAGATCACTGAAATTGAAGAAGAGTGTGCCACTAATCAAAATTTAATTGAGAAGCTGACTGCTCGTGCTGAAAGAGCTGAAGAATTGTCTCGAACCATTTGAAAGGAGAAGATTCAGAAACAAGTTAAAGAAAAATTCAAGAATGCACGTGATTCAGTTCCTCGCACACTGAATCTGGAAGTATTTCACCAACATCGTCAGAGGACTACTACAAAAACAGTTGGAAGGATAGATATGGTGATACCTCAGTGTTTGAAGACAGTCTAGAAGCTGATCAAAGTGAAGAAACATTGGTTGATGCTGACAAAGAACTAGACGAATGGGGTAAAATGATTTTCGAAGAGTTGGAAATGTTAGTTCTCATGGGTGAAGGTTCAGATCTTAAGAGTGTAAATTCAGAACATAATGTTTCAGATGAAATCTCAGAATCAGAAGTTGAAGTTAAAGCTGATCATACTAGACTTGATCAAACTAGTTTTGATGCACTGAACAATAAAGCAGTAGATTTACTAAAGATGTGGTTATCAAAAAGTGATCTTGAGAAGGTCACCGGGTTAACAAGAGCTAAGGATATTTGGAACAGACTTGAACATATTCATTTGGGAAAAGATGCTGATACATCAGAGTTTCTTACAGATTCATCAGAATCAGAAGATGAGCTCGATGATGGGAAAAAGACAGATTACTTTGCATTTATGGCTGAGACTTCTTCATCAAATAACGCTCAATAGTTATCTTCTGATCCATCTACTGATAATGAATGTGTTAAATGCGCTAAATCTAAAATAACCATAGACAATTTAACAAAGGCTTATGCAGAGATGAAAGAAAAATGGCACGCAGACCATGTGACCACTAAGGTTGAAAACGAGTTGAAAGAGCAGATCAAAGTTTATAAAAAACAACTTCATGATCTTAAATGTTATAACTTTGACATAAATCAAGCTTTAATTAAACGTGTTGACACTATTAATGAACTAAAGAAAGAAAATGAATGCGTTAAAGCTGATTTAGAAGCAATTTCAATTAAAATGAAATGTTGGGAAAGTGCGTCACAGTGAAATGCATTAATGGTGGAAATTAATGACACCAATGGCAAGGGTATTGGATATAAGTCTGCATCTCCTCCTTTTCAGAACACATTTGTTAATGCAAACATAGTTGACGATCGACCAGAAGACTGTATTCCTCCTAGTTACGAAGATTACGTTGAAAAGAATAAAAAGTGTAGCTCAACTAAGAATACAACTTCTGATGATACTGCTGAAGGTGCTCTAGATCATGAGGAAGATAGGAAAACTGGTTTAGGAGATAACTCTAAGACAAGTAGGGTTAGAACACCAAAAGGTCCTGTTAAAATTTTAAGAAATCCTAAATTTGGTGACAGACCTGTTCCTCCTGTTACCCCTAAGCCTGTTTCAAACGATAAGCCAAATGATTCTCATGTGTTCGTAAGAAAACAAGATCCTTCATCTTCGAATTCTAATAACGTGTATGAATTTAGGGGACATAGAGAGTTTCGTCAATGTTTTAATTGTGCTATCTTTAGACACATTGCTGCTTATTGTCCTAGAAGAGTTCGTTCCACTAGACATAAGATTGACTTGACACATGATAATTTTAGATCATCTTATGCTCATAGAACAAACTCACCAGTAAGTAATGAACATCATGATAAGATGTTTAAGAAAAATGTTATTTATGGAGATCCTAAGAGAAAGAATTTAAATAGATCTGTGTCACCTGTGAAAGGTAAAATTCCAAAGAGAAGTTTTGAGGAAAATGTGACAGGGGTTCGTAATCAAGAAAAATGTTTTGAACCAAAGGCACGATCACCCTCGCAAAAAGCTAGTCGTCGAAAATACTTTTCCCGTAACAGACCACAAATGAGTCGCTCCGAAGATGAGCAAAATGTGAAAAACCAGAAGAGCCATATTGCTACTTCTAAACTGTCTAATTTTATGGTTTCAAATGATGAGATTCCACCGAACTCAAACGGGAAATGGATGAAATTTCAAGCTATGGGTGTTAATGGATAACCTACTGCCATCCGGACGTGGGTTCCCATTATCAATTAATATTCTTAATGTGATATGCAGGAAACCAGGGTACCTGCAAACAACACCTAGATAGTGGATAGCGGCACTTTGAGACATATGACTGGACATCTATCTCTTCTTTCGGATGTACACCCAATTAAGGGAGGTTATATTGCATTTGCTGGAGATAAAGGAGGTCACATTTCAGCTTAAGGTTTATTGAAGAATGAGAAAGTCAGTTTCGACAAAGTGAACTATTGTCAAGAGCTTGTAAACAATTTGTTGTCGGTTTCACAAATCTGTGAAAAACCTTTCAAGGTAGCATTTGATGACAAATTCAGCTACGTTTTGAATCCAGAGTTTGTGATTCCTCCAGAAATGATTTTGATGAAGGCTCCTAGACAAGCTGATTTATACATGCTAGATATGAATGTTGCTACTTCAACTGCTGAACATCATCAAACTTTTGTTTCTAAAGCGAATGAACAAGATTCTATTACATGACACAAACGCATGGGTCATTTAGGTTTTCGGAAAATGAATCACCTTGTCCACAACAATTTTGTAGAAGGTGTTGATCTTCGATCTTTTCAGATTCCAGGAACATGTGTTCCGTGTAAGAAGGGTAAGCAGAGCAAGAAAGTCATAAGCAGGTGAAATATAATACAATCTCTGCTCCACTTGAATTGTTACACATGGATCCTTTCGGTCCAATTCGTTTAGAAAGCATTGATGGAAGTAAGTATTGTCTGGTTATAACTGATGATTATTCAAGATTTTCTTGGGTAATGTTTTTGAAAGAGAAGTCCGATACTTTTGAGAATTTAAAAGTGCTAATCAATCGATTAGAGATAGGTTTTAATCTAAAAGTAAGAAAGATTCGTTGCAACAGCGGTACAGAATTCAAGAATCAGTATTTTGCAGGTTTTTGTATTGAAAAAGGTATCAATATGCAGTTCAGTTCTGCATACGCTCCTTAGATGAATGGTGTTGCTGAAAGAAAAAATAGGTTATTGATCGAGACAGCTAGAACAATGCTAGCAGATTCATCGTTTCCTGTTCATTTTTGAAGAGAAGTTGTTAATAATGCGTGTTACACTATGAATCGAGTTCTGAATGTTAAACGATTGGGTAAAACTTGCTATGAGTTATTGCATGGGAGAAAACCATCTTTGAAGTATCTAGAACCATTTGGTGCACCGTGTACCATCTTGAAAAGAAAACCAGGAAGTAAGTTTGATTCTAAAGTGGTTACTAGAGTATTTCTCGGGTATAGCTCTCCTAACAAGCGAGTTTTCACCAATGAAACAAGATGTGTTGAAGAATGGTCTGAAGTTGACGTCCAAAGGAATCATACGTAGAGTGCTTCTAAGAGTCATCCTTGGATTTATAACTATGATGAGCTGATTGACTCATTCAATCTTGCTCCAGATTAGATGGAGGATGAAGTTGTGTTACAAATGCTGTTTGATTTACAGAATGAACCTGAAGAATCTGCACCTACTCGAACTCCAACTCCATTACCCACTGTCGATGAACCAGTTCAAGTTTCAGATCAAGACGTTGATCCAGTGTACGATACCTGCGGATATGATATTTCAAGTGAAAGTTCTAATAATCCTGAAGATATTGGTGATACTATGAATCTACATCAAGAGATACCTGATCCTGCACATCCAGTTCCCAGAACTATAGCAGATCATCCTAGAGAGAATATTATTTTAGATCCAAATGCATGTGTTAGAACAAGAAGGCAAGTTCAGTTTGATGGTCAAGTTGATACTCATATGACAGCTGCTGCTGCGTACTATGAGTACTCATGTCATATTTCTAGAATAGAGCCAAAGACAACAAAAGAAGCCTTGAAACATGTTGATTGGGTTATGGCTATACAAGAAGAAATTCAGCAATTTCATCGTTTAGATATTTGGAAGCTAGTTACTAAACCGCATGGTGCTAAAGTAGTTGATCTCAAATGGGTTTGGAAGTGCAAGTTTGACGAAGATGGCAATGTTATCCGTAACAAAGCAAGATTAGTCGATAAAGGTTATCAGCAAGATCCTGAATTTGATTATGATGAAGTTTTTGCTCCTGTTGCCAGATTGGAAGCTATTCGCATTTTCTTGACTTTTGCATCCTTTATGAATTTTAAAATGTTTCAAATGGATGTCAAGAGTGCATTTCTTTATGGCAAGCTAAATGAAAGAGTATATGTCAGTCAACCACCGAGTTTTGAAGATCATCTTCATCCTGACAAAGTTTACCGTTTACGAAGAGCCCTATATGGTTTACATCAAGCCCCAAGAGTTTGGTATGGACGTCTGTCAACTTATCTGAAAAAAGGTTATCAAATGGGCACGGTAGATTATACTCTGTTCACAAAAGTTAAAGATGATGATATTATCTTAGTTCAGATTTATGTAGACGACATTATTTTCATTGCTACTAAGCAGGAACTCGTCGATGAGTTTGAGCAGGTGATGAAGGATGAATTCGAAATGAGAAAATTGGATCTCTTACACTATTTTCTTGGTTTGCAAGTCGAACAGACTGATAATGGAATTTTTCTTCATCAAGCAAAGTATGTAAATGATATAATTGAACGTTTCAAAATGACTCAAGAACGTCCTGTGTCAACCCCGCTAGCTGTGAATCACGGTATTTCGTTAGACTGTGAAGGGGAGCCTGTTGATCCTACATACTATCGAGCAATCATCGGATCGCTCATGTATCTCACTGCATCTAGGATGGATATTATGTTCGCAACATGTCTGTGTGCTCGTTATCAAGTTAATCTGAATACAATTCATCTTACAGCTGTCAAAAGAATTCTACGTTATCTGTTACATTCTCCAAATCTCGGCATCTGGTATTCGAACGAAGACAAGTTTGATCTTGTAGCATACAGTGATTCAGACTATGTAGGTTGCAAAATCAACAACAAATCTACATCAGGAGGATGTCAATTTCTAGGTGAAAGGCTGGTGACCTAGCAATGCAAGAAACAAACTGCAGTTGCACTTTCCACGTGTGAAGCTGAATATATTGTTGCTGCAAGTTGCTGTTCGCAAGTTGTTTGGGTTCAACAACAACTTTGTGATTACGGACTAAGAAGCTCTTTTTCTCCTCTTTATATTAATAATACTACTGCTATTGCGATTACTAAGAATCTTGTACAACACTATAAGACTAAACACATAGGTGTTAAATATCATTTTCTTAGGGATTGCCATGAGAAAAAGATAATTGAGGTTAAGAGAATAGGTACTAAGGACCAGAGGGCTGACCTTTTTACTAAGGCTTTTGATAAACCTAGGTTCTTGCTACTTTTAGAGATGAATGGCATTGTTGATCGAGACAAAGTAATTTCGGATGTTGTTTATGAGTTTTAATTAAACTTTTTGACTTTGCATGTAGGATGCATGACATATAGATTTTAGTTTCTTATTATCTGTACTGCATATTTTTACTTTCTGTCTGCATTTCCTTGCATGATTTCTTTCATATTTGCATGCTAGTCTGTAGCTATTTTCTGTTTCTTTGTTTAAAATGCTAAAAGTCAAAAAGATTTTATGTTTTAGTATTTTAAGGGGAGTATTTGTTTCAACAGAAAATACCTAAAAAGTGTAAAATGCCTCATCAGAAAACCCTAAAAAGTTGAAAATTCTAAAAATGAGCTTGTTTTGATTAATTTGTGGGAGATGAAGAAATTACTGTACTGAGAATTGATATATTTGATTAGTAAGGACTGATTTGAATGTTTATGTTTATCTGTTGTGTGATGTACTGATAGATGTGACTTATGAATTCCTGGCATTAGACAATCATAATAAGAATAACGATCATCTAAGATTCAGAAATCATGGACGATCTGTAGCGTTTGAAGGTAGTCACCTAATTATCTTCGAAACTGTATCTAATGATAATTGTTGAGGAACTCAACAGTCGGTTGAGGGTATCCCCTATCATAATTGATAATCACTAGAAAAGGTTGGGGGTGGATTTAAGGTTGAGGATTATCTGTTTGGCTGGTGCATACCACGTTGTCACGAGCCTAAGACTTACTAATCGAAACTAAACCCCGAAAATATCAGAGAAAATTAGTTTATGTCAAAGTAAGTGTCCCTTCTCGCTTAAGGTCGAAAAGTATAATTCCTTATTGCGGACCGTTCAAGCATTTAAGGGAGAACACCTTCGAGTGATCTGAGCACACAACAAAGAAACATGAGTTCATGCATAAAAATGGAAAATCCATTCATGATGGTGTTCAAAATCAATATATCAAAGGATAGTGATATGCTAAAAACGATATATCAAAATAAAATAAAAGTCAAAGATAATTGGCGTATCAAGATGGCAAAGTCCCGAAAGTATGAAGAATGCTGATTCATGATGTGCTCATAAAGAACTCAGATCATTCTTAGTGTGACGCTCCCGCGCAGCTTGGATTGTTTAATCACGACGTTCACACTGAACTATCAAGATTCTTGTCGTCTGCAAGTTAGAGTTATACCTATTAAGACTGTAAGTTGGAAAGATACTTACCTAGATATACTCTAAATAATATATAAATGAAAGTTTATCTTTCGATTCCATTTTCCATATCAACTTAAACATAAAGAAGTTAAGGGCCTTGAGATTTATTTCGTGCGACGACTGGTCATCAGGCAAGTCTGCTTTAACTGTAGACCAATCCTCGTGGTAAATAATGCGCCTATTCGGATAATCCAATATACTCTAAGGTCTGCCGAACTAATTAGATTGAAGATTGTCAACATATTGGTAGAAGCCAAAGCCTGACAGGGTTATTCAAAATGCCATGAGAACCATCCTATTCAATTTGAATGAATACATGGAAAGAGATAACGGAAACTTACGTGTAATGAATTGACAACCTAATAAAAACGCACAATCATAAGTGATGAAAGAATCAAGGATTAATGAACTTAGCGTGATCTCAAAAATCATTGCTCTATAATGTTCAAGAAATTAATGCCAACATAATTGTCGAAGTGTCCGGAATGATTATGTTCATGTTTAATGAGGATTGATATCAGTAATTGCATGATAATAGACATAGACTTGATAATTAGGAATGAACATCAGAAGTTGATTCAATATGTCGGTTCTGATCCTTTTTTTAAAAATTGTTAATCATCTTGCTCACAAAAAGAATGTGGATTTATGTGGTTGTTTATTTGTTTGTTAGATAGTTTGCATTGAAAACTGTAAAACAACAAAAAGATTTTGATTTGCATGTTATTGCATTTCATGATAGAATGTCTTTTCTTTGCATATTTTTTAGTTGCATGACATTATATTTCAGAAAACTTATAAATATTTTATCTTCTCTTTATTTTCTGATTATCCTCTGAATGCACAATGCCATCTGAAAGAACCTTGTCAAGATCAAGATATGTTTGGCCACCAAATCCATAAGATAGTAGTTTGTAGAGCTTGTGATTGTTTGAAGGACTTTAATGATTTAAGTTGTTAGTAAACTTAAGATGATATTACATTGTAGGACTTACTCATGTGAAACAAAATGTTTAGAGTAATAACCTTGTTTTGGTTAGGATCTGTCATCTACCTAAGTGTTAATGATCATTTCTTGAAGGATTAGTGAAGTATGACTCGAATTGAAAGTGCTAGTTAGCTCTAAGATTGCCAAATGAGTCGAAATCCTTAGTTAGTGAAAATTTGAAATTGCCTAAGTGGCTCACTCGCACGATTGATGTGTGAACCGTACGAGTAACCATACGTGTGAGGTTAACCGTACTGATGACCCTGTTCTAGAATTGACCTAAGACATCTAGGTCACACGCACGAGTGATAATGTGAGACGCGCGGTTGATGGTGAATTGTATGATCAACTGTACACTTGATCACGAGAGTATAAATAGAGAGTGCTGAGCGCAGTTGCTCACTCTTGCACACTCTACCCACTTTTTCTCTCAAAATTCGATCATCACCAATAGAGTTTTCCACCGCAGCGTTTGTTAAGCACATTAAGCCGACTCCAGTGCCACCAAATAGGTATATTTTCATCAATATTTAGTTGGTTAATTCGTTGTTTGAATGTGTCGAAACCCTAAGGGTTAGTAAGTCGAAGTTCATGAAATTGAAGCTTGTTTTGATGCTTATCTGTTATTGTTTTATGTTAAATGATACCTAATGTTGCTATTGTGATGTAAATCAGCCCCTAAAACGACCAATCATGTAATCCCGTCGATTTAAATATAGCATTTAATATCGGTTTCATCAGACATGCACGAGTGACATCACTCGCACACGTGGGACATGACTCGCACGAGTCAGTACGCGGTTAAGGCTTAACCGTGTAAACCTTTGAGCCCACTTGTTTGATTTCTTTTGACTGCTCACTCGCTTGACAGAGCTGACATGTGTGATTAACCGCACGGGTCACCACACGGTTGACTTACTCGCTTATAAATGTTGCCTCAACCGTGTACCTTGTCTGAAACCATATTACTGCTCAAACGTGTCAACATTGGCACGTGTGACTATGTTACTCGCACGTCTAATCACTCAGCCGCACGTGTGACAGTATCACTCACACGGTTTGTCCTATTAACAAGTTTATGACACTATGATTCAAATGCTTTAATGTTTTATGATATGTGGATTGTATTTCTAACATTTCTGTTGCTATTCCAGTTTGTTAAGAAATCACCAATGGTAGAACAACAAGTCAATGTTCCAGTTGTTAACCAAGAAGCTCAGGGGGAGCAAGTAAATCCTCAAGTGAATCCTGTTAACCCACCTGCTCAACAAGAGATTATTCTAGAGAAGGGAAAGCTCAACAATCAAGTCGCCCTCTATGTCATTACTCTCGAGAGGGGTGATCATTTTTAAGAGATTATAGCTTTTCTTCAGCAATCAAGGATCCATACTGCTATTTCTACTCAATGCACTGCTTACTACAGTCACTAAAGGGAATTCTGGAAAAATGAGATACTTGATGTGTCAAAAGCTGAGACTAAGCTGGTCAGTACTGTTCAAGGGCACGAGATCGTTGTTTCTAAGACTGTGATAAGAAGGATTTTAAGTTTTAATGATGAGAACTGCTCCCATATGACAATCAATCGAGAAAGAATCCACGGATGCTTCAAGAGATGTGTACATTCTGGTTATATCTGTGGTAAATCTGAACTCATGAAGACTCTTCTGCCTCTACAGTTTAGATATCTTGCTCATGTGATAATGCACTGCTTGAGTGGACGTAAAGCTGGTTTTGATAAGCTGAATGAGAAAGTGCAGAGTATGTTTGTGGCACTTGTCCTAAGGGCTCCGTATGATTTCTCAGGATTCGTCTTCTACTACATCAAAGCGAATCTCTTCAGTTCTACACAGAGATATCTCATCTACGCCTGTTTTCTTCAAATGATTATAAATGACGCTGTACCAGATCTACCAAAGCTTGAAGAGGATATTATTCACCTTAAACCAATGAATCCGATAACTTTTCGGAGAATGGAGGAAACAAGAAACGAGGATTTGAAACCTGATTTTAACAGAAAGCTTGTTTGCCATCTCATCAAGGAGAATTATCGATGTCCAGCTGGTAATGCTTGGAGAAATGAGGATTCCGACTCTAACTATGAAGTTACTGATGAGGAGGAAGGTGGAGGTGATAATCAAAGAGCAACTGAAAGGACCCGTTCATATACATTATAAACAATTCACAATAGTTGATTACATCGCGAGGTATTTGACCTCTATATGATACGTTTTACAAACATTGCATTCGTTTTTAAAAGACAAACTTTCTTTACATCTAAAATTGACAGCATTCATACCATTTCATATTACATCCAACTATAATTGACTTAATATTAATCTTGATGAACTCAACGACTCGAATGCAACGTCTTTCAAAGTATGTCATGAATGACTCCAAATAATATCCTTAAAATGAGCTAATGCACAGCGGAAGATTTCTTTAATACCTGAGAATAAACATGCTTTAAAGTGTCAACCAAAAGGTTGGTGAGTTCATTAGTTTATCATAATCAATCATTTCTGTAATAGTAATAGACCACAAGATTTCTGTTTATAAATATATGTACACTCGCAAGTGTATAAAAGTATTCTATAAGTTGTAGGCACCCGGTAACAAGCCTTAACGCTCATGTTTTACCCTCTGAAGTACACCAGATCAGGTGTGTTTAATATAACCTCGAAGTACTAAAGCATCCCATAGTCAGGATGGGGTTTGTCAGGCCCAATAGATCTATCTTTAGGATTCGCGCCTACCGTACATAGACAAGTAGCTTAATGTTACCAAGCTAAGGGTATATTTCTGGTTTAAACCCACGTAAAATTAGTTTTAGTACTTGTGTCTATTTCGTAAAACATTTATAAAACAGCGCAGGTATTCTCAGCCCAAAAATATATATTGCAAAAGCAATTAAAAAGGGAGCAAATGAAACTCACAATACTGTATTTCGTAGCAATTATGTATATGATGGCACTGAACAAGTGCAGGGTTTGTCTCGGATTCACGAACCTATATTAAGTATATATATTTATATGTTGGTCAATATCTGTCTAACAATTTAGGTCAAGTCGTAGTGTATCACAATCCTAATGCTCGAGACCGACATGCAAAAGTCAACAAAAGTCAACTTGACCCAAAATGACTTCCAAAATCTATACATGTTTATTATATAACTTATATATAGTCGTTTTATATATTTAAATATATTTATCAGATCTTATTATACTAAATAATACAAGTCATTTATTAATAAATAAAAATTTATATTTAAATTCATATATGATAAAAATATACTTTTATATATCTCAAGTAATAAAATTTATAAAATTCACTTAATATCATAAAAATATAGTGGTATGTATTATCAATGTAATTATATTACGTGTGGTAAAAATATCTTTATACGCATATTTATTTGATTAAATAATATTGATAATAATAATAATGATAAAAATAATAAAATGATAGTTTCAATAAAAATATTAATTTTTAGTAATAAATATTAAAATTAATAATAATTCATTTGACCATATCTTTTAATCCGTTCATTGAACCCACACGATTTCTAAATGAAAAGTTATTAATTTTTCTTTAGCTTTTCAACGACATGCATATCATATACCTTATCTCAGTAGCATATGTATCAAATTTGTGATTTATCATAAACTATTTAACGACGAAACTAAGCATACAAACATGCATAATCATATATACTCGAGCACTAGTCAGGGATACACTATTAATATATAAAAGATAAGATATGAATGCTCACGTATCAATATTGTGATTCAATATTGCAGGAAAGTACGTAGACGAAATGAAAATGATAAACGTTAGGTTGACCTCACGAGCAATACCCTTGAACAATACCCATAACCTCCATAGCTATAACCCATAATTTCCTTAGCTCTATCCCGTTTGAAAACTTATTTTGAAATCGTCTGAATATAACTCTGTCGTAGTATTTTATGTATACTAATAATATCTTGAAATAATACTAAGTAAATATATATATGTAATTCGATTGAGAGAGTTTAGAGAAATATATTTTCAAGTTTCTATGAAATAATGAAACCTATTGAATTCTATTTATAATAGATTTTTGAATTATTAAAGTGAATTATTAAAGTATGAATTATTAAAGTGAATTATTAAAGTATGAATTATTAAAGTGAATTATTAAAGTATGAATTATTAAAGTGAATTATTAAAGTGAATTATTAAAGTATGAATTATTAAAGTTAAAGTAAAGTAAAAGTAAAGTAAAGGTAAAGTTAAAGTATAGTAAAAGTATAAAACTATGTACGTATAATACGCGTATAAATATATTTAATATTAATTTAAATCGTTATATCATAAACCATTTTAGAAAAGTAGAATTATATATATTCATAATAGATTTCAAGTTTTTAAATTACAGTCTGTTGGTGAAGCATGGGATAAAGTCCAAAGGTTTAATAAACGTATGAAATCATCTTAATGAAAAATGTCGAGTTACTTAACTTGTCGATATCCAACACCTAAGTTATTTACACTCCACGTTCTTACTTATTGATCACTTTACCATTTTCCGAATATTGTCAAAAAGAATAGATTTCTTAAATCACAGTGGACCTCATAACATTGGCCCGTAATCATATCATAATGTATCTGATAATTCAATCATTTGATATTATCTCTTAATTCTGTTGATAAATATATCGAAACAAATACGTTCATGTAAAGTATCATATATATCAAATACTTTGTTAATGTTTTCAGTTATTATATATTATATATACATATCTATATACACATAATTGTTCGTGAATCGTCGAACACGTTCAAAGGGTAATTGATTACATGAATGTGGTTCCAAACTTTTTGAGATTCAACATTACAAATTCTGCTTATCGTGTCGGAAACATATAAAAGTTAGGTTTAAATTTGGTCGAAAATTTACGGGTCGTCACAGTACCTACCCGTTAAAGAAATTTCGTCCCGAAATTTGATCGAGGTCGTCATGGCTAACTTTAAAAATGTTTTCATGACGAATATGAGTTTATAAATAGAGTTTTATCATCATTGAGTAATATAGATAAAACGATTTGATTACGCGAAGAGTATAAGTGAAGCTATCGCAAGAGAGTGAAATGAGTAAACGTATATTCGTTTTAACCGATGACGTAGTTATGATTGATTTTTGGAATTCATGGAATTTAAAGAAAATCTTTGCAATAAGATTTGGTTCTTGGGCGATTAAGGAAATCAGGATCTTATTTGATTAAATGCGATAATCTGTCTCGATTTCTCTGTCTGATATTTTACTATAAATCCACCCCCTTCGTTTCTTTATTTTCACAGCTCACACCTTCTAGTCTTTCTCCCCAATTCATACTTTAAAGCATTCATTAATATGCTTCATCCAGTATTGATTCTTGATATACTCTTAACTTTCATATCTGTCATTCTTCTTTTTCATCTACCACCGGAGGAAGTTATTTTCTTCTACCATTACCTTGGGGTTATTGTGTTTTTCATTCTCCCATGTCTTTATATTGCTATACGCATTGATATACTAGGTTTGTAATTTCGGGGTTCTTATCAGGCTTTATATTCTCCATTATATTTCGGAGCTTCATGCTTTCGTTTTCTTTTCCCGACCTTAAGTCAAGCGGATAATGGTCCAGAATTTGTAGATATGAATTTTTGGATGAACATAGTTAATGTTCCAAGAAGAAAATCGTAATGGCACGATCTTGATTTGGCAAATTACCAGAATATCGGAAAATATAGAGCTATCAAGATGATATGTTCTTAATATGTTTGGAAATTGGGTAGAATGTAAGAGTCGTGTAAATAGTACATGATGACGGTATGTTCTGTGAATCATCACGTTCCATTAAAAACTCAGTATGACTTACTGTAATATAATCACATTGATCAAGTGTCATTATATTATACTAACTCATGCTTCAGTTCCCAACACTACTTCAAAAACATTCCTATTTTAAATTCGATTTTTTTTTTCTTCTTCAGAATTTAGAAACTAGCACAGTTTCTTTTTATGTTGTAACGCAGATATTGCGAATAGATAGAAGATTTCGGATAAGAATAGTTGTGAAAATATCTTCAGGAATATCGAAGATATTTATAATAAAAGATACGACGATATCTTAGAATTCTTAACATAGATGGATGATGAAGAAGATTTGTCTGTGAAGGTTTAGAATAAGAAGTAAGGTGTTTGCTAACGATTTCAGTAAACACTGAATCATTTGGATCCTTTGAAGGCAGGTTTAGTCTTTATGATTTGTCCACAGCCTCCTTCATGGTCTGCTCAATCCGTTTTCCAGTTTCAAACCTTCTCTTTTTCTCAGCTTTACCCCCATACTATTCTTTATCATCAAACTTTTGACTGTTAAAGTCGTTTACAGTTTTTGCTGCTTCATCAGCATTTTTCCAATTTCGGAGAACTAGTTCATAGTTTGGGATGTTTTTCAGAAAATTCACATTCGAAGTATGTAAGTCTAGGAGATAGACGTTATATGTATACATATAACTTTTGACGTAAAATTGTTGCGAAATTCAAAATACTGATTGCTAATTCCCAGTAGTTGGTGTGACAATTATTGTTGCAGGATGTAGGTGAGTACATGAAGGGGTTTTAATGAATAAGTATAGTGGCTTTTCGGAGAGGCTTAAGTCGAAGGTTAATGAAGTTGTTGATAAGTTTACTGCTAATGTGGCGAGATATGAAAGGTTCCCGGTAACAATGATGAAGGGGTAATTGTTATAATAAGGTTTATTCGTATAAACAAATGAAGGTGATTTGTTGAAGCTATGATAAAACTGTCTATTTTGGAAAGAGATTGAAACATTATATTTGGTAATAAATATCAAAGGATCTGACACGGATACGTGTTAAACTATAACTTTTGTTTCGAGAGCTTTTCAGGTGCATGACAGTGGGTAATGTGTGGTTGGATCATCATCTCGTATGTCTTTAAGAATTTCGAAGTGTTTGAACACATATTGTAATTGTTAATATACATATGATGTTCTAAGATTTTGAATGATACAAATATTTTTGTGAGTTCCATGAATAGAAATGAGGTTCTAGGACAGTTTTGAAGTCAAAGTATAGTTTTGAAAGATGTAGAAATCTAAGAGTGATGATTTCAGTTATATCTTGAATCGAATTCTGAGATTTCAAAATCAGAATATGTAATTAGATTTTGAATGAGTATGGTTGTTTTGATTTCTATAAAAGAATGTATATTGTTGTGAAAGTAGGGAGTATAATGGATGATTTGCTGAATCAGATTCGAAGAATGTAACATATTAATTGTGAATTTATATATCTCTCGGGTATTACCTACCCGTTAAAAAAAATTCACAATTAATATTTTATACAAAAGAATTTTATTACAGTCTTTATGGAAATATATATGTGTATATTTCTTCAGATGTAATATAGATTTAATGAGTTAATATTAAATTAAACTCATTTGATTTATCGTTAAGGCTAGGATAGATAATTTCTAAACTTTAGAAATTACATAATCATCGTAGAATGTTTCTCTAATGAAGTTATGAATCAATACTTCATCGTTGTGGTATTCCTTGGTATCTACATGGCGTATGACGTCGATGCTCGTGGGACAGATTGTGAAGTTGAGGTTTGCGATGCGATTGTTGTTGGTGGTGGTAATGGTACTGTTGATGTTGTTGATGTTGGTACTGGTTATGCTACTGGTGCTGCTGCTGGTGTTTGTAACCTTTGCACCATATTCTCCAAAGCCACTACCCGAGCGCGAAGCTCGTTGACTTCTTCTATTACACCGGGGTGATTGTCGGTTCGGACGAGTGGATAGATAAGATCTAGAATTTGGTGTAGTATATAATCATGACGAGATACTCTGGAAATGAGAGAGAAAATGGTGTTTCGGACAGGTTCGCCGGTAAGTGCTTCAGGTTCATTGCCAAGAGGGCAATGTGGTGGATGAAAGGGATCACCTTCTTCTTGTCTCCAATGGTTAAGTAGATTACGAACCCATCCCCAATTCATCCAAAATAGATGATGGCTAATTGGTTGATCCATTCCGGTCACGCTGCTTTCGGAGCTCATGTGAAAATCCATATCGGCATAGCTGTCGGAATCTGAGGAACTCGAACTGGTTGAGGGATCCATCTTGTATGATCAGGGAAAGAATTTTTGGTATGAAATAGATTGTAGAATTTAGATTTGGTATTCTTCAATACATAATTTACATATGTATATATAATACCAAAATCCCATAAATTACGGAGGAATCTTTGAAAGATGTCAATCAAAGTTCACAGTAACAGATATGCTAAGATAAGAATTCGTTTATACATTATTATGCAATAAATGTAGGAAAATGCGTCTAGACTTAAGAATGATAAGCAGGTAATTTCCTAAGGATGGTAAGTAGATGATTTCCGACTAAAAATGATAAGCAAAACTTTTGACATGCAGACACGGTCGAAGTCCAGACTCACTAATGCATCTTAACAACTATCAGTTAGACACACTAATGCAAGACCTGGTTCGCTAAGACCACCGCTCTGATACCAACTGAAAGGACCCGTTCATATACATTATAAACGATTCACAATAGTTGATTACATCGCGAGGTATTTGACCTCTATATGATACGTTTTACAAACATTGCATTCGTTTTTAAAAGACAAACTTTCTTTACATCTAAAATTGACGGCATTCATACCATTTCATATTACATCCAACTATAATTGACTTAATATTAATCTTGATGAACTCAACGACTCGAATGCAACGTCTTTCAAAGTATGTCATGAATGACTCCAAATAATATCCTTAAAATGAGCTAATGCACAGCGGAAGATTTCTTTAATACCTGAGAATAAACATGCTTTAAAGTGTCAACCAAAAGGTTGGTGAGTTCATTAGTTTATCATAATCAATCATTTCCGTAATAGTAATAGACCACAAGATTTCTGTTTATAAATATATGTACACTCGCAAGTGTATAAAAGTATTCTATAAGTTGTAGGCACCCGGTAACAAGCCTTAACGCTCATGTTTTACCCTCTGAAGTACACCAGATCAGGTGTGTTTAATATAACCTCGAAGTACTAAAGCATCCCATAGTCAGGATGGGGTTTGTCAGGCCCAATAGATCTATCTTTAGGATTCGCGCCTACCGTACATAGACAAGTAGCTTAATGTTACCAAGCTAAGGGTATATTTCTAGTTTAAACCCACGTAAAATTAGTTTTAGTACTTGTGTCTATTTCGTAAAACATTTATAAAACAGCGCATGTATTCTCAGCCCAAAAATATATATTGCAAAAGCAATTAAAAAGGGAGCAAATGAAACTCACAATACTGTATTTCGTAGCAATTATGTATATGACGGTACTGAACAAGCGCAGGGTTTGTCTCGGATTCACGAACCTATATTAAGTATATATATTTATATGTTGGTCAATATCTGTCTAACAATTTAGGTCAAGTCGTAGTGTATCACAATCCTAATGCTCGAGACCGACTTGCAAAAGTCAACAAAAGTCAACTTGACCCAAAATGACTTCCAAAATCTATACATGTTTATTATATAACTTATATATAGTCGTTTTATATATTTAAATATATTTATCAGATCTTATTATACTAAATAATACAAGTCATTTATTAATAAATAAAAATTTATATTTAAATTCATATATGATAAAAATATACTTTTATATATCTCAAGTAATAAAATTTATAAAATTCACTTAATATCATAAAAATATAGTGGTATGTATTATTAATGTAATTATATTACGTGTGGTAAAAATATCTTTATACGCATATTTATTTGATTAAATAATATTGATAATAATAATAATGATAAAAATAATAAAATGATAGTTTCAATAAAAATATTAATTTTTAGTAATAAATATTAAAATTAATAATAATTCATTTGACCATATCTTTTAATCCGTTCAATGAACCCACACGATTTCTAAATGAAAAGTTATTAACTTTTCTTTAGCTTTTCAACGACATGCATATCATATACCTTATCTCAGTAGCATATGTATCAAATTTGTGATTTATCATAAACTATTTAACGAAGAAACTAAGCATACAAACATGCATAATCATATATACTCGAGCACTAGTCAGGGATACACTATTAATATATAAAAGATAAGATATGAATGCTCACATATCAATATTGTGATTCAATATTGCAGGAAAGTACGTAGACGCAATGAAAATGATAAACGTTAGGTTGACCTCACGAGCAATACCCTTGAACAATACCCATAACCTCCATAGCTATAACCCATAATTTCCTTAGCTCTATCCCGTTTGAAAACTTATTTTGAAATTGTCTGAATATAACTCTGTCGTAGTATTTTATGTATACTAATAATATCTTGAAATAATACTAAGTAAATATATATATGTAATTCGATTGAGAGAGTTTAGAGAAATATATTTTCAAGTTTCTATGAAATAATGAAACCTATTGAATTCTATTTATAATAGATTTTTGAATTATTAAAGTGAATTATTAAAGTATGAATTATTAAAGTGAATTATTAAAGTATGAATTATTAAAGTGAATTATTAAAGTATGAATTATTAAAGTGAATTATTAAAGTGAATTATTAAAGTATGAATTATTAAAGTAAATTATTAAAGTATGAATTATTAAAGTGAATTATTAAAGTATGAATTATTAAAGTTAAAGTAAAGTAAAAGTAAAGTAAAGGTAAAGTTAAAGTATAGTAAAAGTATAAAACTATGTACGTATAATACGCGTATAAATATATTTAATATTAATTTAAATCGTTATATCATAAAACATTTTAGAAAAGTAGAATTATATATATTCATAATAGATTTCAAGTTTTTAAATTACAGTCTGTTGGTGAAGCATGGGATAAAGTCCAAAGGTTTAATAAACATATGAAATCATCTTAATGAAAAATGTCGAGTTACTTAACTTGTCGATATCCAACACCTAAGTTATTTACACTCCACGTTCTTACTTATTGATCACTTTACCATTTTCCGAATATTGTCAAAAAGAATAGATTTCTTAAATCACAGTGGACCTCATAACATTGGCCCGTAATCATATCATAATGTATCTGATAATTCAATCATTTGATATTATCTCTTAATTCTGTTGATAAATATATCGAAACAAATACGTTCATGTAAAGTATCATATATATCAAATACTTTGTTAATGTTTTCAGTTATTATATATTATATATACATATCTATATACACATAATTGTTCGTGAATCGTCGAACACGTTCAAAGGGTAATTGATTACATGAATGTAGTTCCAAACTTTTTGAGATTCAACATTACAAATTCTGCTTATCGTGTCGGAAACATATAAAAGTTAGGTTTAAATTTGGTCGGAAATTTCCGGGTCGTCACAGCAACTGGTGAAGCTCAAAGAGGAAATGATGATAATGTTGATGTTAATGATGGTGATGATGATGAAGCAACAGAAGAAGATGTTAGTTTGATTCAAAGGAAGAGGAAAGGTAAAGGACCAATGACTTCTGAACAGCCAAAGAAGAAGGAGAAGAGAACTACACATAATTATGACTCATCTCAGAGGTCATCTCAGGGAGGTTTTAAACACAAAGCTCAGAGACAACCTTCCGGTTTCATGAAGGACGCTAGAGCCGATGTTACCTCACCGAGACCTGCCAACACAACACCTCAGGTCACATCATCAGAATTCAAGACACCGCAAAATCTTCTGTTGTTGTTGATCACAAAGATTACTAATCTTGAGAATCAAGCCATTGAGGAGAAGAAAGTTAGTGAAGCAAAGATTGAGTCGTTAGTGGAAGAAAACAAAAGGTTGTGGAATCGAATGGACCGTCAGAAGGGAAAGTCGGAGAAGATAAAGAAAAAGATTTTGGCTATTAAGAGTGAAAACGGGTTGAAGTTAAAGGAGATGAACGATAAGCTCAAACAAATTACCTCTGGTAAAACTAAGTTGATAACGGATAGAGGTGAATATTCCTCTGATTTGGGAGGTGATGACGAGAAAGATGATGAAGAAGATGCTGGCACTGGAGGACCCTTTTTTGAAATTCCGTTAATGATACCTATTCGAAGCTTTAATGAATATGGTGAGGTCTTTACTGCTGAATATTATATGAATTATTCAAATGTTTTTGATGATGCAGAAAAGGGGAAAGTTCCACTAAGTGATTTCCCAATGGAACAGCTTGCTGGTCTGGCATACGATAGTGAAAATGATACAGAGGATGCAGAGATAGTTGAAGCTGAAGTCGAGGCTCCACAAGAAGAGCCAGCTGCTAATGTCCCTCCCGAATCAATCCAAAATATTGACTTAAGTGATTTTGATAATCTGTTTGCGGATGAAAAGAATGAAGATTCTGTTGGTAAGGATAATGTGAAAGAGGATGTTATTATTGAATTTGAAGATGAATTGGTGACAGAATCTGATAATGAAGAAGAAGAAGAAGTTGACATTGTTATACCTTCGCTCGAGCCCTACTCGAATCCGTCACTCAATACTTTAAGTGATTTTTTCAATTTGAGTAGTGAGGTGAAAACAAAGAGGTTGAATGAATTAGAAGAGGCAAGGAAGGTATACAAGGAGCAAATCAAGGAAGTTGATGTGTTAATGGAAAGGAATAAAAGAATCCGACATCAGAAACTGCTCGTTTAGAATGAAAGAAAAGAGATTGAGCTAAAGAAGAAGAAACTATGAGCCGAGAAAGCTAAAGCTGAGGTATGGATGAGATTAATAAGTGGTTCGAACGTGATAGGGTTACAGTTAACAGAAACGTTGAAAAAGATGAAATCCGTCAGAGTTGGTGGAAACAAAACGTTGTTAACCGTGATCAGATGAATAAGCCAGAACTCGAGCCAAAGTTTGCATTTTCTATGAAAAGGGAAAGAGAACCAAGAAGTATTCCAAGGGTAAAATTTTAAGCTGGGGTTACTTCAAGGAGATCAATTATTTTGCGATCAAGAGGGAAGGAGGAGTTGATTATATGGCAAGACCGAGTCACTTCAAAACTCTACCGTACTTTGAGATCATGAAACTTGCGAAGCTGAAGATGTTGAATGCTGAAGATAGTGACCTTTCCAGGTTGTTTCAGAGAAAACTCAGATATGAGTACAAGACAGGGAAATGGGATATCTTTAAGTCAACAGCCGCCAGGTTTTCCATACACCAAATAAAGTTAAATTCAAAAGGTGGACCTGTTCGCGTTGTTAAGTTTTGTCCAGCCAAGTACATGAAACAATCTCCGTTGATGCCCTTACCTAAGGATATATGTAAAAACTTCAGATGGTGGTTCTATGACGAATTGTCGGAGGAAGCAGTGATTCTGACTGCAATTGAGAAAGAAGATGGAAGCATACAGATTGACAATGTGAGGATTCTAGATCCTATGTGGCTGAGAAACTTGTCGAGATTTGATGTGGAGACACTTCACCGCCATCACATTATGGTCAGAGATGATAAAAAGGAGGAAGCTATGAGATATCAACGTGTAATCGATGTCTACTATGCCTACCTCAACAGAGAAAGTGATGCTTAAAGCTCAAACTAAGCTTAGGCCAACTGAATCCTGTCAGATACTGTGTTGCTAGTTTGTATCTTGTTTTTGATGTATTTATGTGTGAGAGAGAATCTGGATATGTATTTGATGTTAAACTGATGTTACTTTTGGACTTATATGTATTTCACGAACGTTTACTTTATTGTAATTGATGAGCTAGGTCCTAGGGGGAGTTGTGGATGCATTTTCTGTAAGTCCCTGGACATCTATCCTACGTTTGTGATTAGTACTTTAGTTTATGGGCTACCATGATCGCTCGTTATTATCCTATCCGTGTTTATATGTGGTTACAGGTACTGCAGGAACGCGATATGGAAGTTTAACTATCTTAGACTCAGTCAGACGTACGAGTGAAGTCTCACTCGTATGGCTGACAAGCTCATACGCACGAGTGTGCTGAGCTGAGTCACAAACCTAATCTGTGTAAACATACACGAGTGAGTGATCACCCGTATGGCTGAGACAGCCTACTCGTACGAGTGAGGGATGACTCGCATGGTTGAGTCAAGAGCAGGGGTATATATGTGTTATGTTCTTCATTTTCGGTTAAGCATCTCATTACACACACATCACTCAGATCTGGTAGCCTTGTCCGATTCTCTCTCAACCCAAATCACTCAAGAGGTGAATAACAGCTCTAGGTGTTAATCTAATCACACATCCATTGTTGTGGTTTGACTAAATTAATCCCAAAAAGCACAATACTCACTAGAATGGTTTGATTCACTAATTCCGCCTTTGTGTGAATTAAACCTGTTGATTTCGAAGTTCCTAGTCATGTTTCATCAAATTCAATTGAAGAGTCCTTTTCTATTGTGGATGAAACACATCGAGCATTAACAAAGCTGGTGCAATGTTCACCAAACAGCTCAACAAGACTAGATTCAGGAACAAGTCCAACAAGAACAAGAATTCCTTAACTTCCTATTATTACAAGAATGATAATTAACCAAAGAATATGTTTGAAGCATCTGAATCAAAGAAGGAGAAAATCTATGCTTTAGTTATGGGAAATCGTGTCATTTTTCTGAGGAATGTAAACTCATGAAGAAGAACAACTATGAGTACTACAAGAAAAAGATTATGCTCGCAAACGTTGCTGAAAGACGAAGAGAGCTTACAAAGTCTGAGGATACTTGGTTGTTATGTACTGATGATGATGAATCTGAAGACGAACATGCTAATGTCTGCTGAGTGACTAAACTTATCATGGCTAAGGAAGTAGCTGAATCTAATTCAGTCTCACCTTCATCCGTGGATGATTATGTACCTTCTCACTCAAAATCTCAAAACATTTCTCCTGAATTTATTGAGATGCAAACTCATATGATGAAGAATCTAGTCTCAAAGTCAAAAGAAGTTAAAGGTTTAAAACAAGAAAATGAAAGAAAAACTTAAGGCTAAAGAGAAAGAGAGTACATCTTCAGCATACTTTGAGTCTTACCAACTCAAAGTAGAGCTTAACATGAAAAATTCTAAATTAGAAGAGTTAGAAAAGACCGTTTTACCATTACAAATTGAGAGGACAGATTTTCAGATGAAATCTGAATGTCTCGCGGAGAAAGTCGAAAATCGTGAAAAACAAATACATACTTTTAAAGTAGAAAATGAACCCACTATAAGATCGTTGGAGAAGAAAATTGTTTCTTTAGAAGAAGAACTTATCAGTAAAAACAAACAGATTTTCTGAATTCAATCAACAAGTTCATAAAATGAAACCACAGTTAATTGATTATGCATTTAAACTCTACCGAACTAAACAAGTTCAAGTTTTAGTTGAGACAAATATAAATAAGCAAACATTTTTCATCAATAAACTAGAAGTTATGTATAGTGAAAAGTGAGGGCTTGGGTATACATGTCCAGAGGCATTCCGATTGTTGTGAAATCTACTTACGTTGTATGATGGTGACTATGTTAATGTTGGTTTTCCTCAACATTTCCTATATCCATCCGATGTTGAAATAGATGAAATGGTTTCCAAAAGTTTCTTCACAAAAATTTGCACTAATAGCTTTAATATATGAAAAGATACATGAAAAATATAACAAATCTACATCTAAAATTTTTAAATAACTAATGCAAGATGAAATGGAAATGGAAAGAGAGGATTACGTGCCTAAATGTAGATTGGTTTATATTTTGACGCTTCTACTTGAGAAATATATTGATATGTTGGAAAATGAAGTATTTAGTAATCCTACTAAAGAGATTACTATAATTGATGTTTGATCAACATGTTATATGTAATCAACCTAAACAACTTGATATACCTTCTACTTTTGCTCAATCTGTGCCTAAACCTGTTTCTCGTATCACTATCGGTGAAGATCTAGCACATGAGCTAAATGACCTTAGTTCTAAGTTCTTAACTAAGTTAGTGTAACAGATAGAAAACTGGGCTATACGCAAGATGACTATTCTACCCTTAGGTTTATAATTGTGGTTATAAGTGCTTTTATTTCATATTATATTTAGTGTTATCTGATTATTTGGGTAAGACCAGTTTGTGACATGGGTCACATAATATGTTTTCTTGTTTGATTTGGGTTCCGTTAGCGCCGCCTAATGATGTACGTAAGAATTCAGATAACTAGTAAATACCTGTGTAATGTGGGATATGGGTTTTAACCTAAATACGTGTATGTATCTATTTCATTTCTCTTTTTGTTTCCAAAAATTTCACATACACATACACCACACCTAACTTCTTCTTTTTGAACCCTAAATCATCCAATCTCATTTTTGTGTTTGGTTTAAGTTAGAAATCTGTTTCAAGTGATTCCTAGAGTCTAAATAATGTAAGAATCGTACATTTTCATGTCCACATCAGTGTTTAGTTGGGCTTTTAAGTTAGGGATTGTATAAAAGTGATTTTGGGTTAAATCTTACTAAATTGATGTTGTTTGTGTGAAAATCTTGTGTGTTTATATCCTAAGGTGTTTTGTAAACAAGTTGTGATCAGTTTTGAGGTCAAAATTGAGTCCAAGATCGAGATTTGGTGATTTTTGCCCAAAACCCGTAACTTTGTTGCTGGTGCAGCTCAAGAACACAATCGACCGACTGTCTCTGGACAGTCGGTAGTTTGTCTAGACAGTCGGTAGTTTGTATTTTGGAGCACAATCGGTAGTCTGTCTCTGATCAGTAGGTAATTTGTCTAGACAGTCGACCAATTGTCTATGACAAACTACTGAAATGGGCAGTTTGGGGAAATTTTATGAAAATAGTTAGTTTTTAGCCGTTATGTTGCTCGTGTGTCTAATTTTGATTACAATACTATACTAATGTGGTTTATATTGTTCTCAGGCAATAAGAACAAGGAAGAAGCTCAGAAGTTACATAAATGAGTTGTAGCTGGTAATCGGTGACTAGGTCTATCTCCGGATAGAGTTTAAGTAGAATGTCATGCTACTATGGTTTAATCTATTACCATGCTTTATTGTGATATTATTTCCATGTTTAGATAATGGTTGATATGCTAGTTGGATATTTTATGCTTATTATTGTTAAGTGATCTTATGTGTGCACTGTGTTTGACACCGGTCGTGCCTATTGAGGTTGAGACTTTCACTTGTGCCTAGGGAAGTTGTAGTCTGAATGAGGTCACCCGAGCCAATGGAGGTGCAGTTCATATCCTATTGTCTCTGCAATAATTCAATAGGAATGACTATCGGTAGCTTCTAGCCCGATCAGCTAGGGTTGTGTACCCGTACAAGCCGCCAATCTTCTAGTTTGAAGTTAGCATGTTTATGTTATAGATTTCATGTTTAGTTCTTAAGCTTATTCTGTTAAATAGATTTCATTCATTTAGCTGAGTGCTAATTCCCCACATTTCCATCTTTGCAGGTTTAGGTTCTGTAGTTTAGCTGGGTGCTGGAGTTTGAAGACATGTTTGACCATTGAACTCTGATGTGGACTTTTGTGACATGTAATTTATAGTAATGTAACGCCGTTTGTAAACCTTAAATGATATGACATGGACTTGTGTAATAATATTACTATTGTTGTGGTTTATTTATAAATTCCTTCCGTTGTGTTTTAAAAAAAAATGGTCGGTGTTATAAGTTGGTATCAGACCATAGGTTTGGCAGCAAGTACATACATGTATCTTGTTCCCAAACCTTGTAATAAGTCAAACATGTCTGTGGGGTGGGGTTAAGTGGATGTAGGGATACGTGTGTGTTAGTTGTGACTAAACTAACTATTATCCACTAAGCTATTGTGTAAGCTGTTTTGCAGAACATGTATGGCAGATCAAGATGGAAACGCAATTGGGCCTAGTTCCCCCGGAACATCTTTAGCTTCAGATGAAGGACATGTGTTAGATAAAGGTCCGCATGAACAAATATTGGAATTACAAATTCAACTACAAAAGGCCCTAGATCGAATTCGCAGATTGAAACATCAACAAGTTTAACAGAACTTGAGTATTAGTGTTCCCAATTAGACTACCCTATCAATGATATGTGGGTACCTTGTTCCTCCAAATATGTATCACGAGAATGCTCTTTAACAATAGATGTTTCTACATCTGTATTCCTTGTCTTAGCAATCTCGTATACCACCCCAATTTAACTCGTAGTTCCCTAATTAGTTGGTGTACCCCTATCAGACGGCTTTTGGGAGTAGAATGGTAAGATATATTATGCCGAAACAGAATCTAGAGGTATGACAGATGAGCACTAAGTAAAATAAATCAGTGGGAAATAATCAAAAAGGAAAGTCAAAGCAGAGTAGATCTGGATTGAGTAAGATTTCGTAGTGCTATCATTTTCGAGCATTAAACTTGCATAGATATAACTATGTTTAACATGTGTTATTGTAGGGCACAAGATTCGTACATGTTTATTCAGTGAGACTATATGTTGGAGATATCAGCACGTAGGGCATATGTTAGCAGAGTGCCCGAGTGTAAGAAAAGATAACAGTAGTCAGGGCGGATTTGGTTCCGAGTCAGGACGGGGGAAATGTTGTTGAATTTGTAAATCCTTACACGATGGGCCATGCTCAGTAATAACAAGAAGGTGTTTGAGGTGTGGTGTGACTGGGAATGAGTCTCAAACGTATACTTTCCCAGGAAATATCTTTGGGATTGTCATCAGGTAGGTCACCGATCAAAACAATGTTCGTCTTCAAAAAGCGTGGGTTCTGGGGTAGGGCCAGGGGCGCAATCGATGTCAGTAGGAGGATCTTCTGCTTCTACGGCAAGACTGAAGAGGAAGAATCCCTCAGTGTCTGCAGCTAGAGCATGTCTGAAGTGGGTTGAGACTGATGATGTATTTGATGACTTAGCCGCCGTAATTTACTATCGTGTTGACTATTTATTGTCTGAGTATATTAGAAACTGCCTTAGATGACCAAAGTGTAGTTTCCTTCTTCTTTAGTGCATGGGATCTATTTTATGTGATATGTTGTTCCTTTACCAATGAATGGCGGGACACACATAGTGGTCGTAGGGATCGGGATCGGGATCAGGATCGAGTAGTAGTCCACTTATTATTGATGAATGGCTTGAACCTCGTGTTCTGAGGCCATGATATATGTGATTGCATGTTATGTATGATATTGGCCATACTCTATTGATTTACATTTTTTACACTAGATGTGTGAGATCGTAGTTAGCCTTAAGGAGTTGTCTTATTTTTGGACTCGCGTGATTTTTTGGTGACCTTTAGAAAGTATTTATGAGTAGTGTTCCATGGGTTATCTCTAGATAACACAAAAACCCTTGACTTGAATGGGGGTTGATATTGGGTAGGTGTTTGGACCTGAAGACAAAGTCGAGTGTTGGACCACGTTTGTAATTGTGACTAGTATGTCAATAGTATGGAACGATTTGACATGATAAATTCTTATGCTATGAGGGTCGTGTGACATCAAAAATTGATGGGTGTAATCTTTCGGGATTTGAATTGTGATGACGAGGTTAGTTAATATGTCGATGAACTTATGAATCCGTTTTATAAGTGTGTTGCGAAAGGAGATCATTTATGTGGACTAAGAATGGTGTTGATATTGATTGATGTGTTGAAAGACTGTAATTGTTGTAATTGGGTGATAAAGTTTGGGTTTGCAAACTTCGTGTTCTTTGGAAATTATTATTTTTAGTGCATCATATCTAATAGTGACCCGTGAAGAATAGATCTCGGTGGATTGGTGAACTTGATTAGGATCTTGCTCCGAGATACTTGAATTAAAAGTAAGATTTTGGATAATGTATTATGACTTATCAACGGAAATACATTTTTGTAAATCATACACTAGTTTCGAGAGTCAGAGGAGATGTAGCAGGACTTAGATCGAGTGTGGATTAACTGTTGGGTGTAAGGATCAGATGGAGTTGGTTTTGTATGTATGTATCAATATTGGTTGGAAAACATTATTTTGATGGAATTGTAAACTATAAAATGTGTTGAGGTAGATATTATCTTCTTAAGAATCTGATGGAACATGCCTGATATTTATTCGTGGAATTACCTTCAATGTCGGTCTATTGCGATGTTTCGGAGGATTTTGACCGAGAGTTGACTTTACCGGTATACTAATGACGGTTATGTTGTATCTAGCTGTCGCTTAATTATACAAGGTTAAATTATACGGTCTGATGGATTTTTAACCATTTGATGACCTTTCTGAAGAAGTGGTCATGGTGTAAGACTTCTGAATTGACGTTGTTTGATGAAATTAATGCTTTGATAATTAATTCGTGACTGTTTTAGTGGATATCTTTTACTCGAAATTGTTAACGGGTTGATTGAAATTGATGCGAGAATTGTGTTTATAATAATTCTTACCGTTGATGAAATGATTAGGGACATGTTCTAGTCGATGGATTATCATGTGTGTAACGACATTTTTGCGAGGATTATGATAAAATTCTTATATACCAGGTTGAAAATGAGTATTTAATTACCTAATTGGGTAATTTTAGTGGAATCAGTGATGACATTGTGATGTAGTAATTGTGGAAATTGTCTAAATTTGTGCTTTCATGTAAAGCATTGACAACAGATTGATAACATGGAATAGACTGAAAAAATTCGATGGAATTATCTTATGGGTAATCTCAAAGTATATAACCATTAGTGTCTACAAAAATTGGAATGTAATGTCAGTTTTGACATGGAACTTTTTTCGAAAGACCATAGAAATCAGACTGGTTGGTAAAATTTAGTGGGCTACGTAGTGGACGAGTACCTATGATTCCAGAATACAGTGTATAAACAGAAACTTGATGTGACCCATTTCGTAGAGGTCCATTAGATGGTTGACATGTCGATATATTACTCTTTGGTTATGTTGTTTTTGAAAGGATGTTGACTGTAACTGGCATTGAATTGATGGATCGTTATCCTTTTATTTTAGCACTCAGATAGAAAATGACCTGCACATTTTCTGTTAAGCGGCAAATTTTTGGCAGTTATTTATCCCTTCAATCAATGAGTGTGATGCTATAGATAAGTGTGTGGTGAACTATCCGATTGTTGTGTTGTGTACTTGGAACTAGTGGATCAGTTGATAACGACATTTGACCATTTGATGGTAGTCGTAACGAGATGGTTGGTATTTGACTCTATAAAGGTAAATTGTCAAACTAGATGAATTTGTATGATGGATTGATAGTTGAGACAGGAATGGATCTTGGTAATGTTTAAGATCTTAGGACCTGTTTCGATTTCGTTTCCGATGTGACCAATTATGATGGTGTTTAATACCCATAACCCTTGTGCTTATGATTGACCAGATTCTGAGGACGGAATCTCTTTAAGGGGTAGATTTGTAACAGACAGAAACCTGGGCTAGACGTAAGATGACTATTCTGCCGTTAGGTTTATAATTGTGGTTATAAGTGACTTTATTTTTATATTATATTTAGTGTTATCTGATTATTTTGTTAACACCGGTTTGTGACAAGGGTTACAGAACATATTTTCTTGTTTGAGATGGGCTTCATTAGGGCCACCTAATGATGTACGTAAGATTTCAGATAACTGGTAATTACCCGTGTGATGTGAGGTATGGGTTTTAAACCCAAATAGATGCATGTATATGTTTCATTTCTCTTTTTGTTTCCAGAAATTTTACTGTTAGGACCCCAAAGTTGTATAGTGTTATTGTGAAACAAGCTTATTAGATGGTTCCTTAGAAGATGGCTATATAAGGAACCTTAGTAGTCCTAATTAGATAGCCATTGCATTACACCGACTTTAAGAAGTTGTGAAATATTATAATACCGAAATTCTTTCTGACACCGAATTTGTTAACTGTTCACCAGAATCTCATTCAATCTTTGATTTCTTCATTTCTCATCATGATCTGACCTATCATTTGGTATCAGAGCTTCCATGAAGTGATACTACATCACTATATCGATCTAGAGATTGAAGATTTCAAGTTCTGAACACATTCGGTTAGTTTGAATCAGATTCAGCAAGCTCAAATTTGATTATCTAACGTTCAGATTTATGTGAAAAGATCAGCGAAGGTTTATTAGATACATTAGAAAGTTTTTTGATCATCATTACATCTTTACCACATCAATTATGGAGATTCAAGCTATTATGTAGAATTCGTGGCCAAAACTCTAAATATTCGATCAATTCAGCTTGTTTCTGTGTTCAATTGAAGATCAGTGGATTTAGTTGTGTTCGTGAGGTGATTAGGCAACTATCTGACGGTTTAATTTCATTGATTAATCAATTTTTGGTGATTTGATCCTCATTTGGTATTTCAACTGCCTCACCAAATCTGCTTCATCTCATAAATTCTGTTAAGGTGTTGCTGATTGTGGTATGTTTGTGATTCAGTCACATTCGGTTTAATAATACGCAGCTAATTCAAGTGGTTTTAGCAGAGTTTCGATTAATTATCTAAGCTTAACACTTAGATTCGATTTATCAACTGCTACAGTTGACATTCGATTAAATTGATTTTTACTTGTTACTAACATGTTTCATTTTGCAGAAAGGTTACCGAATTCATTTCAAGTGTTAAGCATTAGATTTCATCTGGTTTGTGATTGTTTATAAGAATTATAGAATCTGGTTTACCGAATCAAATACTGAAACCGAATCTCAGATATACTTGATATATTTGGGGGTTTAAGTTCTTTGAGTTGGTTAATCTTACACTTACCGAATCTATGTGAGAATCTAGTCATTCTTATCAGAATTTGGTACCGAATCTGATATACCAAATCTGCTAGAGTACCAAAACAGATACCGAACCCGAATATGCTACAGTACCAAAACTGAATCTGACACCGAACCCGAATTTGACAATATTCCTTTATTGTTAGAGTTTGAATCAGTTACTTGAACTTTTGTGACTTACCGAATCCACCTCAGATTTTGTTAAAATGTCTACTTAAGATACTTTGATTATTGGATCAGATTCCAGACCTCCTGTTTTGTTTAATAGCAAGTATAACCAGTGGCTCCATCGCACCACTCAGTACATAGACTACAAGGGTGAGAAGGCAAAGTATATTTAGGCTTCTTTGAAAGAAGGCCCAGTACTGAATTTCATCCAGAAACCGGTCTACCAATTTCAGTCTATGAATTTTCTGGAGAAAAATGTGAGAGAGCTCAGGGTGATATTGAGGCCAAAAATGTCATCATGCAAGCTATCTCGTATGAGTTCTTTGAGAATGTTGATAGCAACACTACTGCTAAAGACATATGGGATGAGATCAAAAGACAACAGGAAGGTTATGACATGTCCGATATCACTAAATTGAATAAGGCCCTAGGACTTTATGAATATTTCAAACAGGAACCTGAAGAACTTCTCAAGGATACCTACAGACGTTTCAATGGTGTTCTGAATGAGTTGAAAAGATGCAAGATTTCTAAACTGAATGCTGAGATCAACATGAAGTTTCTCAAGAAGCTCAATTCTGATTGGCGTCCTTATGGAATCATCATTCAATTTACCAAGGAGATTGATAAGATGAATGTTCATGAGCTAGTTGGTGTCCTTATGCATTATCAGCCAGCCATGTCTAAACTTCATGATGAATGAAAAGAGTCTTCACCAGGTGATCCACTTGCCCTCATTGCTAAGAAGAAGAGCAAATCTTACACTACTTCCAAAATCTTATCAAAGAAAGAGCTTGTTAAGAATCAACTGATTCTAAAGGGCTCAACCTTTCGGATCTCGCCTTGAACTAGTCAAAATGGCTGCTATGTCCACCAAAGCTTTGAACAAGCACAAGTTTAAAGGCAATAAAGCAACCAGCGCAAGAATTCATCTTCTTCCTCCTACTACAAGAAACCTGATTTCTCAAAACATCAACATTCTGAAGATTTCAGTAAGGATGATTCAATCTGCTATAATTGTGGTAAAGCTGGCCATTTCTCCCATGAATGCAAAATGCCTAAGAAGAAGGATGCATCTTACTACAAGAAGAAAATGTTGATGGAAAAGGTTATGGAGACTGGGGAGAGCTGAAACCGGTTGATGATACTTGGTTCAATTGGATGGATGATTCAGAATTCAAGGAGGAACATGCCAATGTCTGCAAGATGACCAATCTTATCAAAGCTAAGGAAGACATGGAGAACTCTAACTCAACATCTGATGATGATGAGGTACAATTTATTGAAATTCCAACTGATTTTGTGAACATGCAAAACACATTGATGAAGAACTTAGTCTCAATCACTAAAGAAGTTAAAGGTTTGAAATGTGAAAAAAGCTTTAAAAGATAAAATCAAACAAAATGAGACTAAATCTTCTTCATCATCCAAATCACAATCAGAAGTGAATCATTTGAGAACCCAACTTAGCTCAATGGACACTGAGTTGGAAGAACTTAAAAATTCAATTCTTTCGATCAAAATTGAAAGAACGAATTATCGTTTGAAATCTGAACGTCTTGCAGAGAAAGTTCAATTCTTAGAAAAAGATCTTTCCGACCTAAAAGAATAACATGAACCCACAATTTTCAAGTTAAATAAGAAAATTGTTCAATTGGAAGAAACCCTAATTAAAAAGAAAGCAAAAATTTCACTATTCAATAAAGATGCTCTTCAAATTAAAGCTCAACTTGTTCGATATGAGGAAAAACTCTATCTAACAGAGAAATCAAAAGCTATCATTAACATGGAACTTTCAAAGCAAACAATATTTAAAAATAGACCGAAAACAATTCATGATGATAAGTGGGGGGTTGGTTATGAAGATCCCAAGATGTTGGATGATATTTCCAAAAATATTACTGGCTTATATCATTCTGATTATTTTCAAGCTGGTTTACCATATCATTTTGTTCATGCTTCTGATGCAGATTTTGTTGATATTATTGCTAATCGTTCATCTAAGAAATATTATCAAATTAGCTTGATGTACGAAAAGATTAATGCTAAAATGGGAAAACCTAATCCTAGTTTCTTACAAGAGCTAGTTGAACATGAACAGAATATGTAAAATACTGATTATGTGCCTACACGTAGATTGGTTTACATTCCTACACTCATGCTAGAAAGGTACATTTTAATGCTTAAGAATGAAATATTAGGTAAATCTAGTTCTAGCATTACCATAAATGAAGGGTTTGACCAACCTGCTATTGAAGCAAAACCAGTCTATCCGCCTTAACTGCATGTCCTGTTTCAAAAGTTAAAATCAGTGAAGACATAGCACATGAACTAAATGACTTAATCAACAAGTTTGCAACTAATCTAGACAATATGGAAAAGAAGTTGAAACTTTCTAAGTCAAAATTACTAGGTCACAAGGATTTAGATGAAAAGGTAGAACCCAATGTAGAATCAAAAGTTGAACCTAAGGTAGAACCAAATGAAGCAAAGCCTGAACAGATAGATTTGAATCATCTAGTTGACACAGTTGAGAAAGAAAATGTTGAATTGCAACTTAAATTTCAATCTTTGAAACAAATGCTTAAAATGTGTGATAAGCTGCCTCCACTTCCTAAGAACGAATGTAATTATGCTTTTAGGGAATGTAAAGTCGTAGTTTCTTCTGAGGACTTATATCTTGAGATTAAGAGCTTAAATCTTAAGATAGTTCTACTAAAGCAAACTAACACACATAAGCAGGATTCTCCAAAAGCACAAGCAACACACATTGAATCTGTTTGTGTGAACAAATTTTCTAGAATGTGCTGGTGGGATTGATAAGAAGGTTAATGGGACAACACTATCTAATGCTTCTAAACCCATTAGTATTCTCAAAAATCCTTTACGTTCTAATTTGGGGAAAAGTGTTTCGAAAGATTCACCTTCGAAGCAATTTATTGTTAAGAAGGTTCATCATCCAAATGGTTCTTATTCTACTGAACAACTTCCTATGATGTTAATGTCAAATCATATAAAGGAAAGTCTTTAAAGAAACCAGTGAAGTCTTCTAAACAATACACGAGTCCAAAACTTGATTTGAGTGAGTATGATGCAAAGGAAAGTAAAATCAAATTGTAAATTTTGAAAAGTCAACCATCTCACATGTCAACTGAAAAGGTTGGACGTCTAACTGACAAACGTGTTTTTTTTGTCATAGGTTATAATCCAAACTTGAATTACAACTCCAAATGGGTATATAAGTCATGCTCTAAGTAAGTAGCAAACAAAACCAAGAAATCTCCTAGTCGACCTAGGAGACCATCTCATGTATTTCACTTTACTTCTGTGATCAAAAGATCTTCTTGGAATAAGTTGTGTGTTAAGACTGCTAATAATTGTGTAAAACTTGAGATTGCTTATGATGCTACATGTAATGTGCTTTTAAATGATGCTTTAAAGTCTAAATTGCATGATGCCTTACTTGTTACATATACATGTGATCCAAAGTCTTTTGCTGGCACTAACTGTAGAGGACCCAAGCAACTTTGGGTACCTAAACACTAGGAAACTTAACGTTTACAGGGTTTAGACGTTTGTGTGTGGTATATCGACTCTTGTTCTCGACATATGATGGCCGATAAATCCTTGCTTCTCAATTTTGTTGACAAATTCCTAGGAATGGTTACTTTTGGCAATGATGTAATTGTTGCGATAACGGGTTATAGAGATTATGTGAAAAATGGCATAACAATCAAACGAGTCTCATATGTTGAAGGCCTGGGTTGTAGTTTGTTTAGTGTAAGCCAATTATGTGATGGGGATCTCAAAGTACTATTCGAACATCTTCAGTGTTCAGTACAATCCACCGACGAAAATGATCTCCTTATTGGTAAACGTTGTGCTTCAATATATACTATTGACCTTAATGATGCACCAACAAATGGTAATTTGTGTTTGGCTGCATGTTCAACAAAAGAAAATTCGTGGTTATGGCATTACCGGATGTCACACCCGAATTACAAGGGAATCAATCGACTAGTCTCTAAAGACTTGGTTGATGGTATTTCTAGCTTGCAATATGATAATTATCATGTGTGTCCATCATGCGTAATGGGTAAACTTATCTGGACTAATCATACGCTTAATCAAGGCCCTAGTACTTCAACTTCTTTACAATTATTGCATATGGATTTATGTGGATCCATGAGGGTTTCTAGCCTCGACGACCGGAAACATGTGTGTGTCATTGTTGATGACTATACCAGGTTTACATGGATTTTTCTTTTGAGAACTAAATCTGAGACACCTGCCATTATCATTGAGTTCATTAAGAAAACTCAATGCTCTTTTAACAAACATGTTAAGAGCATTCGAAATGATAATGGGACGGAATTTAAGAATGACCCACTTGATAGTTTCCTAAGAGACCAAGGCATCAAACCAGTTCTCTGCTGTAAGAACCCCCCAACATAATGGAATAGTCAAATGACATAATTGTACGTTGTATGTGGCAACATGAATGATGCTTGCTTATTCCAAACTACCTCCGAAGATGTGGGGTGATGCCATTTCTACTACATGTTATACCCATAATCACTGTATCATAAACAAACATTTTGATAAAACTCCTTATGAGTTATTATATGGTAGATGCCCGAACGTTAAATATTTCAGTGTATTTGGTTGTATATGCTATGTTCTTAACGACTTTGACAGCCTCAAAAAGTTTGATGATAATGGCGGATACTCGTCAAACAAAGTTGCTTATCGTGTTTATCACAAAAGAAAAAGGAAGATAAAGGAAAGTATTAATGTTTGTTTTGATGAGTTATCAAAAATGGCTTTTGAACAACACGGTTCAAAACCCAATCCGAACCTGGCTACTTCTTCTTCCGCATGTAACTCAATTTTCTCTTAAAGAAGGGTGTTCTTACGGTAACTACAGAGGAATTGGATATCTTGTTTGATACTTTTTACTCTCCTCAACGGAACTTGGATGTTCATGCCGTACTGTATACACCAACACAATCAATAACCTTGGAGACATAACCTAGTCTCTATGATGATGATACAACACCAACTAATTCACCCATTGTTTCTTCATCCTCCCTCCCACCTCCTGATGTTAATCTTAATTCAGTTCAAGATGTATCACTTCAACAATAGTTGATGTTTCACTTGATACTACTGATCCTAAACCTCTTCCACATACCAACCGATGGACTAAAAGTCATCCGATTGATCTTATCATTGGTGATGCTACTGCTCTAGTCACAACTAGAAGGGCTACTCGGAACATGTGTTTGTATATTGCCTTTCTTAGTAAGATTGAACCAACTTCGGTTGCTCAAGCCTTACTTAATCCAAACTGGGTGATAGCTATGTAAGAAGAGATAGGTTAATTTTAACGCTTGAAAGTATGGCGGTTAGTTCCAAGAACAACGGGTCAACAACCAACCGGGGTTAAGTGGATTTTTAAGAACAAGAAAGATTCTGATGGGGTTGGGGTATTGACTACGATGAGACATTTGCTCCGGTTGCATGGATTGAGGCTATTCATCTTTTTCTTGCTTATGATTCTCATATGAAGTTCACGGTGTTTCAAATGGATTCCAAAACTGCTTTTCTGAAAGGGAATCTTCAAGAGGAAGTTTACGTTGATCAATTAGAAGAATTTGTTGATCATATTCATCTGAACCACGTTTACTACTTAGAGAAAGCTTTGTATTGTCTAAAACAAGCACCGCGTGCATGGTACGAGACCTTGACAAAGTATTCTGGAAAATGGCTTCTCCCGTAGAATAATTGATACAACGCTCTTCATCCATAAAAACCACGGTCACATTCTTTTAGTTTAAATTTATGTTGATGATATTATTTTTGGTTCCACGTCCCCGACCTTATGCAAAGAATTTGGTGACCTTATGGCCAACAAATTCAAAATGAGCATGCTTGACCAGCTCAATTTCTTCTTCGTGTTACAAGTCAAACAACTTTCAAACTGAATTTTATTCAGTCAAACAAAATACATCAACGATATGCTAAAACATTTTAAAATGACTGGTTTAAGAACAATGTCAACCTCAATGAGGACTTCGATAAATGCTGAAGAAAATGGGGAACCCGTTGATATAACTCTTTATCGAAGCATGGTTGTCTCTCTCATGTACTTGACTGCAAGTAGACCAAACATTACACTTGCTGTAACTGTCTGTGCTCGATTTCAGTCCAACTTTAAGAAATCACACTCCAAAGAGGTAATTAGAATCTCCAATACCTTATAAGTACTCGTAACCTTGGAATCTGGTATCCTAATCGATCTGATTTCAATCTCACTGCTTATACGGATACGGATCATGGATGTTGCCATGCTGATAGGAAAAGCACATCTGGATCAATTCAGATGTTGGGGAATAGATTAGTTGATTGGTCATCCAAGAAAAAAAAACTATGTTTCATTGTCAACAGCTGAGTCTGAATACATTGGTCTAGCTCACTGTTGTTCCTAAGTTTTGTCGATGCAAACTCAACTATAAGACTATGGTTTTAAGATCACTAAGACCCCAATATAATGGGATTCCTAATGTGCAGTTGCAATTACTAGCAACCCGGTCCAGCACTCTAAGACCAAGCACATAGATATCCGTTATCACTTTATCAAGGATCATGTAGAAAAGGGAGATATAGAATTATACTTTGTGCATACAACAGTACAATTAGCCAACATGTTTACTAAACCTTTGGATGAGGTTAGGCTAAAGTTCTTGATTCAACAAATAGGCATGGTAGAGTATAGTGCTTAATTTCCTTAATACATTTGGTACTTATACCTGGGATCTTGTGTTTATGGGGAGTATATTCTTTTGAAGGGGAGCAACTAAACTCTAGTGCTTTAGATACTATCTTTCTAGGGGGAGCTTTTGATTCTGTGATAACTCCCTGGGTTTTTTCAATAGTTACGATAGGGGGAGGTAACTTATTGATATCTTGATTCAAGGGGGAGTTCAAATTTTCTTGTGGAAAAGATCAGAATGCTGATTTACTTGATTGTATATCACATTTTAAGGGGGAGAAAGGGAGAAAATGAAAAAGAAAATTGATTCTCAAAAAGTGGATTCATTAAAACTTATGTTTTAATTGATAAAAATTCACTTTGGCTTGTATACATCTCATTATGCAAACCGTTTAACAATTGGTATCACTGAGGATTTGTACATTGTTCAAAATCAATAAGTACAAATCTTAATTTTTGAAAAATTCTAAATATTTGAAAAGTTTAAAATTCAAAAAGAAATGATTTTTCTTCAATAAATGCTATTTTTAGCATGTTACCGAATCTGACAACCAAACAGTGCAGATTCGGTATGTTCCAAATATTCATATTCACTCAAATTTTAAAGCTTGATGGAAAAATGATCAATTTGTGATTATATATATTTGGATTCACCAAAGTTTGAATTAAAATTGAATGAAAACACTTAATGGTCTGACATTCGGTTCCTAAGGCCCATTCGGTATGAAATATGGTTAGGCCCAAGTTTGACCCAGATTCGGTGTATAAATATAAGAGTCAAAGTCAAATCTTTTACTTTTCAAATTCGGAAGCAAACCGTCTGAGCCTAATCTACTGAATTCGAGTCTTATTTCTTACAAATCTTTGGTAAATCTTCCTTTTAATCAAGTTTATTTGTTAAAATACATAGATCTGAGTTGAATATATGTTACTAAACCAGAATAGATCACTGATTTCATGATTAAGATAACCATATGACTAAATCTTTAAAAAACCGAATCTGATATTATGAACACTGATTTCAAAGGTTAAACACATTTGTTATCTTAGATGATGTTGTTAGAGTTTAAAATGACGGTTGATATGTGAAAGATACTTGAAAATGACTTATACAGCATGATCAATTACAGTTTAATGGATTCTGTACATACCGAATTTGTTAATGCTACAGTTATCGAATCTGTTCTAACTGTTACGTGCTTATCTGATTGTTCTGACTTTAAAAGTGATTCTAATTATGAACTTAATGAAAATATGATGTTAGTGCACTAAATAGTGTTGTCCATCGCTGTCGAACATCCTGAGAATGGTTTAGGTCTACATTGTACACCTAGGATAGTATTGAACTAGAAAACTCATGTCGCATGAACATATGTGACCAAACGTGTAATATAGGTCTGTCATGCTAGTGACTGTAGTCACTCGTACGGCTGATAACTGTCATCCATACGGTTGAATGTTCAACCGTGCGTTTGAGCTGACAGTAGGCAGACACTATAAATAGAGGATTCTAGGTTCATTGTTAACTGAGGCTTTTCCACCAATATCACTTGAGTGTGTGTGAGGTGTGTGCTCCTCCTCTTCACCTTCATGGTGGAGAAGATCTATTATGGATTGATGCTCCAACCACCAAAGAAATGACAAAGTGATTAGTCTAATTCATGTATTTGTTTATTGTAATCGTTTCTTTGATTTATTACTTGTAATTTTGACTATAATCAGCTGATTATTATTGCTTTGTTCATTTGTTCATTGCGCATCATCTTGTTCATATTATTTATCACTTATTGATCTCAAATTTGCAATCGATTTTTGTTCCTTGATCTAAAGATCCTAGCAACAGATGCAAGGGATCTAACAAATGGTATCAGAGCCTAAGATCAAACAAGAATCGATTTAGACTGAAGCAATTCGATGAAAATCAATTTAGATCTTGGTTTTGACTTTTGTTGACTATTTTTGGGTTTTGATGATTTATGCCGAATTAAAGAGAAGTAAGAATGAGGAAAGCTTAGTAATCATTTAGTGATTGATTCCTCAAAATTATAGGTCCTAATTCATTGATTTGATGGTGTTTTGAAAATTTTTTATGTTCTTGAAAAAGTGGACTGAAATCGAATTAATCCGTGATTTTAAGAGCTTGTTTGGGAAATCCGTCAATGGGTTTATGTTTAGCGGGTCCTATTGCTTCTTCCTGCCAATTTTTATGAGTTTTCATGAAGATTTGGTCATTTTGCAATGAACGCCGCTGTGAACCACCATGGTTCCACCGCCGGCTGCCGAAAAAACCGGAAAATAGTGATGAACACTGAAACGTACTAGTGGAGGTGTGAAAAACACAGTTGAGACTTCGTGTATACGAGTAGGCTAGGTGAAACTTACGTTTAAGTGTTAAAACTTTCAAGTTTCATGCGTTTAATGGTGAGACGTGCGTTTGGTGTTGATTGGTTGAAGAAGAAGGAAATAGAATCTGAACCGTACGATTGATCCTTTATACATACGTGTGAGATCATGAATCGTACGATTGAATAGAAAATTTTTGAATTTTTGGGTGTCTTCTTGCTGGTCCGTACGGTTGACACAAGGAAGAAGAAAGGGAACAGTGACCAGGTCGAGTGGCAGGATGGTAAATTTAGGGAACTTTGAGTGTGGTGCAGAACCCACCTGGTGACATCTATCGACTGAAAAAGGGGAAGAAACAGCTGGTCCCACGTGTCTTTTTGTCCCCCATGTCTCCTCACCCTAAACCAATGCACCTGGATTGTTTTCTTAACCAAATCTATCACTAAACCATGAACCCATGGATCCTCCCAATTCAAACAACAACCCATGAACCAGCAACCAAATCAGGATCCGACACGGATCTGACCCGAAATCCTAACCATCAGCTATCTAATAAAGTTTAACGTTGATAGTCCTTTCAGATTATTATTTAACGGCTGTTAAATCCCAGGGACTTCCAGTGCAAAATTTTGGAAACTTTTCTGAATCTTCACTTTTAGTCCGTTAACTTTCTGAAAATTTTATTTTCAGCCCCCGAACTTCGGAAAATTTACACTTTTGGTCCCTCAAGTTTTGTGTATTTTTCAACCATGGTCCTTAAAGCTTGTTAGTGATTGTATCTTTATAACTAATTACTTAAAGATTTAACAAAATAGCCATGAAACAAAAGGAAATTCAAGTTTATCATTCCGGATTTGATTCTTGTAAGACCCAAATATTTATTGTACGGAAGTGTAATTATGCTACATAGAGTGGCGGAAGTATTGTGTAATTAAACGAAGGTCAGAATCTGCCCACACTGTTGTGCGCGCCGCGCACCTTGCCAGCCACAGAATTCAGCCTTTTCTAATTTTGAGTTTAATGAAGAATTTGGCCTTTTCACTTGAGGCCGGATCTCAGGCCTTATCAGCTGGTTTGGATCCACTTTTGGATCACTTTTCACATCCATAAACACTCTCAAGTATCTTAGAAAGATAGGGAGAATTCTAGTGAGAGAATTGGGGTTTTGGAGAAGAAGGAGCTTGAATTGATCAAAGTCTCAGGTTTTAAAGTTGTTCACCTCGTTCCTAGCTACGTTTTGGTTGTTGTGGTAAGTTCTAACTCCGAATTTCATTGTTTTATTTGATATTCAAAGTTAGGGTTTGAACTTGATTTGTAGAGAAACCCATTTAAAACTCTTGAAGTGAGTTTGTTGATGCTAGTAATCGAGTTTATTGTTATTGTTGGTGGATTTTGGGTTGGTGAACAAATTGGTCTTGTTTATGACTTGTAATTGGGTTTAATCACTAGGTTTAGTGATTATGGAAGTGTTGGAACACTTTTGGGTGTGTTTGGTTAACTAATTTTGAAATGGGTCAAAATTAGGGTTTTGGTGTCAAAATGGGTATGACACATGTTTAACGCTTATGTTCGGGTTTAATTGGTGTGTTAGGACCATTTTCGCTTGTGTTAGTGATTATTGGTTAGTTTGGGTGCCGTTGGTGCTTGGAAGTGCATTTGGGTCGAAATTGCACTAAGTGTAATTTGGGTTGGTTTGTAAATCCACCCTAATTGTGTTGTTGTATTTACGTTAATGGAATAGGTACATTCCATCGGCGAGTTGCGGATTATTCGGTAGCATTCTTCAAGGCGACAAGGTGAGTGTTAATATCCTATGTGCATATGTATGTGTAGGATGGGTGCGGGTCGGGTGAAGTGGTTCTCGGTTACAGAGCTCACTTCACATATAGGTGGATTTGATGGACTTGCGTTTAGATCCAATTGGCACGGTTGTGCGTTTTGGTTGACCACCTTTGGTGAGGTACAAGTTTTGTGCGTTCACTATCACACGTGGTTGTGATGTGGATGATATAACCCCAATGGCGAAGGGTTTTGATGTTGAAAGTGAATCGCTTGTGGTTTCGAATTCACGGTGATGCGTGTAGTTCGGTCATCTTATTGACGTAGTGATCTCGTGTAGTTCGGATTACTAAGGCTCATGTAGTTCGGCCAACCTCGATGTTGTCTTGTTGAAGATAGTAATCTCGTGTGGTTTCGGATTACTAAGGCTCGTGTAGTTCGGCCAATCTTCATTGTGGTGTTTGGTATTCGGTAATAGGTTAAGGGGTTAACCTTATTTGTTTATATATTGTTATATATATATTGTTGTATTGTCGTGATGTAGCTAACCCTCCGGGTGTAGCTTCTTGGCGTTGTGCACATCGTCGTTGGTGAACTTATGTTTGTTGATGCATATTTAGCTTGTTGCTTAGTGATCGTACGGTATGCTTAGATTAGCTTTTCTTTATGCATGGATGCTCCGGTATGTGGTATTTGATTATTTGTGTGGCGTGTCCATTTTATGCATATATATGTATGTAGTATATTTTCACTCAATAAGCGTTAGCTTACCCTCTCGTTGTTTATATTTTTATAGATTTGCATGGATGCGGTGGCTCGGGTAAGCGTGAGACTAGTGGACTTGCGTAGTTTGCTTTAGAAGATCGTGCTTTTGGATTGGATAGGATTGGGTAGCGTATCCCCAATCACCATGCTCGGCTTTATTTTGTATTAGAAGTCGTGTGGTCAAAAACTTGTATTTGGTACTTAAAGGGTAATTTGTACATATGTGGGCCCGGTGTCGTAAAACTCTTTTTATTAATGGAACGTGTTAGTTTTAACTATTATAATATGTTGTGAAAAGCCTTTGGTCTAAATGTGTCGGGAAGTCGAAGATCTTTTCGCGTAAAACGGAAAACGTGGACAGAAGCTGCCAGGCACCAGTGCGCGCCGCACACTTGGTGTGGTGCGCTCGGCGCACCCTTCTGCCCAGTTTTAAATTTTTTTTTATGTTCGTTTTTGGTTGGTTAACGGGTTGGGATGTTACAAGTGGTATCAGAGCATGGTCTGAGGGATTTAGGTGACTTGAGATAGGTGCCTAGACTTAGACTTTTGTGTGTGCTTAATTTGCTGCGGGACTTTTAGGATTACGGGTCGAAATGGGTTATAGTTACTGTCTTGTTTGTAGGTGGACTAACGTTTATATTAGTAATGCGGATATTATTAATATATTATTGTGTTGTGGTGTAATTCTCGCGTGTGTTTATATCGCGTAGAATTTTGTTTGTGTTTGTTTATATCATCGAGCGAAGCGATCGTGTACAAACGAGTTGATACGGCTTGTGTGCGTAATAAGGACTTGCAAACCTTATTACGGGTGAAAATCATGTCTAGCAAGTGATGTACGACGAGTGTTTAGCAAGATGGGGGCGGTATTGTATGTGTGCTTTATACGTTCGTGATCTAATCGCTTTTGCATTCCTTAGAATGGCGACGGGAAACGGGATCGAGACGAACAATCTAGAGTTTAACGCTAGAGTTGCGGCCACCGTTGCGGAGCAAATGAGTGCGTTTCGAGAAGAAATAGATAGGAAGTATTCCGAATCTCGGAGTAGTGGTGAAATGGAGCATTGTCTTAAGAGCTTCATGAGGACTAAAACCCCGATGTACGATGGAAAACCGAATCCTTTGATAAGCACGACTTGGATCTCGGATGTCGAAGGGTGTTTTCGTACTATTGAATGCCCTCCTGAGAAGAGGACAAGACTCGCTACTAGTTTGTTGCGGGGTAGGGCAAAGGATTGGTTGGATGGTAAGATTGATCTTGTCGGTGGTGAACCGTTTATGGCGTTATCGTGGGACGAGTTTAAGAAGGAATTCTTCGAGGAGTTCCGGACTTCAGCCGATTTGTGGGAATTACGTAATGAGTTGCGAAATTTGCAACAAGGATCTATGGATTTGAATACTCTCAAGACGACCTTTACGGCGAAGGCTCGTTTTTGCCCGGAGTATTTGGGGAATGATCGTTTGTTGATGGGGGATTTCTATCGGACCTTGAATAATGACTTGAAGAGTAAAATTAGCCGAGGTCAAGCGGAATCGTTTGCGGAATTATTTGACTTGGCTAGAGGTTTCGAGTCGTATTCACGATCCAAGAAGGGTGAACCTTCAAGTGAGAGAAGGGTTGTTTCGTATGGCGCTCCAAGTAAGAGGACTAAGGGTCCGAGTGTGAGCACGGGTGGTACACGGACGGGTATATTGGATTCTAGTGCGTCTAGATGTTACAATTGTAGCATGAGGGGTCACAAGTCTTGGGAATGTTCGGTACCAAAGGGTGATGGTATGGTGTGCTTCAATTGCTAAGAAGAAGGACATCGTAAGTCGGAATGTCCCAAGTTAGTGGGGACGGGTGCAGCAAGGAGACGTTAAGGTACGTTTCGTTTTAATAAATATGTCCTTTGATTATTATTAAGTGCCGTTTGTGTTTGAGTTGTAAAATGCCTTGTGTTGTGCTTATTGTTGTTATGGGTGACGTTCCTAATGGAAGTACCCTATGGTAACATTTGATTGTCGGGCGAAGAGCGTAAGACTTGGTGCAACCAAGCATTCCTTAGTATTTGGAAAATGTTTCTACCAAGCTTTGGGAATGGGCTTTGGTGTTCGGTTGTTAGAGCGTGTTCGCTCTCATGTTGAAGTTAATGAACCATGGGGTTCATCGGGTGGATTGAAACCCTTTAGATCGAGTGTTTTGGATCTCGATGTATGTTGGTAGTGGAGTTTACATGACGCGACATTAGGTGCCTCTTTCATACCTACTAGCGTGGTGTTCGACTCTAATTATGTTGTGGTTACATTGTACTCAGGGTACCCAAGTGAAACCTTTAGGTACATGAGTGACTAGGTGGAAGTTGACAAACTATTGCAATTGGATGATTGCGAGAGTAAAGTTTGTGTAGTTTGTGATGAACTTTTCTTTCGAAGTGTTTAAGGATTGGTTAAAATCCTTCGTGTGCTCAATGTTGGAGCAAGATTTGGTGATGGGTCGTGTGAACCCAAATTATGGGTAAAGTCTACCTTTGGTAGCATTGTACGGTTGTACGAGTTGTGGATATGAAACGTAGTTCCAAGTGGGGGAGTTACACTCCCGCACGAGGAGACCTTAGGGTGAGAATTCGGATAATGCTTATGGTAGATCCGAAACTTGTGTTAGGACCTAGTTTTGGTCGATTTATGGTAGAGTACAATTTCGGTTAAATTGTACTTATGGTTTAAATTTAAATTACCACCGAGATGGTAATGTGGAAAATCTCGTTGAGAGATAAAGGACGTGTTTGGCGAGCAAGGAGAAATCCCTCGGTTAAAGGATGTGTGTGTCGGGTTCTCTTTTGGGGAATTATTGTTCTGTGCCTATGTTTGATATAGGTGGTTCTTGCTTGATTGTGTGGATGGTTAGTAGTATCCGTTAGGGTTCACTATGGCGTAGCAGAGCGCGATGTTACGCTACTTGTTGTTCGAGGCCAAAAGGGGGTTGATTGGTGAAGCATGACCTTTGGGGTCCGCTGACTTCATCATGCGATTATATCGGTGAAGCATGACCGTTGGCAGGGTGTAGTGACCTGAACTTTTCCATGTTTATATATATTAAATGAAATTGATATTTACATGATTAAGTGTTTCCAACATGTTAAGCAATCAAACTTATTAAGACTTGATTAATTGGAATAGGTTTCATATAGACAAATGACCACCCAAGTTGACCGGTGATTCACGAACGTTAAAACTTGTAAAAACTATACGATGATATATATATTGTTATATATATAGTTAACATGATTTTATTATAAGTATGTATCTCATTAGGTATTTTAACAATGAGTTATATACATAAAAATGAGACTATTAAATTAAGAAACTCGAAAACGATATATATAACGATTATCGTTATAACGTCTTACTAGGTACATATGAATCATATTAAGATATTGATATACTTGGTTAATTATGTGAAATGATAAGTAAATATATCATTAAGTGTATTAACAATGAACTACATATGTAAAAATAAGACTACTAACTTAATGATTTTGAAACGAGACATATATGTAACGATTATCGTTGTAACGACATTTAATGTATATAGATCATATTAAGAGATATTCGTACATTATAATATCATGATAATATAATAATTTAAAATCTCATTTGATATTATAAACATTGGGTTAACAACATTTAACAAGATCGTTAACCTAAAGGTTTCAAAACAACATTTACATGTAACGACTAACGATGACTTAACGACTCAGTTAAAATGTATATACATGTAGTGTTTTAATATGTATTCATACACTTTTGAAAGACTTCAAGACACTTATCAAAATAATTATACTTAACAAAAATGCTTACAATTACATCCTCGTTCAGTTTCATCAATAAATCTACTCGTATGCACCCGTATTCGTACTCGTACAATACACAGCTTTTAGATGTATGTACTATTGGTATATACACTTCAATGATAAGCTCTTAGCAGCCCATGTGAGTCACCTAACACATGTGAGAACCATCATTTGGAAACTAGCATGAAATATCTCATAAAATTACAAAAATATGTGTAATCATTCATGACTTATTTACATGAAAACAAAATTACATATCCTTTATATCTAATCCATACACCAACGACCAAAAACACCTACAAACACTTTCATTCTTCAATTTTCTTCATTTAATTGATCTCTCTCAAGTTCTATCTTCAAGTTCTAAGTGTTCTTCATAAATTTCAAAAGTTCTAGTTTCATAAAATCAAGAATACTTCCAAGATTGCAAGTTTACTTCCAAGTTTTCTAAATCCATTCCAAGTAATCATACAAGATCAAGAAACCTTTGTTACTTACAGTAGGTTATCTTTCTAATACAAGGTAATAATCATATTCAAACTTTAATTCAATTTCTATAACTATAATAATCTTATTTCGAGTGGAAATCTTACTTGAAATTGTTTTCGTGTCATGATTCTGCTTCAAGAACTTTCAAGCCATCCAAGGATCCTTTGAAGCTAGATCCATTTTTCTCATTTCAGTAGGTTTATCCAAGGAACTTGAGGTAGTAATGATGTTCATAACATCATTCGATTCATACATAAAAAGCTGTGTTATTCAACGTTATAAACTTGTAATCACTAGAACATAGTTTAGTTAATTCTAAACTTGTTCGCAAATAAAGTTAATCCTTCAAACTAGACTTTTAAAATTAACTAAACACATGTTCTATATCTATATGATATGCTAACTTAATGATTTAAAACCCGGAAACAAGATAAACACCATAAAACTGGATATACGCCATCGTAGTAAAACCGGGGGCTGTTTTGGTTGGGATAATTAAAAGCTAAGAAGAACTTTGATTTAAAAGCTATACTTCTGGAAAAATGATTTTTCTTATGAACATGAAACTATATCCAAAAATCATGGTTAAACTCAAAGTGAAAGTATGTTTTTCAAAATGGTCATCAAGATGTCGTTCTTTCGGCGGAAATGACTACCTCTTTCAAAAACGACTTGTAACTTGTATTTCTAACTGTGGACAACTAGTTGTAGGTTACTAATGAGGACAGCTGACTTAATAAACTTATAACATCAAAATGTATTAAAAGTATTGTAAATATATTTTGAACATACTTTGATATATATGTATATATTGTTATAGGTTGGTGAATCAACCAGTGGCCAAGTCTTACTTCCCGACGAAGTAAAAATCTGTGAAAGTGAGTTATAGTCCCACTTTTAAAATCTAATATTTTTGGGATGAGAATACATGCAGGTTTTGTAAATGATTTACAAAATAGACACAAGTACGTGAAACTACATTCTATGGTTGAATTATCGAAATCGAATATGCCCCTTTTTATTAAGTCTGGTAATCTAAGAATTAGGGAACAGACACCCTAATTGACGCGAATCCTAAAGATAGATCTATTGGGCCGAACAAACCCCATCCAAAGTACCGGATGCTTTAGTACTTCGAAATTTATATCATATCCGAAGGGTGTCCCGGAATGATGGGGATATTCTTATATATGCATCTTGTTAATGTCGGTTACCAGGTGTTCACCATATGAATGATTTTTATCTCTATGTATGGGATATGTATTGAAATATGAAATCTTGTGGTCTATTGTTACGATTTGATATATATAGGTTAAACCTATAACTTACCAACATTTTTGTTGACGTTTAAAGCATGTTTATTTTCAGGTGAATACTAAGAGCTTCCGCTGTTGCATACTAAAATAAGGACAAGATTTGGAGTCCATGTTTGTATGATATTGTGTAAAAACTGCATTCAAGAATCTGATTTCGATGTAACATATTTGTATTGTAAACTATTATTTAATGGTCGTGTGTAAACAGGATATTTTAGGTTATCATTATTTGATAATCTACGTAAAGCTTTTTAAACCTTTATTTATGAAATAAAGGTTATGGTTTGTTTAAAAAATGAATGCAGTCTTTGAAAAAATGTCTCATATAGAGGTCAAAACCTCGCAACGAAATCAATTAATATGGAACGTTTTTAATCAATAAGAACGGGACATTTCATTTGGTATCTGAGCGTTGGTCTTAGAGAACCAGAATTTTGCATTAGTGGTGTTTACTTGAAAAATGATTGCTTAACAAATTTTGTTACAAACTATATATTTTTAACATGTGAATATTATGTGATATATTAATCTCTTAACGTGTTTGATATTATGTGATAGATGTCTACCTCTAATATAAGTCCCATTGACTCACCTAATAATAATGAAGAGTCAAATGTAATTTGGAATGATTCGTGGACTGATTCACAAGTTCCCGAAGAGGAACCGGAAGAAGAATCGGAACTGGAAGAAGAATCGAAACCGGAGGAGGAGGAACCGGAAGAAGAAATAGAACCGGTGGGGGAAATAATAAAACGGTTAAGTAAAAGAAAATCCTCAACCAACCGACCAAGGTTAATTATGGTCAACGGTGTTTCCGCCAAGGAAGCAAAATATTGGGAGGATTACCAATTCTCCGATGAATCGGATCCCGACGAGGATTTTGATGATGTTATAGAAATTACCCCAACTGAATTTAAAAAGGCAAAAGAGAACAATAAGGGAAAGGGCATAAAAATAGAGAAATCTGATTCCAACCCCGATGAACTTTATATGTATCGTCAACACCCGTATTTCTTAAGTTGTAACAATAACCCGGGAACCTCTAAACCACCAGGTTTTTCTAGACCAATGTGGAAAACGACGGCTCGTATTAGGGGAACATCATATATCCTTAAAAACTTAGCAAAAAGAACCAAGTTCGAAAAAGAAGAAACGAGTGAGTCGGAATAAGATAGTTGTATTTGTGCGGTGTAATATATGTAATATAGTGTGCTTATGCTTTACGATATATGTAAAAATTGCTTGTATTAATAAGTATCTTTTATGAATCTAACTCTTGTCTATTTTACAGTATAAAAACAAAAAATGGATAGACAACCCAATATTTTAGAAGACTTACCAGGAGACATGGTTGATGAAATCTTGTCTAGAGTCGGTCAGAATTCCTCGGCACAACTATTTATGGCAAAATCAGTTTGTAAGACATTCGAAGAACATTCCAAGAATGCCTTGGTTTATAAAAGGCTTTCGTTTGAAAGATGGGGGATATCACATTGGGAAACCCATAAGTTACGATGTGTTTACTTTGACGCATATATTGCGGGGAACCCAAATGCTATTTTACGCAACGGGTTAAGAAATTATTTTGACTCAATGTATCCGAATATAGGACTTCATGATTTAGAAAAAGCGGCTAACATGCAACATAAAGAAGCATGTTATGCTTACGGGTTAGTAATGCTCGCTTCTCACCAAAGTGAGAAAAAGAACATCGGGCTACAATTATTAAACAAAACGTTCCCACAAGTGACGGAGTTGGTAATTGGGTAAGAAATGAGGTTTTTAGGTTATTACGAGACTGTTGGTCATTATGTAACCTTCGTCCTTTTGACGACGTTACAACACGTTGTCATACTATCGGTCACAACAGTTACGTTCCACAAGACCAAGGATGGGAAGTGGTATTAGTAAAACCAGAATGCATGACTTGTTTCTGGACGTATGAATTACGTGTCTTTGTTGCCATTGCTGAACGCCTTATTTATTAACTAGAATTATCTTCGCAACTACTTTGTATCAAAGTTTTATGTGCTATATTTCATGCTATATGTAAAATAGCGGTATTGTAAGTTTACAAGTTATTGTATAAAGGTTTGAATATGATATATATTTTTTTGTGATTAGTTTTTCATATAGAATTCTAGTAGTTGAAATGGTATGTTAGCTACTAAGTATGAACTTAACGGGTAGGTACTACCCGAATTAAAGAGTATAAAATGCTAATATGAAGAAAGAGCTTTTATAAATAAGTTCATATTACGCTACGAAATACTATTGACTACTCTTGATATTCTATATGATTAACTCGTTTCATTTGACTATTTTGAAGGAAATGGCACCGACTACTCGACACACCTTGAATATGAGTGAAGAGGAATTTCGTGCCTTTCTTGCTTCAAACATAGCCGCAGTACAAGCCGCGCTACATACCAACAATAACCTTGGATCTAGCAGTACAGGAAATCGTGTAGGATGCACCTACAAAGAATTCACTGCCTGCAAACCTTTGGAATTTGATGGAACCGATGGACCGATCGGATTGAAACGGTGGACCGAGAAGGTCGAATCAGTGTTTGCCATAAGTAAGTGTACTGAAGAGGACAAAGTGAAGTACGCTACGCATACCTTCACAGGTTCTGCGTTAACATGGTGGAATACCTATCTAGAGCAAGTGGGACAAGATGATGCTTACGCACTACCGTGGTCAGCATTCAGGCACTTAATGAACGAGAAGTACCGTCCCAGAACCAAGGTCAATAAGCTCAAGACAGAACTTAGAGGGTTACGAACCCAAGGATTTGATATTACCACGTACGAAAGACGATTCACAGAATTATGCCTATTGTGTCCGGAAGCGTTCGAAGATGAGGAAGAGAAGATCGACACGTTTGTGAAAGGATTACCGGAAAGAATCCAAGAAGATATAAGTTCACACGAGCCCGCCTCCATACAACAGGCATGTAGAATGGCTCACAAACTAGTGAACCAGATTGAAGAAAGAATTAAAGAATAGACTGCTGAAGAGGCCAATGTGAAGCAAGTCAAAAGAAAGTGGGAGAAAAACGGTGATAAGAATCACCAATACAACAACAACAGCAATTACAACAATAATCGCAACAACTATCCTAACAATCGCAACATCAATCGCAACTACATCAAACGGCCCAACAACAACAACAACAACAGCAACTACAACAATCATCTTAACAACAATAATAACCGCATCAACAACAATAATTAGAAGCAGCTATGCCAAAGGTGTGAAAAGTATCACTCGGGGTTCTGCACCAAATTTTGCAACAAGTGTAAAAGAAATGGTCATAGCGCGGCAAAGTGTGAGGTCTACGGACCAGGGGTTAACAGAACGAAAGGAACAAATGGTGTCGGAACGAGTAATGGCGGAGCAAGTAGTGTCAGAGCAAGTTATGCCAATGTAGTTTGTTATAAATGTGGAAAACCGGGCCACATTATTAGAAATTGCCCAAACCAGGATAACATGAATGGACAAGGCCGCGGAATAGTTTTCAATATTAATGCGGCAGAGGCACAGGAAGACCCGGAGCTTGTTACGGGTACGTTTCTTATTGACAATAAATCTGCTTACGTTTTATTTGATTCGGGTGCGAATAGAAGCTATATGAGTAGAGATTTTTGTGCTAAATTAAGTTGTCCATTGACGCCTTTGGATTATAAATTTTTACTCGAATTAGCAAATGATAAATTAATTTCAGCAGATAATATATGTCGGAATTGAGAAATTAAACTGGTTAGCGAAACATTTAAGATTGACTTGATACCAGTAGAGTTAGGGAGTTTTGATGTGATAATCGGTATGGACTGGTTGAAAGAAGTGAAAGCATAGATCGTTTGTTACAAAAATACAATTCGCATTATACGAGAAAAAGGAAAACCCTTAATGGTGTACGGAGAAAAGGGCAACAGGAAGCTACATCTTATTAGTAATTTGAAGGCACAAAAACTAATAAGAAAAGGTTGCTATGCTGTTCTAGCACACGTCGAGAAAGTACAAACTGAAGAAAAGAGCATCAATGATGTTCCCGTCGCAAAAGAATTTCCCGATGTATTTCCGAAAGAATTAAAGGGATTACCCCCACATCGATCCGTTGAATTTCAAATAGATCTTGTACCAGGAGCTGCACCAATAGCTCGTGCTCCTTACATACTCGCACCCAGTGAGATGAAAGAACTGCAAAGCCAATTACAAGAACTTTTAAAGCGTGGTTTCATTCGACCAAGCACATCACCGTGGGGAGCTCCTGTTTTGTTTGTCAAGAAGAAAGATGGTACATTCAGGTTGTGTATCGACTACCTAGAGTTGAACAAACTTACCATCAAGAACCGCTACCCACTACCGAGAATCGACGACTTATTTGATCAACTACAAGGCTCGTCTGTTTATTCAAAGATTGACTTACGTTCCAGGTATCATCAAATGCGGGTGAAAGAAGATGATATTCCAAAGACTGCTTTCAGAACACGTTACGATCATTACGAGTTTATGGTCATGCCGTTTGGTTTAACTAATGCACCAGCTGTGTTCATGTACCTTATGAACCAAGTGTGTGGACCATACCTTGACAAGTTTGTCATTGTTTTCATTGATGACATACTTATTTACTCAAAGAATGACCAAGAATACGGTGAACATTTGAGAAAGGTATTAGAAGTATTAAGGAAGGAAGAATTGTACGCTAAATTTTCAAAGTGTGCATTTTGGTTGGAAGAAGTTCAATTCCTTGGTCACATAGTGAACAAAGAAGGTATTAAGGTGAAACCAGCAAAGATAGAAACTGTTGAAAACTGGGAAACCCCGAAAACTCAGAAATACATACGCCAGTTTTTAGGACTAGCTGGTTACTACAGAAGGTTCATCCAAGACTTTTCCAGAATAGCAAAACCCTTGACTGCAATAACGCATAAAGGGAAGAAATTTGAATGGAAGGATGAACAATAGAAAGCGTTTCAGTTATTGAAGAAAAAGCTAACTACGGCACCTATATTGTCATTGCCTGAAGGGAATGATGATTTTGTGATTTATTGTGACGCATCAAAGCAAGGTCTCGGTTGTGTATTAATGCAACGAACGAAGGTGATTGCTTATGCGTCTAGAAAATTGATGATTCACGAACAAAATTATACGACGCATGATTTGGAATTAGGCGCGGTTGTTTTTGCATTAAAGACTTGGAGGCACTACTTATATGGGGTCAAAAGTATTATATATACCGACCACAAAAGTCTTCAACACATATTTAATCAGAAACAACTGAATATGAGGCAGCGTAGGTGGATTGAATTTTTGAATGATTACGACTTTGAGATTCGTTACCACCCGGGGAAGGCAAATGTGGTAGCCGACGCCTTGAGCAGGAAGGACAGAGAACCCATTCGAGTAAAATCTATGAATATAATGATTCACAATAACCTTACTACTCAAATAAAGGAGGCGCAATAAGGAGTTTTAAAAGAGGGAAATTTAAAGGATGAAATACCCAAAGGATCGGAGAAGCATCTTAATATTCGGGAAGACGGAACCCGGTATAGGGCTGAAAGGATTTGGGTACCAAAATTGGGAGATATGAGAAAAATGGTACTTAGAGAAGCTCATAACACCAGATACTCAATACATCCTGGAATGGGAAAGATGTACAAGGATCTCAAGAAACATTTTTGGTGGCCGGGTATGAAAGCCGATGTTGCTAAATACGTAGGAGAATGTTTGACGTGTTCTAAGGTCAAAGCTGAGCATCAGAAACCATCAGGTCTACTTCAACAACCCGAAATCCCGGAATGGAAATGGGAAAACATTACCATGGATTTCATCACTAAATTGCCAAGGACTGCAAGTGGTTTTGATACTATTTGGGTAATAGTTGATTGTCTCACCAAATCAGCACACTTCCTGCCAATAAGAGAAGATGACAAGATGGATAAGTTAGCACGACTGTATTTGAAGGAAGTCGTCTCCAGACATGGAATACCAATCTCTATTATCTCTGATAGCGATGGCAGATTTATTTCAAGATTCTGGCAGACATTACAGCAAGCATTAGGAACTCGTCTAGACATGAGTACTGCCTATCATCCACAAACTGATGGGCAGAGCGAAAGGACGATACAAACGCTTGAAGACATGCTACGAGCATGTGTTATTGATTTCGGAAACAGTTGGGATCGACACCTACCGTTAGCAGAATTTTCCTACAACAACAGTTATCATTCTAGTATTGAGATGGCGCTGTTTGAGGCACTTTATGGTAGAAAGTACAGGTCTCCGATTTGTTGGAATGAAGTGGGGGATAGACAGATTACGGGTCCGGAGATAATACAAGAAACTACCGAGAAAATCATCCAAATTCAACAAAGATTGAAAACCGCCCAGAGTCGACAAAAGAGCTACGCGGACAGTAAAAGAAAAGATATAGAGTTTGAAATTGGAGAAATGGTCATGCTTAAGGTTTCACCTTGGAAAGGCATTTTTCGATTTGGTAAACGGGGGTAACTAAATCCAAGATACATTAGACCATTCAAGATTATAGATCGTGTCTGACCAGTAGCTTACCAACTGGAGCTACCTCAACAACTCGCAGCTGTACATAACACTTTCCACGTCTCAAATTTGAAGAAATATTTTGCTAAAGAAGATCTCACTATTCTGTTGGACGAAATCCAAATCAATGAAAAACTTCAATTCATTGAAGAACCCGTCAAAATAATGGATCGTGAGGTTAAGAGACTTAAACAAAACAAGATACCGATTGTTAAGGTTCGATGGAATGCTCGTAGAGGACCCGAGTTCACCTGGGAGTGTGAAGATCAGATGAAGAAGAAATACCCGCATCTATTTCTAGAAGATTCGTCAACACTTTCAACAGCTTAAAAATTTCAGGACGAAATTTATTTAACGGGTAGGTACTATAGTGACCCGAACTTTTCCATGTTTTTATATTAAATGAAATTGATATTTACATGATTAAGTGTTTCCAACATGTTAAGCAATCAAACTTATTAAGACTTGATTAATTGGAATAGGTTTCATATAGACAAATGACCACCCAAGTTGACCGGTGATTCACGAACGTTAAAACTTGTAAAAACTATACGATGACATATATATGGTTATATATATAGTTAACTTGATTTTATTATAAGTATGTATCTCATTAGGTATTTTAACAATGAGTTATATACATAAAAATGAGACTATTAAATTAAGAAACTCGAAAACGATATATATAACGATTATCGTTATAACGTCTTACTAGGTACATATGAATCATATTAAGATATTGATACACTTGGTTAATTATGTTAAATGATAAGTAAATATATCATTAAGTGTATTAACAATGAACTACATATGTAAAAATAAGACTACTAACTTAATGATTTTGAAACGAGACATATATGTAACGATTATCGTTGTAACGACATTTAATATATATAGATCATATTAAGAGATATTCGTACATTATAATATCATGATAATATAATAATTTAAAATCTCATTTGATATTATAAACATTGGGTTAACAACATTTAACAAGATCGTTAACCTAAAGGTTTCAAAACAACATTTACATGTAACGACTAACGATGACTTAACGACTCAGTTAAAATGTATATACATGTAGTGTTTTAATATGTATTCATACACTTTTGAAATACTTCAAGACACTTATCAAAATAATTATACTTAACAAAAATACTTACAATTACATCCTCATTCAGTTTCATCAACAAATCTACTTGTATGCACCCGTATTCGTACTCGTACAATACACAGCTTTTAGATGTATGTACTATTGGTATATACACTCCAATGATTAGCTCTTAGCAGCCTATGTGAGTCACCTAACACATGTGGGAACCATCATTTCGCAACTAGCATGAAATATCTCATAAAATTACAAAAATATGAGTAATCATTCATGACTTATTTACATGAAAACAAAATTACAAATCCTTTATATCTAATCCATACACCAACGACCAAAAACACCTACAAACACTTTAATTCTTAAATTTTCTTCATCTAATTGATCTCTCTCAAGTTCTATCTTCAAGTTCTAAGTGTTCTTCATAAATTCCAAAAGTTCTAGTTTCATAAAATCAAGAATACTTCCAAGATTGCAAGTTTACTTCCAAGTTTTCTAAATCCATTCCAAGTAATCATACAAGATCAAGAAACCTTTGTTACTTATAGTAGGTTATCTTTCTAATACAAGGTAATAATCATATTCAAACTTTAATTCAATTTCTATAACTATAACAATCTTATTTCGAGTGGAAATCTTACTTGAAATTGTTTTCGTGTCATGATTCTGCTTCAAGAACTTTCAAGCCATCCATGGATCCTTTGAAGCTAGATCCATTTTTCTCATTTCCAGTAGGTTTATCCAAGGAACTTGAGGTAGTAATGATGTTCATAATATCATTCGATTCATACATAAAAAGCTGTCGTATTCAACGTTATAAACTTGTAATCACTAGAACATAGTTTAGTTAATTCTAAACTTGTTCGCAAATATAGTTAATCCTTCTAACTAGAATTTTAAAATAAACTAAATACACATTCTATATCTATATGATATGCTAACTTAATGATTTAAAACCCGGAAACACGATAAACACCATAAAACTGGATATACGCCGTCGTAGTAAAACCGGGGGCTGTTTTGGTTGGGATAATTAAAAGCTAAGAAGAACTTTGATTTAAAAGCTATACTTCTGGAAAAATGATTTTTCTTATGAACATGAAACTATATCCAAAAATCATGGTTAAACTCAAAGTGAAAGTATGTTTTTCAAAATGGTCATCAAGATGTCGTTCTTTCGACGGAAATGACTACCTCTTTCAAAAATGACTTGTAATTTGTATTTCTGACTATAAACTTATACTTTTTCTATTTAGATTAATAAAGTTAAGTTCAATACGAAACCGTGGCCGCTAGAATCACTCAAAACGGATTAGAAACGAAGAAATGGCGAGTAAAACAAGATTGATAAAAACTACTCATTTTACCTACGTGAAAGTTAGTAATAAATCTATTCCAACCATAACTTAATCAACTTATATTGTATATTATGTAATCTTGAGATACCATAGACACGTATACAATGTTTTGACCTATCATGTCGACCCATCTATATATATATATTGCGTAACAACCATAGACACTCTATATGTGAATGTTGGAGTTAGCTATACATGGTTGAGGTTGATTCAAAAATATATATATAGTTTGAGTTGTGATCAATACTGAGATACGTATACACTGGGTCGTGGATTGATTCAAGATAATATTTATCGATTTATTTCTGTACATCTAACTATGAACCACTAGTTGTAGGTTACTAACGAGGACAGCTGACTTAATAAACTTAAAACATCAAAATGTATTAAAAGTATTGTAAATATATTTTGAACATACTTTGATATATATGTATATATTGTTATAGGTTCGTGAATCAACCAGTGGCCAAGTCTTACTTCCCTACGAAGTAAAAATCTGTGAAAGTGAGTTATAGTCCCACTTTTAAAATCTAATATTTTTAGGATGAGAATACATGCAGGTTTTATAAATGATTTACAAAATAGACACAAGTACGTGAAACTACATTCTATGGTTGAATTATCGAAATCGAATATGCCCCTTTTTATTAAGTCTGGTAATCTAAGAATTAAGGAACAGACTCCCTAATTGACGCGAATCCTAAAGATAGATGTATTGGGCCTAACAAACCCTATCCAAAGTACTGGATGCTTTAGTACTTCAAAATTTATATCATATCCGAAGGGTGTCCCGGAATGATGGGGATATTCTTATATATGCATCTTGTTAATGTCGGTTACCAGGTGTTCGCCATATGACTAATTTTTATCTCTATGTATGGGATGTGTATTGAAATATGAAATCTTGTGGTCTATTGTTACGATTTGATAAATATAGGTTAAACCTATAACTCACCAACATTTTTGTTGACGTTTAAAGCATGTTTATTCTCAGGTGAATACTAAGAGCTTCTGCTGTTGCATACTAAAATAAGGATAAGATTTGGAGTCCATATTTGTATGATATTGTGTAAAAACTGCATTCAAGAATCTGATTTCGATGTAACATATTTGTATTGTAAACCATTATGTAATGGTCGTGTGTAAACAGGATATTTTGGATTATCATTATTTGATAATCTACGTAAAGCTTTTTAAACCTTTATTTATGAAATAAAGGTTATGGTTTGTTTTAAAAATGAATGCAGTCTTTGAAAAAACGTCTCATATAGAGGTCAAAACCTCGCAACGAAATCAATTAATATGGAACATTTTTAATCAATAAGAACGGGACATTTCACAGGGTCCGCTGACTTCATCCGGTGTTGAGTTGTGAATCTCGTGTGGTTCGGATTCACGATGACGCATGTGGTTTCGGTCATCTTATTGTGGAAGTGAGTCGCGTGTAGTTCGAATTCACAAATGACTCGTGTGGTTTCGATCATTGTATTATGTAAGTGAATCGAGTGTAGTTCGGATTCACAAATGACTCGTGTGGTTTCGGTCATTATATTGAGAAGTGAGTCTCGTGTATTCGGATTCACAAGTGACGTGTCTGGTTGCGGTCACTCTTTTGGGATAGTGACTCTCATGTAGTTCGGATTCAATAGGGTGCGTGTAGTTCGACCAATCCCGATTGTTGTGCGGTAGAGGTGGTGAGTCGCGTGTGGGTTCGGATTCACTAAGACGCGTGTGTTTTTGGCCAGCCTTCATGTTGTGTGATCTATTGGTTGTTTTATACACCAATGGTGGGGTCGTAAGGACCATGTTGTGTGATCTATTGGTTGTTTTATACACTAATGGTGGGGTCGTAAGGACCATGTTGCGTTGAGAACTATTGGTTGTTTATACGCCAATGGTGGGGTCGCGAGGACCATGTTATGTGGTTAATGATGCGATAGCCATGTTTCGCTCACATGTTGTTACGGGTGTGACGATAGTCTATTTTGTACACCTTGGGATTTGCGTTTCCATGGTCGTTTTGGGCGCTACTGGTTTTAGCCGTTGCTTATGATGTTACAATAGTGGCGTATTGGTTGTATTGCGCACTACAAGGGATGTTTAGTGATTGGTGTTACCCGTAAGGATTCGTTTGGTTCGGTCTTCATCGTTTCGGGTTGTTGACCTAAGGTTGAGACTTGGTTGCTTTTACCATTGTACTCGGTAAGGGTACGCTAAGGGATTGATATCTTGGTAAGAGATTGGTTGAGTTTTCCCGATGTGAGGGAATGAGCAAGTTTTAGTGCTCGGATTTGCGAATTTGATAAATCGCGGGTGACGATTTTAGTTGATAGAGGCGATTTATTGGGAAGAATTTCTTAGGAAAGTCGGATTGGGAATTATGTTTGAGGACCGTGGAGTGTGGTCCGTTTGGTTAAGTGACGAGGATCACGAGGACGTGATCGATTCTAAGTGGGGGAGAGTTGTAAGACCCAAATATTTATTGTACGGAAGTGTAATTATGCTACATAGAGTGCAGGAAGTATTGTGTAATTAAACGAAGGTCAAAATCTGCCCAGACTGTTGTACGCGCCGCACACAGTTATGGGTGCGCGCCGCGCACCTTGCTAGCGATAGAATTCAGCCTTTTCTAATTTTGAGTTTAATGAAGGGCAATTTAGTCTTTTCACTTGAGACCGGATCTCAGGCCTTATCAGCTGGTTTGGATCCACTTTTGGATCACTTTTCACATCCATAAACACTCTCAAGTATCTTAGAAAGAGAGGAAGAATTCTAGCGAGAGAATCGGGGTTTTGGAGAAGAAGGAGCTTGAATTGATCAAAGTCTCGGGTTTTAAAGTTGTTCAACTCGTTCCTAGCTACGTTTTTGTTGTTATGGTAAGTTCTAACTCCGAATTTCATTTTTTGATTTGATATTCAAAGTTAGGGTTTGAACTTGATTTGTAGAGAAACCCATTTAAAACTCTTGAAGTGAGTTTGTTGTTGCTAGTAATCGGGTTTATTGTTATTGTTGGTGGATTTTGGGTTGGTGAACAAATTGGTCTTGTTTATGACTTGTAATTGGGTTTAATCACTAGGTTTAGTGATTATGGAAGTGTTAGAACACTTTTAGGTGTGTTTGGTTAACTAATTTTGAAATGGGTCAAAATTAGGGTTTTGGTGTCAAAATGGGTATGACACGTGTTTAACGCTTGTGTTCGGGTTTAATTGCTGTGTTAGGACCATTTTCACTTGTGTTAGTGATTATTGGTTAGTTTGGGCGCGGTTGGTGCTTGGAAGTGCATTTGGGTCGAAATTGCACTAAGTGTAATTTGGGTTGGTTTGTAAATCCACCCTAATTGTGTTGTTGTATTTACGTTAATGGAATAGGTACATTCCATCGGTGAGTTGCGGATTATTCGGTAGTTAATATCCTATGTGCATATGTATATGTAGGATGGGTGCGGGTCGGGTGAAGTGGTTCTCGGTTATAGAGCTCACTTCACATATAGGTGGATTTGATGGACTTGCGTTTAGATCCAATTGGCACGGTTGTGCGTTTTGGTTGACCACCTTTGGTGAGGTACAAGTTTTGTGTGTTCACTGTCACACGTGGTTGTGATGTGGATGATATAACCACAATGGCGAAGGGTTTTGATGTTGAAAGTGAATCGCGTGTGGTTTCGAATTCACGGTGACGCGTGTAGTTTGGTCATCTTATTGAGGTAGTGATCTCGTGTAGTTCGGATTACTAAGGCTCATATAGTTCGGCCAACCTTGATGTTGTCTTGTTGAAGATAGTAATCTCGTGTGGTTTCGGATTACTAAGGCTCGTGTAGTTCGGCCAATCTTCATTGTGGTGTTTGGTATTCGGTAATGGGTTAAGGGGTCCCTTATTCCTTTATATATTGTTATATATATTGTTGTATTGTCGTGATGTAGCTAACCCTCCGGGTGTAGCTTCTTGGCGTTGTTCACATCGTCGTTGGTGAACTTATGTTTGTTGATGCATATTTAGCTTGTTGGTTAGTGATCGTACGGTATGCTTAGATTAGCTTGCCTTTATGCATGGATGCTCCGGTATGCGGTATTTGATTATTTGTGTGGCGTGTCCATTTTATGCATATATATGTATGTAGAATATTTTCACTCACTAAGCGTTAGCTTACACTCTCGTTGTTTATATTTTTTTAGATTTGCATAGATGCGGTGGCTCGGGTAAGCGTGGGACTAGTGGACTTGCGTAGTTTGCTTTAGAAGATCATGCTTTTGGATTGGATAGGATTGGGTAGCGTATCCCCAATCGCCATGCTCGGCTTTATTTTGTATTAGAAGTCGTGTGGTCGAAAACTTGTATTTGGTACTTAAAGGGTAATTTGGACATTTGTGGGCCCGGTGTCGTAAAACTCTTTTTATTAATAGAACGTGTTAGTTTTAACTATTATAATATGTTGTGAAAAGCCTTTGGTCTAAATGTGTCGGGAAGTCGAAGATCTTTTCGCGTAAAACAGAAAAAGTGGACAGAAGCTGCCAGGCACCAGTGCGCGCCGCGCACTTGGTGTGGTGTGCTCGGCGCACCCTTCTGCCCAGTTTTAAAAAAAAAAATTATGTTGCGTTTTTGGTTGGTTAACGGGTTGGGATGTTACAATTCTACAACTCGGATTAAGACATGCGCTTATGCGTTTGTCAACCAATAAAGTCAGTAATACCGATTGATGTGTGATTAAAATGAGTTTGATATATGTTTGAGATGAGATTGAGATGTGTTAGTGAGAAATATTTCCTATTCACTGAAGCATTGATGTATAAAGTTTAGTGGACAACCTCCTTAGTCCGTTGAACTTATTTAGTAAGTGTTTATGTAAAGCACTTGTGTTATGCGAAGATTAGTGGGGCAGCCAGGAGCATCTGACTGTTTATGGGCTAACAACATGTTTAATTCCACAATCGCCCGTGTAAGATGAGTACACGAGACACGAGTGTTATGAAGAGTTTATGTGGGGTAATCAGAAGCATCTAATTATTTATGCGCCGATAACGTTTCTGTTCCGCAATTTCGAGTGTTCCACTGTGTGAAGGAACCTGGTTGAGGAAATTCCGCTGGATATAGAGCTATCTTGATAGGATTTGCTATATCTGCCCTCAACTACGAGGCTTGGGGTTGGTGATTCCAAGGTCACATCAGCGCGCTTGTGGGCCCCCACCAAATCATTGTGCTATCTATTTGAGACCCTTTGAGGTCTCAAATCTGAGATACCCATTTACTCGCTTCTTCATGAAGGTTTTAAATTTCTACGGCCTTAGTGTTGCTCGTTTGCATCCGAATGGGGTTCGCGCGATCGTGCTGTTTGAAATGTATTTTAATGGTTTAGGCATGGTCCTAAGCTTGAACATTTTTAGAAGCATTTTTCGGCTATCGTCCTATCGCATAGGGTGGTACATGTTTACTGATGAGATTGATTTCCTTGGGGAGGCACCCGCGATTGCGGATAACTGGGTGCAATCGTTCGTTTTTTCCAAGTGTTCTGACTTTCAATTGAGGAACGTACAGTCCTATCTGTTTCGGTCGGTGACTGTTCAGCAGCCGAGACAGCTGTCTGAGCTGGGCGAAGTGATGGTTGACCAGTTTAGGGGCCTGAGGATTCCTCAACGATCTTATGATGAGCAGGTGTTGGTAATGGCTAATGCTAGCAACAACTGAACCCATTCTGATAGGATCCCTGTCGCTCGCAGAGGCGGGAGAGGTATTTATCCGTGTGACGTTTTCCATCCTTTTTTACGTAGTCATGATTTATAAAATGACGTTTTATGATCTGTGCAGAGTTAACTGTGTCGGAGGTTCTGAGGGCGACGAGTCTGGATGGCATGGTTTTTACCGACAAGGTGGTTGAGGGTATGCCTCCGGCGTCTTGCAGCCGTCACAGGGCGCCGCCTCCTGAAGACTTGGAATCTTCCAATGGCGGTTCTTCAGAGGGTGGGCTGATCCGTCGTACCAGGCGTCGGATTGAGCCATCTGCAGCAGCTGAAGGTATTCCCTTGACTCGCACTCACTTTAGCTTGCCTAATAGTATCTTGTGCTGACTACATTGCTTTCTTTCGTGCTGACTACTCAGTTTAGCTTGCCTAATAGTATCTCGTGCTGACTACAACGCTGGTGTGACTTCTGCGGGGATGTGATATAGCCGAAACGGGCAGTTTTATTTGTGCGGTGTCGTTAGGTCGCAACACGTCAGAATCAACCACCAAGAGGGGGTACTGTTTTAAATTTATATTTAGCGGGGCCTAAATAGTACTACTCCTTAGTATGAGTAAGGGAAGTATGACCTAGAGTTGTATTTTTGAGATATCAGTAGAATCGAACCTATATTTAAGCCTAAGATAGTTATGTAGGAGTAGTGGTTACTTAATTTGGGATTTTCTAATTTATAAGATAGATAAAGTAAATGCGATAAAATTTGTAATTCAGATAAGGTTAAAGTAAGTGCATACTATGATTTCATCAGTTATTCTGTCAAGATTATGGAATACTGGCTCATGAATAGGCAGAGGCCTTGTATTCATTACACTGGTCCTAAACGCTTCCTTCATAAGACATGTCACTGGGTACGGCATTAGGCTTGAAGATTCTGAATAGACATCAACGTCCCTTACCCCCGACGCCCGTGCAGTCTGACTACAGGCATACACGTTCAGACGGCTCATCCAATTGAGTGACTCGGTTGGGTGACGTATTAACATTCCACAAAGGTCTAAACTTTCTTAAGCATAATAGAATACATGGTTTACCGTATCCAAGAGATGTGATGTGTTTCAATGCTTTCGTTAATGATTGGTTTTAAAAGATATTTAGGCCCTTAAAAAGAGTTCAACCATAAAGAACACCATGGCCAAGTCAAGCTGACTTCCATGAACACGTTCGGTTATCCTAACGGTCCAATCCTTTATGTGTCTAAACAAATAGTTCCTTAATTAACTAAGAATCCCTCAAGCGGGGTGCAATGCTTGAGACCGCGTTATGGTGCAGTGTACTAATCAACACTGACCGGGTTCCATGGCCTTACTTAGCAGAGGTACAGCTTACAACAACCGCTTTGCTTCAGCGTGCACGTACGAAGTTTATATGCTTGGTGACTACACTAGCATGGTCTGGGACCGACAATGTACTAAGGGTCTAGTCAGATGTTTCACTACGAAAGAGTCGTCAGTCAAAATCCAAAGCTCGATAGACTTACTACAATCGGTGTGCCTCAGTTGATCTTACATTGTATTCGATAGACTTCTCTTACCAAAGGGTGACACAGATAATGTACTCTGAATTGGGGTTCGCAACTTCCCAATAACAGAGCCAATAAATACGTTCTATTAGTTGAAAAGGCGATTGAGTTTAAAGCATAATCGGAAAGCATTTCAACAACATACACAAACCATAATATTATTTCAGCATTATAACTGTTTACATCATAGCATAAACTAAAGATAACTACTCGCTAATCATGGCAACAATATCACATAGCATAATGATAGAAGACATTATATAAAGATAAGGGATAGAAGTACCAGTAGATTAAACGAGTTTCGAATACAAAAGTGACAACTTCAAGACTCCAGATCGCTCCTAATACAATCTAAAGCGTTCTTCTCAGGGTAGTAGGTTTCCCGTACGGAGTCGAAGGCCTTGAGAGTATGGCTAATAATGTACAAGAAAGAGAAAGAAGTGAATTGAAGTGTGTGTTGGAATGAATGACAAAGACCCTTTAAATACGCATGATTTTTGCCTGCAAACGGCTGGTTGGCCGTTTGGCATGCCGTTTGGCAAGCGTTTGCAGGGCCCATTTGTGAAGGTAATCCGTTTAACGTGCCCGTTTGATCTGGGTGTATGGCAGGCCGTTTGCCATACTGGCATGCCATTTGGCAGCCCGTTTGGCTTGCTGGTTTGCTGGATCGTAACTTGATTTCTTGTCTTTCACCGTTTTTGCTCTAGAATCTTCGTTTTAGCTCCGAATTTCTTGATTCTTTTTTGTACCGTCTTCGTAATTACTTGTTCTTCAATTCTAACCGACGAAGTGGGTATTTTTTCGACAAAGTTCGAATCTTTCTTGTTTTTGGGCCTTAATACCGGGGTAAAAACGTGAATTTTTAGCCGATATCAAATATCCCACACTTAGACTTTGCTTGTTCTCAAGCAAACTCTCATTTCCTTAAGAATCTTTTCGGAGTTTCTTTTCTAATAGCCTAAGCGGTTTGCTTTTTATTATAAGAGCAAAAAGATAAGGTGAGTCATCTATGTTATGATTTAAACTATCTCTCCAAGCATGCGAGGAGGTCACATGACATAGGCTAGCTTTCACGGGTCACTCAAATCACACAAGTGTTTAGGGTTCCCTATAGATCTAAGAAATGAATTCACTCAAAGCCAGTCATGCTGCTCCATCGTCATAGGCTTGATAAAGACTCCAATCCTTGCTGCTAATGTGAGAACGGTAGTAATCCTAGCTTCTAGGTCATTTGTCAGTGATGGAAAAGAATTTTGGAGTGGTAGTGAAGTTGTTTTTGAGGGGTGAGAGAAAAGGGTAATGTAGCCTTTATACAGACTTTTATTCGGATAGATAGGAGTGCTAAAGTTTTTGAGAAGCACTTTTGAACTTTTCTTCATTTTGATAGTCATTTTCGGTCAAGTTTTTCCTCGGCGTTTCTCTTAATAAGTTCTACTCCTTTTCTCAGAACTTTTTTTTTTGAGACTTCATCTCGAGAAACTTTTTGCCAGTAAACTTTTTCAAGACCTTTGCCATGATACTTGAGAGGGTTATAACATCGGGTTTTCTGAAGGAATCTCATTTTCTGGGTTTTTCGAGTAATAGTAAAGATGATGTGGATATGGTGGTGGAGTAGAAGTAGTGGACGTGCGGAAGGTTTATTTTTGACAAATGCCTAGCTCTTCTGATTATAACTGAATCACGTTTCGCTGCTTTGGAAATGTAGATCTAAAGCAAGTTCTAATTCTGAGCACAGACATCGGCACTCTCAATGGAAAATAGTAAAGCATTAAAGATGAATGCTGGTCTTATTTGGGGTGCCTCACCATAATCAATTTAGATCGATAATGCCTTAGTCATGCAATGCTCTATTAGAGATTTGGTTCAACCTAACAAGATTTCCACCCTACTTAAGGCTTACTTTTATTGACAAACGTTTTAGGTTTTCAAAAAGGCTTTCTTTTGTAAAAATTTTGAAATTTGGCTTAAGGACTTTGAATCTTCGTAATGGGTTATTTTAATATAGCATAAAAAGATTATATCAACATCCCACACTTAGAAGAACATTGTCCTCAATGTTCCTAGTGTATCCCACACTTATGAGTTTTAGTTGAAGATTTAAGAGTATTTTTCTAGTGTTGTAGTTTGGTTGGAATCCCACACTTAGTGATAACCTAAGATGTGGCATAGTTTTAATCTTGAACTAGTAGCAGAAAGAAAGAAATACCCCTAGCAGATGCGGCTAGCTTTCAATCCTTGCGTCATTTATTGATCGGCTCATTTGTCATCCTTTATTCTTCTACTCTACTTTATTGCACGGGTTGCCTCTCGAGAAGCGCTTTTGTTTAAGGTCGTTAGTGACCGTAGTGATGCTTTAAAAAGCAAACATTCCTCGCTGATGGTTGTAATCTTGGTCTTCTCGATAGAATGTGAGTCTTGGCGGGTAAATCCTGAGAAAGTGTCGGACCAATAGTGGTAGAAGATCTGGTACTTCTCTTGAAGATCTTCTGAAAGATAAGTAGTACGCAGTTTCGGCTCTTGATAAGTCTTGAAGTCCGATGAGAATATGATCCATGGCTCTGCTGGTTGACCCATGAATGTCAATCATAGAGGCAGTGCTGGTGGTGATTGTTTCTCTAATGGGATGCTCATTTCGGAGATCTTCAAACAATGTTAGAAACTGTATCTTTAGAATCTCGAAGTCTTTGGAATGGTGATCTCCACACTAAGAGTCTGTAGGTTTGCACAGATTTGTTAGAAGATGAAGCTGAAAAGAAGTGAACATCAATCCTGATCCGAGCATTAATGTCACTATCTTTGAGTATATCTCCCGACATCCGGCTTTAAATGTGAAACTTGGATCTGTAGATTCGTGGAAGATACGTGATATCTGCTTCGTAACATAGGTGGCAATGTTGACTCAATCTGGTTAAAGATGAGAGAACGGATTGTTGCGCCATACTTCCTCCGTAACAGCGTCTCGTAACTCTTTGATAATCAGATCAGCATGTTGATCAATTGTTACGTAAATCACTAGTCTGTCTGGTGTGCTTTCGAAATTATCTCCTCCAAGAGAGCGAGAAAGTTGTGCATATCCTCGATCATTTGCAAATCAGAGTGATAAGTCGGGCTTCTGGTGGAAAGATCCATGTGCTTCCGGATGAGAGTCAGTAGTGCTCGTTGGTTTGCTGAGAACAGAAGTGCAGATTCGGCTAAGGCGTTATAAACCTAGAGTAAATGATCTTCTGATCTCGAAAAAATCTTTCTCTAGAATAGTGCGAACCATTGAATTATGCTCTCGTTGCCTTTCTTCTTGGTAGATATGATCGTGAAGAGAATTGATAAAGTCTTGAATGCTTTCTTCTAGGAATTCAACATCATTGTCTTCTCTTTGGAGATAAAGGTTGTGCTCTTCTCGGATAGTCATAATTCGTTCTGTTAAGCGTAGCGTAAAATCAATTGTTGATTTACGGATGGCTTCGAGAATATCTTCCAATTCATCGGTATCATTGATGAAGGTTATCATGTTTGCGTGTGTGGATATAACTGAAATCTGATCTGAGTCCGGCTCCCCTTGATCTGGTTCGGTTAGAGAGTGTGAGTTATTCAAAATGTCTTCATGTTGCTCTTCCTCGTCATCATCGGTATAATGTTCTTCTGAGGATGCGTATGATGAACAGGTTTCTTCAGTATTCTTATTCTCCACTTTGATACTTGCAGGATCTATTTCTATATCCTTAACCTCAGCCTTGTCAGTCTTCTTCTTGAAGTGAATGATTAAACTGTGATCTTCCGTCTCAAGCCTCATTAATTCTTCATGACGCTTAATTCTTAGAGCGGGTATTGTCACAGTTTCTTTTACGTCTTCCATTTTCTCTTCCTCTTTAGATTTCTCCTCCTCCTCTATTTCTTCGCTGGGATTCTCTTCTTCCATTTCTGAGTCGTCTACAGACTGTGGTTCGACACACATCTCGATATCATCGGCCATTGGTAAAGACTCGTCATCGGAAGTGATCCGTCAGGTGGAAATAGCAAACATCTCTGCCTATCCAGAAAGATCGGTTGGTTGGTCAATTTGAAGGTAACGCTCTCCCCATGTGATCGTAAGATCAAGGTTTGATTGTACACATCAATGACAGTCCTAGCCGTATTCATGAAAGGTCTTCCTAACACTACTGGTGTGTGTAGGTCTTCCTTAATATCCATTAGCACGAAATCCGTAGGATACAAGAATTTGTCGATTTTCATCAAGTCGTTCTCAACAATTCCCTTAGGATATCGATTTGTGTGATCGGCAAGATGGATTGTCATTTTAGTTGGTGACAAGTCTCCTAACTCTAATCTCTTGTAGAGAGAGTAAGGGATTAGGTTGATACTTAATCCTAAATCTGCTAGTACAAGAATGGTTCCAGGTTGGTAGATTGAACACGGGAAAATGAATCGGCCCGTATCTCCTAGCTTTGGTGGTAGAGAGTTTCTGAGTAATGCAGAGCATTCTTCACTCAGGGGAATTTTGATAGAATCTGGTATCCTCTCCTTTATAGAGAGAAGCCTTCGGATGTATCTCTTCTGATTGGGGACTTTGGACATAGTGTCCAGGAATCTTCCATTAAGTTTGAAGGAATCAAGCTTGGATGGTTCCTCCTGTAGCCTTCCAGGGTAGGGTACACAAACTGGAGTTGCCGGGGTCAGATTCTGAGTATATGCTGATTTGTTCTTGAGCCTAGCTGACCTTCTTCGTGGTTCTTCCTCTGGGATAACAGAATCCATGTGCTTTGCTTTTTCTATGTGGGGATTTTAGATAGTATTACTTGGTAACCTTCCCTGCGGTCGGGTTTCAAGGCGTTGTGATAATTGTCCGAGCTGCATCTCCAGAGTTTTGAGTAGAGCCAATTGATTTCTCATTAGTATCTCCGTCTGATCTTGCCTGGCTGCAGTTCTCTGATTTAGCTGTTGTTGTCCTTGAATGAACTGAGTCAACTGATCATCAACTCCGAGATTGGGGTTAGTTGCTTTTGTAATCTAGGTGATAGGGGAATTTTCCTCGACTGGTGAACCAGAGAGTGGAAGTGGTTGATCGTAGGTCAATTGAGATTGTTGGGTTGGATAAGGTGAATAGCGATAGCGAAAAGGCTGATTGCTTCGCTGGAATTGATTAACCCTAGGTTGTTGATTGAATCCGGGATTTGGTGGATGAGCTGGGTATTGAACGTAACAGACTGAACCGTCAGGGTTTTCGTACTCAACTTGATATTCTTCAATAGGTTGCGGGTTGGTACAATTAACACAAGCCTGAGCTTGGTTGACCTGTTGCGGCTGCGTCTTCAATTCTCCGAGTTGTTTAGCAAGAGATTCCATCTTATCCGTGAGGGCTTTGATGGCCTCCGTGTGATTGTTAAGTGCAGAGAGTGGGGCAGATGATGAAGTTGTTTCACAACTGTTCTAGTCATGATGATGCATTGTCATGTTCTTGAGCAATTCCCATGCTTCATCTGCGATTTGGTACATCAGATTCCCTTGAGCTGCTGCATCGATCGTCATCCTATGATTTACCGTAAGACCATTGTAGAAGGTACAGATTTGGGCTGACCGTTCTAGCTGGTGATTAGGGCATTTCTTCAGCAGGATTTTGAATCGCTCCCATGCAGTGTAAGGTCCACTATGATTTAAGAAATATCGACGGAATTACAATATGATATCAAATGATTGAGTTATCAAGATTCATTATTATTACGAGTCTCTGTTGTAAGGTCCACTATGATTTAAGAAATATTTCCCTTTTAACGATATTCGGAATTATTGATAAAGTGATTTACATGTAAGAACAAAAGCGTCAATTCACGGGAACTAGACAAGGGTTAGTGTAGTCCCTATTCGATGTTCTATTATTATGCATCAACTATTTAACTTTAATAATATTTAAGATGAAAGTAAAGTTATGGGATATAGACAACTTAGAAAATAAATATCGACATTTTACATTAAAGTGATTTCGTACGTTCATTTAACCTTTGAACTTTATTTCACGCTTCATCAATATTTAGTAATTTAAAAACTTGAAACCTATTATATATATAAATTTTATTTTTTTAAAATACGATATAATGATTTCCATTATTTTAACCTTTTAACAAAATGATTCCTAAATATATCTAGTTGTGGGAAAACAAAAGTTTCATATTTATTTGATTTAGTTTCAAACGTACTAACAATGTTTTCAGTTAAAAAGAATTTTTATTAAAACGTTTTATAAAGTAACTTGTTTATGTATATAAAAATTTGAAGAACTTAATTAAAGCTTAGTGTTCTGAATTTACAAACATATTTTGTTGTTTCAAAAAGGAAAAAAAAAAGTATTACAAAATAACAATTTCGAAACAAATTTAAATTATATAATAAACTGTGAAATATAATTAGTTTTGAAAAACTATATATTGTTAAATAAATATTTCAAATATATATTTCGAAATGAATATATATATATATATATATATATATATATATATATATATATACATATATATATATATATATATATATATATATATATATATATATATATATATATACATATTTTACAATGTAATAAATTTAATATTAATCTAGTTATAAAACGTTTTGAGTTAAAAGGATACTATTATATATATATATATATATATATATATATATATATATATATATATATATATATATATATATATATATATATATATATATATATATATATATATATATATATATATATATATATATGTGTGTGTATATGTATATGTATATATAACGAGACGATAATTTATAGAAGCAAACGACCAAAACATTCAAATGATTAATTTACACTTTGAGTGGGATAGTTTCTCATTGATTTGACTTCTGTTATATATAAAGGTACGTTACAAAAAACATAAAGTACTAGTTTTCTAGGCGTAAGAAAATACGTTCGAGAAACCGAAACTGAGACATAAGTCGAGTGACAACGTACGAGTCATTGGAACTAAATTTACAAATTAACTATGCACTTAAATATAATATAATATATAATTAATTATATAAATTAAATATATTATATGTAAAAAATATAATAAAAACTGTCGGCAGCCCACGTTTTTAATCATGGACGAGCTGGGACAGGTACCTTCGCGATTGCGGAGTGATCAAATCCAGAAATGGGCTATAAAGGTTGAGGTTTTCTGCTGAATCCATATCCATCCTTCTATCTAATACTCCGTAACATATTTATATTTATATTATTATTATTATTATTATTATTATTATTATTATTATTATTATTATTATTATTATTATTATTATTATTATTATTATTATTATTATTATTATTATTATTATTATTATTATTATTATTATTAGTAGTAGTAGTAGTAGTAGTAGTAGTAGTAGTAGTAGTAGTAGTAGTAGTAGTAGTAGTAGTAGTAGTAGTAGTAGTAGTAGTAGTAGTAGTAGTAGTAGTAGTAGTAGTAGTAGTAGTATTATTAGTAGTATTATTATTAGTATTAATATATACATAAAATACTACGACGAGGTTCTGCTCGCATGTTTTCAAAATGAGTTTTTCGAGAGAGATAGAGCTAAGGAAATTATGGGTTATAGCTATGGAGGTTATGGGTATGGTTCATGGGTTTTGTTCGTGAGGTCAACCTAGTATTTATCATCTCCGTTGTGTCTACGTATTTTCCTGCAATTTTGAATCACAATATTGATACGTGAGCACTCATATCTTAACTTTTATATATTAATAGTGTATCCCTGACTAGTGCTCGAGTATATAGGATTATGCATGCTTTTATGCTTAATATTGTCGTTAGATAGTTTATGATGAATCATGAATTTAAAACATATGCTACTGAGCTAAGATATATGATATGCATGTTGTTGGAAAGCTAGCAAAAAATCAAGAACTTTTCATTTAGAATTCGTGTGATTTCGATGAACGGATTAAAAGATATGGTCAACTGAATTTTAGTATTATTATTAAAAATGATTATTATTATTATTATTATTACCATCGTCGTTATTATAATCGTTATTATTATTATTATCTAATGATTATTATTATTATCGTTATCGTTATCAATATTATTATTATTATTATTATTATTATTATTATTATTATTATTATTATTATTATTATTATTATTATTATTATTATTACTACTACTATTATTATTATTATTATTATTATCATTTTAATATTATTATTAATAAAAACTATCATTTTGAATAGAATTATTATTTTTATAAAATATTATTATTATTACAGTAATATTTAAAAATATTGTTATTATTAAGATTATTATGGTTAGAATTATCATAATTAATATCATCTTTAGTAAATATAAATATTGTTATTATTATTAGTAGAATAATAATAATAATCATTATTACAAAATAGTACAACTTTTACTTATTATTGTTATTATCGATATTATTTTATCATTTACCACACGTAATATAATTACATTAATATTACATACCACTATATTTTTATGATATTAAGTGAACTTTATAAATTTAATTATTTAAGATATATAAAAGTATATTTTTATCATATATAAATTTTAAATATAATTTTTTATTAACAAATGACTTTTATTAATTACTCTAATAAAATCTGTTAGATATATTTAACGACTATATTTATGTATTACAATTTTTAGAAGTCACTTTGGATTAGATGACTTCTGTTGACTTCTGCATGATAATATCGAGCGTTAGGGTTGTGATACACTACGACTCGACTTAAATTATTAAACAGATATTGATCAAACATATAAATATATATATATATATACTTAATATAGGTTCGTGAATCCGAAGATAGCCTTGCATTTGTTCAATGCCATCATATGTATTTTTACTAAGAAATACAATATAGTGAGTTTCATTACTCCCTTTTAAATACTTTTGCAATATATATTTTTTGGATTGAGAATACATGTGTTACTTTCATAAATGTTTGACGGAATAGACACAAGTACTTAAAAACATTCTACGTAAAGAGTTACGAGTACACCGGATATCACCCCTTTAGTCTGGTAATCTAAGAATTAGGGAACTGACTCCTAATTGATGCGAATCCTAAAGATAGATCTATGGGCACTAACAAGCCCCAGTCAGAGAATTTGAACTGCTTTAGTACTTCAATTTTAGTATACAACCGCCAGCTTTAAAAGATATGATCTGTTTGTGAGGTGTACACAACCATCATATTTAAAAGAGTGGCATGTTTGTATGCTTTTTGCATGACCGTGCGGAATGCCGATATGCAGGGGATATTCTAGATGTATTTTGTTAAGGTCGATTACCAGGTGTTTATATTTCGTATGAATGACTTTTATCTATATGCCATGCGAAATGCCTGATACGAGTTGATGTTTATGAAAAATGGAATTTTAATCTTGGGGTCTATTAAAAATATTGAATTGATGGATTATGAAAAACTAATGAACTCACTAACCTTTTGATTGACACTTTTAAGCATGTTTATTCTCAGGTGTTAAAGAAATCTTTCGCTGTGCATTAGCTCATTTTAAAGATATTACTTGGAGTCATTCATGACCTATTTCAAAAGACTTTGCATTCAAGTCGTTGAGTTCAATAAAGATCATTATTAAGTAAATGACAGATTAAATCATCTATAGTTTGAATATATTACGAAATGGTATGCATACCTGTTAACTTTCGATGTAATGAAAGGTTGTCTTTTAAAAACGAATGCAATGTTTGTAAAATGTATCATATAGAGTTCAAATACCTCGCGATGTAATCATATGTTATCGTATTCGTCCTTATGGATTAGGACGGGTCATCTCATGTGGTATCAGACCGGTGGTCTTAGCGAACCAGGTCTTGCATTAGTGTGTCTAACTGATAGTTGTTTAGATGCATTAGTGAGTCTGGACTTCGACCTTAGTTGCTTGTCAAAAGTTTTGCTTATCATTTCTTGTCGGAAATTACCTGCTTATCATTCCTAGTCTAGACACATCTTACTGCATTGATTGCATGAATAGTGTATAGACAAAATTCATATCTTAGCGTATCTGCCAATTCATATCTTAGCGTATCTGTTACTGTAAACTTTGCCTGACATATTCCGTAACTTCCTCCGTAATCTACGAAATCTTTTACTCTATATATATATATATATATATATATATATATATATATATATATATATATATATATTCTATGTAATTAGAATACCATCCGATAGCCGAAAATCATTTCATATCGAAAAATCCTTTACTCAATCGTACGAAATAGAACTCACCACTAGTTCAAGTCCCTCGGATTTCGATATAGAGTTTCACTCGAGCTCTGAAAGTAGTGTGACTGGAATGGACCAACCAATCAGCCATCATCTATTCTGGATGAATTGGGGATGGGTTCGTAGCCTCCTCAATCATTGGAGACAAGAAGAAGGTGATCCCTTCCATCCACCACATTGCCCTCTTGGCGAGGAACCTGAAGCACTTACCGGCAAACCTGTTCGAGACACCATTTTCTCTCTCATTTCCAGAGTGTCTCATCACGATTATATTTTATCTCAAATTCTGGATCTCATTCATCAGCTCGTCCGAACCACCGATCATCCCGGTGTAATAGAAGAAGTCAATGAGCTTCGCGCTCGAGTAGTGGCTTTGGGGAATATGGTACAAAGGTTACAAGCACCATCAGCAACAACAGCACCACCATCAGCAACACCAACAACACCAACAGTACCATCACCACCACCAATAATAACCGCATCGCAAACCTCAACGTCATAATCCGTCCCACGAGCATTAACGTCACACACACCAAGGAGTACTAACAATAACAAACGATGAAATATTAATTCATAACTTCATCGGAGAAATATTGATTATGTAATCTCTAATGTTTTAGAGATTATTTATTCTAATCATAGCCGTAAACCAAGGTGAATGGATGGATAGAGATGATACAGGGAAGAATAGAAACCGTGACAAGGATGGTGCACGAATTACAAGCTAGACTTGTTTACTAGCAGCATCAATAGTACCGTTGAAACGACCCGTCCATATAACTATAAATACAATACGTTAGTCATTGGTCCCATAGCGAGGTATTTGACCTCTATATGATACGTTTTAGAAAATATTGCATTCGTTTCATAAAAAGCACACCATTATTATACATAATGCATGTTTTAAACAAGTGGGCGATTATTTAAGAAATAATCTCCAAAATACATCGGTTTCCAAATACTACACACTAGTTGAATATAATACATGACAAAGTTTTTATTGAATGCAACACTTCATTTAAACTAAAATATGAGACTCCATGCATAGCTTGCTCAGATAATGCAACAGCGGAAGACTTTCTTAAGGACCTGAGAATAAACATGCTTAAACAGTCAACACAAAGATTGGTGAGATATATAGGTTTAAAGTTAGCATCAATAAAGATCATTATTAAGTAAATGAAAGATTAAATCATCTATAGTTTGAATATATTACGAAATGGTATGCATACCTGTCAACTTTCGATGTAATGAAAGGTTGTCTTTTAAAAACGAATGCAATGTTTGTAAAATGTATCATATAGAGTTCAAATACCTCGCGATGTAATCATATGTTATCGTATTCGTCCTTATGGATTAGGACGGGTCATCTCATGTGGTATCAGAGCGGTGGTCTTAGCGAACCAGGTCTTGCATTAGTGTGTCTAACTGATAGTTGTTTAGATGCATTAGTGAGTCTGGACTTCGACCTTAGTTGCATGTCAAAAGTTTTGCTTATCATTTCTTGTCGGAAATTACCTGCTTATCATTCCTAGTCTAGACACATCTTACTGCATTGATTGCATGAATAGTGTATAGATAAAATTCATATCTTAGCGTATCTGCCAATTCATATCTTAGCGTATCTGTTACTGTAAACTTTGCCTGACATATTCCGTAACTTCCTCCGTAATCTACGAAATCTTTTACTCTATATATATATATATATATATATATATATATATATATATATATATATATATATATATATATATATATATATATATATATATATATATATATATATATATATATATATATAGATATTCTATGTAATTAGAATACCATCCGATAGCCGAAAATCATTTCATATCGAAAAATCCTTTACTCAATCGTACGAAATGGAACTCACCACTAGTTCAAGTCCCTCGGATTTCGATATAGAGTTTCACTCGAGCTCCGAAAGTAGTGTGACTGGAATGGACCAACCAATCAGCCATCATCTATTCTGGATGAATTGGGGATGGGTTCGTAGCCTCCTCAATCATTGGAGACAAGAAGAAGGTGATCCCTTCCATCCACCACATTGCCCTCTTGGCGAGGAACCTGAAGCACTTATCGGAAAACCTGTTTGAGACACCATTTTCTCTCTCATTTCCAGAATGTCTCGTCACGATTATATTTTATCTCAAATTCTGGATCTCATTCATCAGCTCGTCCGAACCACCGATCATCCCGGTGTAATAGAAGAAGTCAATGAGCTTCGCGCTCGAGTAGTGGCTTTGGGGAATATGGTGCAAAGGTTACAAGCACCATTAGCAACAACAGCACCACCATCAGCAACACCAACAACACCAACAGTACCATCACCACCACCAACAATAACCGCATCGCAAACCTCAACGTCATAATCCGTCCCACGAGCATCAACGTCACACACATCAAGGAGTACTAACAATAACAAACGATGAAATATTAATTCATAACTTCATCGGAGAAATATTGATTATGTAATCTCTAATGTTTTAGAGATTATTTATTCTAATCATAGCCGTAAACCAAGGTGAATGGATGGATAGAGATGATACAGGGAAGAATAGAAACCGTGACAAGGATGGTGCACGAATTACAAGCTAGACTTGTTTACTAGCAGCATCAATAGTACCGTTGAAACGACCCGTCCATATTACTATAAATGCAATACGTTAGTCATTGGTCCCATAGCGAGGTATTTGACCTCTATATGATACGTTTTAGAAAATATTGCATTCGTTTCATAAAAAGCACACCCTTATTATACATAATGCATGTTTTAAACAAGTGGGCGATTATTTAAGAAATAATCTCCAAAATACATCGGTTTCCAAATACTACACACTAGTTGAATATAATACATGACAAAGTTTTTATTGAATGCAACACTTCATTTAAACAAAAATATGAGACTCCATGCATAGCTTGCTCAGATAATGCAACAGCGGAAGACTTTCTTAAGGACCTGAGAATAAACATGCTTAAACAGTCAACACAAAGATTGGTGAGATATATAGGTTTAAAGTTAGCATCGATATAAATATAGACCACAAGATTTCATAGTTACAAATATTTCAATAAAGATATTCTATAAGTTGTTGAGCGCTTCGGTAACCATACTTCACCATTAATGTGGCATATTCCCTTTATTATGAAATCTCCCTACACTGTACCAAGTGTAGTAAAAACGAAGTACTATGCAACCGTTTACGATACTAGAGCGACTACCCCGGTTGGGGTTGTCAAACCCGATAGATCTATCAATAGGATTCGCCTATACATGTTCTTACAATATGTAAATATTAGTTACCAAGCTATTAGGGAAGATATGCAAAGTGCTACAACTCAACGTAGAATATATTTTAAGTACTTGTGTCTATGGTGTAAAACATAAAATGCATGTATTCTTATCCCAAAATATTTGTAGAGTTTAAAATTGGAACTATATACTCACCGTAGTAAAAGTATATTAATAATAAGTTTTCAACTTATTAAAAATATGGACGTCGTCTTTGGATTCACGAACCTGTAACAAATATATATATATATATACATATATATATATATATATACATATATACATATATATATATACATATATATATATATACATATATACATATATATATATACATATATATATATATATACATATATATATATATATATATATATATATATACATATATACATATATATATATATCAAAATGTAATACAACTATTATTCATATCCTATCTTCAATCACATGTGATTGTTTAAGTTTATATTTTCAATCACGTGTGATTGTTATATATATATATATACATATATATATATATATATACACATATATATATATATACACATATATATATATATATATATATATATATATATATATATATATATATATATATATATATATATATATATATATATATATATATATATCAAAATGTAATACAACTATTATTCATATCATATCTTCAATCACATGTGATTGTTTAAGTTTATATTTTCAATCACGTGTGATTGTTTAAGTTTATATTTTCAATCACGTGCGATTGTTTAAGTTTAAGTTGTCAAGTTAGCAGTCCAACGTTAGTAGTCCACAATTAGTAGTCCACAGTTAGTAGTCCACAGTTGGTAGTCTACAATTAGTAGTATATAGTATACACGTGTTGTATAAGACTCAATCATGACCCACAATACCGCTATTGTAGTTACACGTATTGTGTATGTGGTGTCTTTTGATTTATCCGACGTATTGTGTAACCATGACATGTTAGAATACATGTATAATAAAAGAAAAGTTAGCTAGGATATAGTTAGTATAAATTTTAATGAATTAATCCCGTAATCAAATTATCCTTTTCTAACCAATATTGTTTTGCCCATAATTTCTTCGTTATAAATCCGTTTTGAGTGAATCAAATTGCTATGGTTTCATAACGAACTGTAATTTGTGAAACTAAACTAAAAAGTGGTGGTTTATAGTCGAAGTTACAAATTATAATCCATATTTGAAAGAGGTTGTCGTTTTCGTCGAAAGAACGACATCTTGATGACCATTTTGAAAAACATATTTCAATTTTGAGTTTAACCATGATTTTTAGATATAGTATCATGTTCATATGAAATATAATTTTCCCAGAAGAACAACTTTTAAATCAACGATTATGATAGTTTTTAATTATCCAACCCAAAATAGCCCCCGGTTTTACTACGACGGCGTATGTCCGGTTTTACGGTGTTCTTCGTGTTTCCAAGTTTTAACTCATTTAGTTAGTATATCATATAGATTTAAAACATGTGTTAAGTTAATTTTAAAAGTCAAGTTAGAAGGATTAACTTTGTTTGCGAACAAGTTTAGAATTAACTAAACTATGTTCTAGTTTATAAACTCTTATATAGATAGTTATAAACATATGAATTGAACAAGAGTTGAAATAGAGTTTTTACCTCAAGTTTAGAATGTAAATTTGCTGAAAAAAAGTAGTAGAACAAAACTTGAGAGAGTTCTTACAAGTGTGTGTGAAAATTGAAAGTAGAATTTGGAAAATGAATGTGTAAAAATGAGTTAGAAATGGTGCTTATTTATAGGCTTGAAAATTTGGTTTTTAGTGAAAATATCTAAGATAAGTTAAAATGTATTAAGTCATGGATAACATATTAAATTGATTAGGTCATGGATGACATATTACACAAATAATTGCATATTTATATTCGTATATACCAATAGTAAATACTTCTAGAAGCTGTGTATAATACGGGTAAAAATACCGTATGAATGCGAGTAGAATTCTTGAGGAATTTGAACGGAAATACGAGTATAGCTATCCTTTATATGTATTAATATATTATAAAGTGTATTCAATACTTGTAAGGATGTATTTACACTCGTAATACATTATATGTAAATATATTTTAACATAAGTTAATTACGTCGTTTAAATAGTAACATATATATTGTTCAAAAACTCTTTAAATTAGTAGTATGAAAATATATATATAATACTTTGTTAATATACTTAATGAGATATTTAATTATCATATTTTCAAGTTATATATATATATATATATACACACACACACACACACATATATATTAATACAAGTTATGACGTTCGTAAATCGTAAGAATAAAAGGGTGACCAAAAGCTTGTGTAAAACTCTTTTTAGAGGTTCAAGACTTATTAAATTCATTGCTAATCAAGTCGAAATTATATAAAGATTAAGTTTAAATTTGGTCGGAAATTTCCGGGTCGTCACAGTACCTACCCGTTAAAGAAATTTCGTCCCGAAATTTGATCGAGGTCCTCATGACTAACAATAAGAATGTTATTATGACGAATATAAGTTGAATCATAGGGTTTTATCATGATTAAGAAATATGAATAAAATAATTCGATTACTCGAAATGTATGAGTGAAGCTATTGTAAAAGAGTGAAATGAGAAAATAGGGATTCGTCTTATCTTTTGACGTCATCACGGTTGATCTCCAGATTAAAAAAAATCTTTGTAATCTATATAAGATTTAATTCTTCGGCGATTAAGGAAATTATGATCCTCTTCGATTTAATGCAATAATCTGTCTCGATTTCTCTATTGGATATTTTACTATAAATCAACCTCCTACGTTTCTTATTTCCATATCTCCCATCTTTTATACTTTCTTCCTTTCTTCTTAATTCCAAAACATTCGTCAATATGCTCCATCCACTTTTAATTCTTGATATATTCTTGACTATCACATCTGTCATTCTTCTTTTTCATCTTCCACCGGAGGAATCCATTAATTTCTACTATGCTCTTGGGTTTATAGTGTTCTTAGTTTTCCCGTGTCTTTATATTGCTATACGCATCGATATACACGGTTTGTAATTTATGCGTTGTGATTGTGCTTATATTTTTACATATATTTTGGAGTTTCATGCTTCCGTCTTCTTTTTCTGACTTCAAGTCAAGCGAATAATGGTCTAGAATTCATAGATATGAAATTCGAAATGAACATAGCTAATGCTCTAAGAGAGAAATTGTAATAGCACAATTTGACTTGTGAAATTACGAGAATCCAAAGGAAAAGATAGAACTATCAAGAGAATATGTTCTTGATATGTTTATAGATTAGATTGAATGTAAGAGTCTTGAACATGGCACACAATGACGTTATGGTCTGTGAATCATCATGTTTCATTAGAAACTCAGCATGACTTACTGTAATATAATCACGTTGATCTAGCGTCATTATATTATACTAACTCATGCTTCAGTTCCCAACAATACTTCAACAACATTCATATTTTAAATTTTGAATTTTTCCGAGATTTAGAAACTAAAACAGTTTCCTTTATGACGTAACACTGATAGCGCGAAGAGATAAAAGATTTCAGATAAGAATAATTATGAAAATATCTTTAGAAATATGGAGGATATTTATAATGAAAGATACGATGATATCTTAGAATATCTAAGATCAGAGGATGATGAAGAATATTGTCCACAAGGGTTTAGAGTAACGAGCAAGGTATTCGCTAAAGACTTCAGCAGACACTGAATCATTTGGATTCTTTGAAGGCAGATTTAGTCCTTGTGTTTTGTCCACAGCCTCCTTCAGGGTTTGCTAAATCCGTTTTCTAGTTCCAAACTTTCTCTTTTTCTGTGCTTTGCTAACACAATATACTTTATCATTAACTTTTGACTGTTACGGTTGTCTATAGTTTCTGCTGCTTCTTTCAGCTTTTTCAAAACTTCATAGGATTGATTCGTAGGCTAAAGTGCTATTCCGGATTTCAGAATTATAATTCCAGGAGATAACGTTATATGTATATGCAGAAATGATGTGAGATTTAAGAATAATTATTGATGCTTCCTGGGGTTTGGTATGGCAATTATTGTTACAAAATGTAGATGGGTACATGAAAAGGTTTTATAGTGATCTTTCAGAGAGATTTAAGTCAAAGAGCAATAAAGTTGCTGGTAAGCTTACTACTAATGTGGTGGAATATAAAAGGTTCCCCGGTAACGATGGCGAAAAGACAACGTATATATCAAGGTTATAATAAGGCTACTCTTGATGAAAAGTCGAAATTGTCTTTTTGGAGCTGTGAAAAAAATTCGCTATTTGAAAAGGGATTGTAAAGTTATTTTGGGTAATAATAATTCTAAAGGATCTGACACGGATACGTGTTGAACCTTTGCTTAGGTTCAAATGTCCTCCGGATGCATATCTATATGCATATAATCTTTGTATGTATCGTGTGATTGGTTCGTTCTCTCGATTGTTCCTTAGTTGAGGTGTTTTCAAGAATTTTGAAGGGTTTAGACGCAGGTTGTCATCGTCAATATCCGTATAATGAATTCGTCGTGAATCTTGAATGATACGAATTTCTTTATGAGTTTTGTGAATGAAAGTGATGTTCTAGTATAGTTTGAATTTAAAGTATGATTTTGAAGGATGTAGGAATCTAAGAGTAATGTTATCTGTTTAATCTTGACTTGGATTCTGATCTGTCAAAACCAGAATATGTAATTGAATTTGAATGAGAATGGTTGTTCTGGTTTCTATGAAAGAATGTATATTGTTGTGAAAGTATTGAGTATGGTTAATGATTATTGAATCAGAATTGAAGAATGTACAGTATAACATATTATTTGTGAATTTGTATAATTCTCGGGCATTACCTACCCGTTAAAGTTTCACAAGTAATATTTTGTACAAGAGAATTTTTATTACAGTTTTTATGAAAATATATGTTTTTATATTTTTTACAGATGTAATATAGATTTAATGAGTTAATATACTATTAAACTCATTTGATTTTTTCTGGAGCTAGAATGAATAACCCCTAAAACTTTAGAGATTACATAATTTTTGCGGAGCATTTCTTCAACATAAATGAAATTGTGAATCAATACTTCATTATTCATTTTTATTGATATTTCCTCGGTGATTAATGTTGGTGTTCGTAGAATTCTTGTGAACTTCGCAAGACACGAATGACGTTTTCTAGAAAGTTTCGAGTACATCGAAAATGAAAGTGTGAAATCTAACACGTACTCGAACAATACACTTGGTTTATTATGAAATGGAATCTATTGAGTTGAAGCAGAGATTATAATTAATGATTGTTAAGTCATTAACGAAGGATGTACATCATAGCATATTAGTAATATGAATTAACCGAGTAGTATCTACCCTTTAACATTCACACCTAATAGCTTAGTACGAAAAGATATATTGTGGTTTAAAAACTCATATATATATATATATATATATATATATATATATATATATATATATATATATATATATATATATATATATATATATATATATATATATATATATATATATAAAATATACATATAATTTTTTTTCAGAGGGAATGAGTTAATACTTCATAACTCGTTGATACAATATGCTCGTTCTTGATTTGTGATGATGTCGGTGATTATGGAACTGGCGAAGCTTGTGATGTTGTATGTGACAACCCGGAAATTTCCAACCAAATTTAAACTTTAATCTTTATATGTTTCCGACACGATAAGCAATATTTGTTAAGTTAAATTTCAAGAATTTTAAACTATGTTCATACATTCATTCAACCTCGACCAAGTTCCAACAATTCACGAACCATTAAACGAATATGATTATATATGTATATGTGTATATATATTATAACTTGAAACATAAACAAAATATTAGATTAAATGCTTTATATGATTGTATCTGTTTTAAAATGTTTATCAATGGAATTAGAAGATAAGATCAAATGATTGAATTATTAAATATATTGAATTATGATTACAAGTCTCTGTTGAAAGGCCCACGTTGATTTGAGAAATCTTTCCATTTTAACAATATTCGGAAAATGGTAAAGTGATTTATAAATAAGAACAAATTGTCAATCATTGAGAACTAGACAAAGGATAGTGGAAGATTGAATCTCATAAAGACTCGATTGATCTATTTAGTTTCAAACGTACAAAAAAACGTTTTCAGTTTAAAAAGAACTTTATTATTAAAACGTATATAACTTTTATAAATATCTAGAACCACTTTTGACAACTCATTAATTAACTAGTATGATAAAGATAACGATATTTATATTTTATTTTATTAAATATATATAACGATTTAAATTAATATTATATATATTTATACGCGTATTATACGTACATAGTTTTATACTTTTACTATATTTAAACTTTACCTTTACTTTATTTTTACTTTACTTTAACTTTAATAATTCATACTTTAATAATTCACTTTAATAATTCATACTTTAATAATTCACTTTAATAATTCATACTTTAATAATTCACTTTAATAATTCATACTTTAATAATTCACTTTAATAATTCATACTTTAATAATTCACTTTAATAATTCAAAAATCTATTATAAATAGAATTCAATAGGTTTCATTATTTCATAGAAACTTGAAAATATTTTTCTCTAAACTCTCTAAATCGATTTACATATATATATTTACTCCGTATTATTTCAAGATATTATTAGTATACATAAAATATTACGACGGAGTGCTGTCCGAGTGATTTCGAAATTGTTTTTCGAGTAGGATAGGATTAAGGAAATTATGGGTTATAGCTATGGAGGTGATTGAGTATGGTTCATGGGTATGCTCGTGAGGTCAATATAGTGTTTATCATTTCCATTGCGTCTACGTACCTTTCCTGCAATATTGAATCTCAATATTGATACGTGAGTACTCATAATTTAACTTTTACATACTAATAGTGTATCCCTGACTAGTGCTCGAGTATTTAGGATTATGCATGCTTGTACTTTTGATATTGCTCTTAGACAGGTTAGGTTGAATCTTGAAATAGTTACACTTGCGGTTGAGATAAGGTATAAGATATGAATGTCCTTGGAAAGCTAGCGAAAAATTAAGAACTTTTCCTTTAGATATCGAATGGTTTCGATGAACGGATTAGAAGTTATAATCAATTGAATTTTCGATATTTTTATTAAAAATGATTATTATTATCGTCGTTTTTATCGTCGTTCTAGTTTTATCTTATTATTATCATTATTATTATCTTTATCAATAAAAGGGATTTATCATTAAAAATTGTTATTTTTTTTATTATTACTATCGTTATTATCGTTAAAGTTATAATTAGTATTATTATTATTATTATCCAATTATTATTATTGGTATTATTATTATTATCATTATTAATACATATATTATTATTTAAAAATGGTTATTGTTATTGTTATTATTATTATTACTATATTATCATTAAGATAATTATTAGTATTATCGTTAATAATGTTATAGTAACTATCATTATTAATATTAGTGTAATTAAAACAAATATTTGTAATACCTAATTATTTTGATTACTATTATTATCATTATTATGAACACGATATAAAAGAAGATTAAAAGCTATTAAACGAAACGATTAGGAAATAATGGGTAAGAGTATCATGATGAAATTAAAATATTATAAGATATTGATTTAGATAAAATTATCTTTCTTATTATTTTTATCATTACTATTATTATTAAAAGTATCGTTAGTATTAAAACTATCATTTTAACAAAAATTATCATTTTAATAAAAATGTCATTGTTACTATAAAATGTCATTATTATTATTATTTTAAATAGGATTATTATTTTAAAGATAATATTAAAAATTATCGTAAATATTAAAGTTATCATAATTAGAATTATTGTTTTATCATAATGTCATCTTAGTAATTATAAATATTGATATTTTTATAATAATAATTATTATTACAAAATAATACAACTTTTACTTACTATCATTATAGATATTACTTTATCAAATAAATATGTAATACAAACATATTTTACTACATGTAATAACTTACTTTAATAATACCTATCAAATTATCTTTATGATATTAAATGAATCCTATAAATGTTATTACTTAATATATATAAAAGTATATTTTATTATATAAATTTAATATAAAATTTTATTTATTAATAAATAAATTATATTATTTACTCTAATAAATCTTTTAAAAATATTTAAAAATATAAAATGACGATATTTAAACTATATATTAACCATGTATAGATTTTTGGAAATTATTTTGAGTCAAATTTACTTTTGTTGACTTTTGCATATTAGTCTCGAGCATTAGGATTGTGGTACACTATGACTTGACCTAATTTGTTAGACAAATATTGACCAACACATAAATATATATAATTAATTTAGGTTCATGAATCCGAGGCCAACCTTGCACTTGTTCAATGACGTTATATGTATTTTTACTACGAAATACAGTATGGTGAGTTTCATTTACCTTTTTACCCTTTATATTTTTGGGACTGAGAATACATGTGCTTTTATAAATGTTTGATGAAATAGACACAAGTAATTGAAACTACATTCTATGGTTGAATTATTGAAATCGAATATGCCCCTTTTTATTAAAGTCTGGTAATCTAAGAATTAGAGAACTGACACCCTAATTGACGCGAATCCTAAAGATAGATCTATTGGGCCTAACAAACCCCATCCAAAGTACCGGATGCTTTAGTACTTCGAAATTTATATCATGTCCGAAGGAGGATCCCGGAATGATAGGGGATATTCTTATATGTATCTAGTTAATGTCGGTTTCCAGGTGTTCACCATATGAATGATTATTTTTGTCTCTATGCATGGGACGTATATTTATGAGAACTGGAAATGAAAGTCTTGTGGTCTATTAAAATGATGGAAATAAATGATTATGATAAACTAATGAACTCACCAACCTTTTGGTTGACACTTTAAAGCATGTTTATTCTCAGGTGTTAAAGAAATCTTCCGCTGTGCATTTGCTCATTTTAAAGATATTACTTGGAGTCTTTCATAGCATATTTCGAAGAATGTTGCATTCGAGTCATTGAGTTCATCAAAGATTATTATTAAATCAATTTATAGTTGGATAGTGAATATTATGAAATGGTATGCATGCCTGTCAATTTTCGATGTAAAGAAAGTTTGTCTTTTAAAAACGAATGCAATGTTTGTAAAATGTATCATATAGAGGTCAAATACCTCGCAATGTAATCAACTATTGTGAATCGTTTATAATGTATATGAACGGGTCCTTTCAGTTGGTATCAGAGCGGTGGTCTTAGCGAACCAGGTCTGCATTAGTGTGTCTAACTGATAAGTCGATAACATGCATTAATGAGTCTGGACTTCGACCGTGTCTGCATGTCAAAAGTTTTGCTTATCATTTTGTGTCGAAAATTAACTACTTATCATCCTCAGGAAATTACCTGCTTATCATTTTTAGTCTAAGACACGTCTTGCTTCATTGATTGCATGAATAGTGTATAGACAAAAATTCATATCTTAGCATATCTGCTAAAGCATATCTTATCATATCTGTTACTTTAAACTTTGCCTAACATATCCCGCAAAGTCCTCCGTAATCTATGAAATCTTTTGATCTATATAATATATATATATATATATTCTATGTAATTAGAATACCATCCGTTAGCCAAAATCATTTCATATCGGAAAAAAAATCCTTTATCCAATCGTACGAAATGGAATTCATCATCAGTTCAAGTCACTCAGATTCCGAAATAGAATCCCATTCAAGCTCCGAATGCAGTGTGATCAGAATAGATCAACCAATCAGTCATCACCTATTCTGGATGAATTGGGGATGGGTTCGTAGCCTCCTCAATCATTAGAGACAAGAAGAAGGTGACCCCTTCCATCCACCACATTGCCCTCTTGACGAAGAACCTGAAGCACTTACCAGCGAACCTGTCCGAAACACCATTTTCTCGCTCATTTCCAGAGTATCTCGTCACGATTATATATTACATCAAATTTTAGATTTTATTTATCCGCTCGTCTGAACCGACAATCACCCCGGTGTAATAGAAAAAGTCAACGAGCTTCGCGCTCGGGTAGTGACTTTGGAGAATATGGTGTAGAGATTACAAACACCAGCAGCAGCATCAGCAGCATAACCAGTACCACCATCATCAACGCCAACAGTACCATTACCACCTCCAACCACAATCGCGTCGTAAACCTCAACTTCATAATCTGTCCCACGAGCATCAACGTCATACGCACCATAGATACCAAGGAGTACCAACAACAATAACTGATGAAGTATTAATTCATAACTTCATTGGAGAAACATTCAGCGGCGATTATGTAATCTCTAAAGTCTTAGAGATTATCTAATCTAGCCCTAACCATAAATCAGTTAAGCGAACCAAAATGATAGAAGGAAGAGTAGAAACCGTGACAAAAATGGTGTGTGATTAACAAGCTAAACTTGCTTTACCAACAACATCAATAGTACCGTCAGCGTTACCAGCATCGTCAGTACAGTCAACATCCGAATCAACAACACCGATAACATCACAAACTCCGTCAGTTCAAGAATCACTGTGGACATCATTACGAATCAATAATGTGTATATTGTATCAACGAGTTATGAAGAATTAACTCATTCCCTCTGAAGAAATTATATGTATATTATATATATATATATATATATATATATATATATATATATATATATATATATATATATATATATATATATATATATATATATATATATATATATATATATATATATATTTTGAAATAAATCTTTCCGTGCTAAGCTATTGTGTGTGAATCTTAACTACTCGGTTAATTCATATTACAAATATGCAATAATGTATGTCCTTCGACCGCAACTTAACCAGCGTTAACTGCAATCACTGTCGCAATTCAACAAATTCCAATTCATAATAAATCAAGTATATATTTGATTTTACACTTTCATCATCGATGTACCCGAAACTTTTCAGATAACATCATTCGTACTTTGAAAAATTCACAAGAATTCCATGAATCGAACATCATACATCAACAAATAACGAAGTATTGATTCATAATTTCAATGTCATTAAAGAAATACTGCGTAAAAGTTATGTACTTTTTAAAGCCTTTAGGGATTATTCAATTCTAGTTTCAACCGTAAATCAAATGAGTTTAATTTAATATTAACTCATTAAATCTATGTTACATCTGAAGAAAATATACATATATATTTTCATAAAGACTGTAATAAAATTCTTTTGTACAAAATATTAATTGTGAAATTTTTTTTTAACGGGTAGGTAATACCCGAGAGATATATGAATTCACAAATAATATGTTACATTCTTCGAATCTGATTCAGAAAATCATCCATTATACTCCCTACTTTCACAACAATATACATTCTTTTATAGAAATCAAAACAACCATACTCATTCAAAATTTAATTACATATCCTGATTTTGAAATCTCAAAATTCAACTCGAGATATGACCGAAATCATCACTCTTAGATCCTTACATCTTTCACAAGCTATATTTTAACTTCAAAACTCTGTTAGAACATCAAATGTATGTTAACGATTACAATCTGTGTTCAAACCCTTCAAAAATTTCTAAAGACACTTCGAATGATGAGCAATCGAGATGATGATCCAACCACATTGTTACCCACAGTTATGTACCCGAAAAACTCTTGAAACCAATGTAAAAGTTTAAACAACGTATCCGCGTCAGATTCTTTGGCATTTATTAGTAAAAATAACTTTGCGACTCCTATTCAAAGTAGCCAGTTTTGTCACAGCTCCAGCAAGTCAACTTCGACTTTTCAGTCAGACTAACCTTATTATAACCTTGAGATATACACCATCGTTACCAGGGAACCTTTTACATTCCACCACATTATTAGCAGATGTACCAACAACTTCATTACCCTTTGACTTTAGCCTCTCCAAAAAGTCATTATAATTATTCATTGAAACCCCATCATTTACTCATTTGCATCTTGTAATGAGAATTGCCATACGAATCATTGGGAATTTGCAATCAGTATTTTGAAATCTCGCAGCATGTCTACGCCAACAGTTATATGTGTATATATAACGTCTATCTTCTGGACTTAATTTGAATGTAAAGTTTCTGAAAAACACTCCGAACTACGAATTGGTTCTCCGAAAATGGAAAAAAAAATGCTGATGAAGCAGCAAAAACTATAAATGACTTTAAACGGTAAAAGATGGATGATAATGATGAAGTGTGCTGGCAAAGCGCAGAAAAAGAGAAGTTTTGGAACTGGAAAACGGATTGAGCAAAGTAGGAAGGAGGCTGTGGACAAATTACAAAGACTGAACCTGACTTCAAAGGATCCAAATGATTCAGTACCTGCTGAAGTCATTAACGAATACCTTGCTCCTAACTCTAAACCCCTGCAGACAATATTCTTCATCATCCTCTGATATTAGAAATTCTAAAATATCATCATATCTTTCATTATAAATATCCTCCATATTTCTGAAGATATTTTCTTAATTTTTCTTATTTGAAATCATTTACCTCTTGCGCTATTTGTATTACATCATAAAAGAGACTATTTTAGTTTCTAAATTCTGAAACATTCAAGTTTAAAATAGGAATATTTTGAAGTAGTGTTGGGAACTGAAGCATGAATTAGTATAATATAATGACACTTGATCAATGTGATTATATTACAGTAAGTCATGCTGAGTTTCTAAATGGAACGTGATGATTCACAGATCATAACATCATCATGTACCATGTTATACGACTCTTGTATTCTATTTAACCTCTAAAATATCAAGAAAATATTTCTTGATGATTCGGCCTTTTCCAAGGTATTCTAGTAATTTGACAAGTCAAGATCGTGCCATCATAATTTTCTTCCTAGAACATTAACAATGTTCATTCCGAAATTCATATCTGTGAATTCTGGACCATTACAAGCGGTGCTTAATCGCAAGAAGAAGAAACGAAAGGACAAAACTCCAAAATAGAAATTGGGGTATAAATTGCAGTAAATAAAAGAGAGCATTAACTGTGAATGATAATGATTATAGAAGACAGAAGCAGAGACTTTGAAATATAAGGGAACATATAAAGCCCAACGACAAACCAGAAATTATAAACCATATATATCGATGCATATAGCAATATAAAGACACGGGAGAACTAGAAACACTATAAACCCAAGAGTATAGTAGAAGTAAATAGATTCTTCCGGCGGTAGATGAAAAAGAAGAATGACCGATATGAAAGTTAGAAGTATATCGAGAATCAGAACTGGATGGAGCATATTGATGAATACTTTAAAATATGAGTTGAAGGAGAAAGAATAGAAGGTGATGAAACATGACTAGGAACTTAGAAATCAACAGATTTAACTCACACAATGGTGGAATAAGTGAATCAAACCCTCTAGTGAATAGGTTAAGTTTTTTTTGATTAATTTAGTCAAACCACAACTAAATCAAGTGTGATTAGATCAACATCTACAGCTATTATTCACCACCTGGGTGATTTGGACTGAGAGAGAATTGGAGGAGCTCACTAGATCTGATTGTGTGTAACAAATGAGAGGCATAACCTAAAATGAAGAACATAAGACTTTATATACCCCTGCTGTTGACTCACCCATACGATTCATTCATCACAAGTACGAATTAGCTTTATCAGCCGTACGGGTGATCACTCACTCATGTTTTCTCATTTAGGTTGTAATTGTGACTTAGCTCAGCATCAACCGTGTGTATGAGCCTGTCAGCCGTACTAGTGAGGCTTCACTCGTACGTCTGACTAAGTCTAACATAGTCAAACATGTAAATCTCGTTCCTGCAGTTCCTGTAACCACATACAAACACAGATAGGATATTAACGAGCAATCATGGTGGCCTGTAAACTGTTGTACCTGCAATGGACGTGGGTAGATGTCTAGGGACTTGCATAAAATGCATCAACAGAAGGTGTGAGTTGTAAGGAAACGAAGGAGGTGAATTTATAAGAAAATCTCCGATAGAACAATTAAAATGGACGATCGCATTTAAAGCGGATCCTAATTCCCTTGATTACCGGAGAGTCAAATCTTATTAAGAAGATTTTCTTCAAATCCCTTGAAATCTGGGAATCAATCATATTTACGTAAAATGATAAGATGAATCTACACTTACTCATTTCACTCTTTTATGTTAGCTTCATTCGTACTCTTCATATAAATGGATTGTTTATCCAAATTATTCGTTGATGATAAAACTCTAATTTTCAGCCCGTATGCATCATGAAAACATACTTATTATTATTCACGACCTTTTCAATCAAATTTCGGGACGAAATTTCTTTAACGGGTAGGTACTGTGACAACCCGGAAATTTCCAACCAAATTTAAACTTTAATCTTTATATGTTTCCGACACGATAAGAAATATTTGTTAAGTTAAATTTCAAGAATTTTAATCTATGTTCATGCATTCATTCAACCTCGACCAAGTTCCAACGATTCACGAACCATTAAACGAATATGATTATATATGTATATGTGTATATATATTATAACTTGAAACGTAAACAAAATATTAGATTAAATACTTTATATGATTGTATCTATTTCAAAATGTTTATCAATGGAATTAGAAGATAAGATCAAATGATTGAATTATCAGATATATTGAATTATGATTACAAGTCTCTATTGAAAGGCCCACGTTGATTTGAGAAATCTTTCCATTTTAACAATATTCGGAAAATGGTAAAGTTTTTTATAAATAAGAACAAATTGTCAATTATTGAGAACTAGACAAAGGATAGTGGAAGATTGAATCTCATAAAGACTCGATTGATCTATTTAGTTTCAAACGTACAAAAAAAAAACGTTTTCAGTTTAAAAAGAACTTTATTATTAAAACGCATATAAGTTTTATAAATATCTAGAACCACTTTTGACAACTCATTAATTAACTAGTATGATAAAGATAACGATATTTATATTTTATTTTATTAAATATATATAACGATTTAAATTAATATTATATATATTTATACACGTATTATACGTACATAGTTTTATACTTTTACTATACTTAAACTTTACCTTTACTTTATTTTTACTTTACTTTAACTTTAATAATTCACTTTAATAATTCATACTTTAATAATTCACTTTAATAATTTATACTTTAATAATTCACTTTAATAATTCATACTTTAATAATTCACTTTAATAATTCAAAAATCTATTATAAATAGAATTCAATAGGTTTCATTATTTCATAGAAACTTGAAAATATTTTTCTCTAAACTCTCTCAATCAATTGACATATATATATTTGCTCCGTATTATTTCAAGATATTATTAGTATACATAAAATATTACGACGGAGTGCTGTCCGAGTGATTTCGAAATTGTTTTTCGAGTAGGATAGGATTAAGGAAATTATGGGTTATAGCTATGGAGGTGATTGAGTATGGTTCATGGGTATGCTCGTGAGGTCAATATAGTGCTTATCATTTCCATTGCGTCTACGTACCTTTCCTGCAATATTGAATCTCAATATTGATACGTGAGTACTCATAATTTAACTTTTACATACTAATAGTGTATCCCTAACTAGTGCTCGAGTATTTAGGATTATGCATGCTTGTACTTTTGATATTGCTCTTAGACAGGTTAGGTTGAATCTTCAATTAGTTACACTTGCGGTTGAGATAAGGTATAAGATATGCATGTCCTTGTAAAGCTAGCAAAAAATTAAGAAGTTTCCTTTAGATATCGAATGGTTTTGATGAACAAATTAGAAGTTATAATCAATTGAATTTTCGATATTTTTATTAAAAATGATTATTATTATCGTCATTTTTATCATCGTTCTAGTTTTATCTTATTATTATCATTATTATTATCTTTATCAATAAAAAGGGATTTATCATTAAAAACTGTTATTTTTTTTATTATTACTATCGTTATTATCGTTAAAGTTATAATTAGTATTATTATTATTATCCAATTATTATTATTATTATTATTATTATTGGTATTATTATTATTATTATTATTATCATTATTAATATATATATTATTATTTAAAAATGGTTATTGTTATTGTTATTATTATTAATACTATATTATCATTAAGATAATTATTAGTATTATCGTTAATAATGTTATAGTAACTATCATTATTAATATTAGTGTAATTAAAACAAATATTTGTAACACCTAATTATTTTGATTACTATTATTATGATTATTATGAACACGATATAAAAGACGATTAAAAGCTATTAAACGAAACGATTAGGAAATAATGGGTAAGAGTATCATGATGAAATTAAAATATTATAAGATATTGATTTAGATAAAATTATCGTTCTTATTATTTTTATCATTACTATTATTATTAAAAGTATCGTTAGTATTAAAACTATCATTTTAAGAAAAATTATCATTTTAATAGAAATGTCATTGTTACTATAAAATGTCATTATTAGTATTATTTTAAATAGAATTATTATTTTAAAGATAATATTAAAAATTATCATAAATATTAAAGTTATCATAATTAGAATTATCGTTTTATCATAATGTCATCTTAGTAATTATAAATATTGATATTTTTATAATAAGAATTATTATTACAAAATAATACAACTTTAATTACTATCATTATAGATATTATTTTATCAAATAAATATGTGATACAAACATATTTTACTACATGTAATAACTTACTTTAATAATACCTATCAAATTATATTTATGATATTAAAAGAACCCTATAAATGTTATTACTTAATATATATATAAAAGTATATTTTATTATATAAATTTAATATAAAATTTTATTTATTAATAAATAAATTATATTATTTACTCTAATAAATCTTTTCAAAATATTTAAAAATATTTAAAAATATAAAACGACGATATTTAAACTATATATTAATCATGTATAGATTTTTGGAAATTATTTTGAGTCAAATTTACTTTTGTTGACTTTTGCATATTAGTCTCGAGCATTAGGATTGTGGTACACTATGACTTGACCTAATTTGTTGGACAAATATTGACCAACACATAAATATATATAATTAATTTAGGTTCGTGAATCCGAGGCCAACCTTGCACTTGTTCAATGACGTTATATGTATTTTTACTACGAAATACAGTATGGTGAGTTTCATTTGCCTTTTTACCCTTTATATTTTTGGGACTGAGAATACATGCACTTTTATAAATGTTTGATGAAATAGACACAAGTAATTGAAACTACATTCTATGGTTGAATTATTGAAATCGAATATGCCCCTTTTTATTAAAGTCTGGTAATCTAAGAATTAGGGAACAGACACCCTAATTGACGCGAATCCTAAAGATAGATTTATTGGGCCTAACAAACCCCATCCAAAGTACCGGATACTTTAGTACTTCGAAATTTATATCATGTCCGAAGGAGGATCCCGAAATGATAGGGGATATTCTTATATGTATCTAGCTAATGTCGGTTACCAGGTGTTCACCATATGAATGATTATTTTTGTCTCTATGCATGGGACGTATATTTATGAGAACTGGAAATGAAAGTCTTGTGGTCTATTAAAATGATGGAAATAAATGATTATGATAAACTAATGAACTCACCAACTTTTTGGTTGACACTTTAAAGCATGTTTATTCTCAGGTGTTAAAGAAATCTTTCGCTGTGCATTTGCTCATTTTAAAGATATTACTTGGAGTCTTTCATAGCATATTTCGAAGAACGTTGCATTCGAGTCATTGAGTTCATCAAAGATTATTATTAAATCAATTTATAGTTGGATAGTGAATATTATGAAATGGTATGCATGCCTGTCAATTTTCGATGTAAAGAAAGTTTGTCTTTTAAAAACGAATGCAATGTTTGTAAAATGTATCATATAGAGGTTAAATACCTCGCAATGTAATCAACTATTGTGACTCTTTTATAATGTATATGAACGGGTCCTTTCATTGTAGGTGCTGCTGGTACCGGTGATGTTGTCGGTACTGTTGGTGCTGCTTGTATAACAAGTCTATTTTGTAACGCACGGACCATTCTTGTCAGGGTTTCTATTCTTCCCTCTATCATCTCTATCCATCCACTCATCTTGATTTACGGTTATGATAAGAATAAATAATCTCTAAAACTTTAGAGATTACATAATCACCGTAGAATATTTCTTCGATGAAGTTATGAATCAATACTTCATCGTTTGATGTTTTGGTATTCCATGATATCTACAGGGCGTATGACGTTGATGCTCGTGGGACAGATTAGGATGTTGGGGCTTGCGATGCGGATGTTGGTGGTGGTGGTAATGGTACCATTGGTGTGGATGCAGGTGGTGCAGTTGGTGCTTGTGGGGCTTGTGATGATTGTAAGTTCTGCATCATATTCTCTAAAGCCACCACTCTAGCGCGAAGCTCGTTGACTTCTTCTAGTACACCCAGATGATTGGCGGTTGGAACGAGAGGATGAATAAGATCTAGAAGTTTAGATAATATATAATCGTGGCGAGATACTCTAGAAATGAGGGTGAAAATGGTGTTTCGGACTGGTTCGCCGGTAAGTGCTTCAGGTTCTTCGCCGAGTGGGAAATTTGGTGGGTGGAAAGGATCACATTCTTCTCGTCTCCATTGATTGAGTCGGCTACGAACTCATCCCCAATCCATCCAAAATAGATGATGGCTAATCGATTGATCCATTCTGGTTACACTGCTTTCGGAGCTCAGGTGAATATCCATATCGGAATAGCTGTCGGAATCCGATGAAATTGAACCAGTTGAAGGATCCATCTCCTACAGAGTAGGGAAAAGGTTTTTGAAATGAAATAAATTATAGGACTAGTTTGGTATTCCTCAATACATAATTTACATATGTATTTATAATACCAGAATCCCATAAGTTACGGAGGATTTTTTGAAAGATGTCAGACAAAATTTACTGTAATAGATATGCAAAGATATGAATTTGTCTATACACTATCTATGTAATGAATGCAGTAAGACGCGTATAGACTTAAGATGATAAGCAGGTAATTTTCGACAAAAATTGATAAGCAAAACTTTTGACATACAGCTAAGGTCGAAGTCCAGACCCACTAATGCATCCTAACAACTATCAGTTAGACACAATAATGCAAGACCTAGTTCGCTAAGACCACCACACTGATACCATTGAAACGACCCGTCCATATTACTATAAACGCAGTACGTTAGTCATTGGTCCCATAGCGAGGTATTTGACCTCTATATGGTACGTTTTAGAAAATATTGCATTCTTTCATAAAAAGCACACCATTATTATACATAATGCATGTTTTAAACAAGTGGGCGATTATTTAAGAAATAATCCCCAAAATACATCGGTTTCCAAATACTACACACACCAGTCGAATATAATACATGACAAAGTTTTTATTGAATGCAACACTTCATTTAAACAAAAATATGAGACTCCATGCATAGCTTGCTAAGATAATGCAACAGCAGAAGACTTTCTTAAGGACCTGAGAATAAACATGCTTAAACAGTCAACACAAAGGTTGGTGAGATATATAGGTTTAAAGTTAGCATCGATATAAATATAGACCACAAGATTTCATAGTTACAAATATTTCAATAAAGATATTCTATAAGTTGTTGAGCGCTTCGGTAACCATACTTAACCATTAATGTGGCATATTCCCTTTATTATGAAATCTCCCTACACTGTACCAAGTGTAGTAAAAACGAAGTACTATGCAACCGTTTACGATACTAGAGCGACTGGCCCGGTTTGGGTTGTCAAACCCGATAGATCTATCAATAGGATTCGCGTATACATGTTCTTACAACATGTAAATATTAGTTACCAAGCTATTAGGGAAGATATGCAAAGTGGTACAACTCAAGGTATAATATATTTTAAGTACTTGTGTCTATGGCGTAAAACATAAAATGCATGTATTCTCATCCCAGAATATTTGTAAAGTTTAAAATTGGGACTATATACTCACGGTAGTAAAAGTATATTAATAATAAGTTTTCAACTTATTAAAAATATGGCCGTCGTCTTTGGATTCACGAACCTGTAACAAATATATATATATATATATATATATATATATATATATATATATATATATATATATATATATATCAAAATGTAATACAACTATTATTCATATCATATCTTCAATCACATGTAATTGTTTAAGTTTATATTTTCAATCACGTGTGATTGTTTAAGTTTATATTTTCAATCACGTGCGATTGTTTAAGTTTAAGTTGTCAAGTTAGCAGTCCAACGTTAGTAGTCCACAATTAGTAGTCCACAGTTAGTAGTCCACAGTTAGTAGTCCACAATTAGTAGTACATAGTATACACGTGTTGTATAAGACTCAATCATGACCCACAATACCGCTATTGTAGTTACACGTATTGTGTGTGGTGTATTTTGATTTATCCGATGTATTGTGTTACCATGACATGTTAGAATACATGTATAATACAAGAAAAGTTAGCTAGGATATGGTTAGTATATATTTTAATGAATTAATCCCGTAATCAAATTATCCATTTCTAACCAATATTGTTTTGCCCATAATTTCTTCATTATAAATCCGTTTTGAGTGAATCAAATTGCAATGGTTTCATAACGAACTGTAATTTGTGAAACTAAACTGAAAAAGTGGTGGTTTATAGTCGAAGTTATGAGTTATAATCCATATTTGAAAGAGGTAGTCATTTCCGTCGAAAGAACGACATCTTGATGACCATTTTGAAAAACATACTTCAATTTTGAGTTTAACCATGATTTTTGGATATAGTATCATGTTCATATGAAACATAATTTTCCCAGAAGAACAACTTTTAAATCAAAGATTATGATAGTTTTTAATTATCCAACTCAAAACAGCCCCCGGTTTTACTACGACGGCGTATGTCCGGTTTTACGGTGTTCTTCGTGTTTCCAAGTTTTAACTCATTTAGTTAGTATATCATATAGATATAAAACATGTGTTAAGTTATTTTCAAAAGTCAAGTTAGAAGGATTAACTTTGTTTGCGAACAAGTTTAGAATTAACTAAACTATGTTCTAGTTTATAAACTCTTATATAGATAGTTATAAACATATGAATTGAACAAGAGTTGAAATAGAGTTTTTACCTCAAGTTTAGAATGTAAAGTTGCTGAAAAGAAGTAGTAGAACAAAACTTGAGAGAGTTCTTGCAAGTTTGTGTGAAAATTGAAAGTAGAATTTAGAAAATGAATGTGTAAAAATGACTTAGAAATGGTGCTTATTTATAGGCTTGAAAATTTGGTTTTTAGTGAAAATATCTAAGATAAGTTAAAATGTATTAAGTCATGGATAACATATTAAATTGATTAGGTCATGGATGACATATTATACAAATAATTCCATATTTATATTGGTATATACCAATAGTAAATACTTCTAGAAGCTGTGTATAATATGGGTAAAAATACCGTATGAATACGAGTAGAATTCTTGAGGAATTTGAACGGAAATACGAGTATAGCTATCCTTTATATGTATTGGTATATTATAAGGTGTATTCAATACTTGTAAGGATGTATTTACACTCGTAATACATTATATGTAAATACATTTTAACATAAGTTAATTACGTCGTTTAAATAGTAACATATATATTATTGAAAAACTGTTTAAATTAATAGTATGAAAATATATATATAATACTTTGTTAATATACTTAATGAGATATTTAATTATCATATTTTCAGGTTAAATTTATATATATATATATATATATATATATATATATATATATATATATATATATATATATATATATATATATATATATATATATATATATATATATATATATATATACACACACATATATTAATACAAGTTATGACGTTCGTAAATCGTAATAATAAAAGGGTAACCAAAAGCTTGTGTAAAACTCTTTCCGGAGGTTCAAGACTTATTAAAATTCATTGCTTATCAAGTCGGAATTATATAAAGATTAAGTTTAAATTTGGTCAGAAATTTCCAGTTCGTCACAACCGTCAACATCACTAGCACCGCCAGTACCGCCAGCATCACCGTCAGCAACACCTATAACGCTACAAGCTCCATCAGTTACATAACCACCAACGATATCAACACCCTATTGATATAATAACGAGTTATGAAGTATTAACTCATTATTTTCAAGAATTTATATATATATATATATATATATATATATATATATATATATATATATATATATATATATATATATATATATATATATATATATATATATATATATATATATATTGGAAACCATAATATATCTTTTCGTACTAAGCTATTACATGTGGATTTTAACTGGTAGAAACTACTCGGTTAATTCATGTTACTAATATGCTATGATGTACATCTTTTGTTAACAACTTAACCATTGTTAACTACAATCTCTGTTTCAAACTCAATGAATTCCAATTCCAAATAAATCAAGTGTATTAATCAATTACATGTTTGATTTTACACTTACATCTTCGATGTACTAGAAACTTTCTAGAAACATCAATCATATCTCACAAAGCTCACGAGAATTCCACGAGCACCATTCACTGAGGAGATACAAATGAAAATGAACAATGAAGTATTGATTACATTAGTAAAATACTCCGTAGAGATTATGTAAACTTTAATTTTTAGAGATTATTCATTCCAGCCGAAAATTAAATGAGTTTAATTTAATATTAACTCATTAAATCTGTATTACATCTGAAGAAAATATACATTTATTTTCATAAAGACTGTAATAAAATTCTCCTGTACAAAATATTAACTTGTGAAACTTTTAAGGGGTAGGTAATACCCGAGAGATATATAAATTCACAATTAATATGTTACATTCTTCGAATCTGATTCAGCAATCACCAACTATACTCACTACTTTCACAACAATATACATTCTTTTATAAAAATCAAAACAACCATTCTCATCCAAATTTGATTACGTATTCTAATTTTGACAAATCAAAATCTAAGTCAAGATTTAACAAAAGACATCACTCTTAGATTCATATATCTTTCAAATCTATACTTTGACTTCAAAACTGTGCTGGAACATCATTTCTATTCCTAGAACCCTGAAAAATATTTATATCATTCAAAATCCTAGAATATCATATGTATATTAACGATTACAATCTGTGTTCAAACCCTTCGAAATTCCTGAAGACACTTCAAATAATTAACAATGGAGATGATGATCCAATCACATATTACCCACAGTCATGCACATGAAAAACTCTCGAAACCAAAGTAAAAGTTTAACACATACCTGTGTCAGACCCTTTGGCATTTATTAGCAAAATTAACTTTGCGATTCCTTTTCAAATTAGCCAGTTTTGTCACAGCTCCGGCAAGTCAACTTCGACTTATCAGTTGAAACAGTCTTATTATAACCTCGATATATACGTTGCCCTTTCATCATCGTTACCAGAGAACCTTTTATATCTCACCTCATTAGCAGTAAACTTACCAGAAACTTCATTACCCTTTGACTTAAGTCTCTCCGAAAAATCACTATACTTATTCATTGAAACCATATCATGTACTCATCTGCATCTTGTAATGGTAGTTGCCATACCAACTACAGGGAATTAGCAATCAGTATTTTGAAGTAATTCTATGCCAACAGTTATATGTATATATATAACGTCTATCTCCTAGACTTACATACTTCGAATGTGAAGTTTCTGAAAAATGCCCTAAACTACGAACTAGTTCTCCGAATTTTGAAAAAGCTGAATGAAGCAGCAGAAACTACAGACAACCATAATTGTCAAAAGTTTAATGATAAAGGAAGCAGTGGACAAATCACAAGGACGAAATCTACCTTCAAAGAATCCAAATGATTCTGTGTCTGCTGAAATCGTTAGCAAACACCTTACTCTTTATTCTAAACCTTCACAGAAAAATTTTCCACATCATCCTTTGATTCCAGATATTTTAAAATTCTAAAAAATCATCGAATCTTTCATTATAAATATCTTCGATAATTCTGAAGATATATTCATAACTATTCTTATTTGAGATTATTTATCTCTTTGCGCTATCTGTGCTACATCATAAAAGAAACTATTTTAGTTTTTAAATTCTAAAATCTTCGAGTTTAAAATATGAATGTTTTTGAAGTAGTGTTGGGAACTGAAGCATGAGTTAGTATAATATAATGACACTTGATCAACATGCTTATATTACAGTAAGTCATGCTGAGTTTCTAAATGGAACGTGATGATTCACAGATCATAACGTCATCATGTGCCATGTTACACGGCACTTGTATTCTATTTAACCTCTAAAAATATCAAGAAAATATTTTTCTTAATGATTCGGCCTTTTCCAAGGTATTCTGGTAATTTGACAATTCAAGATCGTGCCATCACAATTTCTTTCTTAGAACATTAACTATGTTCGTTTCGAAATTCATATCTACTAATTGTGGACCATTACATAAGGTGTTTAATCGCAAGAAGAGGAAACGAAAGAATGAAGCTCCGAAATAGAAATGGGAGTATAAATCACAAAAAATAGAAGGGAGCATTAACTATGGATGACAATGATTATAGAAGAGAAAAGCAGGGACTTTGAAATATAAGGGAAGATATAAAGCCCGACAGCAGTACATAAATTACAACTCGTGTATATCAATACGTATTGCCACATAAAGACACGGGAGAATTAAAAACACTATAACCCCAAGGTAATAGTAAAAATAAAAAAAATCCTCCGGTGGTAGATGAAAAAGGAGAATGACATATATGAAAGTTAGGAATATATCAAGAAGTAGAACCGGATGGAGCATATTGACGAATGCTTTAAAAGTATGAAGTAAGGGAGAAAGAAGAGAAAGTATGAGCTGTGAAAATAAGGAAACGAAGAAGGTGGATTTATAGTGAAGTATCAGACAGAGCAATCGAGATAGATCATCGCATTTAACCAAAGAAGATTCTAATTTCCTTAATTACCGAAAAATCAAATCTTATTACGAAGATTTCCTCTAAATTCCTTAATTTCTGGACAAACTTGCATTTATTCATTTCACTCCTTTATGATAGCTTCACTCATACTCTTCACATAAACGGATTGTTTTATCCAAATTACTCAATGATGATAAAATTCTATTTATAAACTCATATTTGTCATGAAAACATTCTTATTGTTATCCATGACGACCTCGATCAAATTTTGGGGACGAAATTTCTTTAACGGGTAAGTAGTGTGACAACCCGGAAATTTCTGATCAAATTTAAACTTTAATCTTTATATGTTTCCGACACGATAAGCAATGTTTGTTATGTTAAATCTCAAGAATTTTAAACTATGTTCATAAATTCATTTAACCTCGACCAAATTCTGACGATTCACGAACCATTATATAAATAGATATGATTATATATATATATATATATATATATATATATATATATATATATATATATATATATATATATATATATATATATATATATATATATATATATATATATATATCTAAACGTATAATACTTTACATGAACATATTTGTTCAATATATTTATCGACGGAATTACAATATGATATCAAATGATTGAGTTATCAAGATTCATTATTATTACGAGTCTCTGTTGTAAGGTCCACTATGATTTAAGAAATATTTCCCTTTTAACGATATTCGAAATTATTGATAAAGTGATTTACATGTAAGAACAAAAGTGTCAATTCACGGGAACTAGACAAGGGTTAGTGTAGTCCCTGTTCGATGTTCTATTATTATGCATCAACTATTTAACTTTAAGAGTATTTAAGATGAAAGTAAAGTTATGGGATATAGATAACTTAGAAAATAAATATCGACATTTTACCTTAAACTGATTTCGTACGTTCATTTAACCTTTGAACTTTATTTCACGCTTCATCAATATTTAGAAATTTAAAAACTTGAAACCTATTATATATATAAATTTAATTTTTTTAAAATACGATATAATGATTTCCATTATTTTAACCTTTTAACAAAATGATTCCTAAATATATCTAGTTGTGGGAAAACAAAAGTTTTATATTTATTTGATTTAGTTTCAAACGTACTAACAACGTTTTCAGTTAAAAAGAATTTTTATTAAGAAGTTTTATAAAGTAACTTGTTTATGTATATAAAAATTTGAAGAACTTAATGAAAGCTTAGTGTTATGAATTTACAAATATATATTTTTGTTTCAAAAAGAAAAAAAAAAGTATTACTAAATAATAATTTCGAAACAAATTTAAATTATATAATGAACTGTGAAATATAATTAGTTTTGAAAAACAATATATTGTTAAATAAATATTTCAAATATATATTTCGAAATGAATATATATATACATATTTTACAATGTAATAAATTTAATATTAATCTAGTTATAAAACGTTTTGAGTTAAACGGATACTATTATATATATATATATATATATATATATATATATATATATATATATATATATATATATATATAACGAGACGATAATTTATAGAAGCAAACGACCAAAACATTCAAATGATTAATTTACACTTTGAGTGAGATAGTTTCTCATTGATTTGAGTTTTGTTATATATAAAGGTACGTTACACAAAACATAAAGTACTAGTTTTCTAGGCGTACGAAAATACGTTCGAGAAACCGAAACTGAGACATAAGTCGAGTGAAAACGTACGAGTCATTGGAACTAAATTTACAAATTAACTATGCACGTAAATATAATATAATATATAATTAATTATATAAATTAAATATATTATATATATATAATATAATAAAAACTGTCGGCAGCCCACGATTTTAATCATGGACGAGCTGGGACAGGTACCTCTGTGATTGCGGAGGTGTAGGCCTACAAAGTACCGCGATTGCGGAGTGATCAAATCCAGAAATGGCCTATAAAGGTCGAGGTTTTCTGCTGAATCCATATCCATCCTTCTATCTAATACTCCGTAACATATTTATATTTATATTTATATTATTATTATTATTATTATTATTATTATTATTATTATTATTATTATTATTATTATTATTATTATTAATATTATTATTATTATTATTATTATTAGTATTATTAGTAGTATTATTATTAGTATTAGTATATACATAAAATACTTCGACGAGGTTCTGCTCACAAGTTTTCAAAATGGGTTTTTTGAGAGAGATAGAGCTAAGGAAATTATGGGTTATAGCTATGGAGGTTATGGGTATGGTTCATGGGTTTTGTTCGTGAGGTCAACCTAGCGTTTATCATCTTCGTTGCGTCTACGTATTTTCCTGCAATATTGAATCACAATATTGATATGTGAGCACTCATATCTTAACTTTTATATATTAATAGTGTATCCCTGACTAGTGCTCGAGTATATAGGATTATGCATGCTTGTATGCTTAATATTGTCGTTAGATAGTTTATTATGAATCATGAATTTAATGCATATGCTACTGAGTTAAGGTATATGATATACATGTTGTTGGAAAGCTAGCGAAAAATTAAGAACTTTTCATTTAGAACTCGTGTGATTTCGATGAACGGATTAAACGATATGGTCAACTGAATTTTAGTATTATTATTAAAAATGATTATTATTATTATTACTATCGTCGTTATTATCATCGTTATTATTATTATTATTATTATCTAATGATTATTATTATTATTATTATTATTATTATTACTATTATTATTATTATTATCATTTTAGTATTATTATTAATAAAAACTATCATTTTGAATAGAATTATTATTTTTATAAAATATTATTATTATTACAGTAATATTAAAAAATATTGTTATTATTAAGATTATCATGGTTAGAATTATCATAATTAATATCATCTTTAGTAAATATAAATATTGTTATTATTATTAGTAGAATAATAATAATAATCATTATTACAAAATAGTACAACTTTTACTTATTATTGTTATTATCGATATTATTTTATCAAATAAATGTGTGATACAAGGATATTTTTACCACATGTAATATAATTACATTAATATTACATACCACTATATTTTTATGATATTAAGTGTATTTTATAAATTTAATTATTTAAGATATATAAAAGTATATTTTTATCATATATAAATTTTAAATATAATTTTGTATTAATAAATGACTTTTATTAATTACTCTAATAAAATTTATTAGATATATTTAACGACTATATTTATGTATTACAATTTTTGGAAGTCACTTTGGATTAGATGACTTTTGTTGACTTCTGCATGATAATCTCGAGCATTGGGATTGTGATACACTACGACTCGACTTAAATTATTAAACAGATATTGATCAAACATATAAATATATATACTTAATATAGGTTCGTGAATCCGAAGACAGCCTTGCATTTGTTCAATGACATCATATGTATTTTTACTACGAAATACAGTATAGTGAGTTTCATTACTCCCTTTTTAAATGCTTTTGCAATATATATTTTTGAGACTGAGAATACATGCACTACTTTTATAAATGTTTGACGGAATAGACACAAATACTTAAAAACATTCTACGAAAAGAGTTACGAGTACACCGGATATCACCCCTTCAGTCTGGTAATCTAAGAATTAGGGAACTGGCCCCTAATTGACGCGAATCCTAAAGATATATATATGGGCACTAACAAGCCCCCGTCAGAGAAATTAAACTGCTTTAGTACTTCGATTTTGGTATACAACCGCCAGCTTTAAAAGATATGATCTGTTTGTGAGTTGTACACAACCATCATATTTAAGAGTGGCCTGTTTGTATGCTTTTTGCATGACCGTGCGGAATGACGGTATGCGGGGGATATTCTAGATGCATTTTGTTAAGGTCGATTACCAGGTGTTTATATTTCATATGAATGACTTTTATCTCTATGCCGTGCGAAATTCCTGATAGGAGATGATGTTTATGAAAAATGGAATTTAAATCTTGTGGTCTATTAAAAATATGGAATTGATGGATTATGATAAACTAATGAACTCACCAACCTTTTGGTTGACACTTTTAAGCATGTTTATTCTCTGGTATTAAAGAAATCATCCACTGTGCATTAGCTCATTTTAAAGATATTACTTGAAGTCATTCATGACCTATTACAAAAGACGTTGCATTCAAATCATTGAATTCAATAAAGATCATTATTAAGTAAATGACAGATTAAATCATCTATAGTTTGAATATATTACGAAATGGTATGCATACCTGTTAACTTTCGATGTAATGAAAGGTTTTCTTTTAAAAACGAATGCAATGTTTGTAAAATGTATCATATAGAGGTCAAATACCTCGCGATGTAATCATATGTTATCGTATTCTTCCTTATGGATTAGGATGGGTCGTCTCACCTTCGAACTAGGTTTGAGCATGATGAGTGAGAGAATAGGGAAACAAGTATAGCCAGACTATATCTTGTCATATCCCTAGCTGTTCGTAGGAGTTCGAAAGAGATATGAATTTATCAAGGTGAGAATTAGGATCGTCATTCGGTAATCCATGAAACTGACAGCTATTTTGGATGAGCTGGATGATGTGATGTTTTAACTTGAATGACTGTCCTTGAATCTCCGGAAATCTGATCGGTCCTCCTCGACCTTCAATCGAGGGTTTGGTTTTCTGCTAAAGTAACGCGTAACGCCATTCGATTTTTGATTCGTGCTTCCTTGTGTGCTTTAGAGATTATTGTGTCTGGATCAGGTACGAATAACAATGGCCCTGGTCTAGATCGGGTTTGGGTCATACACTGGCTATGCCTTTTTGTTTTAAATTTTTATCAAATAAACTAAATTTCTAAAGTAATCTAAGGTAATCTAAGCTAATCTAAGGTAGTCTAATCTAATGTAATCTTATTTAAAGTAATCTAATTTTAACTAACTATCCTAAGGTTGGATATGTTTTTGGTTCTGGCTACTGATTCCCAAGTATTTCGTTAACAGAGCTCCGCATGAACTATTCAACAAACCAAGTGGCCAGGCCGACTACGGAGAGGCAGGATCCTTTTGGTTCCAATATAATTGGAGAGTGTTCAAAAAATCCAACAACCAAGTCCGTGTATAATTATCTTTCTTAAACACCACTAAATGCTTGTGAATAAGTTTGATAGAGAGCAGTTACTATCTAATACCAGATCCCCAGCAACGGCGCCAAAAACTAGCTTCCCTCTTGATATGGCCGAAACGAACGGTTTTATCTGTGCGGTATCGTTAGGTCGCAACACGTCAGAATCAACCACCAAGAGGGGGTACTGTTTTAAATTAATATTTAGCGGGGCCTAAATCGTACTACTCCTTAGTATGCGTAAGGGAAGTATGACCTAGAGTCATATTTTTGAGATATCAGTAGAATCGAACCTATATTTAAGCCTAAGATAGTTATGGAGGAGTAGTGGTTACTTAATTTGGGATTTTCAAATTTATAAGATAGATAATGTAAATGCGATAAAATTCGTAATTCAGATAAGGTTAAAGTAAGTGCATACTATGATTTCATCAATTATTCTGTCAAGATTATGAAATGCTGGCTCATGAATAGGCAGAGGCCTTGTATTCATTACACTGGTCCTAAACGCCCCTGTCATAAAACATGTCACTGGGTACTGCGTTTGGCTTAAAGATTCTGAATTGACATCAACGTCCCTTACCCTCAACGCCCGTGCAGTCTGACTACAGGCATACACGTTTAGACGGCTCATCCAATTGAGCGACTCGGTTGGGTGACGTATTAACATTCCACAAAGGTCTAAACTTTCTTAAGCATAATAGAATACATGGTTTACCGTATCCAAGAGACGTGATGTGTTTCAATGCTTTCGTTAATGATTGGTTTTAAAAGATAGTTAGGCCCTTAAAAAGAGTTCAACTATAAAGAACACCATGGCCAATTCAAGCTGACTTCCATGAACACGTTCGGTTATCCTAACGGTCCAATCCTTTATGTGTCTAAACAAAAAGTTCCTTAATTATCTAAGAATCCCTCAAGCGGGGTGCAATGCTTGAGACCGCGTTATGGTGCAGTGTACTAATCAACACTGACCGGGTTCCATGGCCTTACTTAGCAGAGGTACAGCTTACAACAACCACTTTGCTTCAGTGTGCACGTACGAAGTTTATATGCTTGGTGACTACACTATCATGGTCTGGGACCGACAATGTACTAAGGGTCTAGTCAGATGTTTCACTACAAAAAAGTCCTCAGTCAGAATCCAAAGCTTGATAGACTTACTACAACCGGTGTGCCTCAGTCAATCTTACATTGTATCCGACAGACTTCTCTTACCAAGGGGTGACACAGATAGTGTACTCTGAATTGGGGTTCGCGACTTCCCAATAACAGAGCCAATAACTACGTTCTATTAGTTGAAAAAGCGATTGAGTTTAAAGCATAATCAGAAAGCATTTAAATAACATACACAAACCATAACATTATTTCGGAATTATAACTGCTTACATCATAGCATACACCAAAGATAACTACTCACTAATCATGGCAACAATATCACATAGCATAATGATAGAATACATTATATAAAGATAAGGGATAGAAGTACCAGTAGATTAAACGAGTTCCGAATACAAAAGTGACAACTTCAAGACTCCAGACCGCTCCTAATACAATCTTCAGCGTTCTTCTCCGGGTACTGGGTTTCCCGAATGGAGTCGAAGGCCTTGAGAGTATGGCTAATAATGTACAAGAGAGAGAAAGAAGTGAATTGAAGTGTGTGTTGGAATGAATGACAAAGACCCTTTAAATAAGCATAATTTTTGCCTACAAACGGCTGGCAGGCCGTTTGGCAAGCCGTTTGCAGGGCCCGTTTGAGAAGGCAAGCCGTTTAATGTGCCCGTTCGATCTGCGCGTATGGCAGGCTGTTTGCCATACTGGCATGCCATTTAGCAGCTCGTTTGGCAAGCCGTTTGGCTTGCTGGATCGTAACTTGATTTCTTGTCTTTCACCGTTTTTGCTCTAGAATCTTCGTTTTAGCTCCGATTCTCTTGATTCTTTTTGCACCGTATTCGTAATTACTTGTTCTTCAATTCTAACCAACGAAGTGGGTATTTTGCCGATAAAGTTCGAATCTTTCTTGTTTTTGGGCCTTAATACCGGGGTAAAAACGTGACTTTTTAGCCGATATCAAATATCCCACACTTAGACTTTGCTTGTTCTCAAGCAAACTCTCATTTCCTTAAGAATCATTTCGAAGTTTCTTTTCTAATAGCCTAAGTGGTTTGCTTTTTATTATAAGAGCAAAAAGATAAGGTGAGTCATCTATGTTATGATTGAAACTCTCTCTGCAAGCATGCGAGGAGGTTACATGACATAGGCTAGCTTTCAAGGGTCACTCAAATCACACAAGTGTTTAGGGTTCCCTATAGATCTAAGAAATGAATTCACTCAAAGCGATTCATGCTGCCCCATCGTCATAGGCTTGATAAAGACTCAAATCCTTGCTGCTAATGTGAGAATGGTAGTAATCTTAGCTTCTAGGTCATTTGTCAATGATGAAAAGGAATTTTGGAGTGGTAGTGAAGTTATTTTTGAGGGGTGTGAGAAAAGGGTAATGTAGCCTTTATACAGACTTTTATTCGAATAGATAGGAGTGCTGAAGTGTTTGAGAAGCACTTTTGAACTTTTCTTCATTTTGATAATCATTTTCGGTCAAGTTTTTCTTCGGCATTTCTCTTAATAAGTTCTGCTCCTTTTCTCAGAACTTTTTTTTTTTGAGACTTCATCTCGAGAAACTTTTTGCCGGTAACCTTTTTCAAGACCTTTGCCATGATACTTGAGAGGTTTATAACATCGGGTTTTCTGAAGGAATCTCATTTTCTGGGTTTTTCGAGTAATAGTAAAGATGATGTGGATATGGTGGTGGAGTAGAAGTAGTGGAGGTGCGGAAGGTTTATTTGGGGTGCCTCACCATAATCAATTTAGATCGATAATACCTTAGTCATGCAATGCTCTATTAGAGATTTGGTTCAACCTAACAAGATTTCCACCCTACTTAAGCCTTACTTTTATTGACAAACGTTTTAGGTTTTCGAAAAGGCTTTCTTTTGTAAAAATTTTGAAATTTGGCTTAAGGACTTGGAATCTTCGTAATGGGTTATTTTAATATAGCATAAAAAGATTATACCAACATCCCACACATAGACGAACATTGTCCTCAATGTTTCTAGTGTATCCCACACTTAGGAGTTTTAGTTGAAGATTTGGGAGTATTTGTCTAGTGTTGTAGTTTGGTTGGAATCCCACACTTAGTGATAACCTAAGATGTGGCATAGTTTCAATCTTGAACTAGTAGCAGAAAGAAAGAAATACCCCTAGCAGATGCAGCTGGCTTTCAATCCTTGCGTCTTTTATTGATCGGCTCATTTGTCATCCTTTATTCTTCTACTCTACTTTATTGCACGGGTTGCCTCTCGAGAAGCGCTTTTGTTTAAGGTCGTTAGTGACCGTAGTGATGCTTTAAAAAGCAAACATTCCTCGCTGATGGTTGTAATCTTGGTCTTCTCGATAGAAAGTGAGTCTTGGCGGGTAAATCCTGAGAAAGTGTCGGACCAATAGTGGTAGAAGATCCGGTACTTCTCTTGAAGATCTTCTGAAAGATAAGTAGTGCGCAGTTTCGGCTCTTGATAAGTCTTGAAGTCCGATGAGAATATGATCCATGGCTCTGCTGGTTGACCCATGAATGTCAATCATAGAGGCAGTGCTGGTGGTGATTGTTTCTATGATGGGATGCTCATTTCGGAGATCTTCAAACAATGTTAGAAACTGTATCTTTAGAATCTCGAAGTCTTAGGAATGGTGATCTCCACAGTAAGAGTCTGTAGGTTTTCACAGATTTGTTAGAAGACGAAGCTGAAAAGAAGTGAACAGCAATCCTGATCCGAGCATTAATGTCACAGTCTTTGAGTATATCTCCCGACATCCGGCTTTAAATGTGAAACTTGGATCTGTGGATTCATGGAAGATACGTGATATCTGCTTCGTAACATAGGTGGCAATGTTGACTCGATCTGGTTCAAGATGAGAGAACGCCCATGTCATAAGACATGTCACTGGGTACTGCGTTAGGCTTGAAGATTCTGAATAGACAGCAACGTCCCTTACCCCCAACGCCCGTGCAGTCTGACTACAGGCATACACGTTCAGACGGCTCATCCAATTGAGCGACTTGGTTGGGTGACGTATTAACATTCCACAAAGCTCTAAACTTTCTTAAGCATAATAGAATACATGGTTTACCGTATCCGAGAGACGTGATGTGTTTCAATGCTTTCGTTAATGATTGGTTTTAAAAGATAGTTAGGCCCTTAAAAAGAGTTCAACCATAAAGAACACCATAGCCAAGTCAAGATGACTTCCATGAATACGTTCGGCTATCCTAACGGTCCAATCCTTTATATGTCTAAACAAACAGTTCCTTAATTAACTAAGAATCCCTCAAGCGGGGTGCAATGCTTGAGACCGCGTTATGGTGCAGTGTACTAATCAACACTGACCGGGTTCCATGGCCTTACTTAGCAGAGGTACAGCTTACAACAACCGATGTGCTTCAGCTTGCACGTACGAAGTTTATATGCTTGGTGACTACACTAGCATGATCTGGGACCGACAATGTACTAAGGGTCTAGTCAGATGTTTCACTACAAAAGAGTCCTCAGTTGGAATCTAAAGCTCGATAAACTTACTACAATCGGTGTGCCTCAGTCGATCTTACGTTGTATCTGATAGACTTCTCTTACCAAGGGGTGACACAGATAGTGTACTCTGAATCGGGGTTCGCGACTTCCCAATAACAGAGCCAATAACTGCGTTCTATTAGTTGGAAAAGTGATTGAGTTTAAAGCATAATCAGAAAGCATTTCAACAACATACACAAACCATAATATTATTTCGGCATTATAACTGCTTTAATCTCAGTATACACTAAAGATAACTACTCGCTAATCAAGGCAACAAAATCACATAACATAATGATAGAAGACATTATGTAAAGATAAGGGATAGAAGTACCAGTAGATTAAACGAGTTCCGAATACAAAAGTGACAACTTCAAGACTCCAGGCCGCTCCTAATACAATCTTCGGTGTTCTTCTCCGGGTACTAGGTTTCCCGTACGGAGTCGAAGGCCTTGAGAGTATGGCTAATATTGTACAAGAGAGAGAAAAAAGTGAATGGAAGTGTGTATTGGAATGAATGACAAAGACCCTTTAAATAAGCATGATTTTTGCTGGTAAACGGCTGGCAGGCCGTTTGGCAGGCCGTTTGCAGGGCCCGTTTGCCAAGGCAAGCCGTTTAATGTGCCCGTTTGATCTGTGTGTATGGTAGGCCATTTGTCATACTGACAAGCCGTTTGGCAGCCCGCTTGGCAAGCCGTTTGGCTTGCTGGTTTGCTAGATCGTAACTTGATTTCTTATCTTACACCTTTTTCCCTCTAGAATCTTTGTTTTAGCTCTGATTCTCTTGATTCTTTTTGCACCGTCTTCGTAAATACTTGTTCTTCAATTCTAACCGACGAAGTGGGTATTTTGCTGACAAAGTTCGAATCTTTCTTGTTTTATGGGCCTTAATACCGGGGTGAAAACGTGACTTTTTAGCCGATATCAGGACGCGGGCATCTGCCCCCGTGGTTCCGTTGTTAGAGGGAGCTGCTCCCCGGGAGAGGCTTGAGCTGGTTGTGGGGGAGAGTCGGGTGGCTGAGGAGGAGCCAGCTACTGAAAGGGAGTCGATTCAACGGCACCGTCCCGGTAAAGAACCCGTCGTGGAGGCCTCGGATGCTCGCCCCCGACTGAAAACAAATGCTGGGCAGAATGTTTACGTTCTGCTCGACTGTAATGTCGAGCCATTCCATGATCTTCTTCACTGTGATGCTTCAGACTACCCGATTTATAGGGAATATCTGGACTTCATAACTTTTCCGGCTCTAAAAGAGGCGTTGGCCGCACTTTTCACCACCCAGGCACAAGGCTTGTGTTCTCAGTTTGCCGTGTTTGCTCAGCATCTTGCGACGGATGAATTGAACCAGAGTGAGGCTAATGATCGTCGCATTCACGAGCATTGTATGATGTTTGAGAATGATAACCGTCGCGTGGCGGAGTTGTCAGGGTCGATCATTCGCCTTGAGACGGAGCTGGTGTCAGCGAAGGAGGCCTTGGAGCCCACCCGGGACGAGTTACATGTTTCCCGAGAAGCGCAAGAAATGTTGAAGGCGGCACTTGCCCAGGAACAGGAGAAGGTCGCCCTACTTTCAGATGACAATAAGAAGTTATCAGAGAACGTGTCGACCACGTTAGGCGAACTTACCCACCTTCAACATGGTATTCTTGTGCTTTTTTCCCGTCTCCTGAAGTCATCCATTGTTCATTAGTCGTTCAGTGCCTTTATTGAGGCTATCAAGAAGCTGACTACGTTTCAGGTGTTGAAGGCGGTGCAGTGTTTCTTGCCGCCTGGTAGCGCGACCCAAAAGATGAAGACTGATTTGAGCGCTACCTGTGTCCAGGACTGCCAGCGGGCACATGAGGCCCTCGGCCAGATTAGTTTTGAAGATTTAGACAAAACTGTAGGGACGAGAAATCATCCGTGGAGGATATTGTAAATTACCAACCGTAGAGATATGAACTCGGTTGTGTTTTTTATGATTAGTGTGACTTCTTTATATCTTGTTACATATTGTGTATAAACTAGTTTATTTTGCTTTGAGTTGCGTATATTGTCATGACAAAAATGGAGGTATACCGGTGGTGGATGAAAGCTGAGCTTTGACCCTCGTCCATCCAGTAGATGGGTTTGTGTTTTGGAGCCGGTATTACATCGTGAGTAAGGTCGAGTTGTTTATACGGTAGAACTGGACCATCTATCATATGGTCAAACACCCTTGTTATCCGAGAAGGTTCTTCAAGGGGTGTCCTCCTACCAACGAAAGCTAGAAAGCATTTCTTCTGGCGGTAGGTCTGAAATATGCCAAAAGACTTTTGATTTTACTTGTGTCATATTCAGAGTCGTTACAGTGCATAATTATATAAAATGAAACTTTATTGATGACTTATACATAGAAATGATTTGAGCACATAAGTGTTTTGCATTTCTGCCATCCGAGTGGGTGATCAGTCCCCCCGGTCGCAGATAAGTTACACATGATATTTCTTCAAATGAAAGGTGTGCCACGGGCATTGTATTAGAACTCCATCTGGTGTCTCCAGGTGGTATGCACCATACTCGGTTATGCCGACGACCCTGTAAGGTCCCTCCCATCTTGGGCCCAATTTTTTGACTTCTTGCTGTCGGCTGGCTTCGTAGCTACGTAACACCAAGTCATTTAACTGAAAGTCCAGTGGCTTGACTTTTTTGTCATAGTGGTTTGCGATTTTTTGTTTCTTTTCGACTTGCCGGATATGTGCTATCGTCCACCGTTCTTCCAGAGCATCCATGTTTTCTCGCAATGCTTCATCGTTTTGTTGTTCATCGAATGTTGTTATTCGGTTGGTTGGGACAAGCACTTCAACCGGGATAACCGCTTTGGTGTCGTACACCAAACTGAAAGGTGTTTCGTTCGTACTATATTTCAGTGTTGTCCGGTGTGCCCATAGTACATGTTGGAGTTCATCCACCCATCCTTGCTGGTGTTTACCTAGTCTTGCTTTTATGCTGGCAATGATGTCTCTATTAGTGACCTCGACTTGTCTGTTGGCCTGTGGGTAGGCCACGGAAGTAAATGACTGTTGAATGTCGATGTCTGCACACCAGTCCTTAAATGGATTGTGTGTAAACTGTGTGCCGTTGTCCTCCCATACAAACGTTAAGATTTTTTGTCCTGTAATCGTGCTTAACAATTTTTCCTCGACCCATTTTGTAAAGTAGTCGATTGCGACTACTAGGAATTTAACGTTACCACACCTCTTGGGAATGGGCCGACAATGTCGATCCCCCATTTGCAGAACGGCCAAGCGGCGTGTATAGGAATCATTTTCGACGAGGGGATATGTTGATGGGAGCATGTATTTGACATGCCTCACAGTTTACAATCAGATCATATGTGTCCCGGTACATATGTGGCCAGAAATAACCCATTCTCTTGATCCTGCTAACTATCGTTCGGTAGCCGGAATGTGTGGAGCAGGCTCCTTTGTGCATTTCTCGTATTATCTCTTTGGCCTGCGCCGGGCCAACGCACCTTAAGTAAGGCTCTGTGAATGATTTCCTGTACAGGACGCCATTTTTAAAGTTATACATTGGTGCCCGAATTCGTATCCTACGGGCTTGTAATTTGTCTTCCGGGAGGGTACCGTCGGCTAGGTATTTTATGAAAGGTGTCATCCAACATTCTTCCTCTGTTGTGATTGTTTCCATGAGAGTATCCTCTTCAGTTGACTTTCTTTCCAGTACTTCAATCATAACTTTTTTGGTGAAGTGGTTGTATAGCAAAGACGCAAGCTTGCTCAAAGCATCTGCTTTCTTGTTACGGTTACGGGGTATTTGTTTTATTTCAAATGCTGTGAAGGTGTTGGTTAGTGCTTTCGTAAGTTCTAGGTATTTTTGCATCGATCTATCCCTTGCTTCGAAGCTGCCGTTTAACTGGCTTGCTACCAGTTGTGAGTCGACATAAGCTGTGAGTTGTCGTACATCAATACTTTTAGCCAAGCGTAATCCAGCTATTAGTGCTTCGTACTCGGCCTCGTTGTTTAAGGCGGCGAACTTCAACCGGATAGCGTAGGTTATTTCTTCTCCGTATGGGGAAACGAGGAGTAGGCCTATGCCGGCCCCCTCCTCACTTGACGCTCCGTCCGTATATAGTTTCCAGAATTCGTCGGTTTCCCTTCTTATGACTGTGGATTCGCCTTGCTTTATCATGTCAGAAGGGAGCTCCACCAGAAAGTCGGCTAAGACTTAGCCCTTGACCGAATGTCTCGGAAGGAAGGTGATTTCATGCTCGCCACATTCTATTGCCCATTTCGCCATTCTTCCGGAAATTTCCGGCCTAGTTAGGACGTGTTTGATCGGTTGGTCCGTGAAAACTTGAATCGGATGTGCTTGAAAATATCGCCGTAACCGCCTGGCTGTGTGCACTAAAGCATAAATTAGTTTTTCCATGGCCGGGTAATTTACTTCTCCGTTTTTTAATACTTTGCTTAAGAAATACACCGGCATTTGAGTTTTACCTCTGTCGGCAATTAGAACCAAGCTGATTACCTCGGAAGAGGCGGCAAGGTATACCGTGAGGGTTTCACCCGGTATAGGTGCTGTTAATGTTGGCAGTTCCTTTAAGAATGCCTTTACATCCTGGAAGGCCTTCTCGGCCTCATCCGTCCAAATGAAATCTTTTTTGCTCAGGCAGCCCTTTAACGTCTGGAAAAAGGGGAGAGCTCTGTCGGCGGCTCGTGACAGAAACCTTGTGAGTGCCGCTAGCTTCCCGTTTAAGCTTTGCACATCTTTTTTACTCTTGGGTGACTATCTTCGATTGCTTCGATGTTCTTCGGGTTTGCCTTAATTCCTCTCGGAGTGATCGTGAAGCCTAAGAAACGGCCTTCTTCCATTCTGAAAGAGCATTTTGACAGATTTAGCTTCATATTGATTTTGCGTAGCGAATCGAACGTTTCAATGATGTCTAAAATAATTTGTTCTTCTGTTTTGCTTTTTATGACGATGTCGTCCACGTATGCTTCGATATTTCGTCCTATTTGGTCCTGGAATGCTTTGTCAATTACCTCTTGGTATGTTGCTTCGGCATTCTTTAACCCAAATGACATTTTTGTATAGCAGAAAATGCCTTTATTTGTGAAGAATGTGGTCTTTTCTTCGTCGATTTCTGCCATTGGGATTTGTTGGTAACCCCTGTATGCATCCAGGAAGCTTAGGAACTGGAAACCTCAGAGGGACTCAACCTTCCAATCGATTTCCGGCAGAGGGTAATTGTCTTTTGGGCATGCTTTGATGATGTCCTTGTAGTCGACACACATGTGCCAAGATCCGTCTGCCTTCTTTACCATCACGGGGTTCGCCACCCATGTTTGATATTTTACTTGTATCATTATACTAGCATCGACCATCTATTGTACTTCATTGTCCAGGAATTCGCTCCGTTCTAACGCCATTGGTCTTTTCTTCTGAACGACCGGTGTGATGTTCGGGTTTACGTTTAGCCGGTGTTGTGCTATCTCGCGAAGGACTCCTGTCATGTCGGAAGGCTCCCAGGTGAAGACATCGATGTTTGCCGCTAGGAGTTTGCAAAGTGTATCCTTTGCGTTACTACTCAAAGCCATCCCGATTTGGATCCTTTGCTCCGGGTATTTAGGGTTTGGTGACACATAGCCGTCGTCATATATTGTGATGTTATCTGTACCTTTAAATATTTGCAAGCACTCAACCGGCTCCATCTCTTGTGTTCGAATGGTTGCTACGCCGAACGGGGTTGGAAATTTTAGCATGATGTGCACTATGGATGTGATTGCCCCAAATTTTTGCATGGCGTTACATCCTAGGATAACGTTACACCGTGAGTCTATTTTGACTATGGAGAATTCGATGTCTGCAGTACTCTGGAAAGGTAATGTTCCCAACACAACCTCCAGCGTGATGGAACCCACCGGCCAGGTTGCAGTGCTGTTGAATCCTGCCAATGGCGAAGTTTTGGCTTTCTTCCTCCGTCTAATGTTTTCTGGTAGCTGCAGAAAACAATGTTCAAACATGACTTCTGCCCCCGCACCGGTGTCGATGTATATTTGCCCAATTTGGCAGTTGGAGATGTGTGCCCGTATGATAACAGGGTCAGAAGATGGCTTGATATTGAATAACGAGGGGAAGACGATTGGTTCATGCTTCCATTCATCTAATACCCCTGATTTTCGTCATTGTCCCACGACCCATGAGTGGATCATATGCACATTAGCGTCGTCAGTGCTGTTTATGCTTGTTTCTTCGTCTTCCAGCTCGTCCTGTTAAGGTAGATTTCGGGTTTGAGTGCTTGATTTTGGAAAAAAGAGTGAATTGAATGTTTTAACTCCAATAATTGTGCGAACCCCGATTTGGAATCTGGATTCCAAGGGCGTAAAATAATCGATCAGATTAACCTTATTCGATTGAAATCGAATAAGTTAATATCTAAGAGTGGAGATTAATTCTGACGATGATCGGAGAATTGATCGGAATAGAGTTAACGACTGGAGTAATGCTACCGTAGTCGATTTGGGTAGAGTAACATTAATGCATCCAGTGTTGTCCGAATGAATGATCTAGTCAGCGTATTTATAGATATTATGGGGGAATTATGACGTGGCACATGTCCCTTTCATGGTTGTAACAAACTTTTCCAATCCCGAGGAGTGACGTGGCACCTGTCCCTTTCATGGGAATAATCGAGCAGATCCTAACAAACTTTCTTAGATTTATGGGCTGACGTGGCATGCGACTTGTTGGTGCATTTGTTCTGGGATCAAGTATTCGTTACGAGATGAAGTGTCTACTCCGGAACAGTGCACCTTCTCCGGGACGGCGTGCTTGTCCCGGGAGGGTATCTTTATGCCGGGTTGAAATATCGAACCGAGAACTGGTGACGGTACCAGTAGCGTGTCGGTTCCGGCTAAGGTATCACGGAGCTCTTAGTCTAGTCTGGGAAGTTTTTGCTTTCTATTTATTTAAGTGTTTCTTCACGGTTATAGTTATCATGACTGGCTACATGATAACGGATGATGTCGGGGGTTAGCCCTTCTTCCGGGATGTGCCGGGTAAGATCCTAGCCGGTTGCTACTTTGTTAATGTCGTTTGGAGATGGATCATTATGCGTATCATTACTTTGCTTTAAGCTTTTGACCTCACGGTCCATGATCTCGACAAGTTCCTCAATAAAGTGAAGTTTGTCATCGATGCGTAGTTCCTCTTATGGAATCACCATGCTCTCGTCGGCTAGGCATTTCTTCAGGTTGGATACATGGAAAGTGTCATGTATTCCACTAATTGCTTGTGGCAGTTCCAATCTGTAAGTGATAATGCTAAAAACGAACATATATTTCATAGCATTATTCCCCAAGAAAGACAAGCTTTTAGTTCCAATTGTTCTATTTACAAGTGATATTCGTTTAAATATTAAAAGGTGAAGACAAAAGACAGATTCGACGAATTGAAGACCCAAACGACCAAAAAGCTCAAAAGTACAAAATACAATCAAAGAGGTTCCAATTATTGATAAGAAACGTCTCGAAATTACAAGAGTACAAGATTCAAAACGCAAAGTACAAGATATTAAATTGTACGCAAGGACGTTCGAAAATCCGGAACCGGGACCAGAGTCAACTCTCAACGCTCGACGCAACGGACTAAAAATTACAAGTCAACTATGCACATGAATATAATATAATATATAAATAATTCTTAAAAATTATATATATATATTATATTAATATTTAAAATCGTCGGCAAACAAAGAGCCAAGGATGAATGAGCTGTAAAAACGAACTCCGCGACTTGCAGAGTTCGAAGGCCAAATGTACCGCGAGTCGCGGAGATTACCTGGACGAAAATTCCTATAAAAGCAAACGAATTCTGATCATTTTCATAATCCATAATCTATCTCTCTCTCAATATATGCGTAAATATATATATATATATATATATATATATATATATATATATATATATATATATATATATATATATATATATATATATATATATATATATATATATGATTTATATTTTAATTTTAATTTTAATTTTAAATCCTAATAATAAGGGTATGTTAGCAAATATTGTAAGGGTGTAAGTCGAAATTCTGTCCGTGTAACGCTACGCTATTTTTAATCATTGTAAGTTATGTTCAACCTTTTTACATTAATGTCTCATAGCTAAGTTATTATTATGCTTATTTAATCTGAAGTAATCATGATATTGGGCTAATTACTAAAATTGGGTAATTGGGCTTTGTACCATAATTGGGGTTTGGACAAAAGAACGACACTTGTGGAAATTAGACTATGGGCTATTAATGGGCTTTATATTTGTTTAACTAAATGATAGTTTGTTAATGTTAATATAAAGATTTATAATTGGGCGTCCCTATAAATTACCATATACACTCGATCGGACACGATGGGCGGGGTATTTATATGTACGAATAATCGTTCATTTAACCGGACACGGGAATGAATTAATAGCCACTAGAATTATTAAAACAGGGGTGAAATTATGTACAAGGACACTTGGCATAATTGATAACAAAGTAATAAAACCTTGTTACAGTTTAAGTCCCCAATTAGTTGGAATATTTAACTTCGGGTATAAGGATAATTTGACGAGGACACTCGCACTTTATATTTATGACTGATGGACTGTTATGGACAAAAACCAGACGGACATATTAAATAATCCAGGACAAAGGACAATTAACCCATGGGCATAAAACTAAAATCAACACGTCAAACATCATGGTTACGGAAGTTTAAATAAGCATAATTCTTTTATTTCATATTTAATTTCATTTATTTTATATTTAATTGCACTTCTAATTATCGCATTTTTATTTATTATTGTATTTAATTGCACTTTTAATTATCGTACTTTTTAATTATCGCAAGTTTATTTTATCGCACTTTCATTTATCGCAATTTCATTATCGTTATTTACTTTACGCTTTAAATTAAGTCTTGTATTTATTTATTATTTTACATTTGGTTTTAACTGTGACTAAAGTTTTAAAATCGACAAACCGGTCATTAAACGCCAAAAACCCCCTTTATAATAATAATATTACTTATATATATATTTGTATTTTTATAAAAGTAAACTAATATAGCGTTAAGCTTTGTTTAAAGATTTTCTCTGTGGAACGAACCGGACTTACTAAAAACTACACTACTGTACGATTAGGTACACTGCCTATAAGTGTTGTAGCAAGGTTTAAGTATATCCATTCTATAAATAAATAAATATCTTGTGTAAAATTGTATCGTATTTAATAGTATTTTCTGCTAAAATATAAAGCAATTTTATATACCCCTTAGCTTTGACATCAAGTATTTTTGGCGCCGCTGCCGGGGAACAATCTAGCTTAAAAGCCGGAAGCGCAACGCTACATAAAAAAAAAAAAAAAACGCGTCAAATTTTAAACTGTACCTGAGTTGAAAATTGGAACCCCGCGACTCGCGGAGTTTGCTGCTTGGAATACCGCGACTCGCGGAGACACTCTAACACACGTGACAGAACCCTAATTTCGCATTAATTACGGATTTTATAATTATTATTATTAATAAACCCTAATTACTTAATTATTAATATAATTAGTTTAAGTTTTTAAATTAAATTGTATTTTAAATTTTAATTAGTTTTATTATATATATAAATTAATAGTTTTATAAAATAAATAATATAAAAATAATATTTTTATAAAAATTGTACTTTTTACAACTTATAGTTTATTTTTATATTTTGTCCCTTTTTAATCGTTTTAGCGTAATATTTGTATTTTTAGCTCATATTTAGTTTTAAACTTAGTTTTTGCCATAGTTATTTTTACTTCTAGATTTTTAGGCTTTGCCGTAGAATTCCTTAAGTGCTTTTTCTTTAGACTAAGATTTAGGTACTTTAGAATTTTGCGACGCCTTTTTAAGTTTTAGTTTCTTTTTAAGTTATTTCCATTTGGGATTTAGTTTTTCCTGTAAGCTTTAATATTTTTAGACGACTTTTACCTATGTATCAATTATCATTCCAATTAGTAATCTCAATTTGCGATTATAATTTTAAGTTAGTTGTAGTAATAAGGTTAGGTTAGTCAAGTGTTTTTAAGTGTTATAAGTTTCTTTTATTTTTCCGTCACCTTTTATTTTTCAACCATTTTTCTTTTTCGACCTTTTTCGACGAACTCTTTTTCTTTCTTATTTCTCGCTATTCTAGTTTTAGGACATAGATTTTTATTCTACTTCTTATCTAAATTTCTTAAAATTACGAAAATTTATTTTAAGTGGTTAAATTGATAGACATCAAAATTTTCTGGTTCGTAGTAATAGTTGGATTTGTATGTGGACCGGGTTATTGGAGCCAAACAGTCCTCAATTATATTGAGACCAAACGAATCCTGCCCCTCTGCTGCATCTTTTGGCTATTCGAAACGTGGGCAAAATCAGAAAAGTCTATTGATTGGATAACTTATTATAATTTTTCTTTCCTTTTAAAAACTAATAGGATATACAGTGAATGCACCGAGCAAGACGTTCACCACCTTTTGTACGTTCACCATCTGTAACTAGATCAAGACATTTAGCAAATATTACCGCCGTTGATTTTTCTTTAGAATCGTCATCCAGTCGACCAAGTACTCCAGTTCAAATTTCTGATAATCCATTTTTTGAACCCGACCTCACAATTGAGAATTCGGAGAATATTCAGGGACGATTCATAGATCCTGAACCACTAAATTTTTCTCCGGAACCACCAATCATTCAAACAGAGATTGTTGAGGAATGAACCATTAAATCAGAATCCTCTAGTGATTCGGATTCAACAAATTCAATTATGGAGAATCTGGAACCTTTAAGTATGGAAGACCGAATGAGAGCTAAACGCACTGGCCAAGGTCACGCAATTACTCATCCAGACATTAATGCGCCAGATTATGAAATCAAAGGACAAATTCTACACATGGTGACTAATCAATGCCAATTTAGTGGTGCGCCGAAGGAAGAACCAAATGAACATTTACGTACCTTTAATAGGATCTGCACACTATTTAAAATCCGAGAAGTAGAGGATGAACAGATATATCTCATGTTATTTCCCTGGACTTTAAAGGGAGAAGCCAAAGATTGGTTGGAATCGTTACCTGAAGGGGCGATCGATACATGGGATGTTTTAGTTGAAAAATTTCTTAAACAATTCTTTCCTGCATCTAAAGCCGTAAGACTTCAAGGAGAAATTGTTACATTCACACAGAAACCGAATGAAACTCTATATGAGGCGTGGACTAGATTTGGAAATTTGTTAAGAAGATGTCCGCAACATGGGTTAGATACCTGTCAAATAGTACAAATATTCTACCAAGGATGCGACATCACTACAAGAAAAGACATAGATATAGCAGCTGGTGGTTCTATTATGAAGAAAACCGAAACTGATGCTTACAAAATTATTGATAACACTGCTTCCCACTCACATGAGTGGCACCAAGAAAAAGATATCGTTAAATCATCTAAAGCAGCTAGAGCCGATTCTAGCCATGACTTAGATTCCATTTCCGCAAAGATAGATGCTATGGAGAGACGAATGGAAAAGATGACTAAAGATATTCACTCAATACGAATTAGTTGTGAGCAGTGTGGAGGACCACATTTGACAAAAGATTGTCTCAGTATTGAATTAACAATGGAACAAAGAGAGAATATTTCATACATAAACCAAAGGCCTGGAAAAAATTATCAGAATAATTATCAACCGCCAAGACCGATTTACAATCAAAACCAGAATTATAACCGAAATATTCCATATAACAACCAACAAGGTCCTAGCAATCAACAAGTATCCAATAATAATTACAATTAGCAAAGACCTAATTTTCAAAACAAACCACCACAACAAACCGATGATAAAAAGCCGAATTTAGAAGATACGATGACAAAGCTAGTTGAAACTCAAACTCAGTTTTTTACATCTCAGAAACAAACTAATGAACAAAATGCTCAAGCATTTAGAAATCAACAAGCTTCTATTCAAAATCTGGAACAAGAAGTAAGTAACCTAGCAAGGTTAATAGGTGAAAGAAAACCGGGAAGTCTACCTAGTGATACAAATGCTAACCCCCGGAATGAAACAGCTAAAGCCATTACCACAAGAAGTGGTACAACACTTAAACCACCTGAAATACTTGAAACTTCGGATGAAGCTAAGTATAGACGTGTTCGGTAAGAAATTGACCCTAAGTATAGAGGATGAGAGTGTTACCTTTTCAGTTGATAGAGCAATGCAACAACCACAATCTGCAGATGATACATGTTATTATATTCAAACTATAGATGCACATGCAGAATTATTAGAAGAATTTCCAGAATTACAAGGAACAGGAGAATGTTCTTTAGGAGAAGGTAATGAACCAATTGATGAAGCTGAAATGTTAGCTACACTTATAGCTAATGGATATGAACCAACAACAGAAGAAATTCAAATGCTAAAAGAAGAAGACAGATATTGATACAAATCATCGATAGAAGAACCTCCGAAATTAGAGTTAAAGCCACTTCCAAACCATTTGGAATACGCTTATTTACATGGTGAATCTGAATTACCTGTAATAATATCGTCTTCTCTTACTGAAAATGAGAAATCACAACTCATTTCTGTGTTGAAAGCTCATAAACCAGCCATTGCATGGAAGATTCATGATATTAAAGGAATAAGTCCTTCGTATTGCACACATAAAATCCTTATGGAAGAAGGTCATAAAACGTATGTGCAACACCAACGAAGACTAAATCCTAATATGCAAGATGTAGTTAAAAAAGAAATTATTAAACTGCTAGACGCAGGTCTAATTTATCCAATTTCTGATAGTCCATGGGTAAGCCCAGTTCAATGCGTGCCTAAGAAGGGTGGCATGACTGTCATTACAAATGAGAAAAATGAGCTTATTCCTACTAGGACTGTAACAGGATGGCGTGTGTGTATTGATTATAGAAAATTAAATGACGCCACCAGAAAAGATCACTTTCCCTTACCTTTCATTGATCAAATGCTGGAAAGATTAGCCGGAAATAGTTACTATTGTTTTCTAGATGGATTTTCCGGATATTTTCAAATTCCAATAGCACCCGAGGACCAAGAGAAAACCACATTCACGTGCCCTTATGGTACTTTTGCTTACAAACGCATGCCATTTGGACTTTGCAACGCCCCTGCAACCTTTCAAAGGTGTATGATGGCGATTTTTCACGACATGATAGAAGAATGCATGGAAGTTTTCATGGATGACTTTTCAGTCTTCGATGATACATTTGAATCATGTCTAGTTAATCTGGAACGAATGCTTATTAGATGCGAACAATCATATCTAGTTCTTAATTGGGAGAAATGCCATTTTATGGTTAAAGAAGGCATCGTTCTTGGTCATAAAATTTCAAAAAAAGGAATTGAAGTGGATAGAGCTAAAGTAGATGTAATTGCTAAACTTCCACATCCCACCAATGTTAGAGGAGTTAGGAGTTTTCTAGGGCATGCCGGTTTTTACCGACGTTTCATAAAAGATTTTTCTAAAATTGCCACTCCTATGAATAAACTCCTAGAAAAGGATGCTCCATTCATCTTTTCAGATGAATGTATCAAATCTTTTAATATTCTTAAAGAGAAACTCACTAATGCGCCGATCATGATAACACCAAATTGGAATCTACCATTTGAACTAATGTGCGATGCAAGTGATTTTGCAATGGGAGCCGTTTTAGGACAAAGGATTGAAAAACGATTTCAACCTATATATTATGCTTGTAAGACGTTACAAGGAGCACAAACGAACTATACAACTACTGAAAAAGAATTCCTTGCTATTGTCTTTACTTTTGACAAATTTCGATCATATCTCGTTCTAGCAAAAACGGTGGTTTATACCGACCATTCTGCTCTTAGATACCTATTTTCGAAACAAGATGCTAAACCAAGATTAATCCGTTGGATCTTACTCTTACAAGAGTTCGATATTGAAATCCGAGATAAAAGAGGAGCAGAAAATCTCGCCGCTGATCATCTTTCTCGACTTGAAAATCCCGCATTAGAAGTTCTAAATGAATCGGCCATACAAGACAACTTTCCCGATGAATATCTATTGAAGATAGATTATAATGAAATCCCATGGTTTGCAGACTATGCAAACTATTTAGTATGTGGATTCCTTGAAAAAGGATTATCGTACCAAAAACGAAAGAAATTCTTCAGTGATATAAAACACTATTTCTGGGAAGATCCACATCTGTTTAAAAGTTGTCCCGATGGAATAATACGCCGATGTGTATTTGGAGATGAAGCTAGTAAAATTTTAAACCATTGTCACACAGGACCAACAGGAGGGCACTATGGGCCTCAACTAACAGCAAGAAAAGTTTACGATGCTGGCTTCTATTGGCCTACAATTTACAAAGACGCACACCTTCTTTGCAAATCCTGTGATGCTTATCAAAGGGCCGGAAAAATAAGTCAACGTGATGAAATGCCACAAAATGTCATCCAAGTAGGTGAAGTATTTGACATTTGGAGTATTGACTTTATGGGTCCATTTCCAAAATCTCATAATAATCTATATATACTCATAGCCATTGATTATGTATCTAAATGGACGGAAGCACAAGCTCTCTCAACTAACGATGCACGAGTTGTAGTCAACTTTTTAAAACGTCTTTTTGCAAGGTTTGGAACACCGAAAGCTTTAATAAGTGATCGGGGTACTCATTTCTGTAATAATCAACTTGAGAAAGTTCTTAAAAGATATGGAGTAACTCATAAAATCTCCACCTCATATCATCCACAAACAAGTGGACAAGTTGAAAATACCAACCGAGCTTTAAAACGTATTCTAGAAAAAACCGTAGGATCAAATCCGAAGGAATGGTCCATTAAATTGGAGGATGCACTCTGGGCTTTTAGAACAGCCTATAAAACTCCAATTGGAACCACACCTTTTAGACTTGTTTATGGAAAAGCATGTCATCTCCCAGTAGAAATTGAACACAAAGCATTTTGGGCTTTGAAGACATGTAATCTTGATTTACATGAAGCCGGACGTCTACGATTAAGTCAACTAAACGAATTAGAAGAATTAAGACATGAAGCATACGAAAATTCGTTAATCTATAAAGAAAGAACGAAGAAATGGCATGATAAAAGAATCAGAAGTTCAAAAGAATTTAAAGAAGGAGACAGAGTTCTTCTTTTCAATTCACGATTCAAGCTATTTCCTGAAAAATTGAAATCAAGATGGTCTGGACCATTCATAGTCAAAAGAGTTTTCCCATACGGAATGATAGAATTAATAAATTCAAATGGGATTGAATTTAAAGTTAATGGTCACAGAGTTAAACATTACATACATGGTCCGATGGAAGAAGACAATGAAGTTAATCACAATTTCAACTAAGTATAGGGGGTTTATGTATTTCTGTTAGAGTTAAATTGTCTGTTTTCGTGTAGTTCTCAAAAATAGAACCCGAATGGTCTTTCCGTAGCAGACCCTAAAGAACTAGTTTTCTCCCCCCATTCTGAATTTTTATTTTTTTAGGTTTTTACGAAATGAAGACTGCCTGTGAACTAAACCATGGTCTAATGCTACACGCTTTGATCACTAAACGTAATAATGACACACTTCCGAGTGAAATAGTATCAGTAATCAGAGAAAGATTGGACGGAGTAAGAAAAGAATCCAGATGCGAAGATAATAAGTTACAATTTGGTAAAGGAAAATCAAAATTCGCAGCGAAAAGAAGAGCACGACACCTAGAAAGATGTCACAAATGCGGAAAATGGTCACATGGAGGTAAATGTTCAAATAATCAAACCTATTCAAACACCGAACTTGTTACTTTATGCAGAGATGGACCGTTCATATGTTTAGAAGAAAAAACACTGAATGCTCGAGGTTACGCCTATGTAGCCATGGAAAACCAATTAAACCGACTATTTTATGAATGGGATAGATCGTATAACTAAGAATACTATCTCACAGGTAAGTCTGTACAGTTTTTATTTTTAATTTTTTTTAACCTTTTGATAATAAACGCTAATTTGTTCGCTAAAAAGTATTAAATTGGTACTGAATAAAATTAGGTTTGGCGACCGAAATTATTGATATCATACAAAAATTTATTACATCACTGTGAAATTTAACGTTTATTCTTAAGGTATAAATATCTTTAATCAATCAACCCAAAATATTTCAAAAATTCGTCATGAGTTAAATTAGGGCATGGAACCGAAATTACTTTACCGAAAAGAGGGGCGTATATTTTTGATAATATTTGATTGATTAAAGTGGGATAAAAAGCCAAAAAGATTTTTAATTTTATTTTTACCATGTTTTTAAAATTAATATATAAATCTTAAATTAATATTGTAAACTTTGTAAAATCAATATATTTAAAATTGTAAATATTTGAAAAATTAATATAAGTTTGGTGTGAATTTATAATATGAATTTTTAATATAAGTTTGGTGTGAATTTATAATATGAATTTTTAAATTAAGTTTGGTGTGAATTTTTAATTTTTAAAATATGAATTTTTAATTTTATGCATTTCAAATTTTAAGTTTAGTGTGAATTTTTAATATTAATTTTGAATTTTATGTATTTTTAATTTAAGTTGGTATGAATTTAAAAACAAAAATTTACTTTATCTCATTAAGTTAAAAATATGATTTTTAAAATTCGTCGTAAGTTGAAGACTAGGTCTTTGAACCGAAATTGCTTTACCCAAGGGAGGGACGAGAACTTTTATTATCATTATTTTTAATCTTATTGAATTAAAGTATGCCAAAAACATTAAAAAACCCCAAAAATCTTAGCTTTTAAAACAATCGCTACAAAAAGACAAATTTTAAAATTTTGTCGAAGGACGGACTAGGACATCGATCCGAAACGACCTCGTCCTAAATAACAAGGGAAACAAAATTTTAAAATTAATTACTTAATTGTTTTAATTAGTATAAGATGTTAAAAAAAAAATATATATATATATATACAAACTCCGCGACTCGCGGAGGGACCGAATTACAGAAAAAAATAAAGGAGCTGGAACAGCTCAGTCCACACAACACCCACAAAACATACTGCGAAAAAACCCGAAAATATCACACAAAAATCGAATTTTTCACCATTAATCATCAAATCTTTTACTAAAATCATGTTGAGAAGGATGCTATCAAGGAATTACTCAAGAAAAACGGTAAATTTCTACACCTAAACACCATTTAATCCGAAAATTAGTGTTCTTGAGCAATTTTATACCCAATTCGATTTTGATGCTTTTTAGTGTAATTATGCTTAAATTGCTTATGTATTATGTTTGTATAACCTAGATTGATGCTATTTAACATGATTAGAAGCCTTAAACTTCAAATTTTGAGTAATCTAGGGTTTGTGTTCTTGAGCAATTTGGGGCTTTTTGATATAAACAGGTTATGGCCGATTTTTGTCATGAATTGTTGCTAAATTAAGTAGTGTAACATGTTTAGGTAGTTAAATGATCCAAACTTTGAGCCTAAACATGATTTTGAGAATTAAAGTGGACTTTTTCAAGTCTAAAATTCATGAACTTGATTTTTGAGAGATAATGCCATTTGAAACTTGTTTAATTGCTAGTAATGATTATTTTGACATGTTATTTGAGTTGAATGCTTATGAACTTGGCGAACATTTTCGTACATGCTTATTTGAAAAAGTGTAGATTTGATGAAAATATGAAAATGAGCTTAAGTTTGATATAAATTGATCATGTCATTGTAATTATTTTGATTGATGATTTTGCTGACACTAATGCATATTTGGATGCACAAAAATTGTGTTTGATGTGTTTTGCAGACTGAAAGGGGTGAATCTTCATCCCAAGCTCGCAATGCTCCTGCTGAAAATGCGGAACAACAGGAGGTGGATAACTACTACAAACAAGATATACCTCATCCAGTCATGACATTTTCTGATATGCACTTGGAAGATTTGCACCCGAACCTGAGATTTGACAGACTTTGGATAGATTATCCAAAATACCAAAGGGGTTTGAATACTCTTCATTCTAAAGTTGTTGAGGTACCTAGGGTCATAGAATGGGGACCATTAGAAGCTGTAGAATTGGCTGGGCCAATTAGGGAATTACTTGCACAGAGGTATGGTAATTCTACTTTTAACGACTGGGTACGTTTATTCACCATGCGTAGACCTGTATATAAAGTATGGTGTGAAGAATTGTTGTGTAGTATAGAATTAAATGATCGGGTAGCTAGTTTAACCGATCGATCTTTTATTAGATTTTTGTTAGGAGGTTCGATGCGCCACATGTCTTTACTAGACATGACTCAGGCTTTACGTATATATACGCCTGAGGAGTTAGCATCTGCCGATTGTAAAGGGTTGATATTGAACGGTAGAAAGATAGATGAAAATTTTGATACACATGGTGTATGGAGTCAAATGACAAGCCATCACCGATTCAAAGGGGGAAATTACTCTTATTTGGATATAGATAGAGCAGAGTTAAGAGTAATTCATAGGTTTTTAGCTAATTCGATTACACAAAGAGGTAAGAATAAGGAAAAGGTAAATGAACAGGATTTGTTTTACCATATGTGTATTCGAGACCCACAAAGCGCTGTAAGTATACCTTATTGTGTGGGTTATTATTTATCAGCTATGGTTAGGGGGATGAGACCGCATAGCATAATAGGAGGTGGTATATTTATTACTTTGATTGCCGAATATCTCGGTGTGGATATAAGTCGGGGGGGATTATTAGTCGAAGAACCAGAACCCCGCGATACAATAGGTTTAAATGTATACCATGGTGCGAAAGTTTTGAAGAGGCGAAATAACGCCGCAGTACAATACCATGGTAGATATTCACAGGTTGAGAGAAACCAACAGCAAGGTAATGTAGGAGGGGGAAATGAAATGGCAGAAATGCAAAGGTTTATAGCTTCACAGGAGTACAAAAATGCTAGACATAGAGAATTTGAAGATTGGCAAGTTCATCAAAACCAAATCGTAGCTTATTGCCAACATATAGGTAGAAACTATATTCCTACTCCATCGCCCATATTCCCTCCCTGGTCTATAGAGATTCAACCACCGTATCCTACGTATAACCCAGCCGAAGCATTTTATAGCACCTATGGTTATGCATGGAACCCCTACTGGTATCAGTATCATCCCTAGTCTACTTAGTTTTATTTATTTTGTAATTTTTAATGTTGATACGTTTAATACTTATGTTAATATTGTAATAGTTTTTATAATTTTCTAACTTTTATTCTTAGATTTTAATAATTTTTGAATGTGGGGTAATATACCAAACTTCAAAAATATGTATATATATTTGCAGTTTATCTTATGTACACAACAGGGTAAAACAACGCATTTTCAAAGACTGGCATTAAGTTCAGCAAAAGCAACTAATTTTGACGACAAGATGCAAAATATATGTGAAATAACAACAAGACGGAATGAACAAATGATATGCACCATTTATCATTCAGCAAGCAAACACAAATATGTTTGGAAACTTTGGTAAAAATTAATCATTTTCACACAAATCACCCTCAATAATTTAAATTGTTACTGATTTCTTGCAAATGAGGGCATTGCAAGATCTTAAGTGTGGGAAGGGGTTAAATTCTTTCGGATTTTAAAATTTTTACTTTATACACTTGGTTACCATTAGAAATACTAGTAAAGTAGTAGTTGTATTAGAATCTAGTGCTCTCTGATAATAAAGAACAGCCCTAGTCTTATATACTGACTACCCAATTCTAGTAAAATTTTTCAAAATTTTCAACTAAATGAACTCAAAATCATATTTATACATATTTATGAACGATAAAACTAGGTGTTAACACCGAAATTATTGTTACCTCGAAAAGGACATAAATTGAGAAACAAACCAAAATGTTAAAATTCATTTAAAATGGAATAGAGGACAATAAAAAGGAAAATAAAAGCCAAGTGTGGGAAAATTCTCCAAGTTATTCAAAACATATGTCACATATTTTTGTACAAATAACTGAAAATACTTTTGCTTTGGACTAAACTAAAAAATTTTACCTGATTTACTGTAAGAAAGATGGATCTACACGATGAATCAATTCCATCATTAAAAGGAAGTAAAGTCTTCCGAAAAAGACACGCGCTTCTTGATTTAGGTCAAGAAGTTGTCGTCCAGACCAGCTGTAGGTTGACGAAAAATCTAGAAAAGTCATCACTAAAATTAGCAGGAAATCCACGGACCTCAGCATTAAACAGGGTCGCCAAGTGGTCAGATTTATCCTAACCATGAGAAGGATTTATCTCGTGAAATGGGAGGGCACCGTGCAAATTAGCTGGATAAGACTAATGAATCAGATCCCAGAAAGGATAATCTCCTTAAAAGATTAAAAATCAGCTTTTAAGCCTGATATTACTCAATCCTAGAGATTGACCTTAAAGATTGGGAATTCAAACTCATGGAATTCGATGATATCTAAACTCGAGCTTGAACGAGAAAATATTTTGATCAAAATTACAAACCGATTTGTTTTCTGAAAACCTATTTTCAATGCGTTCATTACCATTGAACGTAAAATCCTAGGAATTCACCTGAAATTCATTAGGTCACCTGAACCAAATCGGGTGTCAACCGTAAGAACGGTGGTTGCATAGCATGGTCAAAGACAGGACTTTGTGCCAGACCAAAAAATCATAAGGGTGAGCTTTACTATTGCTCCTACCAAGGATAGTAATTGCGTCCGACACGTTATAGACCATAATTAAAAGCATGTCAGGGGACATTGCCTTAACAGTTGCTTGTTCAACGCTTTCCTTTACAACCGGACGGTAGTTTACCGAAAGGTAATATACGGGACAAGTAAACTGGATGTGTTGCTTTCCTAATACAAGGTTAGCAAGTGGGTGACACAAAACCATAAGTTTTGAGCTAAAATTTTCAAATATGAAACCCACCAAACCCACAAAAATAATTTGCAAACACCGGTAAAGGGTTATTCCGAAAAACTTATCTAGGGTAAAAACTAGATTTAATTTTCAAAAGATCAAATGTTTTCATAAAGATCCAATTTCCTTAATGGATCTAAATTTTTATAGTCATGTGAGACTGTAAACCATATCGTTACTACCATTGTTTATACCGCCGTAAAGAAATCACTGATGTACAAAGTGTGAAGAATAAAGAAGTGATTCTAGTATTTCAAGACGATATTGCTTGAGGACAAGCAACGCTCAAGTGTGGGAATATTTGATAATGCTAAAAACGAACATATATTTCATAGCATTATTCCCCAAGAAAGACAAGCTTTTAGTTGCAATTGTTCTATTTACAAGTGATATTCGTTTAAATATTAAAAGGTGAAGACAAAAGACAGATTCGACGAATTGAAGACGCAAACGACCAAAAAGCTCAAAAGTACAAAATACAATCAAAGAGGTTCCAATTATTGATAAGAAACGTCTCGAAATTACAAGAGTACAAGATTCAAAACGCAAAGTACAAGATATTAAATTGTACGCAAGGACGTTCGAAAATCCGGAACCGGGACCAGAGTCAACTCTCAACGCTCGACGCAACGGACTAAAAATTACAAGTCAACTATGCACATGAATATAATATAATATATAAATAATTCTTAAAAATTATATATATATTATATTAATATTTAAAATCGTCGGCAAACAAAGAGCTAAGGATAAATGAGCTGTAAAAACAAACTCCTCGACTTGCGGAGTTCGAAGGCCAAATGTACCGCGAGTCGCGGAGATTACCTGGACGAAAATTCCTATAAAAGCAAACGAATTCTGATCATTTTCATAATCCATAATCTATCTCTCTCTCAATATATACGTAAATATATATATATAATTTATATTTTAATTTTAATTTTAATTTTAAATCCTAATAATAAGGGTATGTTAGCAAATGTTGTAAGGGTGTAAGTCGAAATTCTGTCCGTGTAACGCTACGCTATTTTTAATCATTGTAAGTTATGTTCAACCTTTTTACATTAATGTCTCGTAGCTAAGTTATTATTATGCTTATTTAATCCGAAGTAATCATGATGTTGGGCTAATTACTAAAATTGGGTAATTGGGCTTTGTACCATAATTGGGGTTTGGACAAAAGAACGACACTTGTGGAAATTAGACTATGGGCTATTAATGGGCTTTATATTTGTTTAACTAAATGATAGTTTGTTAATGTTAATATAAAGATTTACAATTGGGCGTCCCTATAAATTACCATATACACTCGATCGGACACGATGGGCGGGGTATTTATATGTACGAATAATCATTCATTTAACCGGACACGGGAATGGATTAATAGCCACTAGAATTATTAAAACAGGGGTGAAATTATGTACAAGGACACTTGGCATAATTGATAACAAAGTAATAAAACCTTGTTACAGTTTAAGTCCCCAATTAGTTGGAATATTTAACTTCGGGTATAAGGATAATTTGACGAGGACACTCGCACTTTATATTTATGACTGATGGACTGTTATGGACAAAAACCAGACGGACATATTAAATAATCCAGGACAAAGGACAATTAACCCATGGGCATAAAACTAAAATCAACACGTCAAACATCTTGGTTACGGAAGTTTAAATAAGCATAATTCTTTTATTTCATATTTAATTTCCTTTATTTTATATTTAATTGCACTTCTAATTATCGCATTTTTATTTATTATTGTATTTAATTGCACTTTTAATTATCGTACTTTTTAATTATCGCAAGTTTATTTTATCGCACTTTCATTTATCGCAATTTCATTATCGTTATTTACTTTACTCTTTAAATTAAGTCTTGTATTTATTTATTATTTTACATTTGGTTTTAACTGTGACTAAAGTTTTAAAATCGACAAACCGGTCATTAAACGGTAAAAACCCCCCTTTATAATAATAATATTACTTATATATATATTTGTATTTTTATAAAAGTAAACTAATATAGTGTTAAGCTTTGTTTAAAGATTTTCCCTGTGGAACGAACCGGACTTACTAAAAACTACACTACTGTACGATTAGGTACACTGCCTATAAGTGTTGTAGCAAGGTTTAAGTATATCCATTCTCTAAATAAATAAATATCTTGTGTAAAATTGTATCGTATTTAATAGTATTTCCTGCTAAAATATAAACTATTTTATATACCCCTTAGATTTGACATCAGTAAGCCACTAGTCCAACTCTTTCAGTTATCTCGAATGGTCCAACATATCTTGGACTCAATTTACCTCGTTTTCCAAACCGTACTACACCCTTCCAAGGTGATACTTTAAGCATGACTTTGTCGCCAACTTGAAATTCTAAATCTCGTCTTCTAACGTCGGCATAGCTCTTTTGACGACTCTGATCCGTTTTCAATCGTTCTTGAATCTGTACGATTTTCTCCGTTGTCTCCTGAATAACCTCGGGACCTGTCAACTGACTATCCCCGAATTCGCTCCAACACACGGGAGATCTACATTTTCTTCCGTACAACACTTCGAAAGGTGCAATTTTAATGCTCATATGGTAGTTGTTGTTGTATGAGAACTCAGCTAGCGATAAATACTTATCCCATCAGTTTTTGAAATCAACGACACTTGCTCGCAACATGTCCTCTAGAGTTTGAATAGTTTGTTCGCTTTGGCCATCCGTTTGGGGGTGATATGTTGTACTCATCTCTAAACGAGTCACCATTACTTGCTGTAATGTTTGCCAGAATCTAGAAGTGAATCTGCTGTCGCAATTGGATATAATGGATACAGGCACTCTATGTCTAGAGATGACCTCCCTAATGTAAATCTGAGCCAACTTGTGCATCTTATCAGTTTCTCTTATCAGTAAGAAGTGTGCAGACTTAGTGAGACGATCCTCGACAATCCAAATGGTGTCGTAACCTCCCATGGTCTTCGGCAGTTTCGTGATGAAGTCCATTGCAATGCATTCCCATTTCCACTGGGAATCTCTGGTTGAGTCAGTAGCCCTGATGGCTTCTGGTGTTCAGCCTTGACCTTAGTGCAAGTCAAGCACTTTTCGACATAGGTAGAAATGTTGGCTTTCATATTTGGCCACCAATAAAATGCTTTCAAATCTTGGTACATTTTATCTGATCCAGGATGAATTGAGTACCTTGACTTATGTGCTTCCTCCAACACTAGTTCTCTCTATCCGCCAAACATTGGTACCCAAATTCGGTTAGCAAAATATCGTGTTCCATCCTCTTTTATGTCGAATTTCTTATCCAATCCCTTGATAAATTCAACATCAACATTCTCTTGTTTCACGGCTTCCAAGTGTGCTTCGCAGATCTGTGATGTAAGGTTCATACGTACAATTAAGTTAAGAGCTTTAACCCTGAGAGGTTTCTCTCTCTCTATTTTCTAGCTCAAAGCATCTGCTACAACATTCGCCTTGCCAGGATGATATTGAAGTTCACAATCGCAATAGTTAAGCAATTCCATCCAGCGTAGCTGTCTCATGTTGAGCTGCTTCTAATCAAATATGTGTTGTAGACTCTTATGGTCGGTGAAGATAGTAAACTTGGTTCCATACAGGTTGTGTCTCCACATTTTGTGTGCGAAGACTACGGCTCCCAGTTCCAGGTCGTTCGTAGTGTAGTTCTGCTCGTGAATCTTTAACTGCCGCGATCCATAAGCAATAACCTTGTTTCATTGTATAAGCATTCAACCCCTTCCTTGACGCGAGGCATCACAATAATTAACAAAATCTTTGTTTCCTTCTGGTAGAGATAATACCGGTGCAGTTGTTTTCTTCTCCTTCAAAAACTGAAATGCAGTTTCTTGTGGTTCTGACCACTCATACTTCTGGCCTTTATGAGTCAACGCTGTTAGTGGTCGGGAAATCTTAGAGAATCCTTCAATGAATCTCCTGTAGTAACCAGCTAGACCCCAGATATGTCGAATCGGTGTTGGTGTCTTAGGGGTTTCCCAATTCTTAACCGTTTCGATCTTCGCCGGATCAACTTGTATCCCATTAGCACCTACAATATGACAAATGAATTGTACCTCTTGCAACCAAAAGTCACATTTCAAGAACTTTGCATACAGTTGCTCTTCTCTAAGCATAGTCAGTATCGAACTTAAATGCTGCGCGTGCTCTTCTTTGTTCTTGGAGTACACCAATATATCATCAATAAACACAATGACGAATTTATCTAGGTATGGCTTACACAAACGGTTCATGAGGTCCGTGAACAGTGCTTGCAGCTGACTAGACAACTCTTGTAGCTCTGGAGGTGCAAGTCTATACGTGCGCGAGCCATCGGTGCCGCTCCTAGCACTAAATCAATCTGAAACTCGACTTCCCGATGTGGTGGGAAACCAGTAGTTCCTCCGAAAAAACTTCAAGAAAATCCTAAACTATAGGAACATCTTTGGGTCTCCTTTCTTTATGTTCAATTTGGCTTACTTGAGCCATAAATGTGATACATCCCTTTCTCACATACTTCTAAACTTTCATACAGTTAATGAGATGTAGTTGTGAGCTGCTCTTTTTTCCATAAATCGTCATGGGTTCACCATTTGTAATAGGAATACGAATAGCCTTTAGGTCGCAGACCAACGCGGCTTTGTTGTCAGATAACCAGTCCATTCCAACCACAAGGTCAAAACTTCCCAGTTTAATAGGTATCACATCAATGTCAAAAGGCTTACCCTCTAACTTCAAAATACAACCACGATAGATTTTATCAGCTCTCATCAAGTTACCGTTACCTAGTTCTATAGAATACACGTTATCTAAGGGAGAAACAGGGTTCTTAACGCGGTGACAAATATCCTTAGATATACAACTTCTATCAGCACCAGTGTCAAACAAAACATAAACATGTTGATCATTGTGTGAAAACGTACCCGTGACTAGCTTCGAATCATCACAAGCTTCTTCAGAGTTGATGTTGAATGCCCTACCTTGAGCAGTTCCAGTGTTGTTGTTCTTAGAGAAATCCTTTTTAAAATGACCCGGCTGTCTGCAACCAAAATAATTCTTAACATTACCAGTATTGTTTGCATTGTTCGTAGTGCTGTTGTTGGTATTCTTGTTGAGGTTCACCTTACAATCCTTGGCCAAATGGCCAAACTTCTTACACCGGTCACAAATTACAGTAGTACAAGTTCCAGAGTGATGCTTGCCACACCTTTGACATTGTAGATTCTTACCCTTATACCCAGAGTTAGTTCCAGTGACCCCAATGTCGTTTCGGTAAGGATCCTGCTTTTTGAAAGATTGCTGGTTATGGTTCTTATCTTGCCCACCATTCCACTTTCTCTTTCCATCATTAGACTTAACCTCATTAACAGTAGTACCCTTTCCTCTCTGAGCGTTCTGATCTAGTAACAAAGTTGCCATATCAATAGCTTTTTGCACGGTTGTAGGTTTGGAAATAGTAACCCCATCTTGAATGTTCTCACTTAGACCTTCAATATACTGCTTGATCTTACGAGTCTCAGGAGTGACCATTTCGGGACACATCAAAGCCAACTCGAAAAACCTCTTGTTATATCCAGTGAGATCAGTGCCAACTAACTTCAGCCACTGAACCCACATTCCATCTTCTTAATCTCATTACAAGAACAGTACTCCTCTATCATTCTCTGCTTCAAAGTTTCCCAGGGAAGGGTATAAGGTTGATCATGACCCAAGGATTGTGCATAGGTATTCCACAAAGTGAGCGCAATGTCAGACAGTGTGCCCGTAGCAAATCCCACTCGATCATCATCATTACACCCTCTGATACGGAAAACAGACTCTAATTTCTCGAACCAATTGAGACCAACGGGTCCCTCAGTCCCACTAAAGGAGTGTGGATTGCAGCTAATGAATGTCTTATAGGAACATCCACCACGGCCTTGGTTACTATTGTTGTTATTGTTGCTCGTACCACCATGATCGTTGCTGTTGCGTGTGTTGTTGAACTCCCTAAGCAATTCAGCTCTTTCTGCCGCGATACCTTCATCGACGAGTCTCCTGATTTGAGCAGCTGTGGATTCCTTCAGAGGCATGATCTTCATCACAGAAAAATATACACTAGGGCAGTGTCAAAACAACGCTATATAAAGATATACTAGCAATGAGTGTTGAAGACTAGTAAATAATAATAATAATAATACAGAAAGATTCTTAGTAATGAGAGGTAGTGTTAAGTAACACTAGTAGTAGTAGGTAGTGACAGTAGTGACGGTAGTGATAATAAGCAAATCACAACAGTCATTAATAACATATCATGCATCACAGAATAATAGTAAACCAACCACTTTAAGCAGTAAAACTATTCATTTATTATTCATGCATTAATAAAGAAATAAAAAATATCCCAAAAGATTTAACGTAAAAACCATGAATAGTAGAAAAACCACATCAAAAAATGTATGGGTAAACACCAAGTAATAAGTAATAATACAAAATAGTATCTAGTAATGCGGAGAAAGTTCTATAAGGCAATTCTATTTCGGTTTCCAAAGCTCTTTCAACAGGTACTCGACGATCTTCTCTAGGTTCTCAACTCTCAGCTTAAGTTTCATGACCCGTCATAATCCATCTGTACGAATACATTACATTTGGTTACATCGCGAGGTACTTGACCTCTATATGATACATTTTACAATCATTGCATTCGATTTTAAAAGACAATCTTTCTCTACAATGAAAGTTGACGGCATGCATATCATTTCATAATATATCTAACTATAATTGACTTAATAATAATCTTGATGAACTCGACGACTCGAATGCAACGTCTTTTGAAATATGCCATGAATGACTCCAAGTAATATTTCTAAAATGAGCAAATGCACAGCGGAAGATTTCTTTCGTACCTGAGATTAAACATGATTTCAAGTGTCAACCAAAAGGTTGGTGAGTTCATTAGTTTATCATAAACAGTCATTTCCATTATTTTAATAGACCACAAGATTTTCATTTCCATTTCTCATAAATATACGTCCCATGCATAGAGATAAAAATAATCATTCATATTGATTGAACACCTGATAATCGACATTAACAAGATGCATATAGAATATCCCCATCATTCCGGGACACCCATCGGATATGATAAATTTCGAAGTACTAAAGCATTCCAAATTCCAGAATGGGGCTTGTTGGGCCCGATAGATCTATCTTTAGGATTCGCGTCAATTAGGGGTGCACTAATTCTCAAAATTAGTGATGTTCCCTAATTCTTAGATTACCAGGCTAAAAGGGGCATATTCGGCTTCGATCCATTCAACCATATAATGTAGTTTCGATTACTTGTGTCTATTTCGTAAAACATTTATAAAAATAGCGCATGTATTCTCAGTCCCAAAAATATATATTGCAAAAGCATTTAAAAAGAAAGCAAATGAAACTCACAATAATGTATTTTGTAGTAAAAATACATATGACGACATTGAACAACTGAACAATGCAGGGTTGGCCTTGGATTCACGAACCTATATCATTTGTATATATATTAAAACATATAATGGAAATCATATAATTTTATTTATTAATATATATTATTTATATTCATATTTGTAGTTATATAGTATTTATTTTAAATCCCAATTAAAAACATATACTTATATTATATCTTAAATTATATGATACATATACTTATTGTATATATATATTTTAAAATGATTAATATCCTTTCATTTAGTTATATTAATGTATATATCCATTTATATACATGTATGTATATATACATTATTATTATTATTATTATGTTTGAAATTCAATAGTTTGTTACCTGTAATTATTTATCTAGATAGTGTTAATATATATAGTTATATGAAATATTAATATAGTTATAGTATATGTACTAAATACATTTTATATACAAAATTATTTATTCTAATGATAGTTTTGACATTAGTGAGTTACTAATAATAGTAACTTTACTAATAATAAGGATACTAATAATAGTAATGATATTATTAATAATGATAATAATAATACTAATAATTATAAAATGATACTAATTAAAGAAAATAATAATAAATTTTATTATTTTCATATTAATGATAATAATAATAATTATACATATATTAATAATGATATTCATAATAATAGTTATAATTCTTGTAATAATAACACAAATTAATAATGATAATCATAATAATAACCCTAAGTTTCATTATGCATATTAATAATACTAACAAATAATGATAATACAAGCAAATATTAATTATAATATTTATAACAACAATAATAATAACAAATAATAATAATTATAATAAAATTAGATGGAAAAGAATGTATACCCTTAAGAAAAAACCGTTCTAAAAAGAAATGCCCACGACCGGGTTCGAACTCGAGACCTCACGTTCACCCCTCAAATACCCAAACCACTCCTCCATCATCTGTTTTTCTGATCCAATACATAACAGATATGTATATATATTGTGTTTCTGTTTACTTCATCTTCTTCCCATAATAAATCGATTAAAGCTCAAATCTTCATAACAGCAACAATTATTTTGGTTTTAAGACTCCCCAACAAAACAGAAACTAGTATAATCCAGTTGAATTGGATTGTATAAAAAAATGACTGTAACAGTCGGGTTTTGAGTTCTATGAACTCGATATGTGATTTTGAAATTTGTAGCGTTTTAGTCCACGGTTCCTAAATGAAATACATTTTAAAACCTGCTTAGAATCTTTCTCCATCCTTAATTGAAACAAAAACATAAGAAGGAGCTCGAATTTTACGAAGAACAGATGTGTTGACTTTTTGAAAATAAACTTTGACCTCTAAATTAAAACTCGATAGGATAAATTTGGCTTTGATATTTTGCAGATAGTTTAACTAATAGATTACTAACATGACTTCATTTATATATCTTGAAATGGGTTTCAAATTCGAGCTATTGGAAAAAATTTACCAAGAACAGGGTAGCGTCTGTGGTTTCTCTTAAAAATCTTCTGTTTTAATTTGATTTGCAGTGTTGGATAGTGGTAATTAATATTGAAGATGAGGAGTAGAATGTTTGTGTTAATCCATTACGAAATAAAGGATTTATCTCAAAGTAAAGGAGTCGACAGGTTTGTTTACCCAGTACAGAAATATATAAAAGAAATAAAAATTTGAAAGGGAAATCAAACTGATTTTGTACTGGTTATGAATCAAATTTTTGTTGTTTTATAAAGATTTGAGACATGAGTATATAACTAGATCGTGAAAGATAACAAATTGTACGATTTTTGCTGTTTCACATATTATATTCAGTTATTTTATATAATTAAAAAATATATTAATAATAATTCTAATAATAATAATAATTATATTAATAATAATAATAATAACAAATTAATAATAATAATACTGATAATAATAATTAACAATAATAATTTTCCTAGTAATGCTAATAATAATAATAATATTGGTTATAAAAATATTAATACTAATAACAACAATAATAATATTAATAATAATAATAATAATAATAATGATAATTTAAATAAATTTGATTTCTAGTAATGATAATGATATGAATATTCTTATTAGTTACAATAATATTAATATTGTTAATGATAATAATAGTATTAATAATAATATCATCACTTATATATATATATATATATCAAATTTTATATACATATATATAGTTAATATTAGATACATTCTTATTAATAATACAAATATTAATGTTACTATTAATAATAATACTGAAAGTAATGCTCATATTATTAATATAACATTTATACTTTATCTTGAAATTACATATAATATTTTTTTATTGACTAGTTATTATTTATAAAATTTTATATATATTATACATATAATAATAATAATTATTCATAGATATCATATATATTTATATATAGATTCATTTTAAATTTACACCTAATTATTTTGTATCCTATTTTACATATTTAATCCTAACGTTTATTTTAAAATTTCAATTATTATAATACTTACAATTATATGTATATATACATATTTATTTACAAACAATTGTTCGTAAATTGTAACACCCTGTTTCTGTTTCAGCTATGTGGGACGCCGTCCAAGAAGTGGGACGCCGTCCAGTATTGGAAGGTGGGATGCCGTCCAGAATGTTGGACGCCGTCCAACTTGTCTGACGGGCCAGCTGCTATACTTTAAGATATTTAGAGGGGTAAAATGGTATTTTCACTTATGGAACGAGTTAAGGCCACAAGATCAGTTCTAAGAGCCTCATTGCTCCACTAACACCCACACAAACACTCTCATCTTGTTCTAGTGAGAGAGTAAGAGTTTTAGAGAGAGAGAGATATTGATTTGGAGAAGAAGGAGCCGGATTCTCATCAAGGCTCGGGTTTTAAAGTTGTTCATCTCGCTCCTAGCTACGTTGTGGTAGTATTGGTAATGCTTATGGTGAGAATTCGGATAATGCTTATGGTAGATCCGAAACTTGTATTGGGACCTAGTTTTAGTCGATTTGTGGTAGAGTACAATTTCGGTTAAATTGTACTTATGATTTTGGATTTGAATTATCACCGATGTGGTAATTTGGTAAATCTCGTTGAGAGATGATGGACGTGTTTGGCGAGCAAGGTGAAATCCCTCGGTTAAGGGATGTGTGTATCGGATTCTCTTTTAGGGAATTATTGTTTGGTACCTATGATTTATATAGGTGGTTCTTGCTCGATTGTGTAGATGGTTAGTGGTATCCGTTAAGGTTCACTATAGTGTAGCAGAGTGCGATGTTGCACTACTCGTTGTTTGAGGCCAAAAGTGCGTATGTTGATTGATGAAGCATGACCTTCGGGGTCCGCTGACTTCATCATGGGAATATGTGATTGGTGAAGCATGACCTTCGGGGTCCGCTGACTTCATCATGGGAATATGTGATTGGTGAAGCATGACCTTCGGGGTCCGCTGACTTCATCATGGGCGTATGTGTTATATCGGTGAAGCATGACTTTCGGGGTCCGCTGACTTCATCCGGAGTTAAGTTGTGAATCTCGTGAAGTTCGAATTCACGACGACGCATGTAGTTCGGTCATCTTATTATGGAAGTGAATCGCGTGTAGTTCGGATTCACCAATGACTCGTGTGGATTCGGTCATTGTATTGAGGAGTGAGTCTCGTGTAGTTTGGATTCACAAATGACTCGTGTAGTTCGGTCATTCCTTTGGGATAGTGACTCTCGTGTAGTTCGGATTCACTAAGGCGCGTGTAGTTTGGCCATTCTCGATTGTTGTTGTGGTGAAGGTACTGAGTCCCTTGTAGTTCGGATACACTAAGGCGCCTGTGTTTTTGGCCAGCCTTCGTGTTGTGTGATCTGTCGGTTGTTTTATACACCGATGGTGAGGTCGTAAGGACCGTGATGTTGATCTATCGGTTGTTTTATACACTAATAGTGGGGTCGCGAGGACCATGTTGTGTGGATAGTGATGCAATAGCCGTGTTTCGCTCACATGTTGTTACGGGTGTGACGATAGCCAATTTTGTACACCTTTGGATTAGCGTTGCCATAGTCATTTTGGTCGTGTTGCGCACTACAAAGGATGCTAAGTGGTGAGTGTTATCCGTAAGGATTCGCTTATATTCGGTCTTCATCGGTTTAGATGGTTGACTTTAGTTCGATGTGCGGTTGTTACTAGCGATGTACATGGTATGGTATGCTAGGGGTTGATATCTCGGTTAGAGATTGGTTGAGTTTTCCCGATGATAGGGAATGAGCATGGTTTTAGTGCTCGGATTGTGGATTTGATAAATCACGGGTGACGATTTAGTTGTTAAAGGAGATTCATTTGGGAAGAGTTGCCTAGGAAAGTCGGATTGGGACTTATGTTGAGGACCCTTGAGTGTGGTCCGTACGGTTAAGTGACGAAGATCACGAGGACGTGATCGATTCTAAGTGGGGGAGAGTTGTAACACCCTGTTTCTGTTTCAGCTATGTGGGACGTCGTCCAAGAAGTGGGACGCCATCCAGTATTGAAAGGTGGGATGCCGTCCAGAATGTTGGACGCCGTCCAACTTGTCTGACGGGCCAGCTGCTATACTTTAAGATATTTAGAGGGGAAAAATGGTATTTTCACTTATGGAACGAGTTAAGGCCACAAGATCAGTTCTAGGAGCCTCATTGCTCCACTAACACCCACACAAACAATCTCATCTTGTTCTAGTGACAGAGTAAGAGTTTTAGAGAGAGAGAGAGAGAGATTGATTTGGAGAAGAAGGAGCCGGATTCTCACCAAGGCTCGGGTTTTAAAGATGTTCATCTCGCTCCTAGCTACGTTGTGGTAGTATTAGTAAGCTCAAACTCCGAATTTCATTGTTAGATTTGATATTCAAGTTAGGGTTTTGAGCTAGTTTATTGTGAAACCCTCTTAGATGATGAAATGGTTTTATGGTGGCTAGTTACTCTTGTCACTTGGCGGGTTTTGGGTTGGGTGACGTTTTGGCCTTGATTAGGCTTTGAAAATGAGTTTAATCGCTAGGTTTAGTGATTATGGAAGTGTTGGAACACTTTTGGATGTGTTTGGTTAACTAATTTTGAAATGGGTCAAAATTAGGGTTTTGTGTCAAAATGGGTAAGACAGGTGTTTAACACTTGTGTTCGGGTTTAATCGGTGTGTTAGGACCATATTCACTCGTGTTAGTGAATGTTGGTTAGTATGGGCGCGGTTTGTGCTTGGAAGTGCATTTGGGTCGAAATTTCACTAAGTGTCGATTGGGTTGGTTTGTAAGTCAACCCTAACTGTGTTGTTTGTATTGTGATAATGGAATAGGTACATTCCATCGGCGAGTTGCGGATTATTCGGTAGCATTCATCAAGGCGACAAGGTGAGTGTTAATATCCTATGTGCATATGTATGTGTATGATGGGTGCAGGTCGGGTGAAGTGATTCTCGGTTATAGAGCTCACTTCACATATAGGTGGATTTGATGGACTTGCATTTAGGTACAATTGGCACGGTTATGCGTTTTGGTTGACCACCTTTGGCGAGGTACACGTTTTGTGTGTACGTTATCACATGTGTTTGTGATGTGGAGTATATAACCCCAATGACGAAGGGTTGATATTGTTGTGATGTGGATAACCCCAATGTGGTGGATTTTATAATCCCGTGACCGTGGGTTTTGAGTTGGAGAAGTGGATCTCGTGTAGTTCGGATTCACGATGACGCGTGTAGTTTCGGTCATCTTATTGATTTGTGGAAGGTGAATCTCGTGTAGTTCGGATTCACGATGACGCGTGTAGTTCGGTCATCTTATCAGAAGTGAGTCTCGTGTAGTTCGGATTCACGATGACGCGTGTAGTTCGGTCATCTTATTGAGGTAGTAATCTCGTGTGGTTTCGGATTACTAAGGCTCGTGTAGTTCGGCCAATCTCGATGTTGCGTTGTTAAAGATAGTAGTCTCGTATGTATGCAGATTTACTAAGGCTCGTGTAGTTCGGCCAATCTTCATCGTGGTAATCTTTTGGTTTCGGTATTCGGGTTAAGGGGTTAACCTTGGGCAGTTTACGCCTTGTTGTATATTGTTGTATTGTTGTGATGTAGCTAACCCTCCCGGTGTAGCTCATTGGCGTTGTTCACGTCGTCGTTGGTGAACTTATGTTTGTTGATGTATCCTTAACTTGTTACTTAGTGGTTGTACGGTATGCTTAGATTAGCTTGCCTTTATGCTTGGGTGCTTCGGTATGCGGTATTTGTTTAGTTATGTGGCGTGTCCATTTTATGCATATATATGTATGTAGTATATTTTCACTCACTAAGCGTTAGCTTACCCTCTCGTTGTTTACATTTTTATAGATTGCATGGATGCGGTGGCTCAGGTAAGCGTGAGAACTAGTGGACTTGCCTATTTGCTTTAGAAGGCTTGCTTTTGGATTTGATTAGGATTGGGTAGCGTATTCCCCAATCCCATGCTCGGTCTATGTTTTGAATTTAACTAAATGGGTCGAAATGGTCACTTGGTTGTAATTTGGGTCGATGTGGGTTCGGGGTTGTAAAACTCGGTTTTATTATGGAAAACTCTTTATTTTAATTATTATAACATATTGTGAAAGTGTTTTGGTTTAAAAGTGTCGGGAAGCGGGTTTTTCGCCCGCGTGTATAAGAAAAATTGATCAGGACTTTTTAGTGTATTTGGACGCCGTTCAAAAGGCTTGGACACCGTCCAGTCTTTCAGATCTAGACGCCGTCCAGATAGCTGGACGCCATCCAGATGAACTGTCCCAGATTTTTTTTTTTTATGGCACGTTTTTGGAAGGATAACGGGTAGGGTCGTTACATGAATCGTCGGGAATAATGAAAGGTCAAATGATTTCATGAAATTGTTCAAAAATTTTTTGAGATTCAATTTACAGACTTTGCTTATCGTGTCGAATTCGTATGAAGATTAAGTTTAAGTTTGGTCAAAAATTTCTGGGTCGTCACAGTACCTACCCGTTAAAGAAATTTCATCCCCGAAATTTGATAGAGATGGTCATGACTGACAATAAGTATATTTTCATGACGAATATGAGCTGATAAATAGAGTTTTATTACCATTTAGAAATAAGGATAAAATAATTATTCAAAGAGTACGAGTGAAGTTATCACAAAAGAACGAGATGAGTAAACAAAATCTTGTCATATCTTTGGATGTAGACATGATTGATTTCCAGAGTTCAAGGGATTTAGAGAAAATCTTCGTAATAAGATTTGATTCTTCGGTAATTAAAGAAATTAGAATCCTCTTTGGTTAAATGCGATAATCTCTCTTGATTGCTTTGTCGGATATTTTACTATAAGTCCACCCTCTTCATTTCCTTTATATTTTGGAGTGTCATACTTTTGTTTTCTCTTCCCGACTTTAAGTCAAGCGAATAATGGTCTAGAATTCATAGGTATTAAGTTTCGAATGAACATGACTAATGTTCAAAGATAGAAATTGTAATAGCACGATCTTGGTTGGTTAACTTAACAGACTTCAAGAGAAAAGATAGAACTATCAAGAAATTATGTTCTTGATATGTTCATATATTTGATAGAATGTAAGAGTCATGTAACATGGCACATGATGACGTTATGGTGTGTGAATCATCACGTTCCATTAGAAACTCAGCATGACTTACTGTAATATAATCACGTTGATCAAGTGTCATTATATCATACTAACTCATGCTTCAGTTCCCAACACTACTTTAAAACATTCATATTTTAAGTTCAAATTTATTAGAAATTAGAAACTAAATCAGTTTCCTTTCTGATGTAACACTAATATCGCGAATAGATAAATGATTTCAGATAAGAATAGTTATGAAAATATCTTCAGAAATATCGAGGATATTTATAATGAAAGATACGATGATATCTTGGAATTTCTAATATCGAAGGATGATGAAGAAGATTTATCCGTAAGGGTTTAGATTCAGAAGCATGGTGTTCGCTAAAGATTTCATCAGATACAGAATCATCAGGATTCTTTATGTACAAGTTTAGTCCTTGTGATTTGTTCAGAGTCTCCTTCATGGTTTGCTCAATTCATTTTTCAGTGTCCAAATCTTTGAGCTTTTTCAACACTTCATTCTTTATCATCAAACTTTTTACTATTTAAACAGTCTTCAGTTTGCGTTGCTTCATCAGCTTTTTCAGAACTCAGAAAACTGACTCATAGGCTAAAGGGCTTTTCAGAAATTCAGAATTTAAGTTCGTAAATCCAGGAGATAGAAGTTATATATATATATATATATATATATATATATATATATATATATATATATATATATATATATATATATATATATATATATATATATATATATATATATATAATTGTTGTCGTAGAATCGCTGAGAAATTCGAGATTATCGATAGATGCCTCCCGATATTTGGTAAGGTAATTATCGTTACAAGATGCGGATGAGTATATGATAGGGTTTCGATAAATATAATGATTTTTCGGAAAGTCAATAATCAACGAAGTTGTTGGTAAGTTTATTGCTAATGTGATGAGATATAAATGGTTCTCCGGTAACGATGACGAAAAGGAAATCGTATACATCAAGGTAATAATAAGACTAGTACGATTGAAAAGTCGAAGTTGCCTTGTTGGAGCTGTGACAAAATTAGCTAATTTGAAAGGGATTACCAAGTTATTTTGGATAATAATAATACTAAAGGAATTAGCACTGCTATGTGTTAAATGTTCATTCAGTTTCCGAGAGTTTTTCGGGTGCATAACTATGTGCATAAATCTTTCCTTCCGTAGATGAAGTTGTGGTTGTTTCATCCTCTCGATTGAGGTGTTTTCAAGAATCATGAAAAGTTTGAACACATATTGTAATCGTCATGATACAAATGAGGTTTAAGATGAAATCAAGTGGCAAACTTGAAGAAATGTTTAGTTTCATATGTTATAATCAATATTTTAATTCATTTTAATTGTCCAATGTTATTAGTCCACAGTCGATAGTCCGCAGTTAACAGTCCAATAATTCATATATAGTTTAATATATAATATTCGAATTAATTAATACATATCGTGACCCGTGTACATGTCTCAGACTTGATCACAACTCAAAGTATATATATTATTTAGAATCAACCTCAACCCTGTATAGCTAACTAAAGCATTACTGCATATAGAGTGTCTATGGTTATTCCAAATAATATATATAGATGCGTCGATATGATATGTCAAAACCTTGTATACGTGTCCTGATATTTAAAATGCATAAATAACAGTATTTAAATGACGATAAATAAAGTGCGTAAAATAAATAACAGAAATTAAATGACAATAAATAAAATTGCGAGAATTAAATTGCGATAAAATAAATTGCGATAATTAAAATGTAATACGGAACTAACAGTTAGCTAGGATTTCGTTAGCGTGGATTCTTAACAAAATTTCTCATAGTTAATTTGTTTGTTTCTAACAAATTTTATTCTGTCCAATGTTTTCTTCATTATGTCACTTGTTGAATTCTGATAGGTCAAAATTCAAATATGAAATTGAATGAAAATGGTTATTTTGTGGTGAATGGATAAGTATATCTGTGGATGTAAGTAGGATAGTAAATGGCTGTTGAATCAAATTCGAAGAATGTACAGTGTAACTTATTAATGTGAAATCTAAATATTCCTCGGGTATTACCTACCCGTTAAAATATTTTCACCATTAACAGTTTGTACAACATAATTTTTAATTACAATCTTTATGAAAACATATCTACATATATATTTTCTTCAGATGTAATCATAGATTTAATGAGTCAATATGATATTAAACTCATTTGATTTACCGTTAGAACAAGAATATATAATCTCTAAAACATTAGAGATTACATAATCGCCATGTATAACGAAGATAAATGATGTAGAACGTCATGTAGAACGATGATTATACTCGAGGTACAGAATGAGATGTTGAGGCATGTGATGTTGAAACTTGGGTTGTTGGTGGTACTGTTGGTGCTAGTGATGTTGTTGAAGCTGGTAAGTTTTGCACCATATTTTCCAAATTGATTACTCGAGCGTGAAGTTCGTTGACTTCTTCCATTATTCCGGGATGATTGTTGGTCAGAACGAGTGGATGAATAAGGTTTAGAATCTGAATTATGATATAATTGTGGCGAGATACTCTGGAAATGAGAGAGAAAATGGTGTTTCGAACAGGTTCACCGGTAAGTGCTTCAGGTTCTTCACCAAGAGGTGATTTCGGTTGGTGGAAAGGATCGCCTTCTTCTCGTCTCCATTGATTAAATCGACTACGAACTCATCAGATGAATTGGGGATGGCTGATTGGCTGATTCATTCTGGTGACGCTGCTTTCGGAGCTTAGGTGAACATCCGTGTCGGAATAGCTGTCGGGACAACTATCGAAATCTGAGGGACTCGAACTGGTTGAGGGATTCATCTCGTACGATCAGATGAAGGATTTTCAATAAGAAATAGATTATAGGATGTAGATTAGTACCCTGCAATACATAATTTACATATGCATATATAATACTAAAATCCCATAAGTTACGGAGGAATCTACGGAAGTTGTCAGGCAAAGGTAACAATAACAAATACGCTAAGATATGAATTTATCTATACACTGTCTATGTAATAGAGGCAGTAAGACGTGTCTAGACTTTAAGGATGATAAGCAAATAATTTTCGACACTAAATGATAAGTACAACTTTTGACATGCAGACACGGTCGAAGTCCAGACCCACTAATGCATCTAAACAACTATCAGCTAGACATACTAATGCAAGACCTGGTTCACTAAGACCACCGCTCTGATATCAACTTTCATGACCCGTCCTAATCCATCTGGATGAATTCATTACATTTGGTTACATCGCGAGGTACTTGACCTCTATATGATACATTCTACAAACATTGCATTCGATTTTTAAAAGACAATCTTTCTCTACAACGAAAGTTGACGGCATGCATACCATTTCATAATATATCCAACTATAATTGACTTAATAATAATCTTGATGAACTCGACGACTCGAATGCAACGTCTTTTGAAATATGCCATGAATGACTCCAAGTAATATTTCTAAAATGAGTAAATGTACAGTGGAAGATTTCTTTCATACCTGAGAATAAACATGCTTTCAAGTGTCAACCAAAAGGTTGGTGAGTTCATTAGTTGATCATAAATAATCATTTCTATTATTTTAATAGACCACAAGATTTTCATTTCCATTTCTCTTAAATATACGTCCCATGCATAGAGACAAAAATAATCATTCATATAGATTGAACACCTGATAATTGACATTAATAAGATGCATATAGAATATCCCCATCATTCCGGGACACCCATCGGATATGATAAATTTCGAAGTACTAAAGCATTCCAAATTCCAGAATGGGGCTTGTTGGGCCCGATAGATCTATCTTTAGGATTCGCATCAATTAGGGGTGCACTAATTCTCAAAATTAGTGATGTTACCTAATTCTTAGATTACCAGGCTAAAAGGCGCATATTCGGCTTCGATCCATTCAACCATATAATGTAGTTTCGATTACTTGTATCTATTTCGTAAAACATTTATAAAAATAGCGCATGTATTCTCAGTCCCAAAAATATGTATTGCAAAAGCATTTAAAATGGGAGCAAATGAAACTCACAATACTGTATTTTGTAGTAAAAATACATATAACGACATTGAACAACTGAACAATGCAGGGTTGGCCTCGGATTCACGAACCTATATCATTTGTATATATATTAAAACATATAATGGAAATCATATAATTTTATTTATTAATATATATTATTTATATGTGTATTTGTAGTTATATAGTATTTATTTTAAATCCCAATTAAAAACATATACTTATATTATATCTTAAATTATATGTTACATATACTTATTGTATATATATATATTTTAAAATGATTAATATCCATTCATTTAGTTATATTAATGTATATATCCATTTATATACATGTATGTATATATACATTATTATTATTATGTTTGAAATTCAATAGTTTATTACCTGTAATCATTTATCTAGATAGTGTTAATATATATAGTTATATGAAATATTAATATAGTTATAGAATATGTACTAAATACATTTTATATACAAAATTATTTATTCTAATGATAGTTTTGACATTAGTGAGTTACTAATAATAGTAACTTTATTAATAATAAGGATACTAATAATAGTAATGATATTATTAATAATGATAATAATAATACTAATAATTATAAAATGATACTAATTAAAGAAAATAATAACAAATTTTATTGTTTTCATATTAATGATAATAATAATAATTATACATATATTAATAATGATATTCATAATAATAGTTATAATTCTTGTAATAATAACACTAATTAATAATGATAATCATAATAATAACCCTAAGTTTCATTATGCATATTAATAATACTAACAAATAATGATAATACAAGCAAATATTAATTATAATATTATTAACAACAATAATAATAACAAATAATAATAATAATAATAATAATAATAATAATAATAATAATAATAATAATAATAATAATAATAATAATAATAATAATAATAATAATAAAATTAGATAGAAAAGAATGTATACCCTTAAGAAAAAACCGTTCTCCGTGACCTCACGTTTACCCCTCAAATACCCAAACCACTCCTCCATCGTCTGTTTTTCTGATCCAATACATAACATATATGTATATATATTGTGTTTCAGTTTACTTCATCTTCTTCCCATAATAAATCGATTAAAGCTCAAATCTTCATAACAGCAACAATTATTTTGGTTTTAAGACTCCCCAACAAAACAGAAACCAGTATAATCCAGATGAATTGGATTGTATAACAAAAAAAAACAAAAATGACTGTAACAGTCGGGCTTTTAGTTCTATGAACTCGATATGTGATTTTGAAATTGGTAGCATTTTAGTCCACGGTTCCTAAATGAAATACATTTTAAAACCTGCTTAGAATCTTTCTCCATCCTTAATTGAAACAAAAACATAAGAACGGGCTCGAATTTTACGAAGAACAGATGTGTTGACTTTTTGAAAATAAACTTTGACCTCTAAATTAAAACTCGATAGGATAAATTTGGCTTTGATATTTTGCAGATAGTTTAACTAATAGATTACTAACATGACTGCATTTATATATCTTGAAATGCATTTCAAATTCGAGCTATTGGAAAATATTTACCAAGAACAGGGTAGCGTCTGTGGTTTCTCTTAAAAATCTTCTGTTTTAATTTGATTTGTAGTGTTGGATAGTGGCAATTAATATTGAAGATGAGGAGTAGAATGTTTGTGTCAATCCATTACGAAATAAACTACTTATCTCAAAGTAAAGGAGTCGACAGGTTTGTTTACCCAGTACAGATATATATAAAAGAAATAAAAAGTTGAAAGGGAAATCAAACTGATTTTGTACTGGTTATGAATCAAATTTTTGTTGTTTTATAAAAATTTGAGACAGGAGTATATAACTCGGTCGTGAAAAATAACAAATTGTACGATTTTTGCTGTTTCACAGATTATATTAAGTTATTTTATATAATTAAAAAATATATTAATAATAATTCTAATAATAATAATAATAATATTAATAATAATAATAACAACAAATTAATAATAATAATAATACTGAAAATAATAATGAATAATAATAATGTTCCTAGTAACGCTAATAATAATAATAATATTGGTAATAAAAATATTACTACTAATAATAACAATAATAAGATTAATAATAATAATAATAATAATAATAATAATAATAATAATAATAATAATAATAATAATAATAATAATAATAATAATAATAATAATAATAATAATAATAATAATAATAATAATAATAATAATAATAATATCGAATTAATACTTAATAATAATGATAATTTAAATTAATTTGATTTCTAGTAATGATAATGATATCAATATTCTTATTAGTTACAATAATATTAATATTATTAATGATAATAATAGTATTAATAATAATATCATCACTTATATATATATCAAATTTTATATACATATATATATAGTTTATATCAGATACATTCTTATTGATAATACAAATATTAATGTTACTATTAATAATAATACTGAAAGTAATGCTCATATTATTAATATAACATTTATACTTTATCTTGAAATTACATATAATATTTTTTTTATTGACTAGTTATTATTTATAAAATTTTATATATATTATACATATAATAATAATTATTCATAGATATCATATATATTTATATATAGATTCATTTTAAATTTACAATTTATTATTTTGTATCCTATTTTACATATTTAATCCTAACGTTTATTTTAAAATTCCAATTATTATAATACTTACAATTATATGTATATATACATATTTATTTACAAACAATTGTTCGTGAATCGTCGGGAATAATGAAAGGTCAAATGATTTCATGAAATTGTTCAAAATTTTTTTAAGATTCAATTTACAGACTTTGCTTATCGTGTCGAATTCGTATGAAGATTAAGTTTAAGTTTGGTCAAAAATTTCCAGGTCGTCACATTAAGATCATCGGTATCATTGTTATCGTTAGTAGCAGTGGAGGTGTTAGGTTTGGAAGTAGAAGCATCATAAGGGTGGAAACGACGACACTCTTTAAGTGTTCGGTTGTCATATGAAAAGCTCTTCCAAAACAGATTATTGCCTCGGGCAGGTCCCTTTGGTATCCTACGGTGGCCTCTCGGTCCGTAGGGGTTATCAAAATCTGGGTCCCTGAAAGGTGATTTGGTACCAGTAGGTGAATCGGTTAATTCGGGTTAGGATTCGAATTTGGGTTCCGAATTCTCCTCGGGTTCCTCCTCCGGTTCTTCCTCCGGATCCTCTTCAGTATCCTCTTTGGGTTCAGACTCTGTCTTAGGTTCGGACATAACCTCATCCTCGAACTCAAATACAGTTTTTCCCTGTGCTTGCACTGTTTCCTCGGATCTCGTATCAGAGTCGGTAAGAATTATGGGGTTAGAAGAAGTCATCTAGCACTCAAAAGAACACAAGGTTAGTACAATAGCAATTATATTATATACATCAAGTAATGTAACAAGTAGTGTAATTATAGTCTATGTATCTTAACCGGTCTATGGTTATAGTTTAGACTCAAAAAGTGTCCAAAGGTCCGACATCTAATGCAGCCTAATCCTAGGAAACCTTAAGATCTGATACCAACTATAACACCCTGCCAAATTTCCTTCTGACGGCGTGTTAATAATAGGCCCCACAGTTAACAGTTACGCCATCTATATGAGATGTTTCAAAGCATTCGCATTTAATTTTTATTAAAAATGGTTGACTTTCAAAACATAAGTCAATAAACCAAAATAAGTAATACTATTGTAATCGTAACCACAAGCCAACAGTATTAAACATATGCAAAAGTTTAAATGCGAAAGTAATAATTATAGTTATTTAAAACACGCTGACTCCACGGCCAGACCAAGCATCAAATAGACAGCGGAAGTTATACCTCTTATGGACCTGAGAATACAAACATGCAAAAACAGGTCAACAAATAATGTTGGTGAATCTACAGGTTTAAATATGTAAACAGTATCTGAAAAATAGAATTCAGTAAAATAATTCATTTGCATTTGACCATGAGATTTCAATAAGCACAACCCAACGTTGCAAAATGTTACAAAATCCATGAGCACCTGAATACTAGCATAAATACCTTATTTACCCCATAAAAATGTATACACCTGTTCGAGTGTACACACAGTTCAAAGTAAATGCACCACAGTTAAAGTAGAGTGAGGCTTGTCTAACCTAACGGATCTGTCCATCTAAATTGTGCTTACCCGAAGGTAATAAAAGTATTCAAGCTAGGGGCTTTGTGAACAAAACTCAATATGTATATATAATAAGTACTCATGTCAAACATAAAAGCATTTGTAAAAATGTAAAAGTAATCAGTGTGTATTCTCATCCCAGAAAATATGTAAAAAGTGGGACTGTAGACTCACCTTTGAAAAGCTCGGAATGAAAATAAGTAAATTAGGTTGTATGGTTTACTGTTGAGTACAACAACCTAAGTATACGTATATAGGTTGGTCAATACATGTATCATATATAATAGTGGTGTCATAGAGTAAGTTGTCATATTGCTCGACTCGACGCGTTTCAAAGTAAAAGTCAACACATAGTCAACTAGTTCATGCAAGTCAACTAAAGTCAACTAAAGTCAACCAAGGTCAAACCAAAAGTCAAACTTGGTTAAAATAGTCAAATAAAGTCAACCATATCAGTAAGTCATGAAATCTTGGTCAACATGTCAATCCTAAGTCAACTAACATTTTTAGTTCACAGTTTGTTAAGTACGCGTTCACAGTTTATCGTTTAGCATATAATTCATGCACAAGTTGCAAACAACGCACATAGTTCATAGCACATAAATCATGATAATATAAAAAACTACAGATCTCAATTAGACTTATAAACATTTCCAAAAAGCATAGCTAGGGTTTCATACGATGTCTACAAGTCGGGTTTCAGAGAAGGTGCAGTTAAGGTTTACTAAATCAGTTTCAATCTGCGCACCAATCTCGAAATAGTCATAACCGGAGCTAGGGATATGAAATTAATGCAAGGTTAGTGGCCATGGTATAGTTTATTCATGCAAGTTAGACGTTATGTTTCAGCTCAATTCAGTAATCATCAAAACTATGGCCTTATTGTGCATAATGTATCAGGTATCAAGGTTTGCAATAAACTAGGATTTTATCACACAATATACAAAGATTAAATATCCAGAAAATCAAGTTCTCAAACTATACACAATTCGACTTATATAGCTAAAGGTGCATACGTAGCAGATTTGGATAGAATACAGGTTACCGTTTTCGTACGCACATTACGCAAGCTATACAAATCTATATAACACAATGCCTAGACTAAAAGTTATCTACAATATATGAATTTTGTAGATATGCAAACACTTGATTTAATATTTCATTTCAAATAGCCTTTAGAATTTATTTTAAGTTACCGAGCAAATCAGTTTCGTCACGAACGGTCGATTAAGCATAACGTGAGCCTTACAACTTCAAATAACATGATACCCTAGTCTAACTTGAGTGTTTTTGAAATGTATACACATTTATCATCAGTATATAACTCAATTCCATACACGTTTTTCCAAAATTCGAATAAATCACATATTCATCAACAAAACTTGATTTAATCGTAACTTACGCATACGATAACGAAAATTCGCAAATCCAAAGCCTAAATTTATTAGTTTTTTGAGAGGATTCTAAATATATAATAATATTTAACATTCAACAAAGTCAAGTTTCTGTAATCATGCAAAACAAATTCGTGATTAACCCTAATCGCATCAAACAATCAAATTAACTCAAGCAATTAATGATAACGCATATAGACTTGAGCAATAGACCTCTTACTCTAAAAAACACTAACAAAATCAGATCTATATCAATTAGGTTTTAGAGAAATATACCTTTGATATTGGCTATAAAGTCACGTTTTCACCCCGGTATTAAGGCCCAAAAACAAGAAAGATACGAATTTTATCGGAAAAATAGCCGCTTCGTCGGTTAAAATTGAAGAGAAAGTAATTACGAACATGGTGCAAAAATAATCAAGAGAATCGGAGCTAAAACGAAGATTCTAGAACGAAAACGGTGAAAGAAAGGAAATCAAGTTACGATCCAGCGAATCAGCAAGCCAAATGGCTTGAAAACGGGCTACCAAACGACCTGTCAGTATGGAAAACGACCTGCAATATGCCCAGATGAAATGAGCACATTAAACGGGCTGGCCTGGCAAACGGCCCCTGCAAACGGCTTGCCAAATGGCCTGCCAGCCGTTTGCAGGCAAATTTCAGCTTATTTAAAGGGTCTTTGTTATTCATTCTAACACACACTTCAATTCACTTCTTTATCTCTCTTGGTCAATGTTGTTCATATTTTCAAGGTCTTCGACTCCGTGCGGAAAATCTAGTACCCGGAGAAGAACGCCGAAAATTGTATTAGGAGCGGTCTGGAGTTTGAAGTTGTCACTTTTGTATTCAGAACTCATTTAATCTACTGGTACTTATATCATTTATCTTTATATAATGTCTTCTATTATGTTCTGTGATGTTGTTGCCATGATTAGCGAGTAGTTATCTTTAGTGTATGCTATGATGTAACCAGTTATAGTGCCGAAATAATATTATGGTCTGTGTATGTTGTCAAAATTCTTTCTAATTATGCTTTAAACTCAATCGCTTTTCCAACTAATAGAACGTAGTTATTGCTCTATTATTGGGAAGTCGCGAACCCCGATTTAGAGTACACTATCTGTGTCACCCCTTGGTAAGAGAAGTCTATCGGATACAACATAAGATCGACTGAGGCACACCGGTTGTAGTAAGTCTAGCAAGCTTTGGATACCGACTAAGGACTCTTTCGTAGTGAAACATCTAACTAGAACCCTAGTACATTGTCGGTCCCAGACCATGCTAGTGTAGTCACCAAGCATATATAATTCGTACGTACATGCTGAAGCACAATGGTTGTTGTAAGCTGTACCTCTGCTAAGTAAGGCCGTGGAACCCGGTTAGTGCTGATTAGTACACTTCACCATAATGCGGTCTCAAGCATTGCACCACGCTTGAGGGATTCTTGGTTAATTAAGGAACTGTTTATTTAAACACATAAAGGATTGGACCGTTAGGATAAACGAACATGTTCATGGAAGTCAACTTGACTTGGCCATGGTGTTCTTTATGGTTGAACTCTTTTAAAGGGCCTAACTATCTTTTAAACTCAATCATTAACAAAAGCATTAAAACACATCACGAAGCATGGGAATTGCTTGAGAACATGACAATACATCATCAAGACTAGAACAGTGGTCAAACAACTTCATCATCTGCCACACTCTCTGCACTTAACAATCAAACAGAGGTGATATCGGCTAAATAGTCACGTTTTTACCCCCGATATTAGCCCCATTTATGATAAAGTAATTGACTTGATCATATAAGTAAGCATTTATTTGCTTCATTTTGTAGATTATGTCATTACGAAGGCTATGTTTCAAGAATTACTAAAAACAGATGAAAAACGAGGAAAAACGAGCAAAACCGGCTAAGACGATTAACTCGCATTCAAATAACTTATTTTATAAATTTTTAAAAAGTTTATTTACTTAATATCATGTTGTAGGATATTTAATTACGAACGCGTGGGCAAAAGAACCATCAGAAATGGAGCTAAAACGAAGATTTTAGAGCGAAAACAGTGATAGACAAGAAATTAAGTTACGATCCAGCGAATCAGCAAGCCAAACGGCCTGCCACTATGGCAAACGGCCTGCCACACGGGTCAAGAAAATGGGTACAGCAAACAGGTAAGGCTGGCAAACAGCCCCTGCAAACGGCTTGCCAAACGGCCTGCCAGCCGTTTGTAGGCAAAAATTCAAGTCCATGTTGATTAAATGCTTGGAATAATCTAGAATGTGCTTGCTCTCCAAATTAAACTTGCTCTCCAAGGTCACCTTAGCCACCAAGTTCTCAAAATGCTTTGCTTGGTCACCAAGTCCATTTATTTACAACTTTGCCATCAAGCCTTTCCTATAAATAGGTGGCTCATCCCACCATTTCAACACTCACCATTCTTCACTTCTCTCTCTAAATATCTCTCTATAGTCACTCTCTAGTGATTTATAGGAGATTAGTATGTAGTTAGTAGTAGAAGCTATCAAGCATTGTAATACTATGGATATTATGAAGAGATACAAGTGTTATTCTGCCTACATTATTCGGTAACATCTATACTTTCTTTTATTACTTTATTATAACATTCTTGTTCGATGTTTGTGATTTATTAATATTAGAAATGCTTGTTTCCATGATGTGTGAGTAATTGCTTGATTGTTTACCATGATTTAATAATGTTAGTTAAGGATGATTATCGTTTCGTATTCGCTTTCTGTCTATGATATTAAACATCGTTATTATCGTCCTTCCACCAATAAACGTGATTAAAACCTTTTATAAATTCGACAATTATATGGTAATTAATTATATGTGTTTATACATTGGTCAAGGTATGAATCCATCGGAAATACTATAAAGTACATGGGGAATTACCGTAGGACTAGATCAAGACATTGGTCAAGAGTATAAGACTAGAGGAAATATTGTTGCCACAGTATAGTACAGTGTTGATGTACTATAGGACCACTTGAGCATGGTCAAGGTTAAAAGCTATGGAACCACTATAAGTCTAGTACATTGTGGATAACTAAGGGATTTATTGGGTAGATTTAAGTAAGGGCTAGTTTAAATCATAAATGGGAAATTAACGCACTACAATACAAACTAAGCTTATAAATCTTTAAGGATGACTGAGAACTATCAGAGGTTCTTATTTGTCTACAAACACTTAGATTTTACTAAACCATTGACAGAAAGGAATTTGAAACACAATCATAACCACCCATTTCGGTGATGCACTAAGGTGTTAAGAAAGGTTGGATATTATATGTATATGGCTATGCTACTTTATTCGTGCGCCCAAGGTATGCATTGCATCCAAGATGGGCCGCTTATATCCTTAAACCGAATAAAGCGTCAGGAGTTGAGCATAGTTCATCCGATCAGAATCTTCAAAGCCTAGTTCCTCGTGACATGCTCACCGGGAAACCGCTTAGTAGGGAATCTAGTGTTCACACCAAGGTATATCTATCTAAGGAGTGTCTCATAATCATCCCGACACTACGTTATCTTAAATCATGGTGAACCACATCTTCTCTGTCCTTAGCTTTTGCATGCTAGCTAGCTTATTTTAATTATATTGCTTTAATATTTTAAATACAATTATAAATCAAATCAACCCAACTATCGCCTTTACACAATTTGATAATCCGAATAAAGTGGTGTGTAGAATAAACCGGTTGGATTTGGTTGTTGGATTTTCCGAACAGTCGCCAATTTATTGGGACCAAAAGGATCCTGCCTCTCCACACAAGGCGTACCTGGCCACTAGTCTTGGATAAGAAATTGTGTACAAACCCAATCTTAATTACTAAATTATCAGAATAATCTCCGTTTCAAATTCGATCGCTCAAGGAACGACCCTAGGTCATATTTGCCCTTACTAACCCATAGGAAGGAATAATAGATTTAGGCCCAGCATATATAAATTAAACAATCAACTTCTTCTGTTGATATCCTGAATTGACGTTTTGTGACCTAACGATACCACATAAATAAATCATCCGATTCAGGCATATCATAGGAGTCGTAAATTTTTGGCGCCGCTGCCGGGGAACGGTAGTACGATTTGGAGCCTGTTTAGATTTGTTAGTTTTTAAGAGACCATTTGACTGAGACTAGCTTTGTCAGAAGTTACTAATTTACCGTAGTTAGGTTAGATAATATTAGCTTAATTTAGATTAACTAAAATGTTTAAAATGGACTTCCTTATTAGTGAACCTTTAGGATGGTTTAAGCTACTTAGACCGCTAAGAATTCATCCGACACATCCTTTCTTCTATCTGATATCATACATTGTACCCGTACGACGAGATCCACACTTACCTGTCGATAGTTCGACGATGACCACACGCGTCACTCTCGCTGACATCACCAAACCCTCGTTAGAAGAACGAGGAGGACCGATACTCTATCCAGAGGTTAACTGAGCGTCTTTTGTGCTTAAGTATAGAATCATACAACTCATTCAGAATTAATGTCTATTCCATGACTTACCAATTGACGATCCCAACTCACACTTAGATAAATTCCTCTCCTTATCCAACTCATATAAGCAAAACGGGGTTGAACAAGATGTAGTTAGTCTGTATCTATTCCCCTATTCCTTAACTCTTCATGCAAAAACCTGGTTCGAGGGATTAGAACCCAACTCTATCACCTCATGGGAGGAAATGGCAACAACTTTCTTAATCAAGTACTTTCCCCCATCAAAACAAATCAGACTTAGGTATGATATCGTAAACTTTCAACAAGCCTACGACGAATCACTCTACACTGCATGGGAAAGATTCAATCACTTGCTTCGAAGATGCCCAAACCACCGTATTGAGAGCTCTGATCAGATTTTGACCTTCTACAAAGGTTTGAATCAGAACAACAAGTCTACTCTTGATGCTGTTTCTCAGGGTAACTTCATGAACTTCACTGCTGACGAGGCCTAGAGATTGATCGAGGAGATGACTATGCACCATCACGATTGGAACACGGAAGAGCACATTCCATCAGCAACATCGATTTCTGCCTCCGATCCTATCAAAAATAAAACCATCAAGTTTCTCTCAGACCAAATAGAAAACCACACCAAAGAAGTCGGTGAGCTAAAGAAACTCCCGCAACATGTGTCTCAAGTGCAATTATGCCAGAATTGCACTAACCCACATATGGCCACGGTATACGAGGCTGAATGTGAGGACTCTGTTGTCTACTATGATAAGATCCTAGCTCATTCGCACAACCAACCTACCAACCCCACTACCCCACCAGAGACAAGTCCAGACGATATCCTACTACGTATCATCCACATGATCATAGCAAGACAAGACGTAGCTGACTTAGTCATGACTAATCACTTGAGTAGTCTTGAAAATCAAATAAGCTAGCTAAATCAACGTCTCGATTCTCTAGGTTGCCCTAAAAATGACTCAAAGGTGGCACATAACCAACCTTCAGTTTCCTCTAAGGAGGAGAAACTAACTAATACTCGTTCGGCAGTAGTCATTGAGTCATCACCTAAACCTATTAGGAAAGCACCCATTCCATTCCTGGGTCGTCTCAAGCAAAGACATAACAAGATGAAATCTTTCAAGCTTGACGGTAAATTTTTGGACACTGTATCTAAAACTACGCAAAGTAAGAAGTATTTTAGGAAACTCATATCATCCAAGGATAAGGTACCCGAAGTACCCAATGTCTCGTTGAACGCGGATTGTTTAGCCATTCTCTTAAATACTCTTCCTGAAAAACTAGGGGATACCGGGCGATTTACCCTTCCTTGTTCTATCTACCAATCTGGTACTATCTATTCTCTCGCTGACCTTGGTGCCAGCATCAATCTCATGCCCTATTCACTGTTCCAGAAACTCGAAATTGGAAACCTTAACCCTACCAAAATGAGCATCCAGCTAGTTGACCAATCCACTAGATATCCTAAGGGAATAGCTGAGAACGTCATGGTTCAGGTCGACAAATTCCTATTTCTGACCGACTTTGTGGTTATGGACTATAAAGAAAACATGAAAACCCCTATCATCTTAGGAAGGCCTTTCATGAATACAGCCAAGGGGATCGTTGACGTTTACTCACGGACTATCACCTTGAGAGCCCATGGAGAAGAGGTCACTTTCATGATCGACGAGTATGTATGTCCTTCTGAAGGGAACGCCGAAGTAAATACCATCTCCAATAGGAAAGTCACCTTCTATTCGGAGAATGAAGAGAAGAAGATAGAAGTAGAAGATAAGAAGAATAACCACTCCACACATACCCAATCTTCACTCCCACCTTATTTGATCTTTTAATGACTGGAGAGTATTTCGTTCTAGAAGAACACTCTGAACCAATTATACTCGAAATTCCCAACCAGAGTGACGAGGAGGTGGATGAAGAAATTGAAATGGAAAGCCCGAATGAGAAGAAAGAGATGGAGGATTCTAGCACCGAAGTAGTTGCTAATGTTGTTACCATATTGGAAACGTCAATGGACATCGTCCCACCTCTATACCCAGAGTACAACATTACGATCAACCTGAAGTCACAAAGAAGAAAGACGGGTTTAGCATCATGGCTACCCTAAAAACCATCACTTAAATACATAATGACATACACATCATGGAGTGATAAGGACCCCTTTGACCAACCTGCACCAATCAAGGAGGTAAAAGAAGTTGATAGCTTTGTTATACCTCAAGTTGAACAAAGCATTCACTTCGAACCACCTTCTCCTTTCATTGAACATACCTTATTCTACATCCGCTTCAATCTCATTGGTATGTTCCAATATTACCTCTTGTGTCTACTGATGGATGCAAGGGAGCCGCTTAGATTTCCTGAGAAATAAGGCTAGAGTCAGGTCGTGACTCGAACAAAAACAAGCGCTTCTCGGCAGGCAAACCGTGTGTTTATTTTTTCTTTAGCTTTAGTAGTAGTTAGATTAAGATAATTAGGTTAATTGAATAAGTAATAAGTGAAACTTAAAATGATATTTTCAACGTTGCTTAGGACAAATTTACTTCTCCTACTTGTCTTGAGCTTAAATACATAATTGCTGCATTATTTCAAAACTCTTAAAATTAATGGCAGTCAACACTTTAAGTGTGGGATTAAGCTTTTTAGTCATACACTGATTTGTTGAATTTTCAAAAACCTATTTTTGAAAACCTCAAGTTTTCAAAAAACTTTTTCATCAAAACGCAAACCAGTGAGTCTATGGCCTAAAGCTTAATAACATGTCTAGGATTAATGTTTTCTATCTTTACAAGTAATAGACAATTATTGATGCCTGTAGTGGAGACTCTTTGAATAATGATGAAACGATAAGGAAACCCGTTGATTATTTTCATTGCAAGTTATTGGTGGATGTTGAATGGAGGATGAAAAGGCCCTAATGAGCTCAAGTACACTTCAAGAAGACTGATTTGAATCCAGTTCCGACTCCGTCTACCTTCAGATCCTCAGCTCACAACCGCACCCAAGGGGAGTAATTCGTTTCTTTCTCTTCGTTTATTTATTTTCCTTCGTTATATCCTTAAACTATACCATATCCTAAGCTTATCACTAAGTGTGGGGTTCCAAACCAATATTGAGCTTAGATACATTTTCCGACATGTTCAAACTCTAAGTGTGGGATTTTAACTCCCTAAAATCTAAGAATGAACATTAGGGACCTGTTCCTCTAAGTGTGGGATAGCGGTGTAGTACACCGTAATTAGCTAGGAGATGCTCGAAAAATGTTATTAACTTAAAATTTTACTAAGATTTTTGAGTATACCTACTATTTAGATTCTTTGTCCTCAACGTAAATTTTTCAAAACTTTTGGCTAAATGATACTTTCTGAAAATGTACTTTCAAAAATCAAGCGTGTTTTTTCTAATATTAAGACAAATGAGGACATAAATCTTCTTAAGGATGAACCGATTCTCTAAAAGAGAATTGCATGACTAGGCATTATCGACCCAATATAATTGCTGTGAGGCACCCCAAAAATGGCCCAATAAGCATTCATTTTTAATGTTTCACTATCTTTTCCGTTGAGAGTGCCGATATTAGCATTTAGAGTTAGAACTTGACCTTGACATACATTTCGAGGCCAACGGTTAGTAAGCACCATACGTGGTGTTGGTGTGATACTCCTTCCGGAATCATTCTGAATAGAGAAGACAAAACCCATCCATTTCCATTTCCACTCCACGCATTTAAACCGACCAACTCCCGCCAAAGAGTTGATGAATCAGAAAATACTCACCCCCCAAATTCACTATCAAATATGTTACCCTTTACACCTTCTTTTCTTTCTCATTTCCAAAATCTAGAAATTCAAAGAGATAGATCGACCAAGTTCACTTCAAACACTTGTCGAAAAATTCTGAAATTCTAGACTGTTTTTGATAGGTCATAAAAGACATATTTCTGGTGAAATGCCTTTCTCTCTGGGCATAAGAAGAAATAGACAAAGTTATGAAGATGTAATATGCAAAAGAAAAATAATAATAATAATAATAATAATAATAATAATAATAATAATAATAATAATAATAATAATAATAATAATAATAATAATAATAATAATAATAATAATAATAATAATAATAATAATAATAATAATAATAATAATAATAATAATAAATTGTTGAGCAAAGTCTAAAAAAAATAAATAAATAAGAGAAAAGTCTTCAAATAAAAGCATATATCACCCAAGAAAATGAAGATTGTGACCCAGGAGGATTGCAGAAAAGAAGCAAAGTCTTCGCTGAATATCAGCACCCTCTAAAGGAACTCTTCAACAAAAATAGAGTACCATCTTTCCTAGAAAAAGTATATCATCATGAAATTGAAATCTATCGAATCTCTCTAAATTTCAATGATTCAAAAATAACCCTTTTCGCCATATCAAAACCTTCGCTTTTCTCTGCAAATCAACCTTTAAACTCGCTCTTCCTCTTGAAAGAATGATTAGGGAGAAGATCAGTATTGTCCTAATCTAACCGGTAGAGATTTGATTCTTGGTCAAGCCTATGACAATACTTGCAACATGACTGGCTAAGAGCGAATTCATTTCATAAGATTGATAGGGAACCCCAAAACACTTGAGTGATTTGATTGACCCGTGTAAGGAAGCCAAAGTCATGTAACCTCCCTTCATGCTTGGAGAGATAGTTTCTACCTTTATAGAAGACGGTTTGTCTGATCTTGCTCTTATAATAAATAACAAGCCACTTGAATAATAGAACGAAAACCTCAGAAGCATCCTTGAACTCAAAATAAAATAAAGGTTTGCTTGAGGACAAGCAAAGTCTAAGTGTGGGATATTTGATATCGGCTAAATAGTCATGTTTTTACCCCCGATATTAGCCCTATTTATGATAAAGTAATTTACTTTATCATCTAAATAAGCATTTATTTGCTTCATTTAGTAGATTATGTCATTACGAAGGCAATGTTTCAAGAATTACTAAACACGGATGAAAAACGAGGAAAAACGAGCAAAACCAGCTAAGTCGATTAACTTGCGTTTAAATAACTTATTTTATAATTTTTGGAAAAATTTAATTACTTAATATCATGTTGTAGGATATATATATATATATATATATATATATATATATATATATATATATATATATATATATATATATATATATATATATATATATATTTCTGACGATTCTTATGCCTACGCGTTCGTAATTAAATATCCTACAACATGATATTAAGTAATTAAATTTTTCCAAAAATTATAAAATAAGTTATTTATAGAGCGAAAACGGTGATAGAAAAAAAAATCAAGTTACGATCCAGCGAATCAGCAAGCCAAACGGCCTACCAAACTGCCTGCCACTATGGAAAATGGCCTGCAACACGGGTTAAGAAAATGGGCACAGCAAACGGGCAAGGCTGGCAAACGACCCCTGCAAACGGCTTGCCAAACGGCCTGCCAAATGGCCTGCCAGCCGTTTGTAGGCAAAAATTCAAGTCCATGTTGATTAAATGCTTGGAATAATCTAGAATGTGCTTGCTCTCCAAGTTATACTTGCTCTCCAAGGTCACTTTGGCTACCAAGTTCTCAAGATGCTTTGCTTGGTCACCAAGCCCATTTATTTACAACTTTGCCATCAAGCCTTTCCTATAAATAAGTGACTCATCCTACCATTTCAACACACACCATTCTTCACTTCTCTCTCTCTAAATATCTCTCTATAGTCGCTCTCTAGTGATCTATAGGAGATTATTATGTAGTTAGTAGTAGAAGCTATCAAACATTGTAACGCTTTGGATATTATGAAGAGATACAAGTGTTATTCTGCCTACATTATTCAGTAACATCTATCCTTTCTTTTATTAATTTATTATAATAATATTGTTCGATGTTTGTGATTTATTACTATTAGAAATACTTGTTGCCATGATGTGTGAGTAATTGCTTGATTGTTTGCCATGATTTAATAATGTTAGTTAATGATGATTATCGTTTCGTATTCGCTTTCTGTCTATGATATTAAACCTCGTTATTATTGTCCTTCCACCAATAAACGTGATTAAAACCTTTTATAAAGTCGATAATTATAAGGTAATTAATTATTTGTGTTTATACACTGGTCAAGGTATGAACCCATCGAAAATACTATAAAGTACATGGGGAATTACCGTAGGACTAGATCAAGACATTGGTCAAGAGTATAAGATTCGAGGAAATACTGTTGCCACAGTATAGTACAGTGTTGATGTACTATAGGACCACTTGAGCATGGTCAAGGTTAGAAGCTATGGAACCACTATAAGTCTAGTACATGGTGGATAACTAAGGGATTTATTTGGTATATTTAAGTAAGGGCTGGTTTAAATCATAAATGGGAAATTAACGCACTACAATACAAACTAAGCTTATAAATCTTTAAGGATGACTGAGAACTATCAGAGGTTCTAATTTGTCTACAAACCCTTAGATTTTACCAAACCATTGACAGAAATGAATTCGAAACACAATCATAACCACCAATTTGGGAGATGCACTAAAGTGTTAAGAAAGGTTGTATATTATATGTATATGGCTATGCTACTTTATTCGTGCGACCAAGGTATGCATTGCATCCAAGATGGGCCGCTTATATCCTTAAACCGGATAAAGCGTCGGGAGTTGAGCATAGTCCATCCGATCAGAATCTTCAAAGCCTAGTTCCTCGTGACATGCTAACCGGGAAACCGCTTAGTAGGGAATCTAGTGTTCACACCAAGGTATATCTATCCAAAGAGTGTCTCATAATCATCCCGACACTACGTTATCTTAAATCATGGTGAACCACATCTTCTCTGTCCTTAGCTGTTGCATGCTAGCTAGCTTATTTTAATTATATTGTTTTCATATTTTAAATACAATTATAAATCAAATCAACCCAACTATTGCCTTTACACAATTTGATATTCCGGATAAAGTGGTGTCTAGAATAAACCGGTTGGACTTGGTTGTTAGATTTTCCGAACAGCCGCCAATTTATTGGGACCAAAAGGATCCTGCCTCTCCACACAAGGTGTACCCGGCCACTAGTCTTGGATACTAAATTGTGTACAAACCCAATCATAATTACTAAATTATCTGAATAAGCTCCATTTCAAATTCGACCGCTCATGAAATGACCCTAGGTCATATTTGCCCTTACTAACCGATAGGAAGGAATAATAGATTTAGGCCCAACTTATATAAATTAAACAATCAACTTCATTTGTTGATATCCTGAATTGACGTTCTTCGACCTAACGACACCGCATAAATAAACCGTCCGATTCAGGCATATCAGGAGGCCATCAAATCCCTCACATATAAGATGGAATCTCTCGCTAAACAACTTGGAAAATTGAAAACGCAGACGCAACAGGTTAACCAGGCTCAGGCCGATGTTAATTGTACCAACCCGCAACCCACTGAAGAATATCAAGTTGAGTACGAGAACCCTGAAGGTTCAGTCTATTACGTTCAATACCCAGCTCGTCAACCAAATCCCAGATTCAATCAACAACCTAGGGTTAACAAATTCAAATGAAGCAACAAGCCTTTTCGCTATCACTACCCACCTTATCCAGCCCAACAATCTCAGTTGTCCTACGATCAACCACTTCTACTCACAGGTCCACCAGTCGAGGAAAATTCCCTAACCACCCAAATTACCAAAGTAACCAACCCCACTCTCGGAGTTGATGATCTGTTGACTCAATTCATTCAAGGACAACAACAGCTAAATCAGAAAACTGCATCCAGACAAGACCAAATGGAGTTACTAATGAGAAATCAATTGGCTCTACTAAAAAGTTTAGAGACGCAGCTCAGACAGTTATCACAACGCCTTAAAATCCGACCACAAGGAAGGTTACCTAGTAATACTATCCAAACTCCCCACATAGAGGAAGCTAAGCAAATGGATTCTATAATCCCAGAGGAAGAACCACGGAGAAAGTCAGCTAGGCTCAAGAACAAATCAACATATACTCAAAAGCTACCCCCTGCAACTCCAGTTCGTGTACCCTACCCTAGAAGGCTACAGGAGGAACCATCCAAGCTTGATTCCTTCAAACTTGATGGAAGATTCCTGGACACCGTGTCCAAAGTTCCCAACCAGAAGAGGTACATTCGAAGGCTTCTCTCTACTAAGGAGAGGATACCAGACTCTAACAAAATTCCACTGAGTGAAGAATGCCCGTCATTACTCAGAAACTTTATACCACGAAAGCTAGGAGACACAGGCCGATTCATTTTTACGTGTTTGATCTATCAATCTAGAACCATTCATACGCTAGCAGATTTGGGAGCAAGTATCAACCTAATCCCCTACTCCCTCTGCAAGAGATTAGAGTTAGGAGACTTGTCACCAACTAAAATGACAATCCAACTTGCCGATCACACAATTCGATATCCTAAGGGCATAGTTGAGAACGTCTTGGTGAAAGTTGACAAATTCTTGTATCCTACAGATTTTGTAGTGATGGACATTAAGGAAGACCTACACACCAGTAGTGTTAGGAAGACATTTCATGAATACTGCTAGGACTGTCATTAATGTATACAATCAAACCTTGATCTTGCGATCACATGGGGAGAGCGTTACTTTTAAAATTGACCGACCTACCGATATTTCTGGACAGGTAGAGATGTTTGCTATTTCCACCTGACGGATCACTTCCGATGACGAGTCTTCACCACCAGCCGATGATATCGAAATGGGTTTCGAATTACAGTCTGCAGACGACCCAAAAATGGAAGAAGAGGATCCTAATGAAGGGATAGAGGAAGAGGAAGAACCTGAAGAGGAAGAGGAAATGGAAGACGTAAAAGAAACTGTGATAATACCCTCTCGAAGCATTAAGTGTCATGAAGAATTAATGAGGCTTGAGACGAAAGATCACAGTTTAATCATTCGTTTCAAGAAGAAGACTGATAAGGTTGAGGTTAAAGATATAGAAATTGACCCTGCAAGTATCGAAGTAGAGAACGAGAATACAGAATAAGCCCGTTCATCAGAGAATCCTCAGAAGAACATTATACCGATGATGACGAGGAAGATCAACATGAAGACATTCTAGATAACTCATACTCTCCAATCGAACCAGATCAAGAGGAGTCGGACTCTTCTTCAGATCGGATTCAGGTCATATCTACACACGACGACATGATAACTTTCATCAATGACACCGATGAATTTGAAGATATTCTCGAAGCCATCCGTCAATCAACAATTGATTTCACGCTACGCTTAACGGAATGAATCATGGCTATCCGAGAAGAATACAACCTCTATCTCTAAAGAGAAGACAATGATGTTGAAATCCTAGAAGAGCACATTCAAGATTTTATCAATACCCTTCACGATCATATCTACCGCGAAGAAAGGCAACGAGAGCACAATTATGTGGTTCGCACTATTCTTGAGACAAGATTCTGTCGAGATTAGAAGATCATTTACTCTAAGGTTTACAATGCCTTAGCCGGATCTGCACTTCCTTTCTCAGCAAACCAACGAGCGCTAAAAACTCTCATCCGGAAGCATATGGATCTTTCCACCGGACGCCCGACTTATGACTCTGATTTTCAAATGATCGAGGATATTCACAGATTTTTCTCTCTCTTGAAAAAAGATAATTTTGAAAGCACACCAGACAGGCTATTGATTTATGTAACAGTTGATCACCACGCTGATCTAATTATCAAAGAGTTACGAGACGCAGTCACAAAAGAAGTAAGACGCAACAATCTGTTTTCTCATCTTGAACCAGACCGAGTCAACATTGCCACCTAGGTTACGAAGCAGATAGCATGTATCTTCCACGAATCCACGAATTAACATATCCAAGTTTCACATTTAAAGCCGGATGTCGGGAGATATACTCAAAGACGGTGACATTAATGCTTGGGTCAGGATTGCTTTTCACTTCTTTTTAGCTTCGCCTTTTGACCAATCTGTGCAAAGCTACAGACTCTTACTATGGAGATCACCATTTCGAAGATTTCGAGATACTGAAGATACAGTTTCTAACACTATTTGAAGACCTCCAAAATGAGTATTCTATTAGAGAGATAATAACCACCAGCACTGCCTCTATGATTGACATTCATGGATCAATCAGTAGAGCCGTGGATCATATTCTCATCGGACTTCAAGATTTATCACGAGCCGAAACTGCACGCTACCTATCTTTCAGAAGATCTTCAAGAGAGGTACCGGATCTTCTACCACTTTTGGTCCGACACTTTCTCAGAATTTACCCACCAAGACTCACATTCCCTCGAGAAGACCAAGATTACAACCACCAGTGAGGAATTTTTGCTTTCTAAGCATCACTATGGTCGAGCCAATGACCTTGAACAAAAGCGCTTCTCGGGAGGCAACTCGTGCAATAAAGTAGAGTAGAAGAATAAAGTATGACAAATGAGACTGTAAATAAAGGACGCAAGGATTGAAAGACATCTAGTATCTTCATAACCAACATCTGCTAGGGGTACTTCTTTCTTCCCGTTACTAGCTCAAATTTTAAATTATGCCACATCCTAGCTTATCACTAAGTGCGGGATCCCAACCCAAATAAACACTAGACAAATACTCCCAATTCTTCAACTATAACTCCTAAGTATAGGATACTCTAGGAACATTGAGGACAATGTTCGTCTAAGTGTGGGATGTTGGTATAATCTTTTTATGCTGTATTAAAATAACCATTACGAAGATTCCAAGTTCTTATATATATATTTAAGAACTTGGAATCTTCGTAATGGGTTATTTTAATACAGCATAAAAAACCAACATCCCATACTTAGATGAACATTGTCCTCAATGTTCCTAGAGTATCCCATACTTAGGAGTTATAGTTGAAGATTTCCACCTTACTTAAGCCTTTACGAAAAAGTATTTTTAAAACCTAAAACGTTTGTAAATAAAAGTAAGGCTTAAGTAAGGGGAAATCTTGTTAGGTTGAACCAAATCTCTAATAGAGCATTACATGACTAGGCATTATCGACCTAAACTGATGATGGTAAGGCACCCAAATAAGACCAGCATTCATCTTTAATGCTTCACTGTTTTCCGTTGAGAGTGCCGATGTTTGTGCTCAGAATCAGAACTTGCTCTAGATCTACATTTTCAAAGCAGCGAAACGTGATTTAGTTATAATCAGAAGAGCTAGCAATTTATCAAAAACAAACCTTTCGCACCTCCACTACTTCTACTTCACCACCTCATTCACATCATCCTTACTATCACTCGAAAATTCAGAAAATGAGATTCCTTCTGAAAACCCGATATTATAAACCTCTCAAGTATCATGGCAAAGGTCTTGAAAAAGTTTACCAGCAAAAAATTTCTCGAGATAAAATCTCCAAAAAAAAAAAATTATTTTCTGAAAAAAGGAGCAGAACTTATAAAGAGAAATGTCGAAGAAGAACTTGACCGAAAATGATTATCAAATGACAATGGGTACAGCATGGCTGGCTATGAGTGAATTCATTTTTTAGATTTATAGGGAACCCTGAACACTTGTGTGAATTGATTGACCCTTGAAAGCTAGCCTAAGTCATGTAACCTCCTCACATGCTTGCAGAGATAGTTTCAACACTAACATAAATAACTCATCTTACTTTTCGCTCTTATAATAAAAAGTAAACCACTTAGGCTATTAGAAAAGAAACTTTGAAAAGATTTCATAGAGGAAAAATGAGAGTTTTCTTGAGGACAAGCAAAGTCTAAGTGTCGCATATTTGATATTGGCTAAAAAGTTACGTTTTCACCCAGGTATTAAGGCCTAAAAACAAGAAAGATTCGAACTTTATCAGCAAAATACCTGCTTCGTCAGGTAAAATTGAAGAGCAAGTAATTACGAAGAATGTGCAAAAAGAATTAAGAGAATTGGAGCTAAAACGAAGATTCTAGAGCGAAAACGGAGAAAGACAAGAAATCAAGTTACGATTCAGCGAATCAGCAAGCCAAACGGCTTGCCAAACGGGCTTCCAAAGGGCCTTCCAGTATGACAAATGGCCTGCCATATGCCCAGATCAAACGGGCTGGCCTGGCAAACGGCACCTGCAAACGGCTTGCCAAACGGCCTGCCAGCCATTTTTAGGCAACATAAACTTCAATTCACTTCTTTCTCTCTTTTGTACAATATTAGTCGTACTTTCAAGGTCTTTGACTCCGTGCAGAAAATCTAGTACCCGGAGAAGAACGCCGAAGATTGTATTAGGAGCGGTCTGGAGTTTGAATTTGTCACTTTTTTATTCAGAACTCGTTTAATCTACTGGTACTTCTATCCTTTATCTTTATATAATGTCTTCTGTTATGTTCTGTGATTTTGTTGCCATGATTAGCGAGTAGTTATCTTTAGTGTATGCTATGATGTAACCAGTTATAATACTGAAATACTATTATGGTCTGTGTATGTTGTCGAAATGCTTTCCTATTATGCTTTAAACTCAATCGATTTCTATCTAATAGAACGTAGTTATTGGCTCTGTTATTGGGAAGTCACGAACCCCGATTCAGAGTACACTATCTGTGTCACCCCTTGGTAAGAGAAGTCTATCGGATACAACGTAAGATCGACTGAGGCACACCGGTTGTAGTAAGTCTATCAAGCTTTGGATTCTGACTGAGAAATCTTTCGTAGTGAAACATCTAACTAGACCCTTAGTACATTGTCGGTCCCAGACCATGCTAATGAAGTCACCAAGCATATAAACTTCGTACGTGCATGCTAAAGCACAACGGTTGTTGTAAGCTGTACCTCTGCTAAGTAAGGCCATGGAACCCTGTTAGTGTTGATTAGTACACTTCACCATAACACGGTCTCAAGCATTGCGCCCCGCTTGAGGGATTCTTGATTAATTAAGGAACTGTTTTTTTAAACACATACTGGATTAGACTATTAGGATAACCAAACGTGTTCATGGAAGTCAACTTGACTTGGCCATGGTGTTCTTTATTGTTGAACTATTTTAAAGGGCCTAACTATCTTTTAAACCCAATCATTAACGAAAGCATTAAAACACATCACGTCTCTCGGATATGGTAAACCTTGTATTCTATTATGCTTAAGAAAGTTTCAACCTTTGTGGAATGTTAATACGACGCCCAACCGAGTCGCTCAATTGGATGAGCCGTCTGAACGTGTATGCCTGTAGTCAGACTGCACGAGCGTCGGGGGTAAGGGACATTGCTGTCTATTCAGAATCATCAAGCCTATCGCATTACCCAGTGACATGTCTTAAGACAGGGGCGTTTAGGACCAGTGTAATGAATACAAGGTCTCTACCTATTCATGAGCCATCATTCCATAATCTCGGTAGAATAACTGATGAAATCATAGTATGCACTTGTTTTAACCTTATCTAAATTACGAATTTTATTGCATTTACTTTATCTATCTTATAAACTAGAAAAACCCAAAATTAGGTAACCACTACTCCTTTATAACTATCTTAAGCTTTAAATAGAGGTTCGATTCTACTGATATCTTAAAAATACGATCCTAGGTCATACTTCCCTTACTCATAATAAGGAGTAGTACGATTTAGGCTCCGCTAAATATAAATTTAAAACAGTACCCCCCTCTTGGTGGCTGATTATGACATGTTGCGACCTAACAATACCGCACAAATAAAACTGTCCGTTTTGGCCATATCAACCTTAGATCCCTAAATTGTTTATATCAACGCGTAGATAATGATGTGAATTGCAATCTTCGTGTAGAACTTTTAATCTAAAAATCAATTTTTGATGATGATGTGTGTGTGTGTGTGTGTTCGACGACAAGAGAGACAGAAAGGAGAGGAAAGTCGACTGTTTAGATTTTAGGGATATAATGAGCAGTTTAGGTTATTTATCTAATTTAGTTTAGGGCATAAAACAAATGCTAGTACCCAATATAAGCCCAAAGTAGAAAATAAAGGGGGAGTGGGGTGGGTTCAGCCGAATGGGGCCTACTAGGGGTACCAGGCTCGTGCTGTCCATTAACGTGTAATCGTAGTCCATTTCAAGTGCCGTTTAAACGTACCGAAGGCCCGGAACGCTAAACCGATCGTTAAGACGCAACCAATCGTTTAATTTATTAAAATACCAATAAATTAAATATTTTAAAAAGTTAATAATTATTAAAATAATTATTAAAATTAAACCTGAGCGTTTCGTTACTCGAAAAGTAGTTTTTGCAGTTACTCAAACCGTAATGTTTTTATGGTATTTCACTATCCGAAATAAGTTTGTTAATTAATATTAACCCATATTAATTCACGTAACCCTCCGGGGATCAAGTGTGCATTTAATACACTTAAACACATATAAATTCAAGTAATCACCATTAAAACGATTAACAGACAGTTAACGGAAGTGACTGAAAAAGCAGGGTTGTTACACTAAGCTATAAACCCTAAACTCTAAACCGTTCGTATTAAAAATTGAATCTAAACCCTAATTTCTAAACCCTAATTTCTAAACCCTAAACCCTAATTTCTAAACCCAAAACCCTAATTTCAAAAACTCTAATAGCTAAACCCTAATTTTTAACCCCTAATTTCTAATCCCTAATTTCTAACCCCTAATTTTCAAAGCCTAAAAAACAAACTCGGAAGCAAAACATTCATTGCAATGAATGTTATCATTTATTTCTCCGAGCGTTTTCCCTCCAAGATAATAACATTCATCACGAAGTGTCTTTTTAAATCTTCACATTTTAATGTGATCTTGATGCCTGAAAAAACAAATTTCAAAAAAAATGAAAAAAATATACTTCCCCCCCAAAAAAGTGCTTCTCTCTTGATTAAATCACTATATATATATATATATATATATATATATATATATATATATACACATACATATATATATATATATATATACATATATATATATACACACACACACATATATATATATACGTATATATATATGTATACATATATATGTAATATATCTATATATATGTATATATATATATATATATATATATATATATATATATATATATATATATATATATATTAATATCCCCATACACCACTTATGTGGTATTGAGTTTTGTTGTTGTTGTATTAATATAAATATTCATATATTTATATACTTATATATATATATATACCTATATATATTTATGTGTATATATATATATCTTTGTACAAACACACACACACACACACACACACACACACACATATATATATATATATATATATATATATATATATATATATATATATATATATATATATATATATGTGTGTGTGTGTGTGTGTGTGTGTGTGTGTGTGTTTGTACAAAGATATATATATATACACATAAATATATATAGGTATATATATATATATATAAGTATATAAATATATGAATATATATATATATATATGTGTGTGTGTGTGTGTATATATATATATATATATATCACCTATTTTATACATGTTTACAAAGTATTTGACGATGATATCTTGTTCATTTAATCTAAAACATATTCCATTTACTTGAACGTTTAACATGTTTTTGTGTTTGGAATGGTTTATATGTGTTTGAAGGTGAAAAGGTGAAATTTGGAACTAAAATGGTTAAAAGTTGAATGTTAAAGGACGCATGAGAAAAAGTCAAGACAAATTTCTGATTCGGCCAATTAGTGGCTGTCTCACTAGTCACCGACCTTGTTGTTCTTCAGAGTTTATCAGATTTTCAAAAAAATTTCCAGAACTTCATAAAAGTGTTGATGACTATCCTTAAGCCGCCAACTATCTTCGAGAAAGAACGCTGTCATGAGTTCCAGATGAAGATCGGAAGAATTTTAAGTCGGAAATCTCGAGAGCCATAAACAGACTTTAATTATGAATCGTGTTTCCAACGAGACTGGGGAAGCACTTCTTCCAAGTTCTGGCGTCAACCATTCCGTCTTATGGTTCGACATTCAAGTAATAGGTATTTTTATTTTAATTCCTTACTTTTACAATGATAAATTTAATTTGCTTGATTATATTGTTTGTTGATTTAATTTCCATTGTGAGTAGCTAGTTGTTTGGTGTTCATTTGGATGATTAAACTCTAATTATAGATTATGCCTACTTATAAGTTTTAATTATTGTTTTTCATTAATTGATTGAATGCTTAGTTAAAGATCCACCATTGTTAGGGTTTATAGTTAGTTTGGTTCACATTACTTAATAAACAATTAATGACAGTTAAATTCGCGAGTTATTCTGTGTCTATTGTGATTTAGATTAGTAGGACAATTGTAATTTAGCTTCGAGAAATTGTGATTTAGATTTGGGACACCATTCTAAATTATAATTGGTGGATTAAATTAGTTATAGAACCTGACAATTGTGTGGCACGTTTGTGACATCAACGTTGCCTAGGTATAACAATAGTTGAACTAAATTGAGTCATGCTTTTATATTAATATTTTGTAGCCTAAGTAAGGGACACTAGCCAAAGGTTAAAACTGGTTAAGAACCGAGAGAATTGACAGAGTATCTCCGGTCACTTAGTTTTCAATAATTGAACGAGCATAAAACGCAATTCATGCGAGAGGGAATGAAGCCAAGTGAATACTCTTTTATGATTATGTTTTTATTTTATTACTTTACTTTCAATATCTTTTTATTCAAAACCCCCCAAAATACTAGTTTAGCTATTAGTAACAACTCTGTTAAATTACTTTCGCCCTAAGGAACGAACTTGAGTTACCAAATAGCTATTACTACACCGATCGGGACTAGTTGCCTATAGTGATGTGATAATATTTAGTGGTTGGTATTTTTATAAAAATAAAGTTTCAAACATCAACTTTTGGCGCCGCCTGCGGAAAGTGGTGTTAGTTTATATTTTAGTTACTTTTAGTTATTTGATTCTTTCGTGGGAAGGTATTTCCGCAAAAGTTACTCGCCTTTGTTTTTCTCTGTGTTTTTATGTTTTTGTTTGTGGTGTGTTAATAGCTAGATTAATGGTGATTTCTAATAATATGACTATGGAATCCATTATGAAATCACGAACGTTGAGTCATATTTTCCACGGGCGCAAACTAGAAATTTTCTTATATTATTGTGCACACATTACAATGAGGCTAGGGGTTACAATTTATAAGAACAGTTAAACTTGTCCACCAAGTTAAACTTGTCCTTCAAGCAAAAAACATTCCATAAATATCTATTACTTGCTCCATACTCCATTCTTACTTGAAGATTTAATAAAGGCAAGAGAATCTCTATGACTTGTTCACCAAGTCAAGCTCCTACAACTTGTTCACCAAGTCAAGCTCCCTACCACTTGTTCACCAAGTCAATCTCTCTTCGACTTGTTTCTTTGATCAAATTCTTCACACCTTCAACAATCTCTCACTTGAAGACTTTGAGCAAACTCTTCACTACTCAACAATATCCCACTTGAAGATTTTGAACAAACCCGATCATCAATCTCCATTCCAACCAAGAACGTCAAACCACCATTATACCACCAAACTCCATTTGGGACACGCACACTCATCACATACGTCTAATGAGTAGACTTTCGATACAAGGTCTTCAACACTACTTGTCGGAACTAGAAACCAATAACCGCCGCAACTGTCAATGTTGTTCAAACAACCATAGCAACTCCCGATCTCCTCTCAGCTATGACCTTTGATACCGTCAGAATCAAACATCCGAGTCACGCTGCTCTTCCACACCAGAGGGAAGGAAGTCTTTCGACATAAAAACCGCTAAGCTTCAACCCAATCTGCAGTTACTAACTTGGCACCATCTCGGTTTCTTGCACCACCATCTTCTTACACAAGAAGATCAATTAAAGTATGCGAAACTTCAATTATATGATTCTTTCATGAGACAACACCGCCTTACTGATCACTCTAGAAATGTCCAATCCCGAACCCACATGTCAATGATCACCCTCGTACAAAATTTCCCGTCTATCTATGATTTCCTTTTACCAGTAATCAGAAAATCCAATAGATGCCCTTGTAGACTCTTTATCAAGGCTCCAGTGAGAACAACCTCGAAATCTACCACCTTTTCAACTTTTCGCTTTCTCGCTGGTATACTGACCTCCTCATAGCTATGAATTTCACAAACCCCATCTTCTCATTCCCAAGCACGCTCCTACTGTACGAGTAAGAAATAAATTGCGACTACCCGAGAAGAATATGGTTCATACCATGGTCAGTTGCAAATCTCTTTACCATTCGAGGGTATATTTACAGCATCCAAGTACCCTAGTATTATAGGAACTAATATTGTGAGGACTGGAGACCCACGTCGCATAACCATCTCCATAACTCCCACTAGTCGTCAAACTCCCACTAGCTCGGTACTTTCGCCAGTTACCAAACTCCCATCGAATTCCCGACACCCTCTAGAAAGCTCAAGTTCCAGGACTTACAAGATTATCCACTTCTACCATCACCTGAAGATTCCTAATTGGTAACCCTGAAGAAAAGTAGCTTGCTTTGTTGTACTAATGTCAACCAAACCCAAAACGCCTGTCGAACTTGTCATATCCGACAACTTCAAACCAATTTCTTCAGTGAGAGAAGCTCTAACCCTGCCTACATATTCCATATACTATAGAATATTCGACTAAATACATTAGTCGACCCGTTCAATAATCTGATGTTGGACTTTGGTTTGCAATCCATCAAACCTCCCCTTAAACCTATGTTCAACTAGGCATCCCTCCAATGATAGTCAAGATCCAACCTTCTTTAGTACCTTCCGCAACCTCGGAACACAACTTGAATGGGACCACATCAAGTCTACTTACGGTACAAGGCTCCAAGATCAACTCATCCACTGAGGGTGCACAACCGCGTGTTCCAACCAAGGGGTTAAGCCAACTGTTGACATGTTGCAAATGTTAGGTTGTGCTATCTGAAATGTCCCGTTCTTATTGATTAAAAACGTTCCATATTAATTGATTTCGTTGCGAGGTTTTGACCTCTATATGAGACGTTTTTCAAAGACTGCATTCATTTTTAAAACAAACCATAACCTTTATTTCATAAATAAAGGTTTAAAAAGCTTTACGTAGATTATCAAATAATGATAATCTAAAATATCCTGTTTACACACGACCATTACATAATGGTTTACAATACAAATATGTTACATCGAAATCAGTTTCTTGAATGCAGTTTTTACACAATATCATACAAACATGGACTCCAAATCTTGTCCTTATTTTAGTATGCAACAGCGGAAGCTCTTAATATTCACCTGAGAATAAACATGCTTTAAACATCAACAAAAATATTGGTGAGTTATAGGTTTAACCTATATATATCAAATCGTAACAATAGACCACAAGATTTCATATTTCAATACACATCCCATACATAGAGATAAAAATCATTCATATGGTGAACACCTGGTAACCAACATTAACAAGATGCATATATAAGAATATCCCCATCATTCCGGGACACCCTTCGGATATGATATAAATTTCGAAGTACTAAAGCATCCGGTACTTTGGATGGGGTTTGTTAGGCCCAATAGATCTATCTTTAGGATTCGCGTCAATTAGGGTGTCTGTTCCCTAATTCTTAGATTACCAGACTTAATAAAAAGGGGCATATTCGATTTCGATAATTCAACCATAGAATGTAGTTTCACGTACTTGTGTCTATTTTGTAAATCATTTATAAAATCTGCATGTATTCTCATCCCAAAAATATTAGATTTTAAAAGTGGGACTATAACTCACTTTCACAGATTTTTACTTCGTCGGGAAGTAAGACTTGGCCACTGGTTGATTCACGAACCTATAACAATATATACATATATATCAAAGTATGTTCAAAATATATTTACAACACTTTTAATATATTTTGATGTTTTAAGTTTATTAAGTCAGCTGTCCTCGTTAGTAACCTACAACTAGTTGTCCACAGTTAGATGTACAGAAATAAATCGATAAATATTATCTTGAATCAATCCACGACCCAGTGTATATGTATCTCAGTATTGATCACAACTCAAACTATATATATTTTGGAATCAACCTCAACCCTGTATAGCTAACTCCAACATTCACATATAGAGTGTCTATGGTTGTTCCGAAATATATATAGATGTGTCGACATGATAGATCGAAACATTGTATACGTGTCTATGGTATCTCAAGATTACATAATATACAATACAAGTTGATTAAGTTATGGTTGGAATAGATTTGTTACCAATTTTCACGTAGCTAAAATGCGAAAAATTATCCAATCTTGTTTTACCCATAACTTCTTCATTTTAAATCCGTTTTGAGTGAATCAAATTGCTATGGTTTCATATTGAACTCTATTTTATGAATATAAACAGAAAAGTATAGGTTTATAGTCGGAAAAATAAGTTACAAGTCGTTTTTGTAAAGGTAGTCATTTCAGTCGAAAGAACGACGTCTAGATGACCATTTTAGAAAACATACTTCCACTTTGAGTTTAATCATAATTTTTGGATATAGTTTCATGTTCATAATAAAAATCATTTTCTCAGAATAACAACTTTAAAATCAAAGTTTATCATAGTTTTTAATTAACTAACCCAAAACAGCCCGCGGTGTTACTACGACGGCGTAAATCCGATTTTACGGTGTTTTTCGTGTTTCCAGGTTTTAAATCATTAAGTTAGCATATCATATAGATATAGAACATGTGTTTAGTTGATTTTAAAAGTCAAGTTAGAAGGATTAACTTTTGTTTGCGAACAAGTTTAGAATTAACTAAACTATGTTCTAGTGATTACAAATTTAAACCTTCGAATAAGATAGCTTTATATGTATGAATCGAATGATGTTATGAACATCATTACTACCTTAAGTTCCTTGGATAAACCTACTGGAAAAGAGAAAAATGGATCTAGCTTCAATGGATCCTTGGATGGCTCGAAGTTCTTGAAGCAGAATCATGACACGAAAACAAGTTCAAGTAAGATCATCACTTGAAATAAGATTGTTATAGTAATAGAAATTGAACCAAAGTTTGAATATGATTATTACCTTGTATTAGAATGATAACCTACTGTAAGAAACAAAGATTTCTTGAGGTTGGATGATCACCTTACAAGATTGGAAGTGAGCTAGCAAACTTGAAAGTATTCTTGATTTTATGAAACTAGAACTTTTGGAATTTATGAAGAACACTTAGAACTTGAAGATAGAACTTGAGAGAGATCAATTAGATGAAGAAAATTGAAGAATGAAAGTGTTTGTAGGTGTTTTTGGTCGTTGGTGTATGGATTAGATATAAAGGATATGTAATTTTGTTTTCATGTAAATAAGTCATGAATGATTACTCATATTTTTGTAATTTTATGAGATATTTCATGCTAGTTGCCAAATGATGGTTCCCGCATGTGTTAGGTGACTCACATGGGCTGCTAAGAGCTGATCATTGGAGTGTATATACCAATAGTACATACATCTAAAAGCTGTGTATTGTACGAGTACGAATACGGGTGCATACGAGTAGAATTGTTGATGAAACTGAACGAGGATGTAATTGTAAGCATTTTTGTTAAGTAGAAGTATTTTGATAAGTGTATTGAAGTCTTTCAAAAGTGTATAAATACATATTAAAACACTACATGTATATACATTTTAACTGAGTCGTTAAGTCATCGTTAGTCGTTACATGTAAGTGTTGTTTTGAAACCTTTAGGTTAACGATCTTGTTAAATGTTGTTAACCCAATGTTTATAATATCAAATGAGATTTTAAATTATTATATTATCATGATATTATCATGTATGAATATCTCTTAATATGATATATATACATTAAATGTCTTTATAACGATAATCGTTACATATATGTCTCGTTTAAAAATCATTAAGTTAGTAGTCTTGTTTTTACATATGTAGTTCATTGTTAATATACTTGATGATATGTTTACTTATCATAGTATCATGTTAACTATATATATATTCATATATAGGTCATCATATAGTTTTTACAAGTTTTAACGTTCGTGAATCACCGGTCAACTTGGGTGGTCAATTGTCTATATGAAACATATTTCAATTAATCAAGTCTTAACAAGTTTGATTGCTTAACATGTTGGAAACATTTAATCATGTAAATATCAATCTCAATTAATATATATAAACATGGAAAAGTTCGGGTCACTACAGTACCTACCCGTTAAATAAATTTCGTCCCGAAATTTTAAGCTGTTGAAGGTGTTGACGAATCTTCTGGAAATAGATGCGGGTATTTCTTCTTCATCTGATCTTCACGCTCCCAGGTGAACTCGGGTCCTCTACAAGCATTCCATCGAACCTTAACAATTGGTATCTTGTTTTGCTTAAGTCTTTTAACCTCACGATCCATTATTTCGACGGGTTCTTCGATGAATTGAAGTTTTTCGTTGATTTGGATTTCATCTAACGGAATAGTGAGATCTTCTTTAGCAAAACATTTCTTTAAATTCGAGACGTGGAAAGTGTTATGTACAGCCGCGAGTTGTTGAGGTAACTCTAGTCGGTAAGCTACTGGTCCGACACGATCAATAATCTTGAATGGTCCAATATACCTTGGATTTAATTTCCCTCGTTTACCAAATCGAACAACGCCTTTCCAAGGTGCAACTTTAAGCATGACCATCTCTCCAATTTCAAATTCTATATCTTTTCTTTTAATGTCAGCATAGCTCTTTTGTCGACTTTGGGCGGTTTTCAACCGTTGTTGAATTTGGATGATCTTCTCGGTAGTTTCTTGTATAATCTCCGGACACGTAATCTGTCTATCCCCCACTTCACTCCAACAAATCGGAGACCTGCACTTTCTACCATAAAGTGCTTCAAACGGCGCCATCTCAATGCTTGAATGGTAGCTGTTGTTGTAGGAAAATTCTGCTAACGGTAGATGTCGATCCCAACTGTTTCCGAAATCAATAACACATGCTCGTAGCATGTCTTCAAGCGTTTGTATCGTTCTTTCGCTCTACCCATCAGTTTGTGGATGATAGGCAGTACTCATGTCTAGACGAGTTCCTAATGCTTGCTGTAATGTCTGCCAGAATCTTGAAATAAATCTGCCATCCCTATCAGAGATAATAGAGATTGGTATTCCATGTCTGGAGATGACTTCCTTCAAATACAGTCGTGCTAACTTCTCCATCTTGTCATCTTCTCTTATTGGCAAGAAGTGTGCTGATTTGGTGAGACGGTCAACTATTACCCAAATAGTATCAAAACCACTTGTAGTCCTTGGCAATTTAGTGATGAAATCCATGGTAATGTTTTCCCATTTCCATTTCGGGATTTCGGGTTGTTGAAGTAGACCTGATGGTTTCTGATGCTCAGCTTTGACCTTAGAACACGTCAAACATTCTCCTACGTATTTAGCAACATCGGCTTTCATACCCGGCCACCAAAAATGTTTCTTGAGATCCTTGTACATCTTCCCCGTTCCAGGATGTATTGAGTATCTGGTTTTATGAGCTTCTCTAAGTACCATTTCTCTCATATCTCCAAATTTTGGTACCCAAATCCTTTCAGCCCTATACCGGGTTCCGTCTTCCCGAATATTAAGATGCTTCTCCGATCCTTTGGGTATTTCATCCTTTAAATTTCCCTCCTTTAAAACTCCTTGTTGCGCCTCCTTTATTTGAGTAGTAATGTTATTATGAATCATTATATTCATAGATTTTACTCGAATGGGTTCTCTGTCCTTCCTGCTCAAGGCATCGGCTACCACATTTGCCTTCCCCGGGTGGTAACGAATCTCAAAGTCGTAATCATTCAATAATTCAATCCACCTACGCTGCCTCATATTCAGTTGTTTCTGATTAAATATGTGTTGAAGACTTTTGTGGTCGGTATATATAATACTTTTGACCCCATATAAGTAGTGCCTCCAAGTCTTTAATGCAAAAACAACCGCGCCTAATTCCAAATCATGCGTCGTATAATTTTGTTCGTGAATCTTCAATTGTCTAGACGCATAAGCAATCACCTTCGTTCGTTGCATTAATACACAACCGAGACCTTGCTTTGATGCATCACAATAAATCACAAAATCATCATTCCCTTCAGGCAATGACAATATAGGTGCCGTAGTTAGCGTTTTCTTCAATAACTGAAACGCTTTCTCTTGTTCATCATTCCATTCAAATTTCTTCCCTTTATGCGTTAATGCAGTCAAGGGTTTTGCTATTCTGGAAAAGTCTTGGATGAACCTTCTGTAGTAACCAGCTAGTCCTAAAAACTGGCGTATGTGTTTCGGAGTTTTCGGGGTTTCCCACTTTTCAACAGTTTCTATCTTTGCCGGATCCACCTTAATACCTTCTTTGTTCACTATGTGACCGAGGAATTGAACTTCTTCCAACCAAAATGCACACTTTGAAAACTTAGCGTACAATTCTTCCTTCCTCAATACTTCTAACACCTTTCTCAAATGTTCACCGTGTTCTTGGTCATTCTTTGAGTAAATAAGTATGTCATCAATGAAAACAATGACAAACTTGTCAAGGTATGGTCCACACACTCGGTTCATAAGGTCCATGAACACAGCTGGTGCATTAGTTAAACCAAACGGCATGACCATAAACTCGTAATGATCGTAACGTGTTCTGAAAGCAGTCTTTGGAATATCATCTTCTTTCACCCGCATTTGATGATACCCGGAACGTAAGTCAATCTTTGAATAAACAGACGAGCCTTGTAGTTGATCAAATAAGTCATCGATTCTCGGTAGTGGGTAGCGGTTCTTGATGGTAAGTTTGTTCAACTCTCGGTAGTCGATACACAACCTGAATGTACCATCTTTCTTCTTGACAAACAAAACAGGAGCTCCCCACGGTGATGTGCTTGGTCGAATGAAACCACGCTCTAAAAGTTCTTGTAATTGGCTTTGTAGTTCTTTCATCTCGCTGGGTGCGAGTCTGTAAGGAGCACGAGCTATTGGTGCAGCTCCTGGTACAAGATCTATTTGAAATTCAACGGATCGATGTGGGGGTAATCCCGGTAATTCTTTCGGAAATACATCGGGAAATTCTTTTGCGACGGGAACATCATTGATGCTCTTTTCTTCAGTTTGTACTTTCTCGACGTGTGCTAGAACAGCATAGCAACCTTTTCTTATTAGTTTTTGTGCCTTCAAATTAATAATAAGATGTAGCTTCGTGTTGCCTTTTTCTTCGTACACCATTAAGGGTTTTCCTTTTTCTCGTATAATGCGAATTGCATTTTTGTAACAAACGATCTCTGCTTTCACTTCTTTCAACCAGTCCATACCGATTATCACATCAAAACTCCCTAACTCTACTGGTATCAAGTCAATCTTAAATGTTTCGCTAACCAGTTTAATTTCTCGATTCCGACATATATTATCTGCTGAAATTAATTTACCATTTGCTAATTCGAGTAAAAATTTACTATCCAAAGGCGTCAATGGACAACTTAATTTAGCACAAAAATCTCTACTCATATAGCTTATATCTGCACCCGAATCAAATAAAACGTAAGCAGATTTATTGTCAATAAGAAACGTACCCGTAACAAGCTCCGGGTCTTCCTGTGCCTCTGCCGCATTAATATTGAAAACTCTTCCGCGGCCTTGTCCATTCGTGTTCTCCTGGTTCGGGCAATTTCTAATAATGTGGCCCGGTTTTCCACATTTATAACAAACTACATTGGCATAACTTGCTCCGACACTACTTGCTCCGCCATTACTCGTTCCGACACCATTTGTTCCTTTCGTTCTATTAACCCCTGGTCCGTAGACCTCACACTTCGCCGTGCTATGACCATTTCTTTTACACTTGTTGCAAAATTTGGTGCAGAACCCCGAGTGATTCTTTTCACACCTTTGGCATAGCTGCTTCTGATTGTTGTTGTTGTTGCGGTTATTATTGTTGTTGGGATGATTGTTGTAGTTGCTGTTGTTGTTGTTGTTGTTGTTGTTGTTGGGCCGTTTGTTGTAATTGCGATTGATGTTGCGATTGTTGGGATAATTGTTGCGATTATTGTTGTAATTGCTGTTGTTGTTGTATTGGTGATTCTTATCACCGTTTTCCTCCCACTTTCTTTTGACTTGCTTCACATTGGCCTCTTCAGCAGTCTGTTCTTTAATTCTTTCTTCAATTTGGTTCACGAGTTTGTGAGCCATTCTACATGCCTGTTGTATGGAGGCGGGCTCGTGTGAACTTATATCTTCTTGGATTCTTTCCGGTAATCCTTTCACAAACGCGTCGATCTTCTCTTCCTCATCTTCGAATGCTCCCGGACACAATAGGCACAATTCTGTGAATCGTCTTTCGTACGTGGTAATATCAAATCCTTGGGTTCGTAACCCTCTAAGTTCTGTCTTGAGCTTATTGACCTCGGTTCTGGGACGATACTTCTCGTTCATCAAGTGCTTGAATGCTGACCACGGTAGTGCGTACGCATCGTCTTGTCCCACTTGCTCTAGATAGGTATTCCACCATGTTAACGCAGAACCTGTGAAGGTATGCGTAGCGTACTTTACTTTGTCCTCTTCAGTACACTTACTTATGGCAAACACCGATTCGACCTTCTCGGTCCACCGTTTCAATCCGATCGGTCCTTCGGTTCCATCAAATTCCAAAGGTTTGCAGGCAGTGAATTCTTTGTAGGTGCATCCTACACGATTTCCTGTACTGCTAGATCCAAGGTTATTGTTGGTATGTAGCGCAGCCTGTACTGCGGCTATGTTTGAAGCTAGAAAAGTACGGAATTCCTCTTCATTCATATTCACGGTGTGTCGAGTAGTCGGTGCCATTTCCTTCAAAATAGTTAAATGGAACAAGTTAATCATACAGAATATTAAGAGTAGTTAATAGTATTTCGTAGCATAATATGAACTCATTTATAAAAGCTTTTTCTTCATATTAGCGTTTTATAAGTTTAAATTCGGGTAGTACCTACCCGTTAAGTTCATACTTAGTAGCTAATATACAATTCAACTACTACAATTCTATATGAAAAACTGATTATAATAATATTTCGCGTTCAAACTTTTATACAATATTTTACAAACTTACAATACCGCTTATTTTACATAAAGCATGAAATATAGCACACAATAACTTTGATACAAGATAGTTGTGAAGATAATTCTAGCTAGTACACAAGTCGTTCAGCAAAGGCAATAAAGACACGTAATTCATACGTCCAGAAACAAGTCATGCATTCTGGTTTTACTAGGACTACTTCCCATCCTTGGTCTTGTGCAACATAACCGTTATGGCCGTTGATAAGACAGCGTGTTGTAACGTCGTCAAAGGGACGAGGGTTACGTAATGTCCAACAGTCCCGTAATAATCTAAAAACCTCATTTCTTACCCCAATTACCGACTCCGTCACTTGTGGAAACGTTTTGTTTAATAGTTGTAGCCCGATGTTCTTGTTCTCACTTTGGTGAGAAGCGAACATTACTAATCCGTAAGCATAACATGCTTCTTTATGTTGCATGTTAGCCGCTTTTTCTAAATCACGAAGTCCAATATTCGGATATATTGAGTCAAAATAATTTCTTAACCCGTTGCGTAAAATAGCATTTGGGTTCCCCGCAATATATGCGTCAAAGTAAACACATCGTAACTTATGGGTTTCCCAATGTGATATCCCCCATCTTTCAAACGAAAGTCTCTTATAAACCAAGACATTCTTGGAACGTTCTTCGAATGTCTTACAAACTGATCTCGCCTTAAATAGTTGTGCCGAGGAATTCTGGCCGACTCTAGACAAGATTTCATCAATCATGTCTCCGGGTAGGTCTCTTAAAATATTGGGTTGTCTATCCATTTTGTGTTTTTAAACTGTAAAATAGACAAGAGTTAGATTAATAAAAAAATACTTATTAATACAAGCAATTTTTACATATATCATAAAGCATAAGAACACTATATTACATATATTACACCACACGAATACAACTATCTTATTCCGACTCGCTCGTTTCTTCTTCTTCGGTTTTGGTTCGTTTTGCCAAGTTTCTAGGGATATATGATGTTCCCCTAATACGAGCCGTCGTTGTCCACATTGGTTTAGAAAAACCTGGTGGTTTAGAGGTTCCCGGGTCATTGTTACAACTTAAGGACTTCGGGCGTTGACGATACATATAAAGTTCATCGGGGTTGGAATTAGATTTCTCTATTTTTATGCCCTTTCCCTTATTATTTTCTTTTGCCTTTTTAAATTCAGTTGGGGTAATTTCTATAACATCATCGGAATTCTCATCGGAATCCGATTCATCGGAGAATTGGTAATCCTCCCAATATTTTGCTTCCTTGGCGGAAACACCATTGACCATAATTAACCTTGGTCGGTTGGTTGAGGATTTTCTTTTACTTAACCGTTTTATTATTTCCCCCACCGGTTCTATTTCTTCATCCGGTTCCGATTCTTCTTCCGGTTCCGATTCTTCTTCCGGTTCCGACTCTTCTTCCGGTTCCTCTTCGGGAACTTGTGAATCAGTCCACGAATCATTCCAATTTACATTTGACTCTTCATTATTATTAGGTGAGTCAATGGGACTTGTTCTAGAGGTAGACATCTATCACATAATATCAAACGCGTTAAGAGATTAATATATCACATAATATTCACATGTTAAAAATATATAGTTTCCAACAAAATTTGTTAAGCAATCATTTTTCAAGTAAACACGGTCGAAGTCCAGACTCACTAATGCATCCTAACAAACTCGATAAGACACACTAATGCAAAATTCTGGTTCTCTAAGACCAACGCTCGGATACCAACTGAAATGTCCCGTTCTTATTGATTAAAAACGTTCCATATTAATTGATTTCGTTGCGAGGTTTTGACCTCTATATGAGACGTTTTTCAAAGACTGCATTCATTTTTAAAACAAACCATAACCTTTATTTCATAAATAAAGGTTTAAAAAGCTTTACGTAGATTATCAAATAATGATAATCTAAAATATCCTGTTTACACACGACCATTACATAATGGTTTACAATACAAATATGTTACATCGAAATCAGTTTCTTGAATGCAGTTTTTACACAATATCATACAAACATGGACTCCAAATCTTGTCCTTATTTTAGTATGCAACAGCGGAAGCTCTTAATATTCACCTGAGAATAAACATGCTTTAAACATCAACAAAAATGTTGGTGAGTTATAGGTTTAACCTATATATATCAAATCGTAACAATAGACCACAAGATTTCATATTTCAATACACATCCCATACATAGAGATAAAAATCATTCATATGGTGAACACCTGGTAACCAACATTAACAAGATGCATATATAAGAATATCCCCATCATTCCGGGACACCCTTCGGATATGATATAAATTTCGAAGTACTAAAGCATCCGGTACTTTGGATGGGGTTTGTTAGGCCCAATAGATCTATCTTTAGGATTCGCGTCAATTAGGGTGTCTGTTCCCTAATTCTTAGATTACCAGACTTAATAAAAAGGGGCATATTCGATTTCGATAATTCAACCATAGAATGTAGTTTCACGTACTTGTGTCTATTTTGTAAATCATTTATAAAATCTGCATGTATTCTCATCCCAAAAATATTAGATTTTAAAAGTGGGACTATAACTCACTTTCACAGATTTTTACTTCGTCGGGAAGTAAGACTTGGCCACTGGTTGATTCACGAACCTATAACAATATATACATATATATCAAAGTATGTTCAAAATATATTTACAACACTTTTAATATATTTTGATGTTTTAAGTTTATTAAGTCAGCTGTCCTCGTTAGTAACCTACAACTAGTTGTCCACAGTTAGATGTACAGAAATAAATCGATAAATATTATCTTGAATCAATCCACGACCCAGTGTATACGTATCTCAGTATTGATCACAACTCAAACTATATATATTTTGGAATCAACCTCAACCCTGTATAGCTAACTCCAACATTCACATATAGAGTGTCTATGGTTGTTCCGAAATATATATAGATGTGTCGACATGATAGATCGAAACATTGTATACGTGTCTATGGTATCTCAAGATTACATAATATACAATACAAGTTGATTAAGTTATGGTTGGAATAGATTTGTTACCAATTTTCACGTAGCTAAAATGCGAAAAATTATCCAATCTTGTTTTACCCATAACTTCTTCATTTTAAATCCGTTTTGAGTGAATCAAATTGCTATGGTTTCATATTGAACTCTATTTTATGAATCTAAACAGAAAAGTATAGGTTTATAGTCGAAAAAATAAGTTACAAGTCGTTTTTGTAAAGGTAGTCATTTCAGTCGAAAGAACGACGTCTAGATGACCATTTTAGAAAACATACTTCCACTTTGAGTTTAATCATAATTTTTGGATATAGTTTCATGTTCATAATAAAAATCATTTTCTCAGAATAACAACTTTAAAATCAAAGTTTATCATAGTTTTTAATTAACTAACCCAAAACAGCCCGCGGTGTTACTACGACGGCGTAAATCCGGTTTTACGGTGTTTTTCGTGTTTCCAGGTTTTAAATCATTAAGTTAGCATATAATATAGATATAGAACATGTGTTTAGTTGATTTTAAAAGTCAAGTTAGAAGGATTAACTTTTGTTTGCGAACAAGTTTAGAATTAACTAAACTATGTTCTAGTGATTACAAATTTAAAACTTCGAATAAGATAGCTTTATATGTATGAATCGAATGATGTTATGAACATCATTACTACCTTAAGTTCCTTGGATAAACCTACTGGAAAAGAGAAAAATGGATCTAGCTTCAATGGATCCTTGGATGGCTCGAAGTTCTTGAAGCAGAATCATGACACGAAAACAAGTTCAAGTAAGATCATCACTTGAAATAAGATTGTTATAGTTATAGAAATTGAACCAAAGTTTGAATATGATTATTACCTTGTATTAGAATGATAACCTACTGTAAGAAACAAAGATTTCTTGAGGTTGGATGATCACCTTACAAGATTGGAAGTGAGCTAGCAAACTTGAAAGTATTCTTGATTTTATGAAACTAGAACTTTTGGAATTTATGAAGAACACTTAGAACTTGAAGATAGAACTTGAGAGAGATCAATTAGATGAAGAAAATTGAAGAATGAAAGTGTTTGTAGGTGTTTTTGGTCGTTGGTGTATGGATTAGATATAAAGGATATGTAATTTTGTTTTCATGTAAATAAGTCATGAATGATTACTCATATTTTTGTAATTTTATGAGATATTTCATGCTAGTTGCCAAATGATGGTTCCCACATGTGTTAGGTGACTCACATGGGCTGCTAAGAGCTGATCATTGGAGTGTATATACCAATAGTACATACATCTAAAAGCTGTGTATTGTACGAGTACGAATACGGGTGCATACGAGTAGAATTGTTGATGAAACTGAACGAGGATGTAATTGTAAGCATTTTTGTTAAGTAGAAGTATTTTGATAAGTGTATTGAAGTCTTTCAAAAGTGTATAAATACATATTAAAACACTACATGTATATACATTTTAACTGAGTCGTTAAGTCATCGTTAGTCGTTACATGTAAGTGTTGTTTTGAAACCTTTAGGTTAACGATCTTGTTAAATGTTGTTAACCCAATGTTTATAATATCAAATGAGATTTTAAATTATTATATTATCATGATATTATCATGTATGAATATCTCTTAATATGATATATATACATTAAATGTCTTTATAACGATAATCATTACATATATGTCTCGTTTAAAAATCATTAAGTTAGTAGTCTTGTTTTTACATATGTAGTTCATTGTTAATATACTTGATGATATGTTTACTTATCATAGTATCATGTTAACTATATATATATCCATATATATGTCATCATATAGTTTTTACAAGTTTTAACGTTCGTGAATCACCGGTCAACTTGGGTGGTCAATTGTCTATATGAAACATATTTCAATTAATCAAGTCTTAACAAGTTTGATTGCTTAACATGTTGGAAACATTTAATCATGTAAATATCAATCTCAATTAATATATATAAACATGGAAAAGTTCGGGTCACTACACTATCCACACATCCAGACTACAACCTGCGAGTATCCAACCTTCTCGATAACTCCTACTTTCGATTTGTTCCACTGTTTGCTACCTTACCGCCAAAACTAGAGAGAAGCCACCTTTTAAGCACACATTTGTTTCTACCCCATATTCGATGTATGACTATTATTTGCACTATAACAAACCTCCCCTCAAACCCAAATCCATATGGGCCTCCCTTCCAATGATAGGTCGGACCCAACCTTTACTGCCTCCAAACGGAACTCTCAAACTGCCTGTGTGCGGACCAGTGAGATTTCGATACAAGACTTCAGGATCAACTCACTGTTACCAAGGGAATGAACACACGCTGAGAGGTGCGCCTACAGCGCCGTCCATCACATCCGACATATAGTTTATGTCATACCCCGTCCAAAATCTTATGAACGAATACAATAACATATGGTACCATCGCGATGAACAGACCTTTATATGCCTTGAACGACTCCATGTAATGTCTCTAAAATCAGTAAATGCACAACGGAAGATTTCTTTCATACCTGAGAATAAACATGCTTTCAAGTGTCAACTAAAAGGTTGGTGAGTTCATAGGTTTATCATAAAACAATAAAATTCATCATTTTGATAGACCACAAAATTTAAATGCTGCATGGTACAAATGGGCCCGAATCCTATACCCACCTGTAATGTACATGCTATATCTTTTAAATACAGTACATCTTTCTCGTGTACAAAACTATTTTCATAAATCATAGTAACCGTACACATATCTTGTGCAGAAAAATAACATACACATAACCTGTGTTTAAAATCATTCTCTCGATATATAACATTCACATCAACTGGTGGCAATTATCATGTCCACATAATTCAATGGTGGCAATTATCATGTCCACATAATTCAATGGTGGCAATTATCATGTCCACATAATTCAATGGTGGCAATTATCATGTCCACATAATTCAATAATAATCCGCAGAACTTCTGTCTGCATAATAATTCATTCGAGGAATGTTTTGCTTGTATCTATCTCGTCAAACATTTATAAAAGCATTTCATGTATTCGCAGTTCAAAATGTATTTAAAAAGCATTTAATAAAGCAGTTGTAAAAGTAGCGCATGTATTCTCAGTCCCAAAAATGTAAAGAGTAAAAGGGAATCAAATGAACTCACAATACGATATTTTGTAGTAAAAATATGCATACGACGGAACTGAACAATGCAAGGTTGGCCTTGGATTCACGAACCTATATCAATTGTATATCTATTAAAACATATAATTGTAATCGAACAAGTTTATGTTTTATTATTAGTGATATATTTGTTATATTAATAAATTATATATCTTATTAATAAATTTATAAAATATATATTTATTTATATGTTTTAAATGAAAACCTCATTATTTGTCAAAATAATGATATAGTTATGTTATGTATTAAATACATTTTCATGTAACTAATATTTATTTGTAATATAATAAAAAATAAAAATTTGTATCTTTTTATGATAACAATAATACTAAAAATAATTAGATTTAGTAATGATACTGATTTTAATAGTTTTGATAATAACACTAATAATGATGATAACTATAATAATAATTTTTAATATTATTGATAATGGTATTAAAACTACTAATCATAACATAATTGATAATACTAATAATAATACTTATTAGTCTTATTAATAATAATAAGTAACCTAAAATAATAACAATAAATATAATATAATAATAATAATAATAATAATAATGAGATTGCTACCTCAAAGGAATAAGCTAAAAGAAATAACGCCACTGCCAGGGCTCGAACCCGAGACCTCTCACTCACCCATAACACCCCTTAACCATTCTTCCATTTTATTCATTTCTGATATATCACACTTAAATAACTATATACTCGTATGTTTTCCTTTCTTCTTCTCCTAGATTTCGTATTTTCCAGGAACAAAATTCACCATCATTCATAAATTGTGTTATCAAATTTATTATCATCTGCTTCTAAATCGCTTCACAGATAACAACAATATTATATATATACCCACCTTATGATCATAATTGTTATATACTTCATGAACACGTCCCCCTTTTTGTTCCCTTTTGGTCAGCTCTCACTCTTATCCTCATAATTAATTCGCTAATCTCTGTCTCTAATCATCACAGAATCCTCGTTATATTTTCCTTATCATACAACATCATTATCATGACATTGTTAATGAAACAAAAACATTCACACATCAATAGCTGCTTAATTCGGGAACAAAAGGAAAGCAGCGGCTAGGTTGCAGTTTTATAGTTTGATCCCGTAGTCCAGTATTACAATAAGGCCCAAGAGGAAAACGTAATCTAGAACAGGCCTTAGATCCTTAACAGCCCAATATCATAAATCAAATGGCAGCCCAGCTAAGTTAAATAGTATAGCAGCGAAAATCCTCCTGGATGAATGTTGAGTTCTCGGATAGAATCAAATGGGTAGGGTCTTGATATTGCTCAAAATGAACATATTTTTAGTCGCAATATCAATCCTAAGTTGGATGATTTTAATTGTAATTGTGTAATTTTAAGATGTAATTTGTATAAAATTCCAAAGTGTTACGAAGAGCGAAAATGAAGAATTTATCAAGAAAACGTCAAAACACGCGAAGATGTACAAGATCAGATGCACAATATACAAGCAACTGAAGAATGCAACCCTCATTTCATAATGGATCGCAATCATCTAGCTGATAGTCCAAAATAATTGATCTAACACATACCTGCACAATGATTAAAAAAATAATATAAAACAAGTCACAAAATTTGGTCAAGATATGCTTTTAAGATTAAATATCCAAAAGAATTGTTTAGTGGCAAAATAAAATGGACATGGGGTTATGTCATGATGGACTATGGAGTATTATATGCATAAAGAAAAATCAAGTGGCTGAATTTGAGGATATGAGGGACAAGGGTTGTCTAATAATTCAGAGATGTGGAGTATTAATATCAAGTTACGCAGGAGAAGGAAGAGACACACACAATTTCAAACATACAACATATACACACGGTACACATTTCAGAGAGAGATACGCAGAGAAAATAGGGGAGATACTACACAAATATTTTTACTTTTATTTTCAAAGTACTCGTATTATTTTCAGTACCAACTCAATATTTAGGATAGTTTCAATATTAAGGGTGTATTGTTCGTGATTAAGGGTATTATTGTGCGCGTGAAAGGGTGTTGTTATTGTAATTTTTCTACCGTTTGAAGTTAATGAAAGTGAAGAAGATTTTCGTAAGTATATTCCGTTAAAATTATCGTTATCAATTTTTATCGTTATTATTATGTTTGTATATTTTTATTTTTTATGTTTACCCTAGCATAATGAGTAGCTAAATTTCCCTAGTGTTTGCTTAGATGTAGAGCCCCTAGTGAAATGGATTGTTATCATTTGCAAAATAAAAATGTAACTTAAGTGTTTTTAATATTGAGCCTAATTAAATGAACCATTATTATGTAATTGGATATTTAACCCCTGTCACTTAATTTATGAGATAAAATATAACGAAAGTTATTTTTATTTATATAAATTAAGCTTCAACATTAAAAGTGATTTAGACGAGTTTGATGAATAATTTACTAACACTAAATTAGGAATAAAGTTCGGTGGTTTGGGTAATATCACTAGTCACATAAAAGTGAAATTGTAAAAAGGGAAACCGTTATGATTTGGGTTTTGGCGAAGGTCAAAACTGGGTTGGGTCTCAATTTAAACACTTAGGGACTAGTAACTAACTAAATAAAATCCGGTGAAAATTAGATTTAATTCAGTTAGTCAAAACTTTATATTTTTTCGAAAGGAAAATATAAGTTTATTACTAAACATTTTAATACGAGCTTAAACTTAAAACAATCCATGGATCTAGGGGTGACACATTTAAGTAAACACTCATATTTTTATATATTGTAAAATCATTATTATCACTATTATTTACGTATTATTATTATTCACTAAAAATAAAAATATCACTCCGTATAATTAAACATATCACTCCGTATAATTAACATATCATAAAATTTGGGGTTTCATACTTTTTAGGTTAAAATTTAGGGTTTCATACTTTTTAGGTTAAAATTTAGGGTTTCATACTTTTTAGGTTAAAATTTAGGGTTTCATATAATTTAGGTCAAAATTAGGGTTTTGAATAGAATATTATTATAATTAGGTTATTAATTTATATTAGGTTATAATTAGGTTATAATTAGGTTAGAATGTTTTAATCTTATAATTAGTATTAATATAATTTAAAATTAGTAACTAGTTTATAATTAGTAAATTAATTAAATTCCTATTAATTTATATTAGTTTTATTAAAAATTTCATTTAGTTAATTTAAATAAATTGCTAATATAATTGCTCAAAACAAAATTCTAAATATATAGTTTTATTAAAAGTTATTGTTTTAACTAATTATCATCTAGTAATAAAATTGTCGCATCATAATTAGTATAATTTCATTTAGTATTTTTTTTAAGTTAATTCTTGTAATATTGTAATTTTATTTTATTTAGTAAATTAGTTTAAGTTATTTTCTTTTACTGTTACTATAAATTCCTAATCCAAAACCCCCCTTTAATTAAGTTTGACATCAAAGACTATTAAAAACCATTAAACACTCCATCTCCCTGTGGAACGAATCGGATTTACCAATAAACTAAACTACACGGATAGGACCAGTTGCCTATATATGTGTGAAATCAACCCGAATTCATTAAAACACCATATATACAAGAAATCAATTCGTGTAACAAAATAACTCAAATCCGTTCAAAATAAAGGTTACGTTTCGCAGCATCAACTTTTTGGCGCCGCTGCCGGGGAGTTGGCAGTAAATAAATAGATAATTTTTCTGGTTCGTAGTAATAGTTGGATTTGTACGTGGACCGGGTTGTTGGATCACCAATTTTATTGGTCTTTGAAGGATCCTGCCCCTCTGCTGCATCTTTTGGCTATTCGAAACGTGGGCAAAATCAGAAGGATAATCTGTTTGTTTAAAGGTTTTTATCATTCGATCCTCTCGAGGAAATTCATTTCCAAGAAAGTTCAAAATTTTTTAAATCCTTTAGTTCTTTGTACAATTTCCCAAATTGTATGATCCGTTCAATCCTAAACTCGTTAAACTTAATACGGAACTGCAAAGAATTAATAAAAGACAAAAACAACAAAAAGAAGTACTAGTAATTTTAAAACAGCGAAAAACACTAAAAAATTTAGAAACAAGTAGGTAACCCTAGATAAACCTTTATTATTATAATAGAAATTAATGTATGAACTTACGTTCCTCCAACGCTGAATTAACTCCTTCACATCCTGAACCTGAAAGAAAATTTCACGAACGCTTAAGAGCTCAAGAAGTCGATTCTCTTGCTAAAAATTTAGAATCACTTTCCTTAGAATCCGACTCTGAACCAATAATTCAACCAATCATAGAGCCGATTATTAAAGAAGAAGAAGAAATGGCTGATACAAATCAAACGATGGAAGCATTAATGAAGGCCACAAGAAAAGGTCAAGGCCACGCAATCATCCAACCCACGATGAGTGATGGCTTTGAAATAAAAGGTCAATTTTTACACATGGTAACTAATACATGTCAATTCGGTGGAGCCCCAAATGAGGATGCTAACGAGCATCTTCGTAAGTTTGTAAGCATTTGCAAGCTTTTCAAAATCAAAGATGTAACCGATGAAGTTGCATGTTTAAAAATCTTTCCATGGTCATTAAAAGATGATGCAAGGGATTGGCTAGACTCATTACCAGAAGGATATATTGAAAACTGGAATGATATGATGGATAAATTTTTGTCAGAATTCTTTCCTGCTTCAAAAGCAGCAAAATTACAAAGTGACATAAATCACTTTAAACAAAAGCCTAATGAAACTCTTTATGAAGCTTGGACCCGATTCAATAAAATGCTTCGAATATGTCCTCAACACGGGTTGAATACATTCCAAAAGGTCCAAATATTCTATAAAGGAGTCAATGTGACAACTAGAAAAGATATAGATGTTGCAGCTGGAGGTTCGATCATGAAGAAAACACCTGAAGACGCTCACACAATCATTGCTGAATTAGCCTCCCATTCTCATAATTGGCATCAAGAAATAGAATTTTCTAGATCATCAAATGTTGCTAGTATTGAAAGTAATGATGAAATTGCTTCTTTAAAAGTTCAAATAGCAAATCAAGCAAGGCAAATCGAGAAAGTAACCAAGGAAATGCATGCTATTAGGGTAGGATGTGAACTATGCCAAGGTCCCCATCTTACTAAAGATTGTAATCAAGCAACAATGGAAGAGCAAGCAAATTTCTTAGGTTACTTACGAAAAGGTGAAATGAACTTTAGCGATTTTCCAACTATAGAAGCAAACAACCGAAGATATCCTCCCATCAACAGCTATCAAGTAGGAGGACCTTCAGGATCAAATAATAATAACTATCAAAATAACAATAACTATCAAGGTGGAAATCCAGGTTACCAAAATAACCGAAATTTCCTAAATCAAAATCAAATTCAAAGAAATCCACCACCAGGTTATAATAACCTAAACAACCGTAATCAACCTCAACGAATTTATCAAAATAATTTCCAACACAATCAACCACAACCACAACAATTAGCACTTACACAACCACAACCCGAGAAGAAATCCGGTTTAGAAGATCTCTTGAGAGATTTTATGGTTAGGAACGAGCAAACCGCGGAACTTCAAAATCAGCAAATTCGAAATCAACCAGCTACGATTCAGAATTTAGAAAGAGATGTTGGAAGGATTTCACAGTTACTAGCAGAGAGACCACCTGGTACTCTCCCCTCAAATACTCAAGTGAATCCCAACAACAGTCAAACAAGGAATGAGCAAGTAAATTCCATAACTACGAAAAGTGGGTTAACCATTAACCCCGATATTCCAAAACCTCCTGCTCGTGTTTCTTTTCCTAACGAAAAAGAGTCTTCCGTGGAAGAGGATAAAGTGCCAACCACAAGTGCACCTAAAACTCAACCGCCATTAAAAGAATACAAACATCCAATTCCATACCCACAACGTTTAAAGAAAGATAAATTACAAGCACAGTACAACAGGTTTGCCGAAATGATTAAGCAAATTTGTATCAATGTACCACTTGTAGATGTTCTTGCGGGTATGCCAAATTATGGAAGGTTTATCAAGGATCTCATAGCTGATAAAGGTAAATATGAAGAAGTTTCAACAACATTCCTCAATGAGGAATGCTCAGCAATTTTGCAAAAGCAAAAGATGCCACCGAAACTTGGAGATCCTGGTAGTTTCATTATTCCGTGTCTGATGGGAGATTCAGTAATGTACGATGCATTAGCTGACTTAGGGGCAAGTATTAATCTTATGCCACACTCCTTGTACTTAAAATTAAACCTAGGTGATCTAAAACCAACTAGGATGTGTATACGCCTAGCCGATAGAACTTTTAACTATCCTATTGGTATTGCCGAAAACCTACCGGTTAAAGTTAATCATTTAATCTTTCCTGCCGATTTCGTTGTCCTTGAAATGGAAGAAGATAGCAAGGTTCCCTTAATTCTAGGGCGACCTTTTCTAAATACCGCCGACGCGATTGTGCGTGTTAAAGATAAGAAACTTAGTCTAGGTATAGGGGAAGATAGAGTTACCTTAAACATTGATAAAGCTATGAAACAACCTATCTCCTCCGATGACGAAGTTTATAAGGTAGACATTGTGGATTGTTGTGTTGAAAAAGAATTACAAGAATTACTAAATGTAGACACCTCGGATTTCACCTCGACGGGTGAAAGTGAAGAATTTGATGTCGAGGTTGAACTTGAAGAATTGTTGAAGGTAGTCATCGATAAAGATGATATTGAGGAAAAAATTCTCAAGGAAGATGAACCTTTTGAAGAAATTACTGATGGTAATAGGTTCCGAATAAAATCTTCCTTGGAAGAACCACCAACCTTAGAACTTAAAGAATTACCGGAACATTTGGAGTATGCTTATCTCCAAGGTACGTGACAATTACCCGTTATAATTTCATCAAAACTCTCTGATAACGAAAAGGGTAGGTTAATGTCCGTTCTAAAAGCTCACAAAAGGGCAATTGCTTGGAAAACAACCGATATTCCTGGGATTAACCCAGCTTATTGTACTCATAAGATTCTAATGGAAGAAGATTTTAAACCCGTGGTACAAAGGCAACGAAGGTTAAACCCTAACATGAAAGAAGTTGTCAAGAAGGAGGTTATCAAGTTACTTGATGCCGGGTTAATATACCCTATATCCGATAGCCCGTGGGTTAGTCCTGTTCAAGTAGTACCCAAGAAAGGGGGTACAACTGTCGTCCTTAATGATAAAGATGAACTCGTTCCTACGAGGACAGTCACTGGTTGGAGAGTCTGTATAGACTACCGTCGTTTAAATGACGCCACAAGGAAAGATCATTTCCCACTTCCTTATATTGACCAAATGCTAGAACGTTTAGCGGGAAAAGAGTACTATTGTTTCCTTGATGGATTCTCCGGTTATTTTCAAATTCCCATTGATCCGAAAGACCAAGACAAGACAACTTTTACTTGTCCATTTGGTACCTTCGCATACCGACGAATGCCGTTTGGATTATGCAATGCGCCAGGCACCTTTCAAAGGTGTATGATGGCAATCTTTCATGACATGATAGAAGGAAGTATGGAAGTCTTTATGGATGATTTCTCTGTTTATGGAGACTCCTTCGATTCATGCCTTTCAAACCTCGAGCGAATGTTAATTCGTTGCGAGGAATCAAATCTTGTTTTAAATTGGGAAAAATGCCACTTCATGGTGAAGGAAGGCATTGTTTTAGGACACAAGATTTCTCGAGATGGAATGGAAGTAGACAAAGCTAAGATTGATGTAATCTCAAAGCTTCCTCCTCCAACTAACGTTAAAGGAATTCGTAGTTTCTTAGGTCATGCGGGATTTTATAGACGATTCATAAAGGATTTTTCCAAAATCGCTCGACCCATGACTAAACTTCTTGAGAAAGATAGTACATTCGATTTCAATGACGAATGCTTACAAGCTTTCTCCATTCTAAAAGATAAACTTACGAATGCACCTATCATAGTATCTCCCGATTGGTCCAAACCATTCGAACTAATGTGTGATGCTAGTGATTTCGCACTAGGAGCTGTTTTAGGACAACGCCAAGATAAGAAATTTCAACCAATATATTATGCAAGTAAAACACTAACAAGAGCACAAATTAACTATACAACTACTGAAAAAGAACTCCTTGCAATTGTATTTTCATTCGATAAATTTAGATCGTATCTTGTGTTATCCAAAACCATTATTTTTACCGATCATTCAGCCCTAAAGTACTTGTTCAAGAAACAAGATGCAAAGCCTAGATTAATACGTTGGATTCTTCTCTTACAAGAATTTGATATAGAAATCAAGGATAAAAAGGGTGCTGAAAATCTCGCTGCTGATCACTTGTCTCGTCTTGAGAATCCCGACCTAGAAAAATTAGACGAGTCAGTTATTCATGACACTTTTCCCGATGAGTTTCTAATGAGAATAGAAACCGAATTTGAAGTTCCATGGTTTGCTGATTTTGCAAACTATCTTGCTGCAGGAGTATTAATTAAAAACCAAACGTACCAGCAAAAGAAGAAATTCTTTGCTGACTTAAAGTTTTACTTCTGGGAAAACCCTAATCTTTTTCGAATAGGAGCCGATCAAGTTATCCGCCGATGCGTATATGGTAAAGAAGCTCAACAAATATTGGAGCACTGTCATCAAGGCCCAGCTGGTGGTCATTTCGGACCTAGCTATACAGCTAAAAAGGTCTTTGACTCAGGCTTTTATTGGCCAACTATTTTCAAAGATGCACACCACATGGTTAAAACATGTGATTCTTGTCAAAGATCTGGAAATATCTCCAAGAGAGACGAAATGCCACAACAAAGCATCCTAGTATGCGAAGTATTTGACATTTGGGGTATTGACTTCATGGGTCCATTCCCCGCTTCTAACAAATGTAAATACATTCTCGTAGCAGTCGATTACGTTTCTAAATGGGCTGAAGCAAAAGCCCTACCCACTAACGATGCTCGAGTTGTTGTCAGCTTTCTTAAAAACCTTTTCTCACGTTTTGGGATTCCAAAGGCATTAATCAGTGATCGTGGAACTCATTTTACAAATCAATTACTCGAGAAAGTGCTTAAAAAGTACGGAGTTAATCATCGTTTCTCAACTTCTTACCACCCTCAAACGAGTGGCCAAGTTGAAAACACGAATCGAGGTCTTAAACGAATTTTAGAAAGAACGGTAAAAAACAATCCAAAAATCTGGCATCGAAAGCTAGATGATGCGCTGTGGGCATTTAGAACCGCATTTAAAACGCCAATTGGTACTACACCTTTCCGATTAGTTTATGGTAAGGCATGTCATCTACCTGTCGAAGTCGAACACAAGGCATATTGGGCTTTAAGAGAATGTAACACCGACCTTGTGCAAGCCGGAGAAAACCGATTCTTACAACTTAATGAATTAGATGAATTAAGACTACAAGCATATGAAAACTCTAAAACATATAAAGAGAAAACTAAAAGATGGCACGATGCACGATTAAAAGAAAAGAAAGAATTTGAACAGGGAGATAAAGTATTAGTCTTCCAATCACGTTTTAAGTTTTCACCCGGGAAACTAAGATCCCGATGGACTGGGCCATATATAATAAAACAGGTTTTTCCATCTGGATATGCAGAATTATACGGTAAAGACGGTGGAACTTTCAAGGTGAACGGTCATCGACTAAAACTATACTTTGAAGGGATCAACACTACGGAAAGAGACGAAGTCACATTCTACCCTAAGGACAAATAAATTCAGGGTAACTCTAAGGTTTTAAACTCCATTCTCGATTTGTATTATTTTTATCTTTAAGAGTGGGGTTAGATTGGTCTTTCCCTAGCAGACCCTAAAGAACTAGTCTTCTCCCTCCATTCTACCTTTTTAATTTCTTTTGGTTTGTATTTATTTTTTTTATTTTCAAGATGCGGAGTCAATATATCTACAACCATTTCATTTTAATGTGCGATAAGATTTTACCAAGGGATGTGGTGTTAGATATTAAGAAAAGATGCGATGCGACGAGAAAAGAAGAGAGACAAGATTATAATGAGAAAAATTATGGAAAAGGCAAATCAAAATGCGCTAAGAGACGTCGGGCACGTCAATTGGGTAAATGTGAAAAATGTGGAAAACCGGCTCACTCCGGAGATTGCCCAAAGAACCAAACGGACTCTAATTTCGAGTACGTAACTTTATGCCGAGAAGGGCCTTTCAAATGTTTAGAAGAAAACCTCTTAAACCCACGAGGTTACGCCTACGAGGCAATGGGAAGCGAAATTTCACGACTCGACTACGAGGCGAGTCAACGTGGGTTCACTATCTAATTCTTTTTCTCGTCGATTGTATGTATGTGCATATTTTATTTTTATTTTTTATTTTGTGTGTATTTTGGTTTATATTTGTTTGCAGTGAGTTTTATAAAAAGATCTACTATTTAAAATTGATTAAACTTGAATTTAACCTGTTTTCATTGAAAACGATAATGTTAAAGTGTTAAAACTGAATTATTGTTGTTCAAATTGCACGAAATTAATTGTTAAATTTTTAAGATATCATTTAAATAGTAAATTTAAAAAAAAAAAAAAAAAATCCTCTCTACTAAATTGAGGTGAAACGCCTTGAGTTTAACTTGTTTCTTTGAAAATAAAAATGTTAGGTGTCACAACTGAATTTTTATTTTTCAAAAATTGTACAGAATATTTGTTAAATTCTAAAAGTCTGTAGTAGATTGCAAAATTATACTCTTTTATCAATAACCGTAAAAATATATAACTTGTAAAACTTTGTCGTGGATAATGATAGGTTTGACAACCGAAATTAATCTCTACCTAGACGATAGGAAACAAAGTTTTAAGTTTGAAAATTAGTTGATTTAAGGGTATATAACAAAAATAGAGTGAATTTTTATTTATTTTAATTTTTATTTTTCATGTACTTGTTTTTATTTTATTTATTTTCGATAAAACTATAAAAACTTTAAACTTTTAATTTATTGAATTTTATAAATTGACTTTAAAAATTTATAAACGGATTAAGATCAGGTGTAAAAACCGAATTTCCGTTACAAATATAAATTTTTAAAAGATATTTTAAGATTCAATTGATTTTAAGTTATAAAAAAAATATAGAGTGTATTTTAATTTGTTTAAACTTTTATTTTTCATGTACTTGTTCTAAAATTAAAAATGTTAATATCTTTAACACAAAAATAGAGTGTTTTTATTTTATTTTTGAATTTGTCTTCAGAAAAAACATTAAAAACTTTAACTATTAATGAATTGAATTTTATAAATTTATTTTTAAGATTTATAAACGGATAAAGAACAGGTGTAAAAACCGAATTTCCGTTACAAATATAAATCTATAAAAGATATTTTAAATTTAATTGATTATAAGTTATAAAAAAAATATATATATATATATATATAAAAAGAAAAAAAAAATTAGTTTGTAATAACAGAATTTTTTTGGTGTGTATTGAAACTTATAATGTTTTTATTTTTATATATTAGCAAGAAAATATAGTGTGGGGTAAAAAAATGTGTTGTACGATTGAATTAAAACCCCATATTTTGTGTGTTTTTAACATGGTTTTGACAGGTACAGACGAAAATGCAATTAGACGAAACGAAACATCAAATTACATTGTGATACAAACATTGGATATGATCATAGGTAAAACAATTTGAAAATCCAAATCGGTTAACAAAGGAAGTTCCAAATACTCTACACTTTTTGTCCTCTCAAATTTATACATTATTATCTGATTTTATGTAATGAGGGCATTACATAATCTTAAGTGTGGGGTGGGAATATATAAATTCTCGAGAACTAATAAGTTATTGGTTTTTATGAAAATTTGAAAATTTTTAAACAAATGTATCTAATCAATTTTTAAGGTAACTACGAGCAATTAAAGATCAGGTGTAAAAACCGAAATTGTTGTCTCCATACATTAAAAATACATAAGTTTATTTGTTTAAAACTTATAAAAGAAAACCATTTATAACAAGAATTTATAAATCCTTATATTGAGAACCATTTATCACATGTTTCTTTGAAGTTTATTGCAGATATCATTGCTACAGAATGTATAAACCTGAATATTCCATTATCACGAGTAATAGAGGATGAATCAAATCCATCCCGTAAGGAAGTAAAGTCTTCCGAATTGACACACTTGCTAACTTATGTTAGAAGATGTAGTCCAGAACAGCTGTAGGTTGACGAAAAATCTTGAAAAGTCATCCCTAAAATCGGCTGGAAATCCACCTAACCTCAGCATCAAACAGGGTTTTTGGTGGTCAGACTTATCCTAACCATGAGATGGATCTGTCTCGTACAATGGGGGGGCACAATGCAAATTAGCTTTTAAGACTAATGAATCTAATCCCCAGATGGATGATCTCCGTAAAGATTAACCGCATCTATGTTTGACCGCGGTCAACATACATATGCCATAACAAATTGAGGTGTGCAAACTCATGGTTCACCGATGATATTTGGACACGATATAATTTTGTTCTAAAACTTATGCTATTTTATGAATTATATTTGTGTAAAACTATTTTTGGACATTTGGCTTCAAGTTCCATGATACTACAATCATGGGGGCGGATAGCTTGCTAATCGCCGACTGAGACTTCGGTTTTCAGTTACCCTCAACCGGAATTTGAGGTTAAAACCGGAAAACGTGTCTAGTGTAAAAACTAGCATGACATTTTATAAAATCATAAAACGTTTTCACAAGGTCCAATTTCCCTAAGGATCCAAATTTTTAAACCCTAATCACGAGTTTCAACTTTGTTTCTGTTGTCAGAATTTCATTTCGTGTGGTGTGCGTGTGATTCAATAAAAATTGTGTAGTGTTTCCAACTTATTCCATATAGCGTGTGTTTCATTTCGTGTAGCGTGTGTTGTGTGATTTAATGTTCGATAAGGAAAAATATGTAATGTTCCGATTCTGTTTAAGAGATGTAATTGCTTGAGGACAAGCAATGGTTAAGTGTAGGGTATTTTGATATTGCTCAAAATGAACATATTTTTAGTCGCAATATCAATCCTAAGTTGGATGATTTTAATTGTAATTGTGTAATTTTAAGATGTAATTTGTATAAAATTCCAAAGTGTTACGAAGAGCGAAAATGAAGAATTTATCAAGAAAACGTCAAAACACGCGAAGATGTACAAGATCAGATGCACAATATACAAGCAACTGAAGAATGCAACCCTCATTTCATAATGGATCGCAATCATCTAGCTGATAGTCCAAAATAATTGATCTAACACATACCTGCACAATGATTAAAAAAATAATATAAAACAAGTCACAAAATTTGGTCAAGATATGCTTTTAAGATTAAATATCCAAAAGAATTGTTTAGTGGCAAAATAAAATGGACATGGGGTTATGTCATGATGGACTATGGAGTATTATATGCATAAAGAAAAATCAAGTGGCTGAATTTGAGGATATGAGGGACAAGGGTTGTCTAATAATTCAGAGATGTGGAGTATTAATATCAAGTTACGCAGGAGAAGGAAGAGACACACACAATTTCAAACATACAACATATACACACGGTACACATTTCAGAGAGAGATACGCAGAGAAAATAGGGGAGATACTACACAAATATTTTTACTTTTATTTTCAAAGTACTCGTATTATTTTCAGTACCAACTCAATATTTAGGATAGTTTCAATATTAAGGGTGTATTGTTCGTGATTAAGGGTATTATTGTGCGCGTGAAAGGGTGTTGTTATTGTAATTTTTCTACCGTTTGAAGTTAATGAAAGTGAAGAAGATTTTCGTAAGTATATTCCGTTAAAATTATCGTTATCAATTTTTATCGTTATTATTATGTTTGTATATTTTTATTTTTTATGTTTACCCTAGCATAATGAGTAGCTAAATTTCCCTAGTGTTTGCTTAGATGTAGAGCCCCTAGTGAAATGGATTGTTATCATTTGCAAAATAAAAATGTAACTTAAGTGTTTTTAATATTGAGCCTAATTAAATGAACCATTATTATGTAATTGGATATTTAACCCCTGTCACTTAATTTATGAGATAAAATATAACGAAAGTTATTTTTATTTATATAAATTAAGCTTCAACATTAAAAGTGATTTAGACGAGTTTGATGAATAATTTACTAACACTAAATTAGGAATAAAGTTCGGTGGTTTGGGTAATATCACTAGTCACATAAAAGTGAAATTGTAAAAAGGGAAACCGTTATGATTTGGGTTTTGGCGAAGGTCAAAACTGGGTTGGGTCTCAATTTAAACACTTAGGGACTAGTAACTAACTAAATAAAATCCGGTGAAAATTAGATTTAATTCAGTTAGTCAAAACTTTATATTTTTTCGAAAGGAAAATATAAGTTTATTACTAAACATTTTAATACGAGCTTAAACTTAAAACAATCCATGGATCTAGGGGTGACACATTTAAGTAAACACTCATATTTTTATATATTGTAAAATCATTATTATCACTATTATTTACGTATTATTATTATTCACTAAAAATAAAAATATCACTCCGTATAATTAAACATATCACTCCGTATAATTAACATATCATAAAATTTGGGGTTTCATACTTTTTAGGTTAAAATTTAGGGTTTCATACTTTTTAGGTTAAAATTTAGGGTTTCATACTTTTTAGGTTAAAATTTAGGGTTTCATATAATTTAGGTCAAAATTAGGGTTTTGAATAGAATATTATTATAATTAGGTTATTAATTTATATTAGGTTATAATTAGGTTATAATTAGGTTAGAATGTTTTAATCTTATAATTAGTATTAATATAATTTAAAATTAGTAACTAGTTTATAATTAGTAAATTAATTAAATTCCTATTAATTTATATTAGTTTTATTAAAAATTTCATTTAGTTAATTTAAATAAATTGCTAATATAATTGCTCAAAACAAAATTCTAAATATATAGTTTTATTAAAAGTTATTGTTTTAACTAATTATCATCTAGTAATAAAATTGTCGCATCATAATTAGTATAATTTCATTTAGTATTTTTTTTAAGTTAATTCTTGTAATATTGTAATTTTATTTTATTTAGTAAATTAGTTTAAGTTATTTTCTTTTACTGTTACTATAAATTCCTAATCCAAAACCCCCCTTTAATTAAGTTTGACATCAAAGACTATTAAAAACCATTAAACACTCCATCTCCCTGTGGAACGAATCGGATTTACCAATAAACTAAACTACACGGATAGGACCAGTTGCCTATATATGTGTGAAATCAACCCGAATTCATTAAAACACCATATATACAAGAAATCAATTCGTGTAATAAAATAACTCAAATCCGTTCAAAATAAAGGTTACGTTTCGCAGCATCAGGTCTTCATGACCACTTGTGTGCATATCATGATTACTTAAATAGATAAAAAAAAATCAAACGTCCCTTTTATCTAGCCTATTTCGGTCGGCCATGAAATGCTAAATTGGTTCCACAATTATTGAGAATGCATTATATATCTTTACACATGTAAAGATGATTGGTTCCACATGTAAAGATAATGCTTATATATATTCTGTATCTAAGTTTTCAAAACTAAAACTGTGATTAAATAAGCAATATCGATATCACTTTCTCTTTTGCTAAACCCCATCGTTATTTAAAAACAGAAAGATTCTTAAGGCTGCAGTAGTAAGTTTTGGTGGCTGTGATACAAGGTTATGAGAGAAAGAGAGCTAGAGAGAAGAAAATGGTTGTTTTGTTGATGAAGGTGGTTTTGTGTTGCAACAGAAATATATTAGTAGAAGGTGTTCGTGTTTGGTGTGGTTTTTACACGGAAACAACAGGAGCTAGGTGATGACTGTGGTAGTGGCAGCAACCAAGAATAGGAAACAGAAAAATGGGTTGCAAGTTGTATAGTTCGTGAAATATTTATATATATATATATATATATATATATATATATATATATATATATATATATATATATATATATATATATATATATCAGCTGGATGTTGAAGTATGTGATTGTAGCAGTTATGGTATTGGTTGATGATTTACGAAGGCAAAACAGTTGTGTAGCATGAGCATGTGAGGTTTAAATTTATTATGGAACCCGAAAAATATACGCATGTGGTGATAAAGTGGTGGTGATATGGGTCGAAGGTTGAAATAGAAAATAGAAAATGCGAGTGATAGATGTTAGTGTGATCAAAGTGGATTTGTTGTGGTTTGTGTTTCTCGTGGTTTTCAAATACAGATAAGAGAGAAAGATAGAAAGTGGTGGGTTTCAACAAGAATGAAGATAGAAGGGTGAATGAAATCCCTTAACAACTTGTACTAATCAAATTATATAATGAATGTGGTGTCGACAGAATTATTCGAGCCAAGAAGAAAAATACAAGAAAAATAAAAAGGTGAAATCGATGGTTAACAGAATTTGGATTCATTTCTATGTTTGGATTTGTTTACGTGCAGATTCAGAGACAAGAAGTATATAAATGTTAAATCAGAGAATTAATAGAATAAATAAACATATAGATATGTCAACGAATTTGTTATGGGTCTGTTTCATCATTTTAAATCGATCTGTAAAGGAATAAAGTTTGATAGTGAAGTGTAACAAACTGACTTCCTTCTATCTATTTACCTGATTCGTGATTTTGATAATAAATAAGTATATGTATATTAATTTTATTAATAATACACTTAATAATAATAATATTACTAATAATAATTATATTATTGTTAAAGATACTAATAATAATAAACTTAGTAAGAGTAATAATAATAAATCACATTAATGGTAATTTTAGTGAAACTGATAATAATAATGCTATTAATGATAATAATAATAATAATAATAGTTAATAATAATCCTAACAATACCGATAATAATAAAAATAATTATTAATAATACTCTTAAATATGATATTATTAATGATAATAATAATAACTTGTATTATCTTTATAATAGTATTTATAATATTAATAATGATTTTAATTATAATGGTGATTATAAAAATAATGAAAATGATAATCTTAATAATAACTAAAATCAGAATTTTATTACTAATTATAATAGTACTGATATTAATATTAATATTAATATTTATTTTAATAATATTATAACTACATTTTAAATTTGTAAGTATATATATAGATATTAAATATTATTACTTATGCATATTTAATTCTTATATGATATATATATTACATAAATACACGTATTGAATGTTTAATATTTATACATGTTATATATTATAATATGCATACAATCACTAATTATGTATATCAATCATATATATTTCAACTGCTACATATTTAATTGTGTTTTAAGTTTTCTTTTATAATATCTAATTACCGAACAGTTTATTAATCTATTTTTAATTTTTATAATATATAATTATTTACATGTATAGTTATTTATATATAAACATTTCTATTTACGATTACAGGTTCGTGAATCGTCGGGAATAGTCAATGGGTAATTGATTACATGAATAAAAATTTCAAAATTTTCGAGACTCAACATTACAGACTTTGCTTATCGTGTCGGAATCATATAAAGATTAAAGTTTAAATTTGATCGAAAATTTTTGGGTCATTACAATTTAGCTCATGTAACAAACCTACATCTCTGAAAAACAGCCATATCGCCCGAAGTTTAGCAAAACGAAAAACCGTCTCGCCACTCGCTACATCAAACCTGGAAACTCTCTCATAAACTGCCGCAACTTAAAAAATCGTATCTCAAGATCCAACGGTCTGATTATCACCAAACTTTTAACACACTTAGAACAGTACTTCTGGAACCTACAGTCCAAGTTTCACGTCAATCCAACGGTAGACAAACCCTTAATGATTTTTCTCTCTCTGCAGCTCTAAACCCGAACAACTGCAACTTCGAAAAAACATAACTCCAGATCTAACGGTTAGCTCACTGTCAAATTTTGACCACAACTAGATCTATAAGTCTTTTACTTTTAGTAAAATTTTCAAGGTGATCCGACAGTTAACGAACCCGTAATGATTTTTCTTCTCTAACAGCTCTGTAATTAAACTTTGAACAGAAGCATTCGAAAAATCATATCTTGAAATCCACCAGTCCGATCATCCTAAAATTTTTATGGTCACTAGAACTATGTATCTATCACCTTCAATAAAAATTTCAATCCAATCCAACTGTTAAAGAAACCGCTACGAATTTTCTTCTGCAACAGTTTCTGAACATCCGAATTTAGAAAAATCTCTAGACCCGTCGCTTGTTCACCATGCTTTCAAGTTGCCATCGTGCCCGTTCATTGAAATCACCAAACAAGACTGGTGATTATAATACCACTTGTTAGGAATTCGGTAGTCCCTAACAAGACTGGTGATTCATGCAAATCACCAAACCCACAAACGACAAACGAATTAAAACGATAAATAAAGTACAAACGACATGGGTATTTAACGTGGTCATATCCCAACTCCAAAACGTGTAGAAGGGTTTACTCCACGGGTGCAACCAGAGATTTTCTTATATTATTGTGCACACATTACAATGAGGCTAGGGGTTACAATTTATAGAAACAGTTAAATGTGTCCACCAAGTTAAACTTGTCCTTCAAGCAAAAGACATTCCATAAATATCTATTACTTGCTCCATACTCCATTCTTACTTGAAGATTTAATTAAGGCAAGAGAATCTCTACGACTTGTTCACTAAGTCAAGCTCCCTACAACTTGTTCACCAAGTCAATCTCCCTACGACTTGTTCACCAAGTCAAACTCTCTTCGACTTGTTCCTTTGATCAAATTCTTCACACCTTCAACAATACAAGCTTAACTTGGGAGCAATGTGAGAATTTATTCTCTACTAAACACAAACTAACTCATCAATCACGAAGTTCAAGTTTCCAACCAATTATAACTTCACCACCTATAACAACCTACCACTCCACCACCTAACACCTTAGTAGTTTTGACTATTATAATCAATGATGAAATTTTTGATGAGGAACTAATGACGATACATTGGCACCTTTCAAACAAAGAAGATGACGATGAGTTTCATACGATAAGATGGGACTCTTCGGATGATAACAATGATGATTCTTATCTCAAGTTCAAGGTGGAGGAGGTGATAGAAAACAAACGGGTAAAGGATATTTCTCCGATTGTGAGGTTAATGGAAGTTGATAAATTAGGTATCACCGTACTAGGTGAGGGCGTTGAAGAATTTGATGTGAAGGTTGAACTAACTGAGATGATTGACACGGATGAAGATCTTAATAGGGAAAAATCACTTGTGAAATCCTCCACCTCTTCCTGAAATTGTCTACCCTCAAGAAATAAGTTGTTGGAATGTGGTGTTTGACTATCCATTTTGGAATGAACCGGCTAAGAAGACTAATATTTTGCTACAAGACACACATGAAAAAGAGTCATTTATTTACTCTCGGGTTATGTATTTCAGAAAAATAAAAATTATTCTTACAAAAAATATTATATACCACCCGAGGTGTAAATAATTAGCTCACCTTGCTGATTCGTGGAATATTTTCCACTGATTTTAAATGCTGCCGGATAAGTATGGGGGGAGTCAAACCTCATTAGGGAAAAAACATAAGTGGAGTTGAGTCAAGCTTATGACTCATTAATGGTTTTATGTTTATTGTGTGGGCCTTCTCTAAGTAGTACTTTCCTTGAAGAAACCGACTGGCGGATACTGATCTTCGCGCTCATCCTGCCGCCTTCTTTTGCCTATAGCTCATAAACCCGGTGATGTTCTCGATCCCTTTTACTTTTACTTTTTGCATTTTGCTAACTTATCGTTGTATTATAAGTTCATGCAAGAGAGACCATTGCATGATCTGAAGTGTGTGGGGGACGTGAACTCTTCACTTGAGCTCAGTCTTTCTAATTTTCACATTATACTTAGGTTTCCTTTTGAATATTATGCGAACTTCAGAAAATTTTAAATTTCCTACAGATGTAGAAATTTTTATCCAAGAATTACTCCCTATTTAATAACTAATCAGTATCTTATGGTTAACCCGTGAAGAATTTAACCTTAGTTTACTAATAGGTTCATTGTTAGTTTTGAGTGTATTGAGTAATCAATGAGTTAGAACTTGTGTAGTTTTAAATTTTTAACTGTTATAGAATTGATTTTAGTGAATGAGGAAAACTTTAAGATATATTTGGCCTTTTTATTTTACACCATTGTTTTAGCCAATTTACGCAGGTCGTTAGCGCACGTTTGCATGCTAGAAACAATTAGTTACCATAAAAATCTTAACCTTTTTAGGAATAACCCAAACAAATCAAATTTCTATTCCTAACTCTATTTTTTGGAAGTTTAAATTCTTAGTCAAACTTATGTCTTTTCGTTAATCTAATCGTAAGGTTAATAAGATAACTCTCAACTACAAGATCAGACTACTTATATAAAATAGTAAGTAAACGTCAAATATTGTGAAATGATTGCGAACTTATAACCACTACCATATGGCATAATAAGCATGGACGACTGAGGCAACAAAAGAGTCCCAATGAGGTCCAACTTAGATGAAATTGATAAATGTAAATCTATGTGTGAAGCATGAAAGCAAGAAAAAATAAAAGAGTGAAAAGAGCTCAATGATGGCCGTTGAGTAAGGGATTGGTAAAATAGTCCAAAGAGACCATACGCTTTAAATGCTCATCTAGAAAACAAAATAGCCCAATATTGACCACAATGTATAAATAAGACTAATTTCTACGTTATGACTACTTGTACTCCTTGGTCTGGTTCGGACTAGTTCTTATAATAATAACTAAAGTTTAATGATTAAACGTCTTTTTGACTTGTGAGTTTAACTTCCGCCTTTACACCATTTTTTTAATCTTGTGTCTTAACCTACCCAATAACCCAACATGGTTGTGTAACTCGAAGTCAATTCTCCTTTGCTACTTAGTTGATTTTCATAATCAGTGAAAGATTTGTTGCTATCACAATTATATGATGAAAATGAGATCTCTTGACTATGTGAAAACATGATAAAAATAAAACCTTTATAAAAATTCAGTGAGATAAATTGCTACGGTTTAAAATTTTATCATCTCTTGTGAAATTTTTAAGTTGCGAGTTTTTCACATCCTTCAAATTTTGATTTAGCTTAAATGTGTTTTTTCGCTGATATTTGTTTAGGGACAAGCAAAGCTTAAGTGTGGGAAGTTTTGATATCGCCTATTTTATACTTGTTTTACAAACTATTTTATGGCGATATCTTGCTCATTTAATCTAAAATATATTCCATTTCCTTGAACGTTTAACGTATTTTGTGTTTGGAATGGTTTATATGTGTTTGAAGGTCAAAAGGTGAAATTTGTAGCTAAAACATTCAAAAGTTGGAAGTTAAAGGGCGCATGAGAAAAAGTCAAGACAAATTCCTGATCCGGTCAATATCGACTGTCTCACTAGCCACCGGCCTTATTGTTCTTTAGAGTTCATTAGAATTTCCAGAAAAATTCCAGAAATTCATATAAGAGCCTCCGGCTATCCTTTAGTAGGGATGACATCAGGTCGAGTTTGGACCTGGTTTAGGTAATCCCGGACCCGAACCCGATTAAGAAATCTCGCCCCAAATCAGGCTCGAAACCCGTCGGGTCTCCATTTACCTACATACTATCGGATTTCGGGTTTCCCCACGGGTAAACGAGTATACCCGATTAGTCATTATGTATATATATTTTTCAATAAGCTACCAAATCAAAATATCGAAATATAATTTAATTACTTCATGTTTAAAGTATTACTCCATATAATATATCACATATAAAAAGTAGATTGAAAAGTTTCTAAAATACTCAAATACACAAAGTATATAAATCCCAAAATCCAGAAAAGAGTTGGATCTTTTATCTCTGAAATCCTGACCGAAATAACATCTAAAAAGACTTTGAAATCCGGACAGGTTAAACCTACTGAAATCCGGACAAGTCTAAATCCGGACAAGTCTAAATCCGGATGATTCTAAAACTCGATCATCTCAAAATCCGAACAATTCTAAACATATGTAATTTCTTTAAGGGTTAAAGCCATAAATAGGCCATATACTTTCATTTTTGTCCCAATGTAGGCTATATACCCCGAAAAATACCAATGTAGGCTATATACTTTCATAAAGTGTACTAATATGAAAGAAGAAAACTTACTAACCGGATAAACAACTAAACGATGACGTGGCATCCTACGTAGAGGATGACGTTGGTGATACATCGGAACAAAACTGAAAGTATATAGCCTACATCGGAACAAAACTGAAAATATATAGCCTACATCGGAACAAAACTGAAAGTATATGACCTAATTGTAGCCATATAAAATGCCAAAAAAAAGTTAAATAATTAACTTTACCGGTTCAACAGGTAACTTGTTAAATTTGTGTACATCGATACAACTTTTAAGAGTATATAACCTACATTGGTATTTTTGGGGTATATAGCCTACATTGGGACAAAACTGAAAGTATATGGCCTATTTATCGCTTTAACCCTTTCTTTAAATCCCTAAGTATTTAAATCCGAACATACTTAAAATTCAACAAAATCCAATCAAATCCGGAGGTACTTAAATCTTGACATAGCTATTATCAACAAAATCCATATGTACAATTTATATACATAAAATCCAGACAAACACTTAGAAAAATTTCCGTGTTTACACAAAATCTGGATGTACAGTTATCATTCAGAAATCCAAACTTTTACATATAAATTTTTCATCTTGTTCAAATTCAAATTCGGTTCCGGATTGTACAAATCATGTACTGAAATTTGGATGTAACAGTTGTACTAGGAAATCCGAATTCACTTCCTAACACTTAGTTTAAGCACTTAAACACATAATCAAACCCTAAGTGTTTATGAGTCCAGGTCCGAATTTCTTTCAAAAAATAAACAGCCCAAAAACCTAAGTCTGATTTCATGATTTTCAAGTTAAAAGATGAAATTAACAAAGGGCATTTGTTCGTTAACACACTAGATCAAGTTTTTGTACAAAAATTAAGCTAAAAAAATATCACAAATATGATTAAGTTCGTTAAATCCGGACGAACTAATGTTTCACATAATTCAATTAAATTTCAATTGATGTTGTTTTGATGATGGAAAAGGTGTAAGACTTACGTTATTTGAAGTTATCATCACCTAAATCTATCATATTTTTACCAAAATCATACTCCCTCCGTCCCACTAGAAGTGTCCACTTTGACTTTTTTCAATCTTTCTAATTTAACTTTGACTTTAGATATTTTTGTTGATTTTATATAATATTTGATGAAAATTATATCAATGAAAAAACACCATTAAAACTCAATCCATTCATATAATTTTCATCAAATATTATATAACACAACCATAATTATTTATAGTCATAGTTGACAAATAAAGACTGTCAAAAGTCAAAGTGGACACTTCTGGTGGGACGGAGGTAGTAATAAATAAAGTTAAATCGAACGAAAATTACCACGAATGAGAGGTTGGAGATGAAAAGGCCTAGATATCCAAACGTGCAATTTAATTGTGATTAGCAAAGTGATATAGGGTTTGACCATTTGACCTATTTATAGGGTTCAAATTTTAACCTTAGACCCTTTGGTCCGAATATTAACCCTTTAATTCTTTGGTCTGAATTTTTGCCCCGTAAGCACTTCAATCAAAATCTCAGCCCAGTAAAGTTCATTATGCAAAATCCATTAAACCAAATCCTTATTTTTTATCAGAATTTTCACCAAGTCCGAATTTTCAACCACCTCATCCGGATTTTCACCAAATCCGGACCTACTGTTCCAAATTTTTTTTTTAAAAAAAAATCAAAAATATTAAATATTAAATCTTTCTAACTTTTATTTACGTTTCCACTTTTTATGTATTTTCTCAAAATTTAAAGATAAAAAGAAATTAAAAATTAAAAAAAATGATATCAATTTTGCAACCGGGTTGCATACTGAAGTGTATACATGCTATAGTGAATATTTACACAACAAAATGTAATTTTTATGAGCTTTTTCACAATTTTGAAGGTTTTTTCTCTTTTTCTCACTCTCAAAATATGATTAATTTTCTGATTAAGCATATATTGACATAATATTCCTGTTTTATGAACAAAATAACCTTGTGAGGCTCCCCCTGTAATGAAAAACAATTAATTCAATGTGGTTACCTCCCGCCAAGATAACCAAAAATTGATTATCTCCCAAAATGAATGTAATTTATCTATTAGAGTAAGTGCTAAATCAAATTGAAGGTAAATGGTCCCCCTAGACAAATATTAATCATTAAGCTCCCCCTAAAAAGTAAGTATATGCCCCTGCTTCAGTCGTATGCTCCCTAAGTTATATTCTCCTCCTAAACACCATATATCATATTTAATGATACTAAGTAGATATGGAAATTAAGGAATGTACTCAATCATGCCTAGCTCTCCAACTAAGAACTTAAAATGAGCTTTATCTAAAGGCTTAGTGAATAAATAAGCTAATTGATGCTTAGTAGGCACAAAGTACATTTCTATATTACCATTCTCTACATGATCAACTCTAAAAATTTACTTGCCTATTTAATTATTGCCTTATTGCTAGTTAATCAAAACCTCCCAAATCAATTGTGACATTTAATTGCAACAATCCTAATTGCCATGCTCCCTATCTAACGAACTTAACTTGCCTACTAACTATTACTACATTGATCAGATCTGTTGCCTTAGCGATCAATCTCATTCTTTCTCTTCCGGTGTAAGTGTGCTAGTAGTTAGTTAGTTTTGTTTAATAAATTTAAGAGATGATCTACTCACATTAGCACAGCTCGACACGAGACCCAATTGAACTTCTAGAAGAGAACATGGAAGCATTACTCAGACCCAATCATTTTGAAGAATTGCATCATTACATTTTAGACATTAGGACGTAACCACCGGAATACACACCTACATAGAGTATTCGCATGATAGGGTGTGTGTGTGTGTGTGTGTGTGTGTAATCCCAATTAGGATAGCACGAATAGAGTGTTAGTTAGATAGCATTGAGTAGTGACTAAATTTGATCACATTATCTTAACCTTATGGAGCGATGTTGGAATGAAGGCATGAGTTAGTGTTGTATAATGACACTTAATAAACATGGTTACATTATAGTAAATCATGTCGATTTTGTTACATGAGGAATAAGAAGAATGTTGATCAGATTAGGAGGATGTGAGAGCACTGGAAACTATTTTTAATGGGCATTTAAGGCACTATAAAAACAAATGCCTGAATAGGAAGCACGCTAGACCCGCTCAAGACAAAGCTTTCAACACCACGACCAACAAAGCTCGTGAGGATCATGATTTAGTCAAGGGTATGAGTCTTCTCAACAAATTTGTTGTTTATGTGTTATTCGATATTAGTTCGGATAGGAGCTTTATATCTGAGGACTTTAGTGTTGTGATAATAAGCCATCAACAACCATAATTGTTAAGTATTCTGTAGAACAGGCCAATGGCAAACTGGTGAAGGTAGATAAAATAATTTGAGGATGTACCTTAAATCCAACAAGTAAGTCATTTGAGATGGATCTGATGCCAATCGGAGATTGCTTGTGCCGAGAAAGCTGTCTATATCCCTCTTGGTGATGAGGAAACCTTGGTAGTTTACGAAGAGGGAAATGCGAACTTAAATCTTATTTCATTCCTGAAAGATCAAAAGTACCTAAGGAAGGGATATTATGCCATTTTAGCCCATCTAAAGGATATTGAATCAGAGGAGAAGCGACTCAAAGACGTGCTGATAGTCAGATAAATTTATGAAGTTTTCTTTAAGGAAACGTCTGGACTTCCCCCATACTGATATGCAGAATTTCAGATTGATCTAGTATCGGGAACTACACCAGTGGCTTGATCACCTTATAGATTGGACCTTTTGGAGTTGCAATATTTATCGAAACAACTGTAAGAGTTGTTGGAGAAAGGATTTATTCGACCAATTTCATCGCCTTGGGGCGCTCTGGCTCTGTTTGTTAAGAAAAATGATGGATCTTTATGTATGTGTATCAACTATAGGGAACAGAATAAGTTGATGATCAAGAATAGATATCCACTCCCAAGAATTGACTATCTGGTTGAGGGAAAAAGGGGGAAATATTTCCAAAACTGTGACACCGCTAAATTTTTTTTTTATACGTAGCGGAAGCATTTATTAAATAATTACAAAATAAACTTTAACTATTGTTAATACAGTACAACCAGTGTCACATTTCGTTTCAACAAAATACATATTTAACCTGAAAAGACGTAATTGCAATATGTTTACAAAAGATCACGGATTAACAAAGTAAAACCACATCAGAGTTAAATCATGTCAAACATAACATCACCATGCCCATCTTCTCCCCAAAATGTATTATCTACAAAAGCTATCAACCTACATGGAGGAGATGGAGGGAAATTAGCACGAAGCTAAGTAAGTACAACTAACTACATACAATAGTATACAGGAACCGTCATACTAATCATGTCACATAGTCTAACACATAAACATCACCCAAGTGCCGTCTACAGAGACTTTGGCGAGTCGGCCAAACCATTAACCACCAGTTGATCAGAGTGGGGCTTACCAGAAGTTCCTCCACCATCATATTGTATATATATAATCCATACGCGACATACGCGTCATTCACACATATATTCACCACGATTGTCTAGGCTACCACATGAGGAACCCAACCCGCAGGTTGATCTCTCCTACCGAGGCTACCACACAATAGGGATGCACTGGGCTCCAACAGACAAGCATCAACTAACATGCAGTCATCACAACATACTAACTAACCGTAGTAGCAAGTATATCTAACAAGCATGGCAATCATAATATAACATGCTACTCTATACTATATATTCCAGTTAGTCTCACTCACCGACTACCAGCAACTAGCTCAGATAATCTATCACTAAGCAGCTTCCTTATCCTTATCACCTGAACATAAGGCAAATCAAGTAAGCTTCTGTCCGTTAACACAAAACAACACAGTACATGAAATCAGTATCAAAAGCGCCGCTAAAAAGTCTACTTAACACTTATATTTTTAGAATTTACATCCTGATCATCATAAGTCACGCGGACAGCATAACGGCTAGGAAACAGCTAAATTTCACTATAATGTATCACTGATCTACATCCGTACAGTTTCACATGCATCCATACGGTTACAAGTCCATCTGTACGGTTGCATCGTACACCTGTATGGTTGCACACCTACTGCCCGGTTGCACCAACACCACCGCATCCGTACCGTTGCACATGAACCTGTATGGTTGCATAGTGTACCCGTGCGGTTGCAAGCTGCAACCGTACGGTTGTGTTCTTCGTGCAGCAGCAGCAGAAACTGACGGGTTTCAAGTACAAATCACCAATTCTTGCTCTAGAGCTCGATTTTGTCCTCATAACTGACCAAATCAAGTACATTAAACATGTAGGAACATGAATCACAAGATTTTGACACAAACAACACCAAATCAACCATTTTTGACTCAATTTACACACTTTGTAAAAACTAACACTAAAACCCAATTTTCTCAAAGATTAAAGCATGAAATGTTGTGATTCTTACCTAGATAGAATCAGTAATTTACAGAGAACACAAGGATACAAGCAATTTGAGCTCTAAAACAAGAATTAAAGATTAGGGTTTTGATTAGGTGAAGGAGTTCGGAACGAGATGTTAGAGAGAGGGTTCTGGAAAATGCAAGAATGAGATAGACACTAGTCTTTTATTTGGGATTAAATCTCATGCTGTGTAACACACGGGTATCTATCAGTTATCTAATATCTTTTATACATCATTTGGCAACCCAAACGAAGTCCAAATTAAAAAAAAAAAAAAAAAAAAAACCTGTTCTGTGACCCTTATCACAAACTGGTCATAACCACATCATTACATAATAATAAATATTAATTAAAAATAAAAGCATATACTAACACAACGCCAAATTAAGGGAAAACTAGTAATCTTACAGCTAGGTCCAGGCGAGGATGTTACAAATCTACCCCCTTAAGAAGATTCCGTCCTTAGAATCTTGTCAAGGTCAAACAAATGGGAATAGCGCGCCCTCATTAACTCCTCAATTTTCCATGTCAAGTTGGAACCTAAACTGTGCCGTCATTCCACTAACACCATTGGAATCTGTTTCTTTCTTAGCTTTGTGATCTTCTAGTCCACTATTCTAATCGGCTCTTCTACTAACTTCTTGCTTAAATCCACTTTCAAATCTTTCAGTGGAAGAATCAGACTTTCATTGTCTACTTTACACTTTCTCAGATAGCACACATTAAATGTGTTGTGAATTCCCGCTAACTCTGATGGAAGATCTAAAACAACAATTTGATCATTCAAAATTTCTTTGATCGAAAATGGTCCAATAAACCTTGGTGCTAGTTTACCACGTTTACCAAACCTGATCACCCCTTTCCACGACGACACTTTTAGGTATACACAATCACCTACATTAAATATCATCGGACGTTTGCACGGATCAGCATACATCTTTTGTCGGTCTCTAGCTGCTTTTAATTTCTCACATGCAATTTCAACCTTTTCTGTAGTTATTTGAACAATTTCAGGACCTGCAAATTGTTTCTCGCCTGCTTCTAACCAACATATAGGAATTTTGCACTTGCGACCATACAACATTTCATACGGCGGCATTGATAATGCTAAAAACGAACATATAATTCATAGCATTATTCCTCAAGAAAGACAAGCTTTTAGTTGCAATTGTTCTATTTACAAGTGATATTCGTTTAAATAATAAAAGGTGAAGACAAAAGACAGATTCGACGAATTGAAGACGTAAATGACCAAAAAGCTCAAAAGTACAAAAGACAATCAAAAAGGTTCCAATTATTGATAAGAAACGTCTCGAAATTACAAGAGTACAAGATTCAAAACGCAAAGTACAAGATATTAAATTGTACGCAAGGACGTTCGAAAATCCGGAACCGGGACATGAGTCAACTCTCAACGCTCGACGCAAAGGACTAAAAATTACAAATCAACTATGCACATAAATATAATATAATATTTAAATAATTCTTATAAATATTTAATATATTATATATATTTATAAATCCGTCGGCAAGAAAGACTCCAAAGTATCTGAGCTGTAATTTCAAACTCCACGACTCGCGGAGTTTGAAGGCCAAAAAGGCCGCGAGTCGCGGAGCCCCAATTTCAAAAAATCGCTATAAAGCTCGCGCATTCTGATCGTAATCATCATCTTTTTCTTTTCCTAATTCATACGTAAAATATATATATAATTTATATTTTAATTTTAATTTTAATCCTAATAATAAGGGTATGTTAGCGAATGTTGTAAGGGTGTAAGTCGAAATTCTGTCCGTGTAACGCTACGCTATTTTTAATCATTGTAAGTTATGTTCAACCTTTTTATATTAATGTCTCGTAGCTAAGTTATTATTATGCTTATTTAAAACGAAGTAATCATGATGTTGGGCTAATTACTAAAATTGGGTAATTGGGCTTTGTACCATAATTGGGGTTTGGACAAAAGAACGACACTTGTGGAAATTAGACTATGAGCTATTAATGGGCTTTATATTTGTTTAACTAAATGATAGTTTGTTAATGTTAATATAAAGATTTACAATTGGGCGTCCCTATAAATTACCATATGCACTCAATCGGACACGATGGGCGGGGTATTTATATGTACGAATAATCGTTCATTTAACCGGACACGGGAATGGATTAATAGCCACTAGAATAATTAAAACAGGGGTGAAATTATGTACAAAGGACACTTGGTATAATTGATAACAAAATATTAAAACCTTGGGTTACACTCAGTCGACAACCTGGTGTAATTATTAAACAAAGTATTAAAATCTTGTTACAGTTTAAATCCCCAATTAGTTGGAATATTTAACTTCGGGTATAAGAATAATTTGACGAGGACACTCGCACTTTATATTTATGACTGATGGACTGTTATGGACAAAAACCAGACGGACATATTAAATAATCCAGGACAAAGGACAATTAACCCATGGGCATAAAACTAAAATCAACACGTCAAACATCATGATTACGGAAGTTTAAATAAGCATAATTCTTTTATTTCATATTTAATTTCCTTTATTTTATATTTAATTGCACTTCTAATTATCGCACTTTTATTTATTGTTATTTAATTGCACTTTTAATTATCGTCCTTTTTAATTATCGCAAGTTTATTTTATCGCACTTTTATTATTCGCAATTTCATTATCGTTATTTACTTTACGCTTAAAATTAAGTCTTGTATTTATTTATTATTTTACATTTGGTTTTAACTGCGACTAAAGTTTTAAAATCGACAAACCGGTCATTAAACGGTAAAAACCCCCCTTTATAATAATAATATTACTTATATATATGTTTGTATTTTTATAAAAGTAAACTAATATAGCGTTGAGCTTTGTTTAAAAAAAGATTCCCTGTGGAACGAACCGGACTTACTAAAAACTACACTACTGTACGATTAGGTACACTGCCTATAAGTGTTGTAGCAAGGTTTAAGTATATCCGTTCTCTAAATAAATAAATATCTTGTGTAAAATTGTATCGTATTTAATAGTATTTTCTGCAAAAATTAATAACTATTTTATACCACTCCGCTACCACATCAAGTATTTTTGGCGCCGCTGCCAGGGACTATCTTAAAAGCCGGAAGCGCAACGCTATATAAAAAAAAAGGATTTTTACTTTTAGTACGTTTTTGTAAAAATACGTTTTAAATATTCAAAAATAAAAAAAAAAAAAAAATTTGTATATTTTTAAGATTTTGTTAAATATTAAAGTTTTATAAAGTATCTTTAGTTTGTAAAAATATAAGTTTTTATATATAACTTTTAGATTATAAAACAGAAAATTATAAAACAGAAAATAGAAAATAAAATAAAAATAAATAAAAATAAAAACGCGTCGAAATTAAAAGTTGTCAGTTGAATTTCTGAACCCCGCGACTCGCGGGGTTTACTGCCTTGAATACCGCAACTCGCGAAGAAAACCTGACACGCGACAGAAGCCCTAATCCTGCATTTATTACGGGGAAATTAATTATTATTATTATTATTATTATTTAACCCTAATTATTATTATTATTATTATTATTAGTTTTATTTTAACTTTTACTTTTTATTTAATTTATGTATTTAGTATTAATTAGTTTAATTAATTTATAAAATTAGTAGTTTTAATAAATAAATAATATAAAAATAATATTTATAAAAATTGTATTTTTTTTACAACTTTTTGTATATTTTTATATTTTGTCCCTTTTTAATCATTTTAACGTAATATTTGTATTTTTCGCTCATATTTAATTTTAAACTTAGTTTTTGCCATAGTCATTTTTACTCCTAGATTTTTAGGCTTTGCCGTAGAATTTCTTAAGTGCTTTTTCTCTAGACTAAGATTTAGGTACTTTAGAATTTTGCGACGCCTTTTTAAGTTTTAGTTTCTTTTTAAGTTAATTCCATTTGGGATTTAGTTTTTCTTGTAAGCTTTAATATTTTTAGACGACTTTTACCTATGTATCAATTATCATTCCAATTAGTAATCTCAATTTGCGATTATAATTTTAAGTTAGTTGTAGTAATAAAGTTAGGTTAGTCAAGTATTTTTAAGTTTTTATAAGTTTCTTTTATTTTTCCGTCACCTTTTATTTTTCAACCATTTTTCTTTTTCAACCTTTTTCCGACGAACTCTTTTTCTTTCTTATTTCTCGCTATTCTAGTTTTAGGACATAGATTTTTATTCTACTTCTTATCTAAATTTCTTAAAATTACGAAAATTTATTTTAAGTGGTTAAATTAATAGACATCAAAATTTTCTGGTTCGTAGTAATAGTTGGATTTGTACGTGGACCGGGTTATTGGAGCCAAACAGTCCTCAATTATATTGAGACCAAACGAATCCTGCCCCTCTGCTGCATCTTTTGGCTATTCGAAACGTGGGCAAAATCAGAAAAGTCTATTGATTGGATAATTTATTATAATTTTTCTTTCCTTTTATAAACTAATAGGATATTCAGTGAATGCACCGAGCAAGACGTTCACCACCTTTTGTACGTTCACCACCTGTAACTAGATCAAGACATTTAGCAAATATTACCGCTGTTGATTTTTCTTTAGAATCGTCATCCAGTCGACCAAGTACTTCAGTTCAAATTTCCGATAATCCATTTTTTGAACCCAACCTCACAATTGAGAATCCGGAGAATATTCAGGAACGGTTCGTAGATCCTGAACCATTAAACTTTCCTCCAGAACCACCAATCATTCAAACAGAGATTGTTGAGGAATGAACCATTAAATCAGAATCCTCTAGTGATTCCGATTCAACAAATTCAATTATGGAGAATCTGGAACCTTTAAGTATGGAAGACCGAATGAGAGCTAAACGCACTGGCCAAGGTCACGCAATTACTCATCCAGACATTAATGCGCCAGATTATGAAATCAAAGGAAAAATTCTACACATGGTGACTAATCAATGCCAATTTAGTGGTGCGCCGAAGGAAGATCCAAATGAACATCTACGTACCTTTAATAGGATCTGCACACTATTTAAAATCCGAGAAGTGGAGGATGAACAGATATATCTTATGTTATTTCCCTGGACTTTAAAGGGAGAAGCCAAAGATTGGTTGGAATCATTACCTAAAGGGGCGATTGATACATGGGATGTTTTAGTTGACAAATTTCTTAAACAATTCTTTCCTGCATCTAAAGCCGTAAGACTTCAAGCAGAAATTGTTACATTCACACAGAAACCAAATGAAACTCTATATGAGGCGTGGACAAGATATGGAAAGTTATTAAGAGGATGTCCGCAACATGGTTTAGACACCTGTCAAATAGTATAAATATTCTACCAAGGATGCCACATCACTACAAGAAAAGACATAGATATAGCAGCTGGTGGTTCTATTATGAAGAAAACCGAAACTGATGCTTACAAAATTATTGATAACACTGCTTCCCACTCACATGAGTGGCACCAAGAAAAAGACATCGTTAGATCATCTAAAGCAGCTAGAGTCGATTCTAGCCATGACTTAGATTCCATTTCCGCAAAGATAGATGTTGTGGAAAGACGAATGGAAAAGATGACTAAGGATATTCACTCAATACGAATTAGTTGTGAGCAGTGTGGAGGACCACATTTGACAAAAGATTGTCTCAGTATTGAATTAACAATGGAACAAAGAGAGAATATTTCATACATAAATCAAAGGCCTGGAAATAATTATCAGAATAATTATCAACCGCCAAGACCGATTTACAATCAAAACCAGAATTATAACCGAAATATTCCATACAACAACCAACAAGGTCCTAGCAATCAACAAGTATCCAATAATACTTACAATCAGCAAAGACCAAATTTTCAAAACAAACCACCACAACAAACCGATGATAAAAAGCCGAATTTAGAAGATATGATAACGAAGCTAGTTGAAACTCAAACGCAGTTTTTCACATCTCAAAAACAAACCAATGAACAAAATGCTCAAGCATTTAGAAATCAACAAGCTTCTATTCAAAATCTGGAACAAGAAGTAAGTAACCTAGCAAGGTTAATAGGTGAAAGAAAACCGGGAAGTCTACCTAGTGATACAAATGCTAACCCCCGGAATGAAACAGCTAAAGCCATTACCACAAGAAGTGGTACAACACTTAAACCACCTGAAATACTTGTAACTTCTGATGAAGCCATTCCTACTCCACAAGAACCACAACCTGATCAAGATAAGGAAAAAGAACCGGTAGTTGAAAAGGTTAATGAAGATAACACAGCTAAGGCTAAACCTTATGTTAAACCATACCAACCACCACTTGCTTACCCGAGTAAAATGAAGAAAGAAAAACTTGAAGCCGAGCAATCCAAATTCTTGGATATGTTTAAACAGATAAATGTAAATCTTCCTTTCATTAATGTGATTTCAGGAATGCCTAGATATGCTAAATTCTTGAAAGATCTAATCTCAAATAGAAAGAAAATGGAAGAACTCTCGGCTGTTACTATGAATGCTAATTGTTCAGCAGTGCAGTTGAATAAGATACCAGAAAAACTATCTGATCCAGGAAGCTTCACAATTCCATGTTTTTTGGGTAGTCTTAGTTCAATAGAAGCATTGGCAGACTTAGGTGCTAGTATAAATCTAATGCCGTATTCACTATACGCTAAACTAGACCTTGGAGAATTAAAACCAACCAGAATAAGCATACAACTAGCCGATAGATCAATAAAATATCCTAGAGGGATAATGGAGAACATGCTAGTTAAAATTGGTACTTTAGTATTTCCAGTAGATTTTGTTGTTCTGGACATGGAAGAAGATTCTCAAGTTCCTCTCATATTAGGAAGACCATTCTTAAACACGGCTAAAGCAATGATAGACGTGTTCGGTAAGAAACTGACCCTAAGTATAGAGGATGAGAGTGTTACCTTTTCAGTTGATAGAGCAATGCAACAACCACAATCTGCAGATGATACATGTTATTATATTCAAACTATAGATGCACATGCAGAATTATTAGAAGAATTTCCAGAATTACAAGGAACAGGAGAATGTTCTTTAGGAGAAGGTAATGAACCAATTGATGAAGCTGAAATGTTAGCTACACTTATAGCTAATGGATATGAACCAACAACAGAAGAAATTCAAATGCTAAAAGAAGAAGACAGATATCGATATAAATCATCAATAGAAGAACCTCCGAAATTAGAGTTAAAGCCACTTCCAAACCATTTGGAATACGCTTATTTACATGGTGAATCTAAATTACCTGTAATAATATCGTCTTCTCTTACTGAAAATGAGAAATCACAACCCATTTCTGTGTTGAAAGCTCATAAACCAGCCATTGCATGGAAGATTCATGATATTAAAGGAATAAGTCCTTCGTATTGCACACATAAAATCCTTATGGAAGAAGGTCATAAAACGTATGTGCAACGCCAACGAAGACTAAATCCTAATATGCAAGATGTAGTTAAGAAATAGATTATTAAACTGCTAGATGCAGGTCTAATTTATCCAATCTCTGATAGTCCATGGGTAAGCCCAGTTCAATGCGTACCTAAGAAGGGTGGCATGACTGTCATTACAAATGAGAAAAATGAGCTTATTCCTACTAGGACTGTAACAGGATGGCGTGTGTGTATTGATTATAGAAAATTAAATGACGCCACCAGAAAAGATCACTTTCCCTTACCTTTCATAGATAAAATGTTGGAAAGATTAGCCGGAAATAGTTACTATTGTTTTCTAGATGGATTTTCCGGATATTTTCAAATTCCAATAGCACCCGAGGACCAAGAGAAAACCACATTCACGTGCCCTTATGGTACTTTTGCTTACAAACGCATGCCATTTGGACTTTGTAATGCCCCTGCAACCTTTCAAAGGTGTATGATGGCGATTTTTCATGACATGATAGAAGAATGCATGGAAGTTTTCATGGATGACTTTTCAGTCTTCGGTGATACATTTGAATCATGTCTAGTTAATCTTGAACGAATGCTTATTAGATGCGAACAATCAAATCTAGTACTTAATTGGGAGAAATGCCATTTCATGGTTAAAGAAGGCATCGTTCTTGGACATAAAATTTCAAAAGAAGGAATTGAAGTGGATAGAGCTAAAGTAGATGTAATTGCTAAACTTCCACATCCCACCAATGTTAGAGGAATTAGGAGTTTTCTTGGGCATGCCGGTTTTTACCGACGTTTCATAAAAGATTTTTCTAAAATTGCCACTCCTATGAATAAACTCCTAGAAAAGGATGCTCCATTCATCTTTTCAGATGAGTGTATCAAATCTTTTAAAATTCTTAAAGAGAAACTAACTAATGTGCCGATCATGATAACACCAAATTGGAATCTACCATTTGAACTAATGTGCGATGCAAGTGATTTTGCAATGGGAGCCGTTTTAGGACAAAGGATTGAAAAACGATTTCAACCTATATATTATGCTAGTAAGACGTTACAAGGAGCACAAACGAACTATACAACTACTGAAAAAGAACTCCTTGCTATTGTCTTTGCTTTTGACAAATTTCGATCATATCTCGTTCTAGCAAAAACAGTGGTCTATACCGACCATTCTGCTCTTAGATACCTATTTTCGAAACAAGATGCTAAACCAAGATTAATCCGTTGGATCTTACTCTTACAAGAATTTGATATTGAAATCCGAGATAAAAGAGGAGCAGAAAATCTCGCCGCTGATCATCTTTCTCGTCTTGAAAATCCCGAATTAGAAGTTCTAAATGAATCAGCCATACAAGACAACTTTCCTGATGAATATCTATTAAAGATAGATTATAAAGAAATCCCATGGTTTGCAGACTATGCAAATTATTTAGTATGTGGATTCCTTGAAAAAGGATTATCGTACCAAAGACGAAAGAAATTCTTCAGTGATATAAAACACTATTTCTGGGAAGATCCACATCTGTTTAAAAGTTGTCCCGATGGAATAATACGCCAATGTGTATTTGGAGATGAAGCTAGTAAAATATTAAACCATTGTCACACAGGACCAACAGGAGGGCATTATGGGCCTCAACTAACAGCAAGAAAAGTTTATGATGCTGGATTCTATTGGCCTACAATTTACAAAGACGCACACCTTCTTTGCAAATCCTGTGATGCATGTCAAAGGGCCGGAAAAATAAGTCAACGTGATGAAATGCCACAAAATGTCATCCAAGTATGTGAAGTATTTGACATTTGGGGTATTGACTTTATGGGTCCATTTCCAAAATCTCATAATAATCTATATATACTCGTAGCCATTGATTATGTATCTAAATGGGCGGAAGCACAAGCTCTCCCAACTAACGATGCACGAGTTGTAGTCAACTTTTTAAAACGTCTTTTTGCAAGGTTTGGAACACCGAAAGCTTTAATAAGTGATCGGGGTACTCATTTCTGTAATAATCAACTTGAGAAAGTTCTTAAAAGATATGGAGTAACTCATAAAATCTCCACCGCATATCATCCACAAACAAGTGGACAAGTTGAAAATACCAACCGAGCTTTAAAACGTATTCTAGAGAAAACCGTAGGATCAAATCCGAAGGAATGGTCCATTAAATTGGAGGATGCACTCTGGGCTTTTAGAACAGCCTACAAAACTCCAATTGGAACCACACCTTTTAGACTTGTTTATGGAAAAGCATGTCATCTTCCAGTAGAAATTGAACACAAAGCATTTTGGGCTTTGAAGACATGTAATCTTGATTTACATGAAGCCGTACGTCTACGATTAAGTCAACTAAACGAATTAGAAGAATTAAGACATGAAGCATACGATAATTCGTTAATCTATAAAGAAAGAACGAAGAAATGGCATGATAAAAGAATCAGAAGTTCAAAAGAATTTAAAGAAGGAGACAGAGTTCTTCTTTTCAATTCACGATTCAAGCTATTTCCTGGAAAATTGAAATCAAGATGGTCTGGACCATTCATAGTCAAAAGAGTTTTCCCATACGGAACGATAGAATTGATAAATTCAAATGGGATTGAATTTAAAGTTAATGGTCACAGAGTTAAACATTACATACATGGTCCGATGGAAGTCGACAACGAAGTTAATCACAATTTCGACACCACAGCTAACTAAGTGTGGGGAGAATCAAGTCTTTAAAGGATAATATGTATTTCTGTTAGAGTTAGATTGTCTGTTTTCGTGTAGTTCTCGAAAATGGAACCCGAATGGTCTTTCCCTAGCAGACCCTAAAGAACTAGTCTTCTCTCCCCAATTCTGAATTTTTATTTTTTTAGGTTTTTACGAAATGAAGACTGCCTGTGAACTAAACCATGGTCTAATGCTACACGCTTTGATCACTAAACGTAATAATGACATACTCCCGAGTGAATTAGTATCAGTAATCAGAGAAAGAATGGACGGAGTTAGAAAAGAATCCAGATGCGAAGATAATAAGTTACAATTTGGTAAAGGAAAATCAAAATCCGCAGCGAAAAGAAGAGCACGACACCTAGAACGATGTCACAAATGCGGAAAATGGTCACATGGAGGTAAATGTTCAAATAATCAAACCTATTCAAATACCGAATTTGTTACTTTATGCAGAGACGGACCGTTCATATGTTTAGAAGAAAAGACACTGAATGCTCGAGGTTACGCCTATGTAGCCATGGAAAACCAATTAAACCGACTATCTTATGAATGGGATAGATCATATAACTAAGAAATCTATTTCACAGGTATGTCTGTACAGTTTTTATTTTTATTTTTATTTTTAACCTTTTGATAATAAACGCTAATTTGCTCGCTAAAAAGTATTAAATTGGTATTGAATAAAATTAGGTTTGGCGACCGAAATTATTGATATCATTCAAAAATTTATTACATCACTGCGAAATTTAACGTTTATTCTTAAGGTATAAATATCTTTAAACAATCAACCCAAAATATTTCAAAAATTCGTCATGAGTTAAATTAGGTTTTGGAACCGAAATTACTTTACCGAAAAGAGGGGCGCATATTTTTGATAATATTTGATTGATTAAAGTGGGATAAAAAGACAAAAAGATTTTTAATTTTATTTTTACCATGTTTTTAAAATTAATATTTAAATCTTAAATTAATATTGTAAACTTTGTAAAAACAATATATTTAAAATTGTAAATATTTGAAAAATTAATATAAGTTTGGTGTGAATTTATAATATGAATTTTTAAATTAAGTTTGGTGTGAATTTTTAAAATATGAATTTTTAATTTTATGCATTTCAAATTTTAAATTTGGTGTGAATTTTTAATATTAATTTTAAATTTTATATTTAAGTTGTGTGAATTTAAAAACAAAAATTTACTTTATCTCATTAAGTTAAAAATATGATTTTTAAAATTCGTCGTAAGTTGAAGACTAGGTCTTTGAACCGAAATTGCTTTACCCGAAGGAGGGACGAGAACTTTTATTATTATTGTTTTTAATCTTATTGAATTAAAGTATGCCAAAAACATTAAAAAAAAAAAAACCCAAAAATCTTAGCTTTTAAAATAATCGCTACAAAAAGACAAATTTTAAAAATTTTGTCGAGGGACGGACTAGGACATCGATCCGAAACGACCTCGTCCTAAATAACAAGGGAAACAAAATTTTAAAATTAAGTACTTAATTGTTTTATAAGTTAATGATTATAAAAAAAAAAAAAAACTCCGCGAGTCGCGGAGTTTGAAGGCTTAATAGGCCGCGACTCGCGGGAGGACCGGATTACAGAAAAAAATAAAACGAGCTGAAACAGCTCAGTTTCACTCCCCAAAACCGAAAACCTGCGAAATACTCCGAAAAAAATACCCAAAAACACCCCCAAAATCACAATTTTTAACCGTTAATCACCAAATCTTTTACTAAAATCATGTTGAGAAGGATGCTATCTAGGAATTACTCAAGAAAAACGGTAAATTTCTACACCTAAACACCATTTAATCCGAAATTTGGTGTTCTTGAGCAATTTTTTCCCCAATTTGATTTTGATGCTTTTTAGTGTAATTATGATTAAATTGTTTATGTATTATGCTTGTATAACCTAGATTGATGCTATTTAACATGATTAGAAGCCTTAAACTTCAAATTTTGAGTAATCTAGGATTTGTGTTCTAGAGCAAATTTGGGGCTTTTTGATATAAACAGGTTATGGCCGATTTTTGTCATGAATTGTTGCTAAATTAAGTAGTCTAACATGTCTAGGTAGTTAAATGATCCAAACTTTGAGCCTAAACATGATTTTGAGAATTAAAGTGGACTTTTTCAAGTCTAAAATTCATGAACTTGATTTTTGAAAGATAATGCCATTTGAAACTTGTTTAATTACTAGTAATGATTATTTTGACATGTTATTTGAGTTGAATACTTATGAACTTGGCGAACATTTTCGTATATGCTTATTTGAAAAAGTGTAGATTTGATAAAAATGTGAAAATGAGCTTAAGTTTGATATAAATTGATCATGTCATTGTAATTATTTTGATTGATGATTTTGCTGACACTAATGCATATTTGGATGCACAAAAATTGTGTTGGATGTGTTTTGCAGACTGAAAGGGGTGAATCTTCATCCCAAGCTCGCAATGCTCCTGCTGAGAATGCAGGACAACAGGAAGTGGATAACTACTACAAGCAGGATATACCTCATCCAGTCATGACCTTTTCTGATATGCACTTGGAAGAGTTGCACCCGAACCTGAGATTTGACAGACTTTGGATAGATTATCCAAAATATCAAAGAGGTTTGCATACTCTTCATTCTAAGGTTGTTGAGGTACCAAGGGTCATAGAATGGGGACCCTTAGAAGCTGTAGAATTGGCCGGGCCAATTAGGGAATTACTTGTACAGAGGTATGGTAATTCTTCTTTTAATGACTGGGTACGTTTATTCACCATGCGTAGACCTGTATATAAAGTATGGTGTGAAGAATTGTTATGTAGTATAGAGTTGAATGATCGGGTAGCTAGTTTAACCGATCGTTCTTTTATTAGATTTTTGTTAGGCGGTTCGATGCGCCACATGTCTTTACTGGACATGGCTCAGGCTTTACGTATATATACGCCTGAGGAGTTAGCATCTGCCGATTGTAGAGGGTTGATACTAAACGGTAGAAAGATAGATGAAAATTTTGATACACATGGTGTGTGGAGTCAAATGACAAGCCATCACCGTTTCAAAGGGGGAAATTACTCTTATTTGGATATAGATAGAGCCGAATTAAGAGTGATTCATAGGTTTTTAGCTAATTCGATTACACAAAGGGGTAAAAACAAGGAAAAGGTAAATGAACAGAATTTGTTTTACCATATGTGTATTCGAGACCCACAAAGCGCTGTAAGTATACCGTATTGTGTGGGTTATTATTTTTCAGCTATGGTTCGGGGGATGCGACCGCATAGCATAATAGGAGGTGGTATTTTTATTACTTTGATTGGTGAATATCTCGGTGTGGATATAAGTCGGGGGGGATTATTAGTAGAAGAACCAGAACCCCGCGATACTATAGGTTTAAATGTATACCATGGTGCGAAAGTTTTGAAAAGGCGAAATAACGCCGCAGTACCATACCATGGTAGACATCCACAGGTTGAGAGAAACCAACAGCAAGGTAATGTAGGAGGGGGGAATGAGATGCAAGAAATGCAAAGGTTTATAGCTTCTCAGGAGTACGAAAATGCTAGACAGAGAGCATTTGAAGATTGGCAAGTTCATCAGAACCAAATCATAGCTCATTGCCAACATATAGGTAGAAACTATATTCCTACACCGAAACCCATCTTCCCTCCCTGGTCTATAGAGATGCAGCCACCGTATCCTACGTATGATCCTGCCGAAGCATTCTATAGCACCTATGGTTATGCCTGGAACCCCTATTGGTACCAGTATCATCCCTAGTATTCTTAGTTTTATTTATTTTGTAATTTGTAATGATTGATACGTTTAATACTTTTTTTTTAATATTGTAATAGTTTTTATAATTGTCTAACTTTTATTCTTAGATTTTAATAATTTTTGAATGTGGGGTAATATACCAAACTTCAAAAATATGTATATATGTTTGCAGTTTATCTTATGTACACAACAGGGTAAAACAACGCATTTTCAAAGACTGTCATTAAGTTCAGCAAAAGCAACTAATTTTGACGACAAGATGCAAAATATAGGTGAAATAACAACAAGACGGAATGAACAAATGATGTGCACCATTTATCATTCAGCAAACAAACGCCAATATATTTGGAAACTTTGGTAAAAATTTAATCATTTTCACACAAATCACCCTCAATAATTTAAATTATTCCTGATTTCTTGCAAATGAGGGCATTGCAAGATCTTAAGTGTGGGAAGGGGTTAAATTCTTTCGGATTTTAAAATTTTTTACTTTATACACTTGGTTACCATTAAAAATACTAGTAAAGCAGTAGTTGTATTAGAATCTAGTGCTCTCTGATAATAAAGAACAGCCCTGGTCTTATATACTGACTACCCAATTCTAGTAAAATTTTTCAAAATTTTCAATTAAATGAACTCAAAATCATGTTTATACATATTTATGAACCATAAAACTAGGTTTTAACACCGAAATTATTGTTACCTCGGAAAAGACATAAATTGAGAAACAAACCAAAATGTTAAAATTCATTTAAAATGGAATAGAGGACGATAAAAAGGAAAATAAAAGCCAAGTGTGGGAAAATTTACCAAGTTATCTTAAACATATGTCACATATATCTGTAACAAATAACTGAAAATACTTTTGCTTTGGACTAAACTAAACTGTTTTACCCGATAAAAGAAAAGAAGAGATGGATCTACACGATGAATCAATTCCATCATTAAAAGGAAGTAAAGTCTTCCGAAAAAGAAACGCGCTTCTTGATTTAGGTCATGAAGTTGTCGTCCAGACCAGCTGTAGGTTGACAAAAAATCTAGAAAAGTTATCACTAAAATCAGCAGGAAATCCACGGACCTCAGCATTAAACAGGGTCGCCAAGTGGTCAGATTTATCCTAACTATGAGAAGGATTTATCTCGTACAATGGGGGGCACCATGCAAATTAGCTGGATAAGACTAATGAATCAGATCCCCAGAAAGGATAATCTCCTTAAAGATTAAAAATCAGCTTTTAAGACTGATATTACTCAATCCTAGAGATTGACCTTAAAGATTGAGAATTCAAACTCATGGAATTCAATGATATCTAAACTTGAGCTTGAACGAGAAAATATTTTGATCAAAATTACAAACCGATTTGTTTTCTGAAAACCCTATTTTCAATGCGTTCATTACCATTGAACGTAAAATCCTAGGAATTCACCTGGAATTCATTAGGTCACCTGAACTAAAACGGGTGTCAACTGTAAGAACGGTGGTTGCATAGTGGTCAAAGACAGGACCTTGTGCCATACCGAAAAATTATAAGGGTGAGCTTTACTATTGCTCCTACCAAGGATAGTAATTGCGTCCGACACGTTATAGACCATAATTAAAAGCATGTCAGGGGACATTGCCTTAACAGTTGCTTGTTCAACGCTTTCCTTTACAACCGGACGGTAGTTTACCGAAAGATAATATACGGGACAAGTGAACTGGACGTGTTGCTTTCCAAATACAAGGTTAGCAAGTGGGTGACACAAAACCATAAGTTTTGAGCTAAAATTTTCAAAACTGAAACCCACCAAACCCACAAAAATATTTTGCAAACACCGGTAAAGGGTTATCCCGGAAAACTTATCTAGGGTAAAAACTAGATTTAATTTTCAAAAGATCAAATGTTTTCATAAAGATCCAATTTCCTTAATGGATCTAAATTTTTATAGTCATATGGGACTGTAAACCATATCGTTACTACCATTGTTTATACCGCCGTATAGAAAATCACTGATGTACAAAGTGTGAAGAATAAAGAAGTGATTCTAGTATTTCAAGACGATATTGCTTGAGGACAAGAAACGCTCAAGTGTGGGAATATTTGATAATGCTAAAAATGAACATATAATTCATAGCATTATTCCTCAAGAAAGACAAGCTTTTAGTTGCAATTGTTCTATTTACAAGTGATATTCGTTTAAATAATAAAAGGTGAAGACAAAAAACAGATTCGACGAATTGAAGACGCAAACGACCAAAAAGCTCAAAAGTACAAGAGACAATCAAAAAGGTTCCAATTATTGATAAGAAACGTCTCGAAATTACAAGAGTACAAGATTCAAAATGCAAAGTACAAGATATTAAATTGTACGCAAGGACGTTCGAAAATCCGGAACCGGGACATGAGTCAACTCTCAACGCTCGACGCAACGAACTAAAAATTACAAATCAACTATGCACAAAAATATAATATAATATTTAAATAATTCTTATAAATATTTAATATATTATATATATTTATAAATCCGTCGGCAAGAAAGACTCCAAAGTATCTGAGCTGTAATTTCAAACTCCGCAACTCGCGGAGTTTGAAGGCCAAAAAGGCCGCGAGTCGCGGAGCCCCAATTTCAGAAAATCCCTATAAAGCTCGCGCATTCTGATCGTAATCATCATCTTTTTCTTTTCCTCATTCATACGTAAAATAGATATATAATTTATATTTTAATTTTAATTTTAATCCTAATAATAAGGGTATGTTAGCGAATGTTGTAAGGGTGTAAGTCGAAATTCTGTCCTTGTAACGCTACGCTATTTTTAATCATTGTAAGTTATGTTCAACCTTTTTATATTAATGTCTCGTAGCTAAGTTATTATTATGCTTATTTAAAACGAAGTAATCATGATGTTGGGCTAATTACTAAAATTGGGTAATTGGGCTTTGTACCATAATTGGGGTTTGGACAAAAGAACGACACTTGTGGAAATTAGACTATGAGCTATTAATGGGCTTTATATTTGTTTAACTAAATGATAGTTTGTTAATGTTAATATAAAGATTTACAATTGGGCGTCCCTATAAATTACCATATACACTCAATCGGACACGATGGGCGGGGTATTTATATGTACGAATAATCGTTCATTTAACCGGACACGGGAATGGATTAATAGCCACTAGAATAATTAAAACAGGGGTGAAATTATGTACAAAGGACACTTGGTATAATTGATAACAAAATATTAAAACCTTGGGTTACACTCAGTCGACAACCTGGTGTAATTATTAAACAAAGTATTAAAATCTTGTTACAGTTTAAATCCCCAATTAGTTGGAATATTTAACTTCGGGTATAAGAATAATTTGACGAGGACACTCGCACTTTATATTTATGACTGATGGACTGTTATGGACAAAAATCATACGGACATATTAAATAATCCAGGACAAAGGACAATTAACCCATGGGCATAAAACTAAAATCAACACGTCAAACATCATGATTACGGAAGTTTAAATAAGCATAATTCTTTTATTTCATATTTAATTTCCTTTATTTTATATTTAATTGCACTTCTAATTATCGCACTTTTATTTATTGTTATTTAATTGCACTTTTAATTATCGTCCTGTTTAATTATCGCAAGTTTATTTTATCGCACTTTTATTATTCGCAATTTCATTATCGTTATTTACTTTACGCTTAAAATTAAGTCTTGTATTTATTTATTATTTTACATTTGGTTTTAACTGCGACTAAAGTTTTAAAATCGACAAACCGGTCATTAAACGGTAAAAACCCCCCTTTATAATAATAATATTACTTATATATATGTTTGTATTTTTATAAAAGTAAACTAATATAGCGTTGAGCTTTGTTTAAAAAAAGATTCCCTGTGGAACGAACCGGACTTACTAAAAACTACACTACTGTACGATTAGGTACACTGCCTATAAGTGTTGTAGCAAGGTTTAAGTATATCCGTTCTCTAAATAAATAAATATCTTGTGTAAAATTGTATCGTATTTAATAGTATTTTCTGCAAAAATTAATAACTATTTTATACCACTCCGCTACCACATCAGGCATTCCGATACTCGAATGATACGAATTATTGTAAGCAAACTCTATTAATGGAAGAATCGACTCCCAATAACACCATATGCTAAGATACATGCTCTCAACATGTCTTCTAACGTCTGAATCGTTCGTTCGCTCAGATCGTCTGTCTGTGGATAATAAGTTGTACTTAGATTCACACGGGTACCCCGATTCTGTTGTAAACTGTTCCAAAAGTTTGATACAAACCTAGTTTCTCTGTCTGAAACTATCGATAACGGTACACCATGACGACTAACGATGTCTTTCAAATACAATTCTGCCAAATCACTCAATGAAGCTATTTCACGAGTAGCTAAGAAGTGAGCACTCTTTGTTAAATGATCCACTATCACCCAGATCATGTCATATCCTTTCTGAGTTCGGGGTAATTTGGTTACAAAATCCATCGTTATATGATCCCATTTCCACTGAGGTATTTCTAACTATCGTAGAGACCCATAAGGCTCCTGATGTTTTGCTTTAGCTTACGCACATATACGACACTTCTTAACGAAACCTGCAACATCTGTCTTCATTGTCGGCCACCAATACAATGTTTTCAAATCTCTATACATCTTAGTACTATCCGGATGCACTGTCAATTTAGATTTATGCGCTTCTGTAAGGATTAAATCCCTCAAATCTCCAAGCATAGGCATCCAAATTCGGTCTTTATAGGTCTTTAATCCTCTAGAATTATTGCATAGGTCAAATTTTCTTTTGGTCATTTGCTCAGTCTTTAGGTTTTCATCATTTAATGCTGCTAACTGGACTGTTTTCAATCGATCGCTCAAGTCTAAAACTATCTCAATTCTCATAAATCTGGCATTTTTGACTGTTTTCTTGCGACTCAGAGCATCTGCAACCACATTTACTTTGCCCGGATGGTATTTAATCTCACAATCACAGTCTTTAATCAGTTCTTTCCATCGTTGTTGACGCATATTTAAATCTTTCTGCGAAAAGATATACTGAAGACTCTATGATCTGTATAGATTTCACAATGTGTACCATACAAATAATGTCTCCAAAGCTTCAAGGCAAAAACAACTGCTGCTAATTCTAAATCACGAGTAGGGTAGTTTCGTTCATGATCTTTCAGCTGTCGTGAAGCATACGCTATAACGTTATTTCTCTGCATTAAAACACAACCCAGGCCAGCGCGTGATGCATCACAATAAACCACAAAATCTTCTGATCCCTCTGGTAAAGCTAAAACCGACGCTTGACATAACAACTGCTTAAGAGTTTGAAAAGCCTTTTCTTGTTCATCAGTCCATCGAAAGGCTATATCTTTTCTGGTTAACTTATTCAATGGACCTACTACTTTTGAAAATTCTTTGATAAATCGGTGGTAATAACCCGCTAAACCCAGAAAACTCTTGATTTCTGTCGGCGTATTCAGCGAGTTCCAATTCATTACAGCTTCTATCTTAGACTGATCTACTTTGATACCCTGTTCACAAATTACATGACCCAGAAACTGTACTTCCCGCAACCAAAATTCACACTTGGAGAACTTAGTGTATAACTGTTCCTGTTTCAATAGTTCTAACACCAATCTCAGATGTGTAGCATGATCCTTTTTGGTTTTCGAATATATTAAAATATCATCTATGAAAACAATCACAAACTTGTCGAGATATTGACGACACACTCTGTTCATTAGATCTATAAACACTGCTGGCGCGTTTGTTAACCCAAATGGCATAACTAGAAACTCATAGTGGCCATATCTGGTTCTAAACGCTGTTTTCTGTATATTGGTCTCTGCAACACGTACCTGATGATACCCTGAACGTAAATCAATCTTTGAAAAGTAAGAAGCACCCTGTAATTGATCGAATAAATCATCTATTCTCGGTAACGGATACTTATTCTTTATTGTTCTCTTATTCAAATCGTTATAATCTAGACGCATACGAAGCGACCCGTCTTTCTTTTTCACAAATAAAACAGGAGCACCCCATGGTGAAGAACTTGATCGAATAAACCCCTTATCTAACAGTTCCTGAATCTGAGACATTGATAATGCTAAAAACGAACATATATTTCATAGCATTATTCCTCAAGAAAGACAAGCTTTTAGTTGCAATTGTTCTATTTACAAGTGATATTCGTTTAAATAATAAAAGGTGAAGACAAAAGACAGATTCGATGAATTGAAGACGCAAAGGTCCAAAAAGCTCAAAAGTACAAAGTACAATCAAAGAGGTTCCAAATATTGATGAGAAACGTCTCGAAATTACAAGAGTACAAGATTCAAAAACGCAAAGTACAAAATATAAAATTGTACGCTAGGACATTCGAAAATCCGGAACCGGGACATGAGTCAACTCTCAACGCTCGATGCAATGGACTAAAAATTACGAGTCAACTATGCACATAAATATAATATAATATATAATTAATTCTTAAAATTAATATATATATATATATATATATATATATATATATATATATATATATATATTATAATATATTTATAAATCGTCGGCAAGAAAGAAGCCAAAGGAGGGTGAGCTGTATTTTCAAACTCCGCGACTCGCGGAGTTTGAAGGCAAAAATTGCCGCGAGTCGCGGAGTACCCCTGAACTCAATTCCCTATAAAGCCAAGCGAATTCTGATCATTTTTATCATCCAAATTCAATCTCTCTCTATATATGTATACGTAAATATATTTATATTTATATTTTAATTTTAATTATAATTCTAATAATAAGGGTATGTTAGCGAATGTTGTAAGGGTGTAAGTCGAAATTCTGTCCGTGTAATGCTACGCTATTTTTAATCATTGTAAGTTATGTTCAACCTTTTTACATTAATGTCTCGTAGCTAAGTTATTATTATGCTTATTTAATCGGAAGTAATCATGATGTTAGGCTAATTACTAAAATTGGGTAATTGGGCTTTGTACCATAATTGGAGTTTGGACAAAAGAACGACACTTGTAGAAATTTGACTATGGGCTATTAATGGGCTTTATATTTGTTTAACTAAATGATAGTTTGTTAATGTTAATATAAAGATTTACAATTGGGCGTCCCTATAAATTACCATATACACTCGAACGGACACGATGGGCGGGGTATTTATATGTACGAATAATCGTTCATTTAACCGGACACGGGAATGGATTAATAGCCACTAGAATAATTAAAACAGGGGTGAAATTATGTACAAGGACACTTGGTATAATTGATAACAAAATATTAAAACCTTGGGTTACACTCAGTCGACATCCTGGTGTAATTATTAAACAAAGTATTAAAATCTTGTTACAGTTTAAGTCCCCAATTAGTTGGAATATTTAACTTCGGGTATAAGAATAATTTGACGAGGACACTCGCACTTTATATTTATGACTGATGGACTGTTATGGACAAAAACCAGACGGACATATTAAATAATCCAGGACAAAGGACAATTAACCCATGGGCATAAATCTAAAATCAACACGTCAAACATCATGATTATGGAAGTTTAAATAAGCATAATTCTTTTATTTCATATTTAATTTCCTTTATTTTATATTTAATTGCACTTCTAATTATAGCACTTTTATTTATTGTTATTGTATTTAATTGCACTTTTAATTATCGTACTTTTTAATTATCGCAAGTTTATTTTATCGCACTTTTATTATTCGTAATTTCATTATTGTTATTTACTTTATGCTTTAAATTAAGTCTTTTATTTAATATTTTACATTTGGTTTTAACTGCGACTAAAGTTTTAAAATCGACAAACCGGTCATTAAACGGTAAAAACCCCCCTTTATAATAATAATATTACTTATATATATATTTGTATTTTTATAAATTTAAACTAATATAGCGTTAAGCTTTGTGAAAAAGATTCCCTGTGGAACGAACCGGACTTACTAAAAACTACACTACTATACGATTAGGTACACTGCCTATAAGTGTTGTAGTAAGGTTTAAGTATATCCATTCAATAAATAAATAAATATTTTGTGTAAAATTGTATCGTATTTAATAGTATTTCCTGCTAAAATTTAATAGTATTTTATACCCCTTAGCTTTGACATCAAGTTATTTTTGGCACCGCTGCCGGGGAATCTTAAACGCCGAAAGCGCAACGCTAAATATAATAAAAAAAAGATTTTTATTTTTAGTTTACTTTTATTAAAATTCACTTTTGTAAAAATACGTTTTTTATTATTCGAAAATATAAAAAGAAAACAAAAATTTATATATTTTTTTTAAGATTTTGTCAAATATTTAAGTTTTATAAAGTTTCTTTATTTTTATTTTATAAAAATATAAGTTTTATTTAAATATTTTTATTAAAAAAAAATTAATATATATATAAATCTATTTTTAAGATATTTTTAAAATTATAAAGTAGTTCTATTTTTATTTTAGTTTTTAAATATAAGTTTTTATTATATAAATATTTTAGATTTTAAAACAGAAAACAGAAAAAATATATAAATTAAAATAATAATAAAAAAACGCGTCGAATTTTAAACTGTACCTGAGTTGAAAATTGGAACCCCGCGACTCGCTGAGTTTGCAGCCTCGAATACCGCGACTCGCGGAGCAGCCCTGACACCCGTGACTGAAACCCTAATTCGCATTAAATACAGAGTAATTATTAATTATTATTATTATTAACCCTAATTACTTATTATTATTATAATTAGTTTTACTTTTTATTTAATTTTTATTTTAGTTAAATTAGTTTAATTAAATTGTAAAATTAATTGTTTTAATAAATAATTAATATAAAAATAATATTTTTATAAAATTTGTACTTTTTACAACTTTTTGTATATTTTTATATTTTTGTCCCTTTTTAATCGTTTTAGCGTAATATTTGTATTTTTAGCTCATATTTAGTTTTAGACTTAGTTTTTGCCATAGTTATTTTTACTTCTAGATTTTTAGGCTTTGCCGTAGAATTCCTTAAGTGCTTTTTCTTTAGACTAAGATTTAGGTGCTTTAGAATTTTGCGACGCCTTTTTAAGTTTTAGTTTCTTTTTAAGTTATTGCCATTTGGGATATAGTTTTTCTTGTAAGCTTTAATATTTTTAGACACCTTTTACCTATGTATCAATTATCATTCCAATTAGTAATCTCAATTTGCGATTATAATTTTAAGTTAGTGATAGTAATAAGGTTGGGTTAGACGAGTGTTTTTAAGTTCTATAAGTCATTTCTTTTTTATTTCTTATTTTTCGACGCCTTTTATTTTTTCGATCTTTTCTTTTTCGACCTTTTTCCGACACGCTCTTTTTCTTTCTCATTTCTCGTCATTCTAGTTTTTAGGACATAGATTTTTATTCTACTTCTTATCTAAATTTCTTAAAATTACGAAAATTTATTTTAAGTGGTTAAATTGATAGACATCAAAATTTTCTGGTTCGTAGTAATAGTTGGATTTGTACGTGGACCGGGTTATTGGAGCCAAACAGTCCTCAATTATATTGAGACCAAACGAATCCTGCCCCTCTGCTGCATCTTTTGGCTATTCGAAACGTGGGCAAAATCAGAAAAGTTTATTGATTGGATAACTTATATAATTTTTCTTTCCTTTTAAAAACTAATAGGATATTCAGTGAATGCACCGAGCAAGACGTTCACCACCTTTTGTACGTTCACCACCTGTAACTAGATCAAGACATTTAGCAAATATTACCGCCGTTGATTTTTCTTTAGAATCGTCATCCAGTCGACCAAGTACTCTAGTTCAAATTTCCGATAATCCATTTTTTGAACCCGACCTCACAATTGAGAATCCGGAGAATATTCAGGGACGATTCATAGATCCTGAACCACTAAATTTTCCTCCGGAACCACCAATCATTCAAACAGAGACTGTTGAGGAACGAACCATTAAATCAGAATCCTCTAGTGATTCGGATTCAACAAATTCAATTATGGAGAATCTGGAACTTTTAAGTATGGAAGACCGAATGAGAGCAAAACGCACTGGCCAAGGTCACGCAATTACTCATCCAGACATTAATGCGCCAGATTATGAAATCAAAGGACAAATTCTACACATGGTGACTAATCAATGCCAATTTAGTGGTGCACCGAAGGAAGATCCAAATGAACATCTACGTACCTTTAATAGGATCTGCACACTATTTAAAATCCGAGAAGTAGAGGATGAACAGATATATCTCATGTTATTTCCCTGGACTTTAAAGGGAGAAGCCAAAGATTGGTTGGAATCGTTACCTGAAGGGGCGATTGATACATGGGACGTTTTAGTTGAAAAATTTCTTAAACAATTCTTTCCTGCATCTAAAGCCGTAAGACTTCAAGCAGAAATTGTTACGTTTACACAGAAATCGAATGAAACTCTATATGAGGCGTGGACAAGATTTGGAAAGTTATTAAGAGGATGTCCGCAACATGGTTTAGACACCTGTCAAATAGTACTAATATTCTACCAAGGATGCGACATCACTACAAGGAAAGACATAGATATAGCAGCTGGTGGTTCTATTATGAAGAAAACAGAAACTGATGCTTACAAAATTATTGATAACACTGCTTCCCACTCACATGAGTGGCACCAAGATAAAGATATCGTTAGATCATCTAAAGTAGCTAGAGCCGATTCTAGCCATGACTTAGATTTCATTTCTGCAAAGATAGATGCTGTCGAGAGACGAATGGAAAAGATGACTAAAGATATTCACTCAATACGAATTAGTTGTGAGCAGTGTGGAGGACCACATTTGACAAAAGATTGTCTCAGTATTGAATTAACAATGGAACAAAGAGAGAATATTTCATACATAAACCAAAGGCCTGGAAATAATTATCAGAATAATTATCAACCGCCAAGACCGATTTACAATCAAAACCAGAACTATAACCGAAATATTCCATACAACAACCAACAAGGTCCTAGCAATCAACAAGTATCCAATAATACTTACAACCAGCAAAGACCTAATTTTCAAACCAAACCACCACAAATCGATGATAAAAAGCCGAATTTAGAAGATATGATGACAAAGCTAGTTGAAACTCAAACGCAGTTTTTCACATCTCAAAAACAAACTAATGAACAAAATGCTCAAGCATTTAGAAATCAACAAGCTTCTATTCAAAACTTGGAACAAGAAGTAAGTAACCTAGCAAGGTTAATAGGTGAAAGAAAATCGGGAAGTTTACCTAGTGATACAAATGCAAACCCCCGGAATGAAACAGCTAAAGCCATTACCACAAGAAGTGGTACAACACTTAAACCACCTGAAATACCTGTAACTTCTGATGAAGCTATTCCTACTCCACAAGAACCACAACCAGATCAAGATAAGGAAAAAGAACCGGTAGTTGAGAAGGTTAATGAAGATAACACAGTTAAGGCTAAACCTTATGTTAAACCATACCAACCACCACTTCCTTACCCGGGTAAAAATAAGAAAGAGAAACTTGAAGCCGAGCAATCCAAATTCTTGGATATGTTTAAACAGATAAATGTAAATCTTCCTTTCATTGATGTAATTTCAGAAATGCCTAGATATGCTAAATTCTTGAAAGATCTAATCTCAAATAGAAAGAAAATGGAAGAACTCTTGGCTGTTACTATGAACGCTAATTGTTCAGCAGTACTGTTGAATAAGATACCAGAAAAATTATCTGATCCAGGAAGTTTCACAATTCCATGTTTTTTGGGTAGTCTTAGTTCAATAGAAGCATTGGCAGACTTAGGTGCTAGTATAAATCTAATGCCGTTTTCACTATACACTAAACTAGACCTTGGAGAATTGAAACCAACAAGAATAAGCATACAACTAGCTGATCGATCAATAAAATATCCTAGAGGGATAATGGAGAACATGCTAGTTAAAGTTGGTACTTTAGTATTTCCAGTAGATTTTGTTGTTCTGGACATGGAAGAAGATTCTCAAGTTCCTCTCATATTAGGAAGACCATTCTTAAACACGGCTAAAGCAATGATAGACGTGTTCGGTAAGAAATTGACCCTAAGTATAGAGGACGAGAGTGTTACCTTTTCAGTTGATAGAGCAATGCAACAACCGTAATCTACAGATGATACATGTTATTATATTCAAACTATAGATTCACATGCAGAATTGTTAGAAGAATTTCCAGAATTACAAGGAACAGGAGAATGTTCTTTAGGAGAAGGTAATGAACCAATTGATGAAGCTGAAATGTTAGCTACATTATAGCTAATGGATATGAACCAACAATAGAAGAAATTCAAATGCTAAAAGAAGAAGACAGATATCGATACAAATCATCGATAGAAGAACCTCCGAAATTAGAGTTAAAGCCACTTCCAAACCATTTGGAATACGCTTATTTACATGGTGAATCTGAATTACCTGTAATAATATCGTCTTCTCTAACTGAAAATGAGAAATCACAACTCATTTTTGTGTTGAAAGCTCATAAACCAGCCATTGCATGGAAGATTCATGATATTAAAGGAATAAGTCCTTCGTATTGCACACATAAAATCCTTATGGAAGAAGGTCATAAAACGTATGTGCAACGCCAACGAAGACTAAATCCTAATATGCAAGATGTAGTTAAGAAAGAAATTATTAAACTGCTAGATGCAGATTTAATTTATCCAATTTCTGATAGTCCATGGGTAAGCCCAGTTCAATGCGTACCTAAGAAGGGTGGCATGACTGTCATTACAAATGAAAAAAATGAGCTTATTCCTTCTAGGACTGTAACAGGATGGCGTGTGTGTATTGATTATAGAAAATTAAATGACACCACCAGAAAAGATCACTTTCCCTTACCTTTCATTGATCAAATGTTGGAAAGGCTAGCCGAAAATAGTTACTATTGTTTTCTAGATGGATTTTCCGGATATTTTCAAATTCCAATAGCACCCGAAGATCAAGAGAAAACCACATTCACGTGCCCTTATGGTACTTTTGCTTACAAACGCGTGCCATTTGGACTTTGCAACGCCCCTGCAACCTTTCAAAGGTGCATGATGGCGATTTTTCACGACATGATAGAAGAATGCATGGAAGTTTTCATGGATGACTTTTCAGTCTTCGGTGATACATTTGAATCATGTCTAGTTAATCTAGAACGAATGCTTATTATATGCGAACAATCAAATCTAGTACTTAATTGGGAGAAATGCCATTTCATGGTTAAAGAAGGCATCGTTCTTGGACATAAAATTTCAAAAGAAGGAATTGAAGTGGATAGAGCTAAAGTAGATGTAATTGCTAAACTTCCACATCCCACCAATGTTAGAGGAGTTAGGAGTTTTCTAGGGCATGCCGGTTTTTACCGACGATTCATAAAAGATTTTTCTAAAATTGCCACTCCTATGAATAAACTCCTAGAAAAGGATGCTCCATTCATCTTTTCAGATGAATGTATCAAATCTTTTAATATTCTTAAAGAGAAACTCACTAATGCGCCGATCATGATAACACCAAATTGGAATCTACCGTTTGAACTAATGTACGATGCAAGTGATTTTGCAATGGGAGCCGTTTTAGGACAAAGGATTGAAAAAAGATTTCAACCTATATATTATGTTAGTAAGACGTTACAAGGAGCACAAACAAATTACACAACTACTGAAAAAGAACTCCTTGCTATTGTCTTTGCTTTTGACAAATTTCGATCATATCTCGTTCTAGCTAAAACGGTGGTCTATACCGACCATTCTGCTCTTAGATACCTATTTTTGAAAAAAGATGCTAAACCAAGATTAATCCGTTGGATCTTACTCTTACAAGAGTTCGATATTGAAATCCGATATAAAAGAGGAGCAAAAAATCTCGCCGCTGATCATCTTTCTCGTCTTGAAAATCCCGAATTAGAAGTTCTAAATGAATCGGCCATACAAGACAACTTTCCTGATGAATATATATTGAAGACAGATTATAATGAAATCCCATGGTTTGCAGACTATGCAAACTATTTAGTATGTGGATTCCTTGAAAAAGGATTATCGTACCAAAAACGAAAGAAATTCTTCAGTGATATAAAACACTATTTCTGGGAAGATCCACATCTGTTTAAAAGTTGTCCCGATGGAATAATACGCCGATGTGTATTTGGAGATGAAGCTAGTAAAATTTTAAACCATTGTCACACAGGACCAACAGGAGGGCATTATGGGCCTCAACTAACAGCAAGAAAAATGTATAAAGCTGGATTCTATTGGCCTACAATTTACAAAGACGCACACCTTCTTTGCAAATCCTGTGATGCTTGTCAAAGGGCCGGAAAAATAAGTCAACGTGATGAAATGCCACAAAATATCATTCAAGTATGTAAAGTATTTGACATTTGGGGTATTGACTTTATGGGTCCATTTCCAAAATCTCATAATAATCTCTATATTCTCGTAGCCATTGATTATGTATCTAAATGGGCGGAAGCACAAGCTCTCTCAACTAATGATGCACGAGTTGTAGTCAACTTTTTAAAACGTCTTTTTGCAAGGTTTGGAACACCGAAAGCTTTAATAAGTGATCGGGGAACTCATTTCTGTAATAATCAACTTGAGAAAGTTCTTAAAAGATATGGAGTAACTCATAAAATCTCCACTGCTTATCATCCACAAACTAGTGGACAAGTTGAAAATACAAACCGAGCTTTAAAACGTATTCTAGAGAAAACCGTAGGATCAAATCCGAAGGAATGGTCCATTAAATTGGAGGATGCACTCTGGGCTTTTAGAACAGCCTACAAAACTCCAATTGGAACCACACCTTTTAAACTTGTTTATGGAAAAGCATGTCATCTTCCAGTAGAAATTGAACACAAAGCATTTTGGGCTTTGAAGACATGTAATCTTGATATACATGAAGCTGGACGTCTACGATTAAGTCAACTAAACGAATTAGAAGAATTAAGACATGAAGCATACGAAAATTCGTTAATCTATAAAGAAAGAACGAAGAAATGGCATGATAAAAGAATCAAAAGTTTAAAAGAATTTAAAGAAGGGGACAGAGTTCTTCTTTTCAATTCACGATTCAAGCTATTTCCTGGAAAATTGAAATCAAGATGGTCTGGACCATTCATAGTTAAAAGAGTTTTTCCATACGGAACAGTAGAATTGATAAATTCAAATGGGATTGAATTTAAAGTTAATGGTCACAGAGTTAAACACTACATAGATAGTCCGATGGAATCGACAACGAAGTTAATCACAATTTCGACATCACAGCTAACTAAGTGTGGGGAGAATCAAGTCTTTTAAGGATAATATGTATTTCTGTTAGAGTTAGATTGTATGTTTTCGTGTAGTTCTCGAAAATGGAACCCTAATGGTCTTTCCCTAGCAGACCCTAAAGAACTAGTCTTCTCCCCCCATTCTGAATTTTTATTTTTTTAGGTTTTTACGAAATGAAGACTGCCTGTGAACTAAACCATGGTCTAATGCTACACGCTTTGATCACTAAACGTAATAATGACACACTTCCGAGTGAAATAGTATCAGTAATCAGAGAAAGATTGGACGGAGTAAGAAAAGAATCCAGATGCGAAGATAATAAGTCACAATTTGGTAAAGGAAAATCAAAATCCGCAGCGAAAAGAAGAGCACAACACCTAGAAAGATGTCACAAATGCGAAAAATGGTCACATGGAGGTAAATGTTCAAATAATCAAACCGATTCAAACACCGAATTTGTTACTTTATGCAGAAACGGACCGTTCATATGTTTAGAAGAAAAAACACTGAATGCTTGAGGTTATGCCTATGTAGCCATGGAAAACCAATTAAACCGACTATCTTATGAATGAGATAGATCATATAACTAAGAAATCTATTTCACAGGTAAGTCTGTACAGTTTTTTTTTTTTTTTTTACTAATTTTTATTTTTAGATTTTAATAATATTTGAATGTGGGGTAATATACCAAACTTCAAAAATATGTATATATGTTTGCATTTTATCTTATGTACACAACAAGGTAAAACAACGCATTTTCAAAGACTGGCATTAAGTTCAGCAAAAACAACTAATTTTGACGACAAGATGCAAAATATATGTAAAATAACAACAAGACAGAATGAACAAATGATGTGCACCATTTATCATTCAGAAAACAAACGCCAATATGTTTGGAAACTTTGATAAAATTTAATCATTTCTACGCTAATCACCCTCAATAATTTAAATTGTTACTGATTTCTTGCAAATGAGGGCATTGCAAGATCTTAAGTGTGGGAAGGGGTTAAATTCTTTCGGATTTTAAAATTTTTTGATCTTAAACACTTGGTTACCATTAAAAATGCTAGTAAAAGCAGTAGTTGTATTAGAATCTAGTGCTCTCTGATAATAAAGAACAGCCCTAGTCTTATATACTGACTACCCACTTCTAGTAAAATTTTCAAAATTTCCAATTAAATGAACTCAAAATCATATTTATACATATTTATGAATGATAAAACTAGGTGTTAACACCGAAATTATTGTTACCTCGGAAAGGACATAAATTGAGAAACAAATCAAAATGTTAGAATTCATTTAAGAATGGAATAGAGGAGAACAAAAAGGAAAAATAAAAGCCAAGTGTGGGAAAATTCTCCAAGTTATTCAAAACATATATCACATATTTTTGTACAAATAACTGAAAATACTTTTGCTTTGGACTAAACTAAAAAGTTTTACCTGATTTACTGTAAGAAAGATGGATCTACACGATGAATCAATTCCATCACTAAAAGGAAGTAAAGTCTTCCGAAAAAGACACGCGCTTCTTGATTTAGGTCATGAAGTTGTCGTATTAAACAGGGTCGCCAAGTGGTCAGATTTATCCTAACCATGAGAAGGATTTATCTCGTACAATGGGGAGGCACCGTTCAAATTAGCTTGATAAGACTAATGAATCAGATTCCCAGAAAGGATAATCTCCTTAAAGATTAAAAATCAGCTTTTAAGACTGATATTACTCAATCCTTTAGATTGACCTTAAAGATTGAGAATTACTAACTCATGGAATTCAATGATATCTAAACTCGAGCTTGAACGAGAAAATATTTTGATCAAAATTATAAACCGATTTGTTTTCTAAAAACCCATTTTCAATACGTTCATTACCATTGAACGTAAAATCCTAGGAATTCACCTGGAATTCAGTAGGTCACCTGAACTAAATCGGGTGTCAACCGTAAGAACGATGGTTGCATAGTGGTCAAAGACAGGACCTTGTGCCAAACCTACAAATTATAAGGGTGAGCTTTACTATTGCTCCTACCAAGGATAGTAATTGCGTCCGACACGTTATAGAGCAAAATTAAAAGCATGTTAGGGGACATTGCCTTAACAGTTGCTTGTTCAACGCTTTCCTTTACAACCTGACGGTAGTTTATCGAAAGGTAATATACGGAGCAAGTAAACTGGACGTGTTGCTTTCCTAATACAAGGTTAGCAAGTGGGTGACACAAAACCGCAAGTTTTGAGCTAAAATATTCAAATCTGAAACCCACCAAACCCACAAAAATATTTTTCAAACACCGGTGAAGGGTTATTCCGGAAAACTTATCTAGGGTAAAAGCTAGATTGAATTTTCAAAGATCAAATATTTTCATAAAGATCCAATTTCCTTAATGGATCTAAATTTTTATATAGTCATGTGGGACTGTAAACCACAACTTTACTACCATTGTTTATACCGCCGTAAAGAAATCACTGATGTACAAAGTGTGAAGAATAAAGAAGTGATTCTAGTATTTCAAAACTATATTGCTTGACGACAAGCAACGCTCAAGTGTGGGAATATTTGATAATGCTAAAAATGAACATATATTTCATAGCATTATTCCTCAAGAAAGACAAGCTTTTAGTTGCAATTGTTCTATTTACAAGTAATATTCGTTTAAATAATAAAAGGTGAAGACAAAAGACAGATTCGATGAATTGAAGACGCAAAGGTCCAAAAAGCTCAAAAGTACAAAGTACAATCAAAGAGGTTCCAAATATTGATGAGAAACGTCTCGAAATTACAAGAGTACAACATTCAAAAACGCAAAGTACAAAATATAAAATTGTACGCATGGACGTTCGAAAATCCGGAATCGGGACATGAGTCAACTCTCAACACTCGACGCAATGGACTAAAAATTACGAGTCAACTATGCACATAAATATAATATAATATATAATTAATTCTTAAAATTAATATATATATTATAATATATTTATAAATCGTCGGCAAGAAAGAAGCTAAAGGAGGGTGAGCTGTATTTTCAAACTCCGCGACTCGCGGAGTTTGAAGGCAAAAATTGCCGCGAGTCGCGGAGTACCCCTGAACTCAATTCCCTATAAAGCCAAACGAATTCTGATCATTTTTATCATCCAAATTCAATCTCTCTCTATATATGTATACGTAAATATATTTATATTTATATTTATATTTTAATTTTAATTTTAATTATAATTCTAATAATAAGGGTATGTTAGCGAATGTTGTAAGGGTGTAAGTCGAAATTCTGTCCGTGTAATGCTACGCTATTTTTAATCATTGTAAGTTATGTTCAACCTTTTTACATTAATGTCTCGTAGCTAAGTTATTATTATGCTTATTTAATCCGAAGTAATCATGATGTTAGGCTAATTACTAAAATTGGGTAATTGGGCTTTGTACCATAATTGGAGTTTGGACAAAAGAACGACACTTGTGGAAATTAGACTATGGGCTATTAATGGGCTTTATATTTGTTTAACTAAATGATAGTTTGTTAATGTTAATATAAAGATTTACAATTGGGCATTCCTATAAATTACCATATACACTCGATCGGACACGATGGGCGGGGTATTTATATGTACGAATAATCGTTCATTTAACCGGACACGGGAATGGATTAATAGCCACTAGAATAATTAAAACAGGGGTGAAATTATGTACAAGGACACTTGGTATAATTGATAACAAAATATTAAAACCTTGGGTTACACTCAGTCGACATCCTGGTGTAATTATTAAACAAAGTATTAAAATCTTGTTACAGTTTAAGTCCCCAATTAGTTGGAATATTTAACTTCGGGTATAAGAATAATTTGACGAGGACACTCGCACTTTATATTTATGACTGATGGACTGTTATGGACAAAAACCAGACGGACATATTAAATAATCCAGGACAAAGGACAATTAACCCATGGGCATAAAACTAAAATCAACACGTCAAACATCATGATTATGGAAGTTTAAATAAGCATAATTCTTTTATTTCATATTTAATTTCCTTTATTTTATATTTAATTGCACTTCTAATTATAGCACTTTTATTTATTTTTATTGTATTTAATTGCACTTTTAATTATCATACTTTTTAATTATCGCAAGTTTATTTTATCGCACTTTTATTATTCGTAATTTCATTATCGTTATTTACTTTACGCTTTAAATTAAGTCTTTTATTTAATATTTTACATTTGGTTTTAACTGCGACTAAAGTTTTAAAATCGACAAACCGGTCATTAAACGGTAAAAACCCCCCTTTATAATAATAATATTACTTATATATATATTTGTATTTTTATAAATTTAAATTAATATAGCATTAAGCTTTGTGAAAAAGATTCCCTGTGGAACGAACCGGACTTACTAAAAACTACACTACTCTACGATTAGGTACACTGCCTATAAGTGTTGTAGCAAGGTTTAAGTATATCCATTCAATAAATAAATAAATATCTTGTGTAAAATTGTATCGTATTTAATAGTATTTTCTGCTAAAATTTAATAGTATTTTATACCCCTTAGCTTTGACATCAGACATCATTTCTCTAATTTCTGATGGTGCTAATCTATAAGGAGCTTTTGCAACTGGCGTAGCACCTGGAACCAAATCAATTTTGTACTCTACTTCACGTACTGGAGGTAACCCTGGTAGATCATCTGGATACACTTCGAGAAATTCTGACACAACGGGAATATCGGTCACATGCTTCTTTTCTTTCTTAATATCAATCACGTAGGCTAAGAACGAATCACACCCTTTCGATATCGCCTTCTGGGCTTTCATTAGGGAAACCATAGGAAAGTTAAATCCACCGTGCTCTCCCCTAGCTATCACTTGGGATCCATCTGCCAGACGGAAAGAAATCATCTTTTGTCACACTTAATATTAGCCCTATTAGCTCTTAACCAATTCATGCCTATGACTACATCAAAGCTAGGTATAAGCATCAACAAACAGGTTAAAGGGAAAAGATGGCCATCAATCTCGACGGTAACTCCAGACACATATGATGTGCATGGAACCATTTTACCATCAGCTACTTCTATTCCCAAAAGTGCATCTAACATGCTAACAGGCAACTTCAACTTATCACAGAAGCCTAAGGACATAAAAGATCGATTTGCTCCTGAATCAAATAACACACGAGCTGGCAAGGAATTAACTAAGAACATACTGGTAATGACGTCATCGGTAGCGGTTGCTGTAGTGACCCGAACTTTTCCATGTTTATATATATTAATTGAGATTGATATTTACATGATTAAATGTTTCCAACATGTTAAGCAATCAAACTTGCTAAGACTTGATTAATTGAAATATGTTTCATATAGACAATTGACCACCCAAGTTGACCGGTGATTCACGAACGTTAAAACTTGTAAAAACTATACGATGACATATATATGGTTATATATATAGTTAACATGATTTTATTATAATTATGTATCTCATTAGGTTTTTTAACAATGAGTTATATACATAAAAATGAGACTATTAATTTAAGAAACTCGAAAACGATATATATAACGATTATCGTTATAACAACGTCTTACTAGGTACATATGAATCATATTAAGATATTGATACACTTGGTTAATTATGTTAAATGATAAGTAAATATATTATTAAGTGTATTAACAATGAAATACATATGTAAAAATAAGACTACTAACTTAATGATTTCGAAACGAGACATATATGTAACGATTATCGTTGCAACGACATTTAACTGTATATATATCATACTAAGATATATTATATATCATAATATCATGATAATATAACAATTTAACATCTCATTTGTTATAATAAATAATGGGTTAACAACATTCAACAAGATCGTTAACCTAAAGGTTTCAAAACAACATTTACATGTAACGACTAACGATGACTTAACGACTCAGTTAAAATGTATATACATGTAGTGTTTTAATATGTATTCATACACTTTTGAAAGACTTCAAGACACTTATCAAAATACTTCTACTTAACAAAAATGCTTACAATTACATCCTCGTTCAGTTTCATCAACAATTCTACTCGTATGCACCCGTATTCGTACTCGTACAATACACAGCTTTTAGATGTATGTACTATTGGTATATACACTCCAATGATCAGCTCTTAGCAGCCCATGTGAGTCACCTAACACATGTGGGAACCATCATTTGGCAACTAGCATGAAATATCTCATAAAATTACAAAAATATGAGTAATCATTCATGACTTATTTACATGAAAACAAAATTACATATCCTTTATATCTAATCCATACACCAACGACCAAAAATACCTACAAACACTTTCATTCTTCAATTTTCTTCATCTAATTAATCTCTCTCAAGTTCTATCTTCAAGTTCTAAGTGTTCTTCATATATTTTACAAGTTCTAGTTACATAAAATCAAGAATACTTTCAAGTTTGCTAGCTCACTTCCAATCTTGTAAGGTGATCATCCAACCTCAAGAAATCTTTGTTTCTTACAGTAGGTTATCATTCTAATACAAGGTAATAATTATATTCAAACTTTGGTTCAATTTCTATAACTATAACAATCTTATTTCAAGTGATGATCTTACTTGAACTTGTTTTCGTGTCATAATTCTGCTTCAAGAACTTCGAGCCATCCAAGGATCCGTTGAAGCTAGATCCATTTTTCTCTTTTCCAGTAGGTTTATCCAAGGAACTTAAGGTAGTAATGATGTTCATAACATCATTCGATTCATACATATAAAGCTATCTTATTCGAAGGTTTAAACTTGTAATCACTAGAACATAGTTTAGTTAATTCTAAACTTGTTCGCAAACAAAAGTTAATCCTTCTAACTTGACTTTTAAAATCAACTAAACACATGTTCTATATCTATATGATATGCTAACTTAATGATTTAAAACCTGGAAACACGAAAAACACCGTAAAACCGGATTTACGCCGTCGTAGTAACACCGCGGGCTGTTTTGGGTTAGTTAATTAAAAACTATGATAAACTTTGATTTAAAAGTTGTTATTCTGAGAAAATGATTTTCATTATGAACATGAAACTATATCCAAAAATTATGGTTAAACTCAAAGTGGAAGTATGTTTTCTAAAATGGTCATCTAGACGTCGTTCTTTCGACTGAAATGACTACCTTTACAAAAACGACTTGTAACTTATTTTTCCGACTATAAACCTATACTTTTTCTGTTTAGATTCATAAAATAGAGTTCAATATGAAACCATAGCAATTTGATTCACTCAAAACGGATTTAAAATGAAGAAGTTATGGGTAAAACAAGATTGGATAATTTTTCTCATTTTAGCTACGTGAAAATTGGTAACAAATCTATTCCAACCATAACTTAATCAACTTGTATTGTATATTATGTAATCTTGAGATACCATAGACACGTATACAATGTTTCGACCTATCATGTCGACACATCTATATATATTTCGGAACAACCATAGACACTCTATATGTGAATGTTGGAGTTAGCTATACAGGGTTGAGGTTGATTCCAAAATATATATAGTTTGAGTTGTGATTAATACTGAGATACGTATACACTGGGTCGTGGATTGATTCAAGATAATATTTATCGATTTATTTCTGTACATCTAACTGTGGACAACTAGTTGTAGGTTACTAACGAGGACAGCTGACTTAATAAACTTAAAACATCAAAATATATTAAAAGTGTTGTAAATATATTTTGAACATACTTTGATATATATGTATATATTGTTATAGGTTCGTGAATCAACCAGTGGCCAAGTCTTACTTCCCGACGAAGTAAAAATCTGTGAAAGTGAGTTATAGTCCCACTTTTAAAATCTAATATTTTTGGGATGAGAATACATGCAGGTTTTATAAATGATTTACAAAATAGACACAAGTACGTGAAACTACATTCTATGGTTGAATTATCGAAATCGAATATGCCCCTTTTTATTAAGTCTGGTAATCTAAGAATTAGGGAACAGACACCCTAATTGACGCGAATCCTAAAGATAGATCTATTGGGCCTAACAAACCCCATCCAAAGTACCGGATGCTTTAGTACTTCGAAATTTATATCATATCCGAAGGGTGTCCCGGAATGATGGGGATATTCTTATATATGCATCTTGTTAATGTCGGTTACCAGGTGTTCACCATATGAATGATTTTTATCTCTATGTATGGGATGTGTATTGAAATATGAAATCTTGTGGTCTATTATTATGATTTGATATATATAGGTTAAACCTATAACTCACCAACATTTTTGTTGACGTTTAAAGCATGTTTATTCTCAGGTGAATACTAAGAGCTTCCGCTGTTGCATATTAAAATAAGGACAAGATTTGGAGTCCATGTTTGTATGATATTGTGTAAAAACTGCATTCAAGAAACTGATTTCGATGTAACATATTTGTATTGTAAACCATTATGTAATGGTCGTGTATAAACAGGATATTTTAGATTATCATTATTTGATAATCTACGTAAAGCTTTTTAAACCTTTATTTATGAAATAAAGGTTATGGTTTGTTTTAAAAATGAATGCAGTCTTTGAAAAACGTCTCATATAGAGGTCAAAACCTCGCAACGAAATCAATTAATATGGAACGTTTTTAATCAATAAGAACGGGACATTTCAGTTGCAGCGTCTACCGTCATCTGAAATGCCCTTGCCTCTGCTGTTGGAGGATTCTCTCTCTTCTGTCCGGCAGTAGAAGAAGAAGATCCCCCAGAAGTTACTGACCTCTTCCCTGACCCTGCCCCAGAATCGGCTCTTGACGCAGATGGGAAATTTGCAGATCTATGCCCCTCCTGATGGCAACTCCAACAAACATTAGATTTAAAGGAACAAGCTGTTGCTTCATGACCCAATACTCCACATTTCAAACATCTTCTAGTCATTGTTGAACATGGACCAACATGAGTAGATTTACAAACATTATACCAACCAGACTGACTAGAACCTGATCCACTCATACCAGGCTTACTCTTCTGTTTAAACCCACCAGACTTTTTACCACGAAAACCTAATTGCTTACTTGACTGTTGAACAGACTGTCCACCTGTTTGAACTTCTGATTTTTTCCTAAAAGATCCACCTTTTGAACTTTCTCTTTTCGCTGCCATTACGTCACCTTCAGTAACCTTGGACATCTCATGATCATGCGCCAAGGTTGTCGCAAATCTTGCAACTGTTCTATATTCCGGCTTAATCACGTGCATGAAATGCTGAATCTTTTCTTTCTCAGTCAGTACCCACTGTTGGACGAACCTTAGCTTAGATGTTAAGTCTTTGAAAACCTCATCAATCGTCATACTTTCTATCATCTTCATACTCAGAAACTCGATTTTCAATCTTTCCATTTCATATTCAGAACAGTACTGCTCACGAACTTTAGCAGCAAATTGTTCCCAGGTTATTTGGCTGATCTGTTCCTTGGGCAAACATGTGGTAATAGAATCCCACCTCTCCATCGCGTCACCTTTGAGGAGTCTACTAGCAAACAACACTCTAGATTCAGGTTCACAAAAACATGCTTCTAATGCCCGCTCTACTTCCCTCAACCAATTGAGCATCGCTGTAGGGTTAGTGTGACCGCTGTACTCAGGAGGTTTGCAGTCCAAAAACTGTTTATAGGTACACTTCTTTCTTATCTCAGTGACTTGAAATGGGTATATCATCTGATTCGAAAAGGCTTGGTTTAACGGGTATGACATTTAAAGGTATTGATAGGTAGTCTGAGGAAACTGTGACTGAGAACTGCCCCCGATTTGAGTATAGAAATTTGGAGGAAAAGTTGTGTTTAATGCAGTGGTATTAGGGTTCCATTGCGTCCATTCTTGTTCTAATTCCTTAATTTTGTCTTGAGCTTCTTGTAATTGACTTTGAAGGTTTATTACTTCTTGAGAGGTTTCCTCTTCCAAAGACACATGTCCATCTTCGTCAGGGGCTCGAAACGTACCAGTTCTAGGGGCAACAGGGTCAGTAGCATTAGCTTCATTATCTGCCATTACTGCACTACCACAACACTCACACCAAAGCTTAGTATAAACTCTGTTAGAACTAACAACTAACACATATCCTGTCCTAACACTCACTTAATCCATACCCAGCATGTTATGTTTGACGTGACTCTACTAAGTTTGGGAACATGACATTTAGATCACAATGCACATGCTGCAAAACTAAGCTCTAATACCAACATATGAAACCGCTAATTTTTTTTATACGTAGCGGAAGCATTTATTAATTAATTACAAAATAAACTTAAACTATTGTTAATACAGTACAACCAGTGTCACGTGTCGTTTCAACAAAATATATATTTAACCTGAAAAGACGTAATTACATTATGTTTACAAAAGATCACAGATTAACAAAGTAAAACCACATCAGAGTTAAATCCTGTCAAACATAACATCACCATGCCCGTCTTCTCCCCAAAATGTATTATCTACAAAAGCTATCAACTTGCAGGGAGGAGATGGAGGGGAATTATCACGAAACTGAGTGAGTACAACTAACTACAGGTAATAGTATACAGGAACCGTCATACTAATCATTTCACGGAGTCTAACACATAAACATCACCCAAGTGCCGTCTACAAAGACTCTGGCAGCTCGGCCAAACCATTAACCACCAGTTGATCAGACTGGGGCTTACCAAAAGTTCCTCCACCACCGTATTGTATATATATAATCCACACGTGACAGACATGTCATTCACACATATATACACCACGATTTTCTAGGATACCACATGAGGAACCCAACCCGCAGGTTGATCTCTCCTACCGAGGCTACCACACAATAGGGACGCACTGGGTTCCAGCAGACAAGCATCAACTAACATGCAGTCATCACAACATACTAACTAACCGTAGTAGCAAGTATACCTAACAAGCATGGAAATCATAATATAACATGCTACTCTATACTATATACTCCAGTTAGTCCCACTCACCGACTACCAGCAACTAGCTCAGATAATCTATCACTGAGCGGCTTCTTTATCCTTATCACCAGAACATAAGGCAAATCAAGTTAGTTTCTGTCCGTTAACACAAAATAACACAGTACAGTAAATCAGTATCAAAAGCGCCGCTAAAAAGTCTACTTACTACTTATTCATTTTCAGAATTTACATCCTGATCATCATAAGTCACGCGAACAGCATAACGGCTAGGAAACAACTAAATTTCACTATAATGTATCACTGATCTACATCCGTACGATTGCACATGCATCCGTACGGTTACAAGTCCATCTGTACGGTTGCATCGTACACCTGTATGGTTGCACACCTACTGCCCGGTTGCACCAACACCACTGCATCCGTACCGTTGCACATGCACCTGTATGGTTGCATAGTGTACCCGTGCAGTTGCAAGTTGCAACTGTACGGTTGTGTTCTTTGTGCAACAGCAGCAGAAACTGACGGGTTTCAAGCACAAATCACCAATTCTTGTTCTAGAGCTCGATTTTGACCCCAAAACTGACCAAATCAAGTACACTAAACATGTAGGAGCATAAACCCACAAGATTTTGACACAAACAACACCAAATCAACCATTTTTGACTCAATTAACACACTTTGTAAAAACTAACACTAAAACCCAATTTTCTCAAAAATTAAAGCATGAAATGTTGTGATTCTTACCTAGATAGAATTAGTAATTTACAGAGAACATAAAGATACAAGAATTAAAGATTAGGGTTATGATTAAATCCCATACTGTGTAACACACGGGTATCTATCAGTTATCTGATATCTTTCGTACATTATTTGGCAACCCAAACGAAGTCCAAATTAAATAAACAAACCTGTTCTGTGACCCTTGTCACAAACTGGTCCTAACCACATCATTACATAATAATAAATATTAATCAGAAATAAAAGCATATACTAACACAACGCCAACTTAAGGGCAAACTAGTAATCTTATAGCTAGGCCCATGTGAGGATGTTACAAAAATAGTGTACAGGACACGTTTTGTCCATTATGAGTTCTTGGTAATACCATTTGGTTTAACCAACGCACCTTCTGTATTCACTGACCCCATGAATTGAGTGTGCAAACCGTACTTAAACAAGTTTTTCATTGTGTTCATAGACGACATTTTGATCTACTCGAAATTAGGGAGGAACATGAGAAACACTTAAGGTTGGTGTTGGAATTACTGAAAAAGGAATGGTTATATGCAAATTTTTCAAAGTGTGATTTTTGGCTACATAAAGTACAATACCTATGTCACGTTGTTAGTAGCCAAAGAATTCAGGTCGACCCCGCTAAGATCGAAGAATTTTCATTCCAACTATTAAAGTAGACATTAACCACCGTGCCTATTTTATCATTTCCAGAAAAGAAAGAAGATTTCGTGGTTTATTACAATGCCTCGCGTCAAGGATTAGGATGCGTGTTAATTCAACAACAGAAGGTCCTATGCCCCCCGACAACTAAAAATCCGCAAGCAGAATTTTACGACACACGGTTTGGAGTTAGGAGGTGTGGTCTTTGCACTTAAAATATGGAGGCACTATTTGTACATAACTAAGTGTACTGTAGTCATGTATCACAAAAATATTCAACATATCCTAGACCAAAAACAACTAAATATGATGTAGTGATGTTGGGTCGAACTATTAATTGATTAAGATTCTTAAATCTATTATCATTCGAAAAAGGCAAATGTAGTTGCGGATGCCTAGAGTCCGAAAGAAAGAACTAAACCTCTTAAAGTCCGAGCATTAAATATGATCGTTCGTATGAACCTCACTTCACAAATTTAAGATGCTCATCTAGATTTGTTAAAAGGGTTAAATTTAATTGATGAATGGATAAAATGGTTAAACAAGCAATTTAATGTTCGAGAAAATGGAACTAGATACTTTGTTGGTCGAATATGGGTACCAAATTTTGAAGAGCAAAGGAAATTTCTGCTAGATGAAGTGAACAAGACGAGGTATTTAATTCACTCGGGAACTGACAGGTTGTACCACAATCTTAAGGCATTATATTGGTGGCCAAATTTAAGGGACGACGTCGCCACCTATGTTGGAAAGTGTTTAACTTGCTCTAAAGTCAAGGCGGAAAATCAAAAGTTGTCACCGTTGTTGCAACAACCAGAAATTCCCAATAGAAGTAGGAACGAATTAAAATGGACTTCATCACTAAATTAACAAAAACTGTGAACATTTGTGATGCCATTGGGTAATAGTTGATCACCTCACTAAAATTCGCACACTTCTTAGAAACTAAGGAAACAGATAAGATGGAAAAGCTAATACAAATATATTTAAATGAAGTTGTTTCCACACATGGAGTGCCCGTATCTATTATCTCCGATCAAGATAGGAGATTCACATCCAGATTTTGGCAATCATTACAAGAAGCGTTAGGGACTCGATTGGATATGAGTACCAATTACAATCTGCAAACAGATAGTCAAAGTGAACGAATTATTTAGACTTTGGAAGATATGTTTCGCGCTTGTGTCATTGAATTTCGGAATGGTTGGGACTAATACATTCCTTTGGCAGAATTCTCGTACAACAATAGTTACCATGTGAGCAGTAAGGCTGCACCATTAGAAGCACTTTATGGAAGAAAGTGTAGATCTCCTGTATGTTGGAATGAAGTGAGAGGCAAACAACTTACTGGTCCGGAAATTATAGATGAGACTATTGAGAAAATTGTTCATATTCGGGAAAGACTAAAAATAGCCATAAGTCATCAAAAGAGTTACACTGATGTTAGAAGGAAGTTGTTAGAATTTGAGGTAGGCGAAAAAGTAATGTTAAATGTATCACTTTGGAAAGGTGTGATACGATTAGGAAAGCGAGGTAAATTAACCCCAAGATATATTGGACCTTTTGAGATAATAGAAAGGATTGGTTCGGTAGCTTATCGCCTAAAGTTACCACACAAAATTAACGGCATTCAAGATACTTTTCACGTAATAAACTTGAAGAAACATTTGGCAGAAGAAAATCGTATCATTCCCCTTGATGAAATACGTGTGTGGACAACAAAATTCATTTCATTTAGGAGCCCGTGGAGATTATGGACCTAAAGGTCAAAAGGCTCAAACAAAGCACTATACCTATTGTCAAGGTTCGTTAGAACGCTCGTAAAAGACCAGAATTCAAGTGGGAACGTGAAGACCAAATGAAGCAAAAATACTCTCATCCGTTTTCCAGTGCAATGCAACGCAACACGAACGGAAGGTACTAACTAAAATTTCGGGACTAAATTTTCCATAACGGATAAGTATTGTAACAACCTTTACTTTTCTGATCCGAATTATATTTTTATATAGTTATGAACTCCTGATAAAATTTTCATTATTTATAATTTTGCATACATGTGTTTCATTATATACATAACATCCAGGTCTTGAGCTTCCGAATTTTAAATTAAGTTAGTATTGAACTAAAAAATTACCGAGGATTTTACCTTCCGAACGTAAAGCTTTAGTGGCGTTTTATAATAAAAATTACGGGAAAGCCCATGTAGGACCAATCGGTCCCCCCCCCCCCCCCCCACCAATACATAAAGCCTGTTTTTTTGTTAATTGCATTACAAGGAACCTAACTAGCCCGTATATACATCTTTCTCAAGAGTTATTTTGATTTCACCGTATAGAATTGTAAACAAAACTTAAACCTAGATATTTCTTCTGATTTTGGTTAAAGATTATGCTTAAAGTAGATACTTATATATATATATATATTTGACAAAAAAAACGATAACATTAAACATATTTTGACAAAAAAATAATTATATAATATATATAATAATAATAATAATATATAATGATAACGATTCATAAAATGCGAAAGATGATGCTGATATCATTATCTCAAAAAATGATGTAATCAGATACTACTACATAGAATCGTAGTATGTTAGGGAAGTGTTTTTTTTTCCTAGCATGCTTTCTCACAATTTATATCTATCTAGTTCTTTCTTAATTAGTCAATTTACACTTCTCCTCCAAGAACTACTTTTTATATTATAGTACTGAAATGACCCGTGAAATTACAGGTTTAATTAAACGAAATAATTTAATGACATATTTTAGGTATTAAGTGAATGTAAATGCTAAAGTTATTTATTTTAATGACCCGTTTGACTAAGAAATTTGTCGTTATTTTTACAAATATATAGAGACATGTAGTTTCGCATACATATGTAACGTAATTAATTTCGTAAAAATAATTCATATTTGTATTAATAATACAATAATTATAATTATAATCATTATATTAAAAATAAATAATAATAATAAAGTTCGTTCAAAGTTGAGTATTTATATTTTTAATAATAATAATAATTATTATTATTAGTAATAATTATGCCTTTTAAATTTTTTTAGAAAATTAAAATTACAATTTAGTAGAAATTAGTATTTCATTTTATAAAAGATTTTGTATTATTTTTTAATTAAATTAATATATAATTATGACATTATCATCATTAAAATTAAATGGTAGTTAACTTAATGATGATATTATCATTTTAGAGCTTTATATGACTATATAGAAGTGTATAATAATTTTGTATAAGTGTGTCCATACCAATAAATTATAGAACTTAATCAAAATATTTCACTTTTATGTAACGAATAATAATTATCATCCAAAGAGGGTTTTTAAGGCTGGTATATGATTGATGAATGAAGATCGTGAGATTTTAAAGGACCACTAAATTTTAGATGATAATCGGAAGAGCCACGCAACCAGTTGCTGAGTTAGTGCACTCATTTTTCATTAAATAAAATATGAAATCATTGAATAAAAAAACAAAATTAAAAAGCACAATTGCTTTTGGCCTAAAAGAAAATCAAACGGCTTGCAATTATCAGTTTTTAACAAAAAAGGTAACGATTGACGGTTTGTCGGAGTGCCACGTGTATGATCCTTAATGTTAAAAACTATGTATGCGCAAAACATGTGAATCCTACATGTGATTCATGGCTTCACATGCAATACCATGGATCATCATCATACGCATCATCTCAATAAGCTTAACATGGATATGATATTTTTAGTAACGAAATTATATGGTTGGTCCTAGTTTGTTGTATAATATTAGAGGTGACACTAAACGTTTTTAAAGTTGGTTTACTCACGTTAATTTGTACTAGTAGTCCTTCAAACTAATGATCATTAAAAAATCTAGCTAAGTATTGACGTGTGCCGCCCATGAGGGCGTTTTTGTCCATTCAACAGTTGCTACCCACCTTCATCTTCTTCCTTTTAGCTTATACTCTGTAATAACATTTTCTTAACCAAAAAATCTTAATTCCTACCTATTTCACTTTCTCATCTTCAGATCAAATTCAAAATTACATACTATATTTTAAACCTAATTAGTTCATAGTAACACAAAAAAGTTAAGCAAAATGAAGGACACGCTAAACTAATATAACCAATATTATTCACCTCTTTGTAAGAAAAATTCTGAGTTCAAATCTATTTCCATAGGTAGTTTGAAAATTTCTTTCCCGGCATCTTTCTTTTCCTATCACCATCGTTATCAAATCGCTATCACCGTGTTAAGATATAGTTTTGATGGTTCGATTTACATATGGCAAATAAATTTTTATTTGTTATCATAATTTTGTTGGGACTAATCCGTGCATGATTTTCGGCCTCCATTTCAAGACTTTAGAAAATAGACACCGAAATTGACGTTGAGAAGGTGCCGATGATCCGTCGATTTCTGTTTCCAGTTTTCCAAAATGATGAAATTGGCATAATGAACCCTGATGTCTAAGGATAGTTTTGTTGTAGTATTCAAATTCAAAATTAATCAGTCAAACAATTGTAGTTTTACATATTTTTAATTATTTTCTTATAATAGTAATTGGCACCCAACTTTTGATCGTATGGTGCCAAAACAACACCAAAACAACATCAACAACAATAAAAACAAATCACCTCCCAAAAACTTATCCAACATACTACTTCAACCCCCAAAATAGGAGAGTCTCAAATGTAAAATACATAATTTATTAAAAGAGTTAAACTAACTTCACCAAAATTTTTAATTAACCATATCTTCCCGCTTACTGCGAGTTAAATTTCTTCGACGTTACCGTTCAACTCGAAATAATTTTATGAACACAACGCAACTAACTATAAGCGAAACGGGCGCTTTTTAAAAAACGTTATATATTACGTGTCATCTTTCATACATACACATACACGTACAATAAACAACCCAAACTAACTACATTATATCGATGGTGTCGTCCCCCTTTTTTACGCGAACTTTCTGGCGTTAAAAATGCACAGACTATTATGTATACTATGTACTAACCACGTGTATCCAAACACATCCGTAGCAACGTGTTTTTAATTCTGTAAGGTCGGTATTTTTCTAGTTAATAACGAATAGAAGACCATTAATTATGGGGATGAATGTTGTAGAGAACGTTGTAGGTGATGTGTAGCTCGGGTTGGGGGGATATGTTAACGTGTCAGTATTGTGGGAAAGTTCTACTGTAATGGTAGAGTTGTTGGGAGGTTACGGGAGAGTGTTGACGGTGATGCGAAATTTAACCTTTAATTAAGTTTATATTTATAACCAAGTTTATGCAATTTATTGTTATACAATCCATTGAACATTAACCTTTAATTAAGTTTATAACTACAGAGTATGTTTTTTCAATTACCGATATGGATAATGATACAGGATCCCTAAATACACATTAATCTTTTTGCTAAAAATAATACTGTATAAAGATAATTATGCAATTTCATAAATAAATAAAAATTAAACCTTTTTGCTATAAAAAAAGGTGAGATTTACAGTTTTTTAAAGTTTATATAAAATATAAGTTAATCTAGCATGAGTTAAACTCTCTTCGTCACATTTAATTGTCTCCAATGAAAAAAGAAAAGTAGTTTAAGAAAATACCATGATTATACTTATATTTTGTTTATTTTTCTGTTTTATCACCAGTATTTTATAAATTTTTTTTTTTTTTGCCTTACATACGTTTGTTTTAAGAGAATAAATAAAATTTAACTATTTATTTTATATATTTATAAAAAAAAGTAAAAGTAGATGATTAATTAATTAGAAATAAAAAAATAAATAATAATGGAGAATCAAATGTGAGACCGTAAAAGTCGTTCTTTGACACATATATAGTCGAATTTTTAAGAAAAATATTTTACTTGTTAGACAAATATAATCCAGAAATAAAAAATTAATATAAAAATAAAAAAATCTTCGATCAATTGGTATAAAAGTGCGTGTATCTTGAAGCGAAAGCGAGAGAGAAACGAAATGACTGAAGGATTATATATATATATATATATATATATATATATATATATATATATATATATATATATATATATATATATATATATATATATATATATATATATATATATATATATATATAAAATAGTGAAATGATCCATGAAATCACGTGTTTATTTAAATGAAATAATTTAATGACATGTTTTAGGTATTAAGTGAATGTAAATGTTAAACTTGTTTATTTTAATGACCCGTTTGACTAAGAAGATTGTCGTTGTTTTTAAAAATATATAGAGACATGTATTTTCGCATACATATGTAACGTAATTAATTTCGTAAAAAAAATCCATCTTTGAATATTAATAAAATAATAATTATAATTATAATTATTTTATTAAAAGTGAATAATAATAATAAAGTTTGCTCAAAGTTGAGTATTTATATTTATATTTTTAATAATAATAATAATTATTATAATTATAATTATTAGTAATAATAAATGCCTTTTAAGTTTTTTTAGAAAATTAAAATTACAATTTAGGAGAGATTAGTATTTTCTTTTATAAAAAAATTTCCTATTATTTTTTTAATTAAATTAATAAAAGTTGAGTATTTATATTTATATTTTTAATAATTATTATTATTATACTTATTAGTAATAATAAATGCCTTTTAAATTTTTTTAGAAAATTAAAATTACAATTTAGGAGAGATTAGCATTTCCTTTTATAAACTATTTTTTTAATTAAATTAATATATAATTATGACATCATCTTTATGAAAATTAAAGAGAATATTTTCAAAGTTACGTTTATTTTGTAGTAGATGTATGTTTGATACGAGTAATTGATACCAGTATTTACATGTACATTTTTTTTAACGGCAATTTTAGCATTGAATCTTCTCATTTGTGTAGTGATCCGAACTTTTTCATAATTATATATTATATGAGATTCATATTTACATAATTAAATATTTCCAACATGTTAAGCAATCAAACTTGTTAAGACTTGATTAATTGAAATGAGTTTTATGTAGACAATTGACACCCAATTTGTCCGGCGATTCACCAACGGTAAAACTTGTTAAAACGCTATATATATATATATATATATATATATATATATATATATATATATATATATATATATATATATATATATATATATATATATATATATATATATATATATATATATATATATATATATATAATAACATAATTTTATGATAAGTAAGTATCTCATTAAGTATATTAACAATGAGTTATATACACAAAAAAAGACAACTGAATTAAGAAACTCGAAACGATATATATAACGATTATCGTTATAACAACGTTTTAATTAAAATAAATATATATGTATTGTATTAAGATATTAGTACACTATGATTAACATGATAAAATAATAATTAAATATATCATTAAGTGTATTAACTATGAACTACATATGTAAACAAGACTACTAACTTAAGGATTTCGAAACGAGTTATATATGTAACGATTATCGTTGTAATAACGTCTTAATATTTATATATCGTGCTAAGTTATATTAACACACTATGTTATCATGATAAACATAACAATTTAACATCTCATTAGGTATAATAACAATGGTATTAATTACATTTAATGAGATTAGGGATGGCAAAATGACCCGTACCCGATGGGGAAATCCGAAACCCGTCATAATTGGGCCGGGTCTGACCCGAGTCCGTCGGGTCATGGGCCGGGTATGGGGATGGTTAAAAAAAATTCCGGGTTTGGGTTCGGGTATGGTTTTAGATACAAACCCGTTTACCCGACCCGTATACCCGACCCGTATACCCGACCCGCATACCCGTATACCCGGCCCGAGGAATTTTAATAATAATTTTTATGTAAAAATTTAGTTTTAGTATTATATTGTTAATGTATGAAAGATTTCTCTTATTTTTTTTTAAAACGAGTATAATTTTATTTAATATGATCATATACAGCAAGTTTTCGAGATGTGATATTTTATATATTTTTGTGTATTCGAGTATTTTAGAAACTTTTCAATTAACTTTTTGTATGTGATATTTTATAATACTTTAAAAATGAAGTAGTTAAGTTTTTTTTTTTTTTTTTTTTTTTTTTTTTTGATATTTTGATTTGGTAAATTATTGAAAAAAGATACACAATGACTAATCGGGTATACCCGTTTACCCGTGGGGAAACCCGAAACCCGATAGTATGTAAGTAAATGGGGACCCGACGGCTTTCGGGCCGGGTTTGGGGCGGGGTTTCTTAATCGGGTTCGGGTCCGGGATTAACTAAACCCGACCCGATGCCAACCCATAAATGAGATCGTTAACTTAAGGTTTCAAAATAACACATACATGTAACGACTAACATTGATTTAACGACTCAATTAAAATGTATATATATGTAGTGTATTAGGATGTATTAATACACTTTTGAAAGACTTCAAGACTTATATCAAAACACTCTTACTTAACAAAAATGGATAAGATTACATTCCCATTCATTTTCATCAACAATTCTACTCGTATTCATTCAGTATTTATACTCGTATTATACCCAGCTCCTAGATGTATATACTATTAGTATATACACTTCAATGATCAGCTCTTAGTAGCCTTAATGAGTCATCAAGACATGTGGGAACCATCATTTGACAACTAGCATGAAATATCTAACAAAACAACAAAATAATGGAGCCTATATTGACTCCCATAATCACGTCCACATGCACACACACAAACACATTCATTTTCCAACTTTCATGCATCAAACACAACTCTCTCAAGTTTTCTCTTGATGTTCTAAGTGTTCTTCATCATCTTCATCAAAATCTACATCAATCTAGCTCATAAATCCATACATAAATCAACTTACAAAACAACTACTCAAGAACACTTCAAGAATACTTTCAAGTTTGCTAGCTTACTTCCAAGCTTTCAAAATCATTCCAAGTAATCATCTAAGATCAAGAAAACTTTGTTATTTAGAGTAGGTTATCTTTTTAATTCAAGGTAATATTCATATCCAAACTTTGATCCGCTTTCTATAATCATAACTATCTTAATTCAAGTAGTAATCTTACTTGAACTTATTTTCGTGTCATGATTCTACTTCAAGAACTTCCAAGCCATCAAAGATCCTTTGAAGCTCAAGTTATTTTTTCATCATTTCCAGTAGATTTATCTACTATACTTGAGGTAGTAACGATGTTCATAACATCATTTGATTCATATATATATATATATATATATATATATATATATATATATATATATATATATATATATATATATATATATATATATATATATATATATATATATATATATATATATATATATATATATATATATATATATATAACTATATTATTCGAAGAATATAACTTGTAATCACTAGAACATAGTTTAGTTAATTCTAAACTTGTTCGCAAACAAAGTTAATCCTTCTAACTTGACTTATAAAAACAACTTAACACATGTGTTATATCTATAGGATATGCTAACTTAATGATTTAAAACTTGAAAACACGAAGAACACCGTAAAACCGGACATACGCCGTCGTAGTAAAACCGGGGGCTCTTTTGGGTTGGATAATTAAAAACTATGATAATATTTGATTTGAAAGTTGTTCTTCTGGAAAAACGATATTTCATATGAACATGAAACTATATCCAAAAATCTTGGTTAAACTCAAAGTAGAAGCATGTTTTTCAAAATGATCATCAAGAAGTCGTTCTTTCGACTGAAATGACTACCTCTTTTAAAAATGACTTGTAACCTGCAACTCTGACTATAAACCATCACTTTTTCTGTTTATTTTCATAAATATTAGTTCGATACAAAACCATAGCAATTTGATTCACTCAAAACGGATTTATAACGAAGAAATTATGGGTAAAACAAAATTTGATAGAATTACTAGTTTTAGCTACGGAAATTTTTATAACAAATCTATACTAACTATATCTTAGCTAACTTTCTTATATTATACATGTCTTGATAGACCATAGACACGTATACAATGTTTTGACATATCATATTTAAAATGTCCCGTTCATATTGATTATAAACGTTCCATATTAATTGATTTCGTCGCGAGGTTTTGACCTCTATATGAGACGTTTTTCAAAGACTGCATTCATTTTTAAAACAACCATAACCTTTATTTTATCGATAAAGGTTTAAAAAGCATTACGTAGATTATCAAATAATGATAATCTAAAATATACCATTTACACACGACCATTACATAATGGTTTAAAATAAAAATATATTACATCAAAATAAGTTTCTTAAATGCAGTTTTTACACAATATCATACAAGCATGGACTCCAAATCTTGTCCTTATTTTAGTATGCAACAGCGGAAGCTCTTAATAATCATCTGAGAATAAACATGCTTAAAACGTCAACAAAAATGTGGTGAGTTATAGGTTTAACCTATATATTATCAAATCATAATAATAGACCACAAGATTTCATTTTTCCATAAATATACATCTCATATCAGGCATTTCGCAAACTGCATAGAGATAAAAATCATTCATATGTTGAACACCTGGTAACCGACGTTAACTTAATGCATAGAATATCCCCAAAACAGAACCTCTCGTCTGTATAATAATCTCGAAGTACTAAACCATCCATAACCTGAATGGGGGTTGTTAAGCCCAATAGATCTATCTTTAGGATTCGCGTCAATTAGGGGCCATTTTCCTAATTTTTAGGCTACCAGACTTGAAGGGCGATATTCGGTTTAATAATTCAACTATAGAATGTAGTTTCGCATACTTGTGTCTATTTTGTAAAACATTTATAAAACTGCATGTATTCTCATCTCAAAAATATTAGATTTTAAAAAATGGGACTATAACTCTCTTTCACAGATTTTTACTTCGTCGGGAAGTAAGACTTGGCCACTGGTCGATTCACGAACCTATAACAAATATGTACATATATATATATATATATATATATATATATATATATATATATATATATATATATATATATATATATATATATATATATATATATATATATATATATATATATATATATCAAAGTATGTTCAAAATATATTTACAACACTTTTTATTACGTTTTAATGATTTAAGTGTATTAAGTCAGCTGTCCTCGTTAGTAACCTACAACTAGTTGTCCATAGTTTGATGTACAGAAATAAATTGATATATATTATCTTGAATCAATCCACGACCTAGTGTATACACGTCTCAGGCTAGATCACAACTCTAAGTATATATATTTTTGGAATCAACCTCAACCCTGTATAGCTAACTCCAACATTACTGCATATAGAGTGTCTATGGTTGTTCCAAATAATATATATACATGGGTCGATATGATATGTCAAAACATTTGCATACATGTCTATGGTATCCCAAGATTACATAATATATTAGAATACATGTATAATACAATATAAGTTAGCTAGAATAAGATTAATATAGATTTGTTACCAATTTTCACGTAGCTACAACAAGAAAAATTATCCAATCTTGTTTTACCCATAACTTCTTCGTTTTAAATCCGTTTTGAGTGAATAAAGTTGCTATGGTTTCATATTGAACTTAATGTAACAACCCAAACCAACCCGCGAACAAACCACGTGAAAATACAAAATAAAAAAAAAAATTGCTGCACAGTGAACTGGCGCGGCGCGCCAGGATGGCCGCGCGGCACGCCATTCGGGTCTGTCCGGAAAGTCTCAAAATGCGAAAAAGATTGACTAGTTCCCGACACTTTTAGGCGAAACGCTTTTTACCATACATCCAAATATGTAAAACTAACCTGTTTCGAATATAAAATCAACATTTTACAAGCCGGGCCCACATCAGCCGTTTTACGAGTTTAATACAATTTACGAGTTTCGACCACCAAAAAAAGTTGAAGTTCCAAACTACACAATGAGCATGGCGTTTGGGATTAAACTACCCAACTATCGGTCAAACTCCAAGAGCTACTAAAGCCAAAAGCGTTCCCTAGCATCAAGCGGGATCTCTAGTCCAAAACGATGCCCTTACCCTTGTCCAAAACCGAACCTATAAAATGGTAAACAACGAGAGGGTAAGCAAAGCTTAGTGAATGCAATAATTATACGAATACATATATAATTATACCTACTTGCATACACTTACACACCAAACCGCAAACACGCTAGCATACACATTTAGCTTATCGTCACAATAACAAGCTATAAATCTCCAATACCACAAGCTAGCATAACAACCGCATATGAATATAACTCGAATAATATAATACGCTTACAACACAAATAACCATGGTTAACCAATAGTACAAGGGAACGGCGCTCGCGAAAACGCCATCGGTGTTCGTAACATCCGTTAGGGCACTTAACACCTCGCACCACTAACCCCTAGGGTGGCACCTTAACACCTCGGCACATCACCCCGAGTGGCATCTTAACACCTCGATGCATCACTCATTATTTTACGGAGTGGTGTCTTAACACCTCGACACTACACTCCTAGGTGGCATCTTAACACCTCGATGCTACACCCGAGTGGCATCTTAACACCTCGATGCTACACTCTTCACGTGAAACATGGTGTCTTAGCACCTCGACACTACACGTTTCACGCTACAACAAATAGATACATTATATACATACGCATATAATTATTCCACTCACCTCGAATACTTGAAGAACGTATTCCGCGATCTTAACTTCCTCTGCAGACTTCACGCAAATCACCTACGCAAAGTATAAATGCAAATAAGCTACTCACTATGCTTATTCGACCTAAACAACACTTATGTTCTTTAAGAACATCCTACTTGACCAACTTTGACCAATGACCATTTTTCGCTCGAAAACCTTCATAATCACAAATGACTTGTGATTATGCCTCAACAACATCATTTAAACATGGCTTGGTCAATCGATCACTCGTTTAAACACACGACCCGCCCATTTGGTCCCTAAGTGTGTTTTACACCATTTTATGCATAAAACGATACTCGAAAATCCAAACCTAACGAGACCACTTCCCACGTTCCCGAAATACCTAAATACACCTCTTTTAGGCTTTAAACGCATTTTAGATTAACATTTACACAAAACCCATTTTGACCTAAAAACTAGTCAAAACACCAAATTTGTGAACTTACACTTCTAATCACTTATAACCTAAGTTAGCTAGTGATTTAAACACTTGAACATGCTCATGAACTAACCAATTTCATCATCCAACCCTAAACCCACCAAAATGGTCTTCCTTATCAATTACTAGTTTAAATCTTCCATTTAACAACTAGTGTGTTTTGTTCAAGAACATACAATCAAAAGCCCTAATTATGAACATAAACTTGAAAACGAATTTCGGAGTTAAGACTTACCACTACTATCTACTCGTAGCCGTGAACGAGGTGAACAACTTTGCTTCCTATGCCTTGACCCGAATTCTTCTTCTTCCTCTTCAATTGGAGCTTTATCCCACTAGAACTTTTTCTCTCTCAAGGGTTTGAAGTGTGTGGGTGAAGGAGAAATGAGTTAGGATAAGGTTTTGGATTAGTTTTGATGACCCCAAATCGACCCCAAGTGAAAAGACCAAAGTACCCCTCATTTAAGCACTTAAAAATGCTAAAAAAAAACGCATCAGACACTTTCGGAGCGCCGCTCCAAATGGTGGGGCGCCGCTCCAACATGCAGGTCAGATTTCAGAAACTTGTTTTGGCCATAACTTTTTGACCGTAGCTCAGTTTTTGATGAATCAAATATCGTTGGAAACGTAATAAGATATTCTATCCAATGGTAAGGCTTTGAAACATCAACTCAAACTTTATTTGGGGTTGAAAAGATACGTACACACCTTGTCACTTCGAACAACGTCCAGTTTCCTTCGACGTTCGAGCAAGCAACACGTACACTTCATACACGCATCGTACACCATAAATACATTATGTACAATAAATATTTGGGTCTTAAAACTCTCCCCCACTTAAACTCGATCACGTCCTTGTGATCTCCTCCACTTAACCAATCCAGAACTACTCAACGGTCCTCAATTATAAGTCCCAATCCTACTTTTCTAAGCAATTCTTCCCAATGAATCGCCTTTAACAACTAAAATCGTCACCCGCGATTTTATCGAAACTAAAATCCGAGCACTAAAACCTGCTCAATCGCCCATACATCAGGAAAAACTCAACCGATCTCGTACCGAGATATCAACCCTATAGTGTACCCTTTCCAAGTACAATGCTAAAAACAACCAAATATCGACCTAAGGTCAACAACCCAAACGATGAAGACCAAGTAAAGACGAATCCTTACGGATAACACTTACCATCTAACATCCTTAGTAGTGCGCAAACATAGCTAATACGCAACTACCCAATTACATGAGCAAAATACAGGTATTGCATCACTAATCACACAACATGGTCCTTACGACCGAACCATCAGAGCTTAAAACAACCAGTGGTTCTGAAGTCCAACAACGCGAAGGTTAGTTCACACGAAACCCAAGGTGTACAAAAACGGCTATTGTCACACCCTCAAGTTCACGAAAAACGGCTATCGTGATATATCCGTAGTGTGCAAAAACGGCTATTGCAACACTACCAACCATATGTGAGCGAAACACGGCTATCGCATCACTATTTACCAACGTGTGAGTAAAAATCGGCTATCACTCACAACCATGTGCACAAAATGGCTATGTGCACAATTTATACGGGCAATTAGCATCATAACCCTACAAGTAACGGTTCCTTCCAAAAAAAAACCGCTCGCCATCATTCACAACCACGAGTGGTTAACGAAGAGCTAATCCTTCCGGATATCCCTCGTCACCTATCTTAAGTCAAACACGGTCAACATAGATATAACCCCAAATAAACACCACATAATCACCTTGTAGTTCACAAAATGGCTATTGTGTAACTACCACCCAAAGTATACGATAATGAGGCATCGTAACCTTTCTCAAAGTCCCATTACTCTATTTCCAAAGGTAACCACACGGCTACCACAATCGAGCCAAGAACCACCCACATTACTCATAGACACAACAATAATTCCCTAGAAGAGAATCCGGCATACACATCCCTTTACCGAGGGATCTTACCTTGCTCGTCGAACACGTAAATTATCTCCCAATGAGATATACCACCTTACCACCTCGGTGATAATTTAAATCCAAAAACCATAAGTACAATTTATTCCAAATCGTACTTTTACCGCAATCGACCAATGTAGGTCTCAACACTAGCTATGAATCCCTACGAGCATCGTCCAAATATCACTGTAATAGAACACCTTCGTGCAAGAGTACAAACTCCCCCACTTAGAACTCCGCTTCGTAACCACATCATCGAACAATAGCATCCCGTGGAATGACCACTAACCTAACAACTAATGCGCCAAATCGCATTACCGTAACTCCTATGAGAGAGACGAGGTTCATCCGTCTTGCATCTCTTAATACGCACGTTACCATAATCTTGCTCCAACCTTGAGCATACGAAGGAATTAACCTATCCTTAAACTCTTTGAACGAAGAGTCTACCACAATTTACACAAACCTTACACTTGCAATAATCCAATTGCTATAGTTTGTCAAATTTCCACCTAGTCACTCATGTACCTAAGGGTTTCTATCCGGTACCCTAAGTACAATGTAACTGCAACACCATCGGAGTCGAATACCATGCTAGTAGGTATGAAAGAGGCACCTAACGTTGCGTCCCGTAGACTCCATTTCCAACATACATCGAGACCCAAAATACTCGATCTCAAGGGTTCTATCCACCCGTCGAACCTCATGGTTCAACAACTTCAACACGAAAGCAAAAACGCTCTAATAATCGAACACCAATGCACATACCTATGGCTTGGTAGAAACATTTCCTAACACTAAAGAATGCATGGTTGCACCAAGTCTTACGCCCTTCGCCCGACAACCAAACGTCACTATAGGGTACTTCCATTAGGAACGTCACCCGTGTCAATACTACGTGTTACCGCCATGCATTCGTCCCCAGGGCGCGTTCCAACAAGTCAAAGACTCAAGCGCCACCCCGGCGCACTATCATCAAAACCACCAACAAACCGAATCTTCACCGAGCTCACTAACCCCGCACCCTTATGAGTAATTTTGAAAAAAATTACGTTCACTTGAGACTAATTAGGTCTCGAAACGAAGTTTAAGTCTCTAATACATATACATATCCATCGACACACAATAAACAATAATAAGGCATATTTGTACCAAAGACGAAAATACCTGAAACATCATCGTTGGACTTCTGTGCTTCACTATCCATCGAATACTCGCGCTCTAACCTCTTAACTCGATCGGCGAACGATTCGGAACACTCCAACCTTTTGTGTCCCTCTTTTCGGTAATTAAAGCACATGATCGTACTTGAAGGCATATTTGCACAATCGCGTGTCATATAACCTCGTTGTAGATGATCATAACCCGTAGGTGCGAAATCCCCCAACTTACAATCTCTTTTAGCAATCAATTTAGGACACTTTGGCTTTTGGTGCCCTTCCTTCCAACAGTAAAAACATAACTTCTTGCCCGACGGGCACTCGCGAGCCTTATGTCCCCTTTGCCCACATTTGTAACACTTCAACCCACAGGGGCCCGACGCTCCCTTCTTCATGCTACTAGCCGCCTCAATTACACCTCTACTTTGATTATTAAACAACTCGGGACACTCCGACCTCCGGTGTCCCTTTCTTGGACACTTGAAGCATATGTCGTCTTTAGGAGGCGCAAGCGTGCAATCACGCGACAGGTGACCCTTTTCAGCACAATTATAACACGTAGGTACATGACCTCCCTTACTCCTCTTCTTCAAGTTTCCGACGCCTTCAGGCGCACTTCTTGTCCTCTTACCAGGAGCACTTGGCTCCAATCTTGCAAGTACATCCTCTTTACTACTACCTCGAGGTTTAGAAAACCTCTTCTCAAACTCTTCCCTTACAACCTTAGTCACTTGGTCTCGGACCATTTCGGTTACTCGTCATTCGATTGACTCTTTGACTACTTGACCAACTCCGTTGGCGAAACCCGAGACGCATTGCTCAATCGCGGCTTCAACCATTACCGCTAACTCGCCCTTCCTTTCATGAGTAGGCCCTTCCGTTCCGTATTCATCTTCCGTCTTCATTCTTAAGAAATGAGATAGATTAACCAATGGAACGAAAAGATATAACACGTATGTATATATATATATATATACATATATATATACATATACCACACTACCCCATATTGCTCAACAATCGTTGTACATCGCTTGTTTGACATGATTTGCACCCGTAACAACGGTAGCTAGTCGTTGTTACGCGAGCACGTCGCGTTAACTCGCTAGTACAACGTCTATCTCGCTTGATGATTGCTAAACACAACACAAACAATTAGTACATGATTAGTTCACATAAACCTATACACTAACCAATCCCGTTCCGACTCAAAGTCCTACAAGTCCAGCATAACGCGCACACAAAAAGTCTAAGTCTAGGCGCCTATCTCAAGTCACCTAAATCCCTTAGACCATGCTCTGATACCACTTGTAACAACCCAAACCAACCCGCGAACAAACCACGTGAAAATACAAAATAAAAAAAAATTTGCTGCACAGTGAACTGGCGCGGCGCGCCAGGATGGCCGCGCGGCGCGCCATTCGGGTCTGTCCGGAAAGTCTCAAAATGCGAAAAAGATTGACTAGTTCCCGACACTTTTAGGCGAAACGCTTTTTACCATACATCCAAATATGTAAAACTAACCTGTTTCAAATATAAAATCAACGTTTTACAAGCGGGGCCCACATTGGCCGTTTTACGAGTTTAATACAATTTACGAGTTTCGACCACCAAAAAAGTTTAAGTTCCAAACTATACAATGAGCATGGCGTTTGGGATTAAACTACCCAACTATCGGTCAAACTCCAAGAGCTACTAAAGCCAAAAGCGTTCCCTAGCATCAAGCGGGATCTCTAGTCCAATACGATGCCCTTACCCTTGTCCAAAACCGAACCTATAAAATGGTAAACAATGAGAGGGTAAGCAAAGCTTAGTGAATACAATAATTATACGAATACATATATAATTATACCTACTTGCATACACTTACACACCAAACCACAAACACGCTAGCATACACATTTAGCTTATCGTCACAATAACAAGCTATAAATCTCCAATACCACAAGCTAGCATAACAACCGCATATGAATATAACTCGAATAATATAATACGCTTACAACACAAATAACCATGGTTAACCAATAGTACAAGGGAACGGCGCTCGCGAAAACGCCATCGGTGTTCGTAACATCCGTTAGGGCACTTAACACCTCGCACCACTAACCCCTAGGGTGGCACCTTAACACCTCGGCACATCACCCCGAGTGGCATCTTAACACCTCGATGCATCACTCATTATTTTACGGAGTGGTGTCTTAACACCTCGACACTACACTCCTAGGTGGCATCTTAACACCTCGATGCTACACCCGAGTGGCATCTTAACACCTCGATGCTACACTCTTCACGTGAAACATGGTGTCTTAGCACCTCGACACTACACGTTTCACGCTACAACAAATAGATACATTATATACATACGCATATAATTATTCCACTCACCTCGAATACTTGAAGAACGTATTCCGCGATCTTAACTTCCTCCGCCGACTTCACGCAAATCACCTACGCAAAGTATAAATGCAAATAAGCTACTCACTATGCTTATTCGACCTAAACAACACTTATGTTCTTCAAGAACATCCTACTTGACCAACTTTGACCAACTTTGACCAATGACCATTTTTCGCTCGAAAACCTTCATAATCACAAATGACTTGTGATTATGCCTCAACAACATCATTTAAATATGGCTTGGTCAATCGATCACTCGTTTAAACACACGACCCGCCCATTTGGTCCCTAAGTGTGTTTTACACCATTTTATGCATAAAACGATACTCGAAAATCCAAAACTAACGAGACCACTTCCCACGTTCCCGAAATACCTAAATATACCTCTTTTAGGCTTTAAACGCATTTTAGATTAACATTTACACAAAACCCATTTTGACCTAAAAACTAGTCAAAACACCAAATTTGTGAACTTACACTTCTAATCACTTATAACCTAAGTTAGCTAGTGATTTAAACACTTGAACATGCTCATGAACTAACCAATTTCATCATCCAACCCTAAACCCACCAAAATGGTCTTCCTTATCAATTACTAGTTTAAATCTTCCATTTAACAACTAGTGGGTTTTGTTCAAGAACATACAATCAAAAGCCCTAATTATGAACATAAACTTGAAAACGAATTTCGGAGTTAAGACTTACCACTACTATCTACTCGTAGCCGTGAACGAGGTGAACAACTTTGCTTCCTATGCCTTGACCCGAATTCTTCTTCTTCCTCTTCAATTGGAGCTTTATCCCACTAGAACTTTTTCTCTCTCAAGGGTTTGAAGTGTATGGGTGAAGGAGAAATGAGTTAGGATAAGGTTTTGGATCAGTTTTGATGACCCCAAATCGACCCCAAGTGAAAAGACCAAAGTACCCCTCATTTAAGCACTTAAAAATGCTAAAAAAATGCATCATACACTTTCGGCACGCCGCGCCAAATGGTGGGGCGCCGCTCCAACATGCAGGTCAGATTTCAGAAACTTGTTTTGGCCATAACTTTTTGACCGTAGCTCCGTTTTCGATGAATCAAATATCGTTGGAAACGTAATAAGATATTATATCCAATGGTAAGGCTTTGAACATCAACCCAAACTTTATTTGGGGTTGAAAAGTTACGTACACACCTTGTCACTTCGGACAACGTCCAGTTTCCTTTGACGTTGTACACCATAAATACATTATGTACAATAAATATTTGGGTCTTACACTTAAGTTTATGAATCTGAACAGAAAAAGTATAAGTTTATAGTCAGAAATATAGTTTACAAGTCGTTTTTGTAAAGGTAATCATTTCAGTCGAAAGAACGACGTCTAGATGACCATTTTGGAAAACATACTTCCACTTTGAGTTTAATCATGATTTTTGGATATAGTTTTGATGATGTAGCGTGAGGGTACGAAATAGTATTATTTTTACTAGGAAATACTACAAAATATGACACAAGTTTTATTAATTTACGGATGGGATATACCTAAACCTTGCTACAACACTATAGGCAGTGTACCTAATCGTAGAGTAGTGTAGTTTTTAGTAAGTCCGGTTCGTTCCACAGAGAGCTAGTTATTACGTACTATATTTTTATAAAACTATATTTATATAAATACATATATATATAAGTAGTAATATTATTATAAAAGGGGGGTTTTTACCGTTTAATGACCGGTTTGTCGATTTTATATTTTTAAGCGTAAAGATAAATGACAATAATTAAAGTGCGTAAATAAATAAATGACGATAAATAAAATAATAATAAATAAAATTGCGATAGAATATGAAATAAAAGGATTATGCTTATTTAAACTTTCGTAATCATGATGTTTGACGTTTTGATTTTAATTAATTGTTACTCGGGTTAATTGTCCTTTGTCCTGGTTTATTTGATACCTATCTGGTTTTTGTCCATAATAGTCCATCGGTCATAAATATAAAGTGCGAGTGTCCTCGTCAAATTACCCTTATACCCGAAGTCAAATATTCCAACTAATTAAGGATTTAAACTGTGACGCAGTTATCACTTCTGTCAACAATTACACCAGTTATCACTGTATGTAATCCACCCCTGTTTTGATTAGATATGAATATTAATTTACCCACTTGATCAGTTTGAATAATCAATTACCCAACCCGAATAATTATTTAAATGATTATAATAGGACAACGTCACTAAATAGGAGAACCATAATCATTATTAATTATTAGGTTAATTAATTTGAAGATAGGTTCGACAGACTCCAATGAGTTGTCACTCAATTAGACAATACCCCCCATCTATTAATAGTCAATAGTCCAATTTCCACAAGTGTCGGTCTTTTGCCCAAACCTTAATTATGGTCCAAAGTTCAATAACCCCATCTTAATATTTTAGCCTAACATCACGATTACTTCGGCTCAAATAAGCATAATAATAACTTAGTTACGAGACATTAAATTAAAAAGGAAGAACATAGCTTACAGTGGTGATTAATCGCGTAGCGTTGCACGGACAGAATTTCGACTTAAAACCCTTAAAACATTTCTTACAATAACCCAACTAAACCATAACTTTATTATTAAAATTAACTTATATTAAAATTATAATATAAATATATATTACATATTACAGAAGAGAGAAAGAAATATGAAGAAAGGTGTACATAAATCGATCAAATGAATTGCCTTTTATAGGCAAATATTGAATTGAAATTTTCACTTATGACCCCTTAACTATGCTCAATTAACAACTTTTTATTATTTATTATTATTCTTATTATGAATTATTTAAATATTATATTATATTCTTGTGCATAGTTGACTTGTACTTTCAGCTCCGTTGCGTCGAGCGTTGATAGTTGGCTCGGGTACCAGTTCCGGATTTTCGAACGTCCTTTCGTATAATTTAATATCTTGTACTTTGCGTTTTGTAACTTGTACTCTTGTCATTTTTAGACGTTTCTCATCAATAAATTGAACCTTTTGAATTGTATCTTGTACATTTGAGCTTTTTGGACGTTTATGTCTTCAAATCTTCGTTTTTGCCTTTTGTCTTCGCACTTATTTATTTAAACAATTATAATGAAAATATAATACAATTACATATGAAAACCTATTATTTAGAAGGGATATTGCTATGAAATATATGTTCCTTTTTAGCCTTATCAAATATCCCCACACTTGAGTGTTGCTTGTCCTCAAGCAATACAGAACTTGAAATAAAAACATACATGAATCACTTTTTTATTCATCACACTTTGTACATCAGTGATTTTGATATGGTGGTATAAACAATGATAGTAACGATAGAACCATGGTTAAAGGTGGGTGTGTCATCTACAGTTGCCTCGGGTTTAGGTCAACGACACTTGCAATCAAATAGCCGATTTACTTTCGGTTTCCAAAGCAAAGTGCACATTTGAAAGGCGGTTTACAGTTCCACATGACTATGAAAATTTAGATCCGTTAGGAAATTGGATCTTTATGAAAACATTTGATCTTTTGAAAATTCAATCTAGCTTTTACCCTAGACAAGTTTTCCGGAATAACCCTTCACCGGTGTTTGCAAAATATTTTTGTGGGTTGTGTGGGTTTCAGATTTGAAAATTTTAGCTCAACACTTGTGGTTTTGTGTTACCCACTTGCTAACCTTGTATTAGGAAAGCAACACGTCCAGTTTACTTGTCCCGTATATTACCTTTCGGCAAACTACCGTCCGGTTGTCAAGGAAAGCGATGAACAAGAAACTGTTAAGGCAATGTCCCGTGACATGCTTTTAATTATGGTCCAAAAATGTGTCGGATGCTTTTACTATCCTTTGTAGGAGCAATAGTAAAGCTCACCCTTATAATTTGTCGGTTTGGCACAAGGTCCTGTCTCCGACCTTGCTATGCAACCACCGTTCTTACGGTTGACACCCGATTTGGTTCAGGTGACCTAATGAATTCCAATGAATTCTCAGGATTTTACGTTCAATGGTAATGAACGCATTGAAAATAGGTTTTCAGAAAACAAATCGGTTTTATTTTTGATCAAAATATTTTCTCGTTCAAGCTCGAGTTTAGATATCATTGAATTCCATGAGTTTGTAATTCTCAATCTTTAAGGTCAATCTCTAGGATTGAGTAATATCAGTCTTAAAAGCTGATTTTTGATCTTTAAGGAGATTATCCTTTCTGGGGATTTGATTCATTAGTCTTATCAAGCTAATTTGCACGGTGCCCCCCATTGTGCGAGATAAATCCTTCTCATGGTTAGGATAAATCTGACCACATGGCGACCCTGTTTGATGCTGAGGTCCGTGGATTTCCTGCTGATTTTAGAGATGACTTTTCTAGATTTTTCGTCAACCTACAGCTGGTCTGGACGACAACTTCATGACCTAAATCAAGAAGCGCGTTTCTTTTTCGGAAGACTTTACTTCCTTTTAATGATGGAATTGATTCATCGTGTAGATCCATCTTTCTTACAGTAAATCGGGTAAACCAGTTAATTTAGTCGAAAGTAAAAGCATCTGCAATAACTTTACAAAAACATGTGATAGATAGTTTTTAATAATAACTTGGTACATTCTCCCCTCACTTGGCTTTTTTCATGCGTCTTTTTATATCTTAATAAATAAATTCAAGCGTTTTAGTTGTTTCTCAATTTATGTCCTTTCCGAGGTAACAATAATTTCGGCATTAACACCTAGTTTTATCGTTCATAAATATGTATAAACATGATTTTGAATTCATTTAGTTAAAACATTTTAAAATTTTCATAATATTTAGAAAATAAGCCAAGTATAAACCCGAGAGAATTTATAACCCTTCCCCACACTTGAGATCATGCAATGCCCTCATTTGCATGAAATCAGACTATAATTATAAATTCATGAGGGTGATTAGTGTAGGAAAGTGATTAAAAATACCCAGTTTGTAATTACAAAGCTCGTCGAATGATAGATGGCGCGCCTCATCGTTCATTCCTTCATTTATTATATCACATTTGTTGTTTTGCATCTTGTCGTCAAAATCAGTAGCTTTTGCTGAACTTAATGTTAGTCTTTGAAAGTGCGTTGTTTTACCCTGTTGTTTACATGATAAAATACAAACATATATACATATTTTTAAAGTTGGGTATATTACCCCACGTTCAAAAATTTATAAAATCAAATATTTTTTTATTTTTTTTGCATACTTTAAATCAATAAAATTAAAAATAATGATGATAAAATTTTTCGCCCCGCCCTCGGGTAAAGTAATTTCGGCTCAACGACCTAGTCTTCAACTCACGACGAATTTTAGAAATCATTTTTTTTCAACTTAATGAAATAAAGTAAATTTTTGTTTTTAAATTCACACAAAACTTAAAAAGAAAACATATTAATTTCATATAAAACCTAAAAAACAAAAAAATTCAGAATGGGGGGAGAAAACTAGTTCTTTAGTGTCTGCTAGCGGAAAAGACCAATCGGATTCCATTCTCGGAACTACATGAGAACAGAACAACTAACTCTAAACAGAATTTTCTTTTTAGAATATTTAAATCTCCTCACACTTAGGTAGAGGTGGTGTCGAAATTGTGATTAACTTCATCGTCAATTTCTCTTGGACCATAATCAACTTGCATATCTGTGACTTTTGCTTTAAGCCAGTGACCAGCTTTTTCCGTAATATCCACAAATTCAACTAGCTTCGCCTTTTCTTTAGGCGACAGATTGGATACTAACCGGTTATATAACTTAAAGTTCCCCTTACTTTTAGCATCAATAACCCGTTTAAAAAGTTTCTTCATTGAACTGTTAATAACGGGGTCATTTAATTTCGTATCAACTATGGGGTTCTTTATTATCAAGTCATCATTAGGTGTTACTTCATTTTCCCCACACTTAGGCGTTCTATTATTGTTAAACATTACCGTTGGAGTTGGTAAAACAACATGGTTCTTACCAATCGTTTTTGTCGGTTCAACGGTTTTGGTTTGTGGATATTTAGACTTTCGAATCATAAAGGTGATCGATTTCTCATCATTACTAAGTGTCATTCTACCCTTCCTTACATCAAATAACACCCCGGTGGACGCTAAGAATGGTCGACCTAAAATTAGAGGAACTTTTGAGTCCTCTTCTATGTCAATGACAATGAATTCGACTAGAAAGGTTAAATTACCTACTTGAACGGGTAGGTTGTCAGCAATTCCAACTGGGTGCTTAATGGTTTGATCAAGGAGTTGAACACTCATATCCGTTGGAGTTAACTCACCTACACCTAATCTCTTATATAATGAAAGAGGCATAACACTCACACTTGAACCTAAATCTGCTAGTGCATCATACATGACACAGTCACTAAGTAGACAAGGAACAATAAATTCACCCGGATCACCTACCCTAGGTGGAGGATTTGGTGGAACTGTCTTCACCGGGTTTACTTCTACTGTTTTTGTTTCTTGCACTTTTTTATTCTTCTTCTTCTTCTTTCCAGAGGTATCACAAACTTTATTACCTATTACTTGCTCATACTCAACTCCTTTTCTTGGAAACGGGATGGGTGGTCTGTATGGTGCCACCACTGGCTTTACATACTCGGGTGGTGGTGGTGGTGGTGTAACTTCTTCATTGTTACTTACATCTAAAACCTCCCCATCTTCTGATGCTGGTTTTTTAGAATTTGTTGAAACCATATTAACATTTTCATTCCGAGGATTTACTTCAGTATTACTCGGTAGCTTTCCTTGTTTCCTTTCACTCATCAATCTAACAAGAGTACCTACTTGTTTTTCTAGATTCAAAATAGAAGCTTGTTGAGTTCTAAATGACTGATCAAACCTCTCATTCGTTTGAGTTTGAGTTTCAATAAATTGTGTTTGAGATTCAACTAGCTTAAATACCACTTCTTCCAGATTTGACTTTTTCTCTTCGGTTTGTTGTGGTGGTTTATACAAGCCAGGTCTTTGTTGATTAAAAGTGTTGTTTTGAGTTGGTTGGTTATTCGGACCTTGTTGGTTATACGAGTTATTGTCGGGTCCTTTTGGATTGTAAAGAATGTTTTGATTTCGATTGAAGTTTGGCCTTGGCGGTTGATAATTATTCTGATAACTATTTTCCAGCCTTTGGTTCATGTAGACAACATTCTCACGTTGTTCCATCATTTGTTCAATGTGACAGTCTTTCATTAAGTGTGGTCCACCGCATTGCTCACAACTGATTCGTATTGCGTGAATATCTTTATTCATCTTTTCCATTCGTCTCTCGAAAGCATCTATTTTTGCGGAAAAAGAATCAAAGTTATGGCTAGAATCGGCTCTAGATGCTTTAGATGATCTAACGATATCTTTTTCTTGGTGCCACTCATGTGAGTGGGAAGCAGTGTTATCAATAATTTTGTAAGCATCAGTTTCGGTTTTCTTCATAATAGAACCACCAGCTGCTGTGTCGATATCTTTTCGTGTAGCGATGTTTACGCCTTTATAGAAGATTTGCACTATTTGAAAAGTATCTAATCCGTGTTGAGGACATCCTCTCAACATCCTTCCGAATCTTGTCCACGCCTCATATAATGTTTCATTTGGTTTTTGCACGAACGTGGAAATTTCTCCTTGAAGTCTCACGGCTTTAGATGCCGGAAAGAATCTTTGAAGAAATTTCTCAACTAAAACATCCCATGTGTCAATCGTTCCTTCAGGTAATGATTCTAACCAATCTTTGGCTTCTCCCTTTAAAGTCCATGGGAACAACATAAGATAAATAGTTTCATCCTCAACTTCTCGGATTTTAAAGAGATTACAAATCCGATTAAAAGTTTGAAGATGTTCGTTTGGATCTTCTTTTGTTGTACCACCAAATTGGCACTGATTGGTGATCATGTGTAAGATTTGTCCTTTGATTTCAAAATCTGATGCTCTAACATCTGGCTGAATAATGGCGTGACCTTGGCCCGTGCGTGTGGCTCTCATTCGATCTTCCATACTTAGAGGTTCCGTTACTTCCATAATTGAATTTCTTGAATACGAATCACTAGAAGATTCTGATTTAACGGTTTGTGGTTCAGGAGGAATGATTAGTGGTTCAGGATCTTGGAATTGTCCTTGAATATTCTCCGGATTCTCAATTGTGAGGTCGGGTTCAAAAGATGGATTATCGGAAATTTGAGTTGGAGTTCTTGGTCGACTAGATGATGATTCTAAAGAAAAATCAACGGTGACAATATTGGCTAGATGTCTTGATCGAGTTACAGGTAGTGAACGTATGAAAGGTGGTGAACGTTTTACTCGGTGCATTCACTGAATATCCTATTAGTTTTTAAAAGGAAAGAAAAATTATATAAGTTATCCAATTAATAGACTTTTCTGATTTTGCCCACGTTTCGAATAGCCAAAAGATGCAGCAGAGGGGCAGGATTCGTTTGGTCTCAATATAATTGAGTACTGTTTGGCTCCAATAACCCGGTCCACGTAGAAATCCAACTATTACTACGAACCAGAAAATTTTGATGTCTATCAATTTAACCACTTAAAATAAATTTTTGTAATTTTAGGAAATTTATAAAAGAAGTAGAATAAAAATCTATGTCCTTAAACTAGAATAGCGAGAAATAAGAAAGAAAAAGATTGCGCGTCGAAAAAGGTCGAAAAATAAAAGGTCGAAAAATAGGCGTCGAAAAATAAAAATAAAAAAGTAGCGCGAAAAACGGCGTCGCAAAATTCTAAAGCACATAAATCTTAGTCTAAGGAATAAACACTTAAGGGATTTTACGGCAAACCTAAAAATTCTAGAAATAAAAATAACTATGACAAAACTAAACTTAATACTAAAAATTGTAACTAGAGTCTAAAAATCTAAAGGTAATAAAAAAAAAAAACTTTTTTTTTTAATTTTTTTTTTATATTTCGTTTTTAAGGATTTTAAAATTTTTTTTTAAAATTTTTTTTTTATATATATTTTTTTTAAAACTTTTTTTTAAAAAAAAAAATTTTCTTTAAAAAAACGATTTTTTTACACAATTTTTTTTTTTAAACGAAATTTTTTTTTCTTTAAAAAAAACGATTTTTTTTACCCACTTTTTTTTAAAGGAATTAATAATTTTTTTATTATTATTATTATTTTTTCAAAACTTTTTTTTAACTCATTTACTATTCATGAATAGTAAATGAAAAGAAATTAATTAATTTACTATTCACATGAAAGCGACATGATAGAAATTATTAATTGCAAGTTACATAATATACCCCTGAAATATTTAATAAATACGACTTTTTAAAACTTTTACGATTCAAAATAGTAAAGGAAAGAAATTAATTAATTTACTATTCACATGAAAGCGACATTGTAGAAATAATTAATTATAAGTTACATAATATACCCCTGAAATATTTAATAAATACGACTTTTTAAAACTTTTAAAACTTTTACGTATCAAATTTGATTCTAAAGTATTATTATATTATTATATTTTATTTCAATATTATTATATTATTATATTTATTAAATTATTATATTTAAATTAATATATCTTTAATCAATCAAAAACTAAAAAAAAAAAACTTAAATACCCTGTGAAAACACAAAAAGTGTCCCCGAAATTACTTTTTTTTATAACTATATTTTTACAGATATAAATTAAAAATATAGCATTTTAGCGCTCCCCGGCAGCGGCGCCAAAAAATTGATGATGTAGCGTGAGGGTACGAAATAGTATTATTTTTACTAGGAAATACTACAAAATATGACACAAGTTTTATTAATTTACGGATGGGATATACCTAAACCTTGCTACAATACTATAGGCAGTGTACCTAATCGTAGAGTAGTGTAGTTTTTAGTAAGTCCGGTTCGTTCCACAGGGAGCTAGTTATTACGTACTATATTTTTATAAAACTATATTTATATAAATATATATATATAAGTAGTAATATTTGTATAAAAGGGGGGTTTTTACCGTTTAATGACCGGTTTGTCGATTTTATATTTTTAAGCGTAAAGATAAATGACAATAATTAAAGTGCGTAAAATAAATAAATGACGATAAATAAAATAATAATAAATAAAATTGCGATAGAATATGAAATAAAAGGATTATGCTTATTTAAACTTTCGTAATCATGATGTTTGACGTTTTGATTTTAATTAATTGTTACTCGGGTTAATTGTCCTTTGTCCTGGTTTATTTGATACCTATCTGGTTTTTGTCCATAATAGTCCATCGGTCATAAATATAAAGTGGGAGTGTCCTCGTCAAATTACCCTTATACCCGAAGTCAAATATTCCAACTAATTAAGGATTTAAACTGTGACGCAGTTATCACTTCTGTCAACAATTACACCAGTTATCACTGTATGTATTCCACCCCTGTTTTGATTAGATATGAATATTAATTTACCCACTTGATCAGTTTGAATAATCAATTACCCAACCCGAATAATTATTTAAATGATTATAATAGGACAACGTCACTAAATAGGAGAACCATAATCATTATTAATTATTAGGTTAATTAATTTGAAGATAGGTTCGACAGACTCCAATGAGTTGTCACTCAATTAGACAATACCCCCATCTATTAATAGTCAATAGTCCAATTTTCACAAGTGTCGGTCTTTTGCCCAAACCTTAATTATGGTCCAAAGGTCAATAACCCCATCTTAATATTTTAGCCTAACATCACGATTACTTCGGCTCAAATAAGCATAATAATAACTTAGTTACGAGACATTAAATTAAAAAGGAAGAACATAGCTTACAGTGGTGATTAATCGCGTAGCGTTGCACGGACAGAATTTCGACTTAAAACCCGTAAAACATTTCTTACAATAACCCAACTAAACCATAACTTTATTATTAAAATTAACTTATATTAAAATTATAATATAAATATATATTACATATTACAGAAGAGAGAAAGAAATATGAAGAAAGGTGTACATAAATCGATCAAATGAATTGCCTTTTATAGGCAAATATTGAATTAAAATTTTCACTTATGACCCCTTAACTATGCTCAATTAACAACTTTTTATTATTTATTATTATTCTTATTATGAATTATTTAAATATTATATTATATTCTTATGCATAGTTGACTTGTGCTTTCCGCTCCGTTGCGTCGAGCGTTGATAGTTGGCTCGGGTACCAGTTCCGGATTTTCGAACGTCCTTTCGTATAATTTAATATCTTGTACTTTGCGTTTTGTAACTTGTACTCTTGTCATTTTTAGACGTTTCTCATCAATAAATTGAACCTTTTGAATTGTATCTTGTACATTTGAGCTTTTTGGACGTTTGTGTCTTCAAATCTTCGTTTTTGCCTTTTGTCTTCGCACTTATTTATTTAAACAATTACAATGAAAATATAATACAATTACATATGAAAACCTATTATTTAGAAGGGATATTGCTATGAAATATATGTTCCTTTTTAGCCTTATCAAGTTTCATGTTCATAAGAAAAATCATTTTTCCAGAAGAACAACTTTTAAATCAAAGTTTATCATAGTTTTTAATTAACTAACCCAAAACAGCCCGCGGTGTTACTACGACTGCGTATGTCCGGTTTTACGATGTTTTTTGTGTTTTCAGGTTTTAAATCATTAAGTTAGCATATCATATAGATATAGAACATGTGTTTAGTTGATTTTAAAAGTCAAGTTAGAAGGATTAACTTTTGTTTGCGAACAAGTTTAGAATTAACTAAACTATGTTCTAGTGATTACAAGTTTAAACCTTCGAATAAGGTTGTTATATATATATGAATCGAATGATGTTATGAACATCATTACTACCTCAGGTTTTGTGGATAAACCTACTGGAAATGAAAAAAATAGATCTAGCTTCAAAGGATCCTTGGATGGCTTGAAAGTTCTTGAAGCAAAATAATGACACGAAAACAAGTTCAAGTAAGATTATCACTCAAATTAAGATAGTTATAGTTATAGGAATTGAATCAAAGTTTGTATATGAGTATTACCTTGATTTAGAATGATATCTTACTGTAAACAACAAGGATTTCTTGAGATTGGATGATCACTTGAAATGGATTTGCAAGATTGGAAGTAAGCTAGCAAGATTTCTTGAAGTGTTCTTGAATGGTTGTTTTTATGATGATTAAAGCTTGTAATTGAAGCTAAAAGATGGTGAAAATGCTTGGAGATGATCAAGTATGATGTTAGGAGTATTTTGAGAGAGAATTTGGAGTGTAAGTATGAGAAAATGGAATAAAAAAATTTGGTGAAATCATAAAAATGAAATTACTTGTTATAAAGAAAAAAAATCCTTAAGTTTATTTTTATCTCATTAGTCATAAAAGTTGTTAAATAATAGTTCCACATATTTTTGACTCTAAGATGGCTGCTAAGAATGAATGATTAAAGGTGTATATACCAATAGTAAATACATCTAGAAGCTGTGTATTGTACGAGTACAAATACGGGTGTACACGAGTAGAATTGTTGATGGAAACGAATGAGAATGTAATTTTGAGCATTTTTGGTAAGTAGAAATACTTTGATATATGTCTTGAAGTCTTTCAAAAGTTTATTAATACATCTTAATACACTACATGTATAAACATTTTAACTGAGTCGTTAAGTCATCGTTAGTCGTTGCATGTAAGTGTTGTTTTGAAAACTTTAAGTTAATGATCTTGTTAAATGTAATTAATTCATTGTTATTATACTTAAATTAGATGTTAAATTGTTATGTTAACATGATAACATGGTGTATGAATATATCTTAACATCATATATATATATATATATATATATATATATATATATATATATATATATATATATATATATATATATATATATATATATATATGTTAAAATATTATTACAACGATAATCGTTACGTATATGACTCGTTTCAAAATTCTTAAGTTAGTAGTCTTGTTTTTACATATGTAGTTCATTGTTAATACACTTAATGATATGTTTACTTATCATTTATCATGTTTATCATAGTATAACAATATATTAATATGATTCATAGGTAATTAGTAAGACGTTGTTATAACGATAATTGTTATATATATCGTTTCGAGCTTCATAATTCAATATTCTCATTTTTTATGTATATCACACATTGTTAATATACTTAGTGAGATACTTACCTATCATAATCTCATGTTAACCATATATATGTCCATATATATATATCATCATGTCATTTTTACAGGTTTTAACGTTCGTGAATCGCCGGTCAACTTGGGTGGTCAATTGTCTACATGAAACTCATTTCAAATAATCAAGTCTTAACAAGTTTGATTACTTAAAATGTTGGAAACATTTAATCATGCAAATATAGTTTTCATTTAATATATAACATGGAAAAGTTCGGGTCACTACATTACCTACCCGTTAATTAAATTTCGTCCCGAAATTATAAGCAGTTGGAGGTGTTGACGCATCTTCTGGAAATAGGTACGGGTATTTCTTCTTCATCTGATCTTCATGCTCCCAGGTAAACTCGGGTCCTCTACGGGCATTCCATCAAACCTTAACAATTGGTATCTTATTTTGCTTAAGTCTTTTAACCTCACGATCCATTATTTCGACGGGTTCTTCAATAAATTGAAGTTTTTCGTTGATTTGGATTTCGTCTAACGGAATAGTGAGATCTTCTTTAGCAAAACACTTCTTCAGATTCGAGACATGAAAAGTATTATGTACATCCGTAAGTTGTTGAGGTAACTCCAGTTGGTAAGCTACTGGTCCGACACGATCTATAATCTTGAATGGTCCAATGTACCTTGGATTTAGTTTTCCCCGTTTATCAAATCGAACAACGCCTTTCCAAGGTGAAACCTTAAGCATGACCATCTCTCCAATCTCAAATTCTATATCTTTTCTTTTACTGTCTGCATAGCTCTTTTGTCGACTCTGTGCGGTTTTCAATCGTTGTTGAATTTGGATGATTTTCTCGGTAGTTTCTTGTATTATCTCAGGACCCATAATCTGTCTATCCCCCACTTCACTCCAGCAAATTGGAGACCTGCACTTTCTACCATAAAGTGCCTCAAATGTTGCCATCTCAATACTCGAATGATAACTGTTGTTGTAGGAAAATTTTGCTAACGGTAGGTGTCGATCCCAACTATTTCCGAAATCGATAACACATGCTCGTAGCATGTCTTCTAGGGTCTGTATTGTCCTTTCACTCTGCCCATCAGTTTGTGGATGATAAGCAGTACTCATGTCTAGACGAGTTCCCAATGCTTGTTGCAGTGTCTGCCAAAACCTTGAAACAAATCTGCCATCCCTATCAGAGATTATAGAGACTGGCATTCCATGTCTGGAGACAACTTCCTTCAAGTATAGACGTGCTAACTTCTCCATTTTGTCATCTTCTCTCATTGGCAGGAAGTGTGCTGACTTGGTGAGACGATCGACTATTACCCAAATAGTATCATAACCACTTGCAGTCCTTGGCAATTTAGTAATGAAATCTATGGTAATGTTTTCCCATTTCCATTCTGGGATTTCAGGTTGTTGGAGTAGACCTGATGGTTTCTGATGTTCAGCTTTGACCTTTGAACACGTCAAACATTCTCCTACATATTTAGCAATATCGGCTTTCATACCCGGCCACCAAAAGTGCTTCTTGAGATCTTTGTACATTTTTCCTGCTCCGGGATGTATTGAGTATCTGGTTTTATGTGCTTCCTTAAGTACCATTTTTCTCACATCTCCAAACTTTGGTACCTAAATTCTATCAGCCCTATATCGGGTTCCGTCTTCCCGAATTTTAAGATGTTTCTCCGATCCTTTGGGTATCTCATTCTTCAACTTTCCTTCTTTTACAACCCCATGTTGCGCCACCTTTATTTGAGTAGTAAGGTTAGTACGAATAATTATGTTCATAGCTTTTACCCGTATAGGTTCTATGTCCTTTCTACTCAAAGCGTCGGCTACCACATTCGCCTTCCCCGGGTGGTAACGAATCTCAAAGTCGTAGTCATTTAACAATTCAATCCATCTACGCTGCCTCATGTTTAGTTGTTTCTGATCAAATATATGTTGGAGATTTTTGTGGTCGGTATATATAATACTTTTGACCCCATATAAGTAATGCCTCCAAGTCTTTAATGCAAAAACAACAGCGCCCAATTCCAAATCGTGAGTCGTATAATTTTGCTCGTGAATCTTCAATTGTCTAGACGCATAAGCAATTACCTTCGTTCGTTGCATTAATACACAACTGAGGCCTTGCTTTGAGGCGTCACAATATATCACAAAATCATCATTCCCTTCAGGCAATGACAATATAGGTGCCGTAGTTAACTTTTTCTTCAACAATTGAAACGCTTTTTCTTGTTCATCCTTCCATTCAAATTTCTTCCCTTTATGCGTTAATGCAGTCAAGGGTTTTGCTATTTTGGAAAAATCTTGGATAAATCTTCTGTAGTAACCAGCCAATCCTAAAAATTGACGTATATGCTTAGGAGTTTTTGGGGTTTCCTAGTTTACAACGATTTCAATCTTTGCCGGATCAACCTGAATACCTTCTTTGCTCACAACATGTCCGAGGAATTGAACTTCTTTCAACCAAAATGCACACTTTGAAAACTTAGCGTACAGTTTTTCTTTCCTCAATAATTCCTGTACTTTCCTCAAATGTTCTTCATGCTCTTGATCATTCTTAGAGTAAATAAGTATGTCATCGATGAAGACAATGACAAACTTGTCGAGATATGGTCCACACACTCTGTTCATGAGGTCCATGAACACAGCTGGTGTGTTAGTCAAACCAAACGGCATAACCATAAACTCGTAATGACCGTATCGTGTCCTGAAAGCAGTCTTCGGAATATCATCCTCCTTTACCCGCATTTGATGATATCCGAAACGTAAATCGATCTTCGAATAAACCAACGAACCTTGTAGTTGATCAAATAAGTCATCGATTCTCGATAGTGGGTAACAGTTCTTAATGGTAAGTTTGTTTAACTCTCGGTAGTCGATACACAACCTGAATGTACCATCCTTCTTTTTGAGAAACAAAACAGGAGCTCCCCATGGTGATGTACTTGGTTGTATGAAACCACGCTCTAGAAGTTCTTGTAATTGGCTTTGAAGTTCCTTCATTTCGATGGGTGCGAGTCTGTATGGAGCACGAGCTATTGGTGCAGCTCCCGGTACAAGATCTATTTGAAATTCAACAGATCGGTGTGGAGGTAATCCCGGTAATTCTTTCGGAAATACATCAGGAAATTCTTTTGCGATGGGAACATCATTGATGCTCTTTTCTTCAGTTTGTACTTTCTCGACGTGTGCTAGAACAGCATAGCAACCCTTTCTTATTAGCTTTTGTGCCTTCATATTACTAATAAGATTTAGCTTTGCGTCGCTCTTATCTCCGTACACCATTAAGGGTTTTCCTTCATCTCGTACAATGCGAATTGCATTTTTGTAACATACGATCTCTGCTTTCACCTCTTTCAACCAGTCCATGCCGATTATCAGATCAAAACTCCCTAACTCTACTGGTATCAAATCAATCTTAAACGTTTCGCTACTCAGTTTAATTTCTCGATTCCGACATATATTATCTGCTGCAATTAATTTACCGTTTGCTAATTCTAGTATAAACTTATTATCTAAAGGCATCAATGGACAACTTAATTTAGTACAGAAATCCTTACTCATATAGCTTCTATCTGCACCCGAATCAAATAAAACATAAGCAGATGTATTGTCAATAAGAAACGTACCCGTAACAAGCTCTGGGTCTTCCTGCGCTTCAACCACATTAATGTTGAAGACTCTTCCTCGGCCTTACCCATTATTATCCCCCTGATTTGGACACATATTTTTGTAATGGCCCTTCTTCCCGCATCCGAAACAAGTAATGTCTGCATAACTTGTTCCGGCATGATTTGTTCCCTTAGCCATTAATCCGTAGATTTTGCACTTTGTCGTACCATGGCCCTTTCTATTACACTTAGTACACACTGCTGTACAGAGCCCAGTTGGATGGTATCCTTCACATCTCTGGCAGAATTTCTGCCTCTTGTTATTTTTGTTGGGATTGTAGTTATTGCAGTTGTTATTGTTGTTTAAACGGTTGTTGTAGTTGTTGCTGGGGTGGTTGTTGTTGTTGCGAAAATTGGTGCGATTGTAGTTGTGATTGTTGGGTTGATTATTGAAATTGTGACCCTTGTCACTGGTTTCTTCCCATTTCCTCTTGACTTGTTTCGTATTGCCCTCTTAGGTCGCCTGTTCTTTAATCCTTTTCTCAATTTGATTTATAAGTTTATGAGCCATTCGACTTGCCTTTTGTATAGAGGCGGGCTCGTGTGAACTTATATCCTCTTGGATCCTTTCTGGTAACCCTTTTACAAATGCGTCGATTTTCTCTTCTTCATCTTCGAACGCTCCCGGACACAATAGGCACAACTCTGTGAATCATCGTTCGTACGTGGTAATATCAAACCCTTATGTTCGTAACCCTCTAAGCTTTACCTTGAGCTTATTGACCTCGTTTCTGGGACAGTACTGCTCGTTCATTAAGTGTTTGAATGCTGACCACGGTAGTGCATAAGCAGCATCTTGTCCCACCTGTTCTAGATAAGTGTTCCACCATGTTAATGCAGTACCCGTAAAGGTATGCGTAGCGTAATTTACTTTGTCTTCTTCAGTGCATTTACTTATGGCAAACACCGATTCAACCTACTCAGTCCACCGTTTTAATCCGATTGGACCCTCGGTTCCATCGAATTCTAAAGGTTTACAGGCAGTGAATTCTTTGTAGGAGCATCCTACACGAGTTATCATGGCGTTAGCTCCATTGCTGGATTCAGAGTTATTGTTATTTTGCATTGCAGCCTGTACTGCAGCTATGTTTGCTGCAAGGAAAGCACGAAATTCTTCCTCGCTCATATTCAGGGTTTGTCGAGTAGTTGGTGCCATTTCCTTCAAAAATAGCCAAAAGAATTTAGTTAATCATATAGAATATCAAGAGTAGTCAATAGTATTTCGTAGCATAATATGAACTTATTTATAAAAGCTTTTTCTTCATATTAGCGTTTTATAGTTTTAATTCGGGTAATACCTACCCGTTAAGTTCATACTTAGTAGCTAACATACAATTCAACTACTACGATTCTATATGAAAAACTGATTATAATAATATTTCACATTCAAACTTTTATACAATATTTTGCAAACTTACAATATCGCTATTTTACATATAGCATGAAATATAGCACATAAAAATTCCGATACAAATAGTTTCGAAGACAATTATAGTTTATACGCAAGTCGTTCAACAAAGGCAATAAAGACACGTAATTCATAAGTCCAGAAACAAATCATGCATTCTGGTTTTACTAAGACTACTTCCCATCCTTGGTTTTGTGGAACATAACTGTTGTGGCCGTTGATATGACAGCATGTTATAACATCGTCAAAGGGACGAGGGTTTCGTAATGCCCAACAGCCCCGTAACAATCTAAAAACCTTGTTTCTCACCCCAACTACTGAGTCCGTTACTTGTGGGAAAGTTTTATTTAAAAGTTGTAATCCGACGTTCTTTTTCTCACTTTGGTAAGAAGAGAACATCACTAACCCGTAAGTTTAACATGCTTCTTTATGTTGCATGTTAGAAGCTCTTTCTAACTCATGAAATTCTATGTTGGGATATGTTGAGTAAAAATAGGTTCTTAACCCGTATCGTAAAATTGCATTTAGGTTCCCCACATTTAACGCTTTAAAGAAAACACGGCGTAGCTTACGGTCTCCCCAATGTGATATACCCCAACTTTCAAAGGAAAGCCTTTTATAAACTAAGGCATTCTTGGAACTTTCATCAAATGTTCTACAAACTAATTTCGCCGTAAATAATTGTGCCGACGAATTCTGACCAACTTTAGACAAGATTTCATCAATCATGTCCCCGGGTAGGTCTTCTAAAATTTTTGGTTGTCTATCCTTAACGTCCATTGTGTTTTTATACTGTAAAACAGACGAGGATTAGATTTGTAAAAGATAATTATCAAATAATACAAGCAAATTTTTTTTTTTTTACATACAACATAAAAGTACAAGCACACTTATATTACATATATTACACCGCATGATTACAACCCTTTATTCTGACTCGCTTGTTTCTTCTTCATCGGACTTAGTTCGTTTTGCTAATTTTCTAGGGATATATGACGCTCCCCTAATAAGAGCTTTCGTTTTTCACAATGGTTTAGAAAAACCTGGTGGTTTAGAGGTTCCCGGGTTATTGTTACAATTTAGGGAATACGGATGTTGCCGATACATATAAAGTTCATCGGGGTTGGAATCAGGTTTCTCCATTTTTATACCTTTTCCCTTATTATTTTCTTTTACTTTATTAAATTGGGTCGAGGTAATTTCTATAACATCATCGGAATCCTCATCGGGATCCGATTCATCGGAGAATTGGTAATCTTCCCAATATTTTGCTTCCTTAGCGAAAACACCATTGACCATTATTAACTTTGGTCCGTTGGTTGAGGATGTTCTTTTATTTAATCGATTTACTGTAGGTATCAATATTTCTTCCTCCGAAACCTCTTCTTCTTTCGGTTCCTCTTCTTCTGGTTCCTCCTCTTCCGGTTCCTCTCCTTCCAGTTCCTCCTCTTCCGGTTCCTCTTCGGGAATTTGTGAATCTTCCCAAAATATATTCGACTCTTCATTATTATTAGGTGAGTCGATGAGATTTGTACTAGAGGTAGACATCTATCACACAATATCAAACACGTTAAGAGATTAATATATCACATAATATTTACATGTTAATAATATATAGTTTCCAACAAAAATGTTAAGCAATCATTTTTAAAGAAAACACGGTCGAAGTCCAGACTCACTAATGCATCCTAGCAAACTCGATAAGACACACTAATGCAAATTTTCTGGTTCTCTAAGACCAACGCTCGGATACCAACTGAAATGTCCCGTTCATATTGATTATAAACGTTCCATATTAATTGATTTCGTCGCGAGGTTTTGACCTCTATATGAGTCGTTTTTCAAAGACTGCATTCATTTTTAAAATAACCATAACCTTTATTTTACCGATAAAGGTTTAAAAAGCATTACGTAGATTATCAAATAATGATAATCTAAAATATACCGTTTACACATGACCATTACATAATGGTTTACAATAAAAGTATATTACATCAAAATAAGTTTCTTAAATGCAGTTTTTACACAATATCATACAAGCATGGACTCCAAATCTTGTCCTTACTTTAGTATGTAACAGCGGAAGATCTTAATAATCACTTGAGAATAAACATGCTTAAAACGTCAACAAAAATGTTGGTGAGTTATAGGTTTAACCTATATATTATCAAATCATAATAATAGACCACAAGATTTCATTTTTCCATAAATATACATCTCATATCAGGCATTTCGTAAACTGCATAGAGATAAAAATCATTCATATGTTGAACACCTGGTAACCGACATTAACTTAATGCATAGAATATCCCCAAAACAGAACCTCTCGTCTGTATAATAATCTCGAAGTACTAAACCATCCATAACCTGAATGGGGGTTGTTAAGCCCAATAGATCTATCTTTAGGATTCGCGTCAATTAGGGGCCATTTCCCTAATTCTTAGGCTACCAGACTTGAAGGGCGATATTCGATTTAATAATCCAACCATAGAATGTAGTTTCGCATACTTGTGTCTATTTTGTAAAACATTTATAAAACTGCATGTATTCTCATCCCAAAAATATTAGATTTTAAAAAATGGGACTATAACTCACTTTCACATATTTTTACTTCGTCGGAAAGTAAGACTTGGCCACTGGTCGATTCACGAACCTATAACTAATATGTACATATATATATCAAAGTATGTTCAAAATATATTTACAACACTTTTTATTACGTTTTAATGATTTAAGTGTATTAAGTCAGCTGTCCTCATTAGTAACCTACAACTAGTTGTCCATAGTTTGATGTACAGAAATAAATCGATATATATTATCTTGAATCAATCCACGACCCAGTGTATACACATCTCAGGCTAGATCACAACTTAAAGTATATATATTTTTGGAATCAACCTCAACCCTGTATAGCTAACTCCAACATTACTGCATATAGAGTGTCTATGGTTGTTCCAAATAATATATATACATGGGTCGATATGATATGTCAAAACATTTGCATACATGTCTATGGTATCCCAAGATTACATAATGTATTAGAATACATGTATAATACAATATAAGTTAGCTAGGATAAGATTAATATAGATTTGTTACCAATTTTCACGTAGCTACAACAACAAAAAATTATCCAATCTTGTTTTACCCATAACTTCTTCGTTTTAAATCCGTTTTGAGTGAATAAAGTTGCTATGGTTTCATATTAAACTTAAGTTTATGAATCTGAACATAAAAAGTATAAGTTTATAGTCGGAAATATAGGTTACAATTCGTTTTTGTAAAGGTAGTCATTTCAGTCGAAAGAACGACGTCTAGATGACCATTTTGGAAAACATACTTCCACTTTGAGTTTAACCATGATTTTTGGATATAGTTTCATGTTCATAAGAAAAATTATTTTCCCAGAAGAACAACTTTTAAATCAAAGTTTATCATAGTTTTTAATTAACTAACCCAAAACAGCCCGCGGTGTTACTACGACGGCGTATGTCCGGTTTTACGGTGTTTTTCGTGTTTTCAGGTTTTAAATCATTAAGTTATCATATCATATAGATATAGAACATATGTTTAGTTGATTTTAAAAGTCAAGTTAGAAGGATTAACTTTTGTTTGCGAACAAGTTTAGAATTAACTAAACTATGTTCTAGTGATTACAAGTTTAAACCTTCGAATAAGGTAGTTATATATGAATCGAATGATGTTATGAACATCATTACTACCTTAGGTTTTGTAGATAAACCTACTGGAAATGAGAAAAATAGATCTAGCTTCAAAGGATCCTTGGATGGCTTGAAAGTTCTTGAAGCAAAATCATGACACGAAAACAAGTTCAAGTAAGATTATCACTCAAATTAAGATAGTTATAGTTATAGGAATTGAATCAAAGTTTGTATATGAGTATTACCTTGATTTAGAATGATATCTTACTGTAAACAACAAGGATTTCTTGAGATTGGATGATCACTTGAAATGGATTTGCAAGATTGGAAGTAAGTTAGCAAGATATCTTGAAGTGTTCTTGAATGGCTGTTTTTATGATGATTAAAGTTTGTAATTGAAGCTAAAAGATGGTGAAAATGCTTGGAGATGATCAAGTATGATGTTTGGAGTATTTTGAGATAGAATTTAGAGTGTAAGTATGAGAAAATGGAATGGAAAAATGGGGTGAAGTCATAAAAACGAAATTAGTTGTTATAAAGAAAAAAAAATCCTTAAGTTTGTTTTTATCTCATTAGTTATACAAGTTGTTAAATAATGGTTCCACATGTTTTTGAATCTAAGATGGCTGCTAAGAATGAATGATTAAAGGTGTATATACCAATAGTAAATACATCTAGAAGCTGTGTATTGTACGAGTACAAATACGGGTGTACACGAGTAGAATTGTTGATGGAAACGAATGAGAATGTAATTTTGAGCATTTTTGCTAAGTAGAAATACTTTGATATATGTCTTGAAGTCTATCAAAAGTGTATTAATACATCTTAATACACTACATGTATATACATTTTAACTGAGTCGTTAAGTCATCATTAGTCGTTACATGTAAGTGTTGTTTTGAAACCTTTAAGTTAACGATCTTGTTAAATGTAATTAATTCATTGTTATTATACTTAAATGAGATGTTAAATTGTTATGTTAACATTATAACATGGTGTATGAATATATCTTAACATCATATATTTATATATATATGTTAAAATATTATTACAACGATATTCGTTACGTATATGACTCGTTTCAAAATTCTTAAGTTAGTAGTCTTGTTTTTACATATGTAGTTCATTGTTAATACACTTAATGATATGTTTACTTATCATTTATCATGTTTATCATAGTATAACAATATATTAATATGATTCATAGGTAATTAGTAAGACGTTGTTATAACGATAATTGTTATATATATCGTTTCGAGCTTCATAATTCAATATTCTCATTTTTTATGTATATCACACATTGTTAATATACTTAGTGAGATACTTACCTATCATAATCTCATGTTAACCATATATATGTCCATATATATATATCATCATGTCGTTTTACAGGTTTTAACGTTCGTGAATCGCCGGTCAACTTGGGTGGTCAATTGTCTACATGAAACTCATTTCAAATAATCAAGTCTTAACAAGTTTGATTACTTAACATGTTGGAAACATTTAATCATGCAAATATAGTTTTCATTTAATATATAACATGGAAACGTTCGGGTCACTACAATATTGACATCATCTATATATATTATTTTGAATAACCCATAAGATACTATATGCGGTAATGCTCGAGTTAGCATATAATGGGTCGAGGTTGATTCAAAAATAATATATATACCATGGGTTGTGATCGAGAGTCTGAGACATGTATACAATGGGTCCTGGATTGATTCAAGATAATATGTATAATATGGGTCTTGAAAATATTAAGACAATATACTATATCGATTTATTTATGTACTACTAACTGTGGACTACTAATTGTGGACTACTAACGTTGGACTGCTAACTTAACAACTTAAATCGTCAACACGTAATAAAAATGTTGTGAATATATTTCGATCATACTTTGATATGTATGTATATATTTGTTATAGGTTCGTGAATCGACCCGTGGCCAAGTTTTACTTTTCGACGAATTGAAAATCTGTGAAAGTGAGTTATAGTCCCATTTTTAAAATCTAATATTTTTGGGATGAGAATACATGCAGTTTTATAAATGTTTTACAAAATAGATACAAGTAATTGAAACTACATTCTATGTTGGATTATCGAACCGAATATGCCCCTTTTTAGCTTGGTAACCTAAGAATTAGGAAACTGACCCCTAATTGACGCGAATCCTAAAGGTAGATCTATGAAAACTAACACCCCCCATACTGGAATTTGGAATGCTTTAGTACTTCGAGTAATTATCATATCCGATGAGAGTCCCGGAATGATGGGGATATTCTATATGCATCTTGTTAATGTCGGTTACCAGGTGTTCACCATATGAATGATTTTTATCTCTATGCAGTTTGTGAAATGCCTGATATGAGATGGATGTTTATGAAAAATGAAATCTTGTGGTCTATTATTACAATTTGATATATATATAGGTTAAACCTATAACTCACGAACATTTTTGTTGACGTTTTAAGCATGTTTATTCTCAGATGATTATTAAGAGCTTCCACTGTTGCATGCTAAATTAAGGACAAGATTTGGAGTCAGCATGCTTGTAATATTTTGTTTAAAAACTGCATTCGGGGACTTAAATTGTTGTGTAATATTATTGTAAACCATTATGTAATGGTCGTGTGTAAACGCTACATTTTAGATTATCATTACTTGATAATCTACGTTATGCTTTTTAAACCTTTATCGATAAAATAAAGGTTATGGTTTGTTTTAAAAATCGAATGCAGTCTTTGAAAAACGTCTTATATAGAGGTCAAACCTCGCAACGAAATCAATTAATTTGAAACGTTTATAATCGATATGAACGGGACATTTCAGTTGGTATCCGAGCGTTGGTCTTAGAAAACCAGAAATTTGCATTAGTGCGTCTTATCGAGTTTTTTAGGATGCATTAGTGAGTCTGGACTTCGACCGTGTTTACTTTAAAAATGATTGCTTAACATTTTTGTTGGAAACTATATATTTTTACGTGTAAATATTATGTGGAATATTACTAATGTGTTAGTTAATGTGTGATAGATGTCTACTTCCAGTACCAATCTCATCGACTCACCTAATAACAATGAAGAGTCGAATGTATTTTGGGAAGATTCACAAATTCCGGAAGAAGAAGAAGAAGAAGAAGAAGAAGAAGAAGAAGAAGAAGAAGAAGAAGAAGAAGAAGAAGAGGAACCGGAAGAAGAAGAAGAGGAACCGGAAGAAGAAGAAGAAGAACCGGAAGAAGAAGATCCGGAGGAGGAAATAATAAAAATCACAGAAAAACCGTTAAATAAAAGAAAATTTCAACCAATGGACCAAAGTTAAAAATGGTTTGTGGTGTCTCCGCTGAGGAGGAAAAATATTGGGAAGATTACAAATTTTCTGATGAATCGGATCCGATGAGGATTCCGATGAAGTAATAGAAATTACCCCGGTCCAATTTAACAAAGCAAAAGAATACAATAAGGGAAAAGCTATCAAAATAGAGAAACCTGACCCCAAACCCGATGAACTATATGTTAACATGAAATACCCTGATGGAATATACCGTAAACACCCATATTTCTTAAACCTTAACAATAGCCCGGGAACATCTAAGCGACCGGATTTTTCTAGACCATTTGTGAAAAGGACTGCTCGTATTAGTACGGACCACCATTTATCCCTGGGAAATTAGCAAAACGAACCGAGTCCGTGGAGGAAGAAACAAGTGAGTTTGAATAAAGAATTGTAATCATCTACTATTACCATGCCGTGTAATATATGTATTATAGCATACTTGTACTTTTATGTTATATATAAAAATTGCTTGTATTGTTTGTTAATTATCTTTTACGAATCTAATCTTCGTCTATTTTACAGTATAAAAGCACAAAATGGACGTTAAGGATAGACAACCAAATATTTTAGAAGACCTACCACGGGATATGATTGATGAAATCTTGTCTAGAGTTGGTCAGAATTCATCGGCTCAATTGTTTATGACGAAATTAGTTTGTATAACATTTGAAAGACGTTCCAGGCATGCCTTGGTTTATAGAACGCTTTCCTTCGATAGGTGGTGTATCTCACAATGGGTACACCGCAAGTTAGCTCGTGTTTTCTTTAATGCTATGTGTGCGGGAAACCCTAATGCAATTTTCCGCTACGGGTTGAGAGCCTATTTTGACTCCGCATATCCCAATATAGGACTTCATTCATTAGAAAGGGCTTCAAACATGCAACTTAAAGAAGCATGTTACATTTATGGGTTAGTAATGTTCACCTCTCATCAAACTGAGAAAAAGAACATCGGGTTGCAACTTCTTAATAATACATTCCCACGGGTGACAGATTCAGTAGTTGAGGTAAGAATTAAGGTTTTTAACTTGTTACGGTGCTGTTGGATATTACGTAACCCCCGTCCTTTTAACGATGTTACAACGTGCTACCTTGCCAATGGCCACAACGGTTATTTTCCACATGACCAAGGATGGGAAATAGTATTAGTAAAACCCGAATGCATGACTTGTTTCTGGTCCTATGAATTACGTGTCTTTATTGCATTTACTGAACAATTTGCGTTTAACTAGAATTGTCTTCACAGCTGCTTTGTATCAAAGTCATTATGTGCTATATTTCAAGCTGTATGTAAAATAGCGGTATTGTACGTTTGTAAAATATTGTATTAAAATTTAAACGCGAAATATTATTATCAGTTTTTCATGATAGAATTGTAGTAGTTGATTTGTATATTAGCTACTAAGTATGAACTTAACGGGTAGGTACTACCCGAATTTGAATTATAAAACGCTAATATGATGAAAAAACTTTTATAAATAAGTTCATATTATGCTACGAAATACTATTGACTACTCCTAATATTCTATATGATTAACGGAACTCTTTTGGCTATTTTTGAAGGAAATGGCACCAACTACTCGACACAACATGAACATAGTGAGGAAGACTTCCGTGTTATCCTTGCAGCAAACATAGCTGCAGTACAGGCTGCAATGCAAAATAACAATAACTCTGAATCTAGTAATGGAACTAACTCCACAAGAAATTGTGTAGGATGCTCCTACAAAGAATTCACTGCCTGTAAACCTCGGGAATTCGATGGAATCGAAGGACCAATTGGATTGAAATGGTGGACTGAAAAGGTTGAATCGGTGTTTTCCATAGGTAAATGCACTGAAGGAGACAGAGTAAAGTACACTACACATACCTTCACAGGTACTGCGTTAACATGGTGGAACACCTATCTCGAGCAGGTGGGACAAGATGCTGCTTACGCATTACCGTGATCAGCATTCAAACACATGATGAATGAGCAGTACCGTCTCATAAACGAGGTCAATAAGCTCAAGGTAGAGCTTAGAGGATTACAAACGCAAGAATTCGATATTACCATATACGAACGACGATTCACAGAGTTGTGCTTATTGTGTCTAAGAGTGTTCGAAGATGAAGAAGAGCAGATCGACGTGTTTGTAAAAGAGTTACCAAAAAGGATTTAGGAGGATGTGTGTGACGACCCGAAAATTTTCGATCAAATTTAAACTTAATCTTCATATGTTTCTGACACGATAAGCAAAGTCTATAATGTTGAGTCTCGAAAATTTTGGAACTATGTTCATGTATTCAATTACCCTTCGACTACTCTCGACGATTCACGAACATTAATTGTAAATAGATATATATATATATATATATATATATATATATATATATATATATATATATATATATATATATATATATATATATATATATATATATATATATATATATATATATATGTGTGTGTGTGTGTGTGTGTGTGTGTGTGTGTGTGTTTGTGTGTGTGTGTGTGAATAATAAATTAATAAATGTTAATAAAACGATAGACGATTTGACTGATATGAAAATAATGAAATACATTATGATTTAGAAATACTAACGAAGTATTAAACGTATAACGTTATACTTATTTGTTTCAGATAAATATCTAAATAATGAAATGTGTTAAGTACAATGTATATAGACAAAATATTATCGTGGCTATGTCCTAATCGCTCGTAACTTTGTCTTTATAATTTCTATGTTTATTAATCTTTAAATTAATCTTTATTTTATTTATATTTTATTTTTATCCTTATAACATCACTATCCACCAAACCAACTTTCTTATAATAACAATCCAACTTGTTTCGATTTTCTATAGTGTCAAACTTGATATTAATCAACCAACCTGATAATTATGATCATCATTTTAGTTTTCTTTTTGTACAAATTAATCAAGTATTATCTAGCACCTTCATTTTACTATTTTATTTTAAACCCGAATCTTTATTTAAACTTGACTATCCCGGTAAATATAAGTTTTAGATTTCGTACAGCTGAATTCACTCACCATGATAACACTTACTTGTGTTACTCTATCACTGAAAAGACCCGTCCATATTACTATAAACACAGTACGTTATTCATTGGTCCCATAGTGAGGTAATTGACCTCTATATGATACATTTTAGAAAATATTACATTCGTTTCATAAAAAGCACACCATTATTATACATAATACGAGTTTTAAACATATGGGCGATTATTTACAAAATAATCCCCATGATACATCGATTTTCAAATATTACAACGATGACATAACAGTCGAATATAATACATGACCAATGTTTGATTGAATGCAACCCTCTTTTAAACAAAAGCATGAGACTTCATGCAAAGCTTGCTCAGATAATGCGACAACGAAAGACTTTCTTAAGGACCTGAGAATAAATATGCTTAAAGAGTCAACACAAAGGTTGGTGAGATATATAGGTTTAAAGCTAGCATCGATATAAATATAGACCACAAGATTTCATAGTTACAAACATTTCAATAAAGATATTCTATAAGTTGTTGAGCGCTTCGGTAACCATACTTAACCATTAATGTGGCATATTCCCTTTATTATGAAATCTTCCTACACTGTACCAAGTGTAGTAAAAACGAAGTACTATGCAACCGTTTACGATACTAGAGCGACTAGCCCGGTTAGGGTTGTCAAACCCGATAGATCTATCAATAGGATTCACGCTTACATGTTCTTACAACATGTAAATATTAGTTACCAAGCTATTAGGGAAGATATGCAAGGTGGTATAACTCATCGTAGAATATATTTTAAGTACTTGTGTCCATGGCGTAAAACATAAAATGCATGTATTCTCATCCCAAAATATTTTAGAGTTTAAAAATGGAACTATATACTCACAGTAGCAAAAGTATATTAATAATAAGTTTTCAACTTATTAAAAATATAATCGTCGTCCTTGGATTCACGAACCTATAACAATAATAACGATTCAGATAATAATACGACATATAAAATAAAGCAAGTTCATAGAAAACTTATATAATAATTTTTAACATTTTATGTTGGTAGTCCAAAATAGTTCAAAAAGGCCATTAATCGGTATATATATATATATATATATATATATATATATATATATATATATATATATATATATATATATATATATATATATATATATATATATATAATCTTAGAATTACCCCACGGCGTATTGTGTACGTATTGTCTTGCATCAATCCAGAGAGGTATTGTATACGTATTGTCTTAAAATTAACTAAGACGTATTGTATACGTATTGTCTTAGGATTTATCAAAACGTATTGTGCACGTATTGTCATGGAACGTACCAAGATTATTATATATATACAATCTCGGAATTAACCAAGATTATAATATTTTGTTATACTAATGATACCATGTCCAAATATATATAGGATATAGGAAAATTTAGCAAGGATATGGTTAATATAGTTTTTATAATATAAATTTCATCCATACAACGTTAATTTTAGCAGATTTTGTTTTACTCTCCAAATATTCATTACAACTCCGTTTAAAGTGAATCTTGCTATGGATTCCTTAAGAAGTAAATTTAACAAAACCAATTCGAAAAGATCAGCCCAAGTAGTAATTTTTATAGCTTTACCCTCTTTTTGTGTCGGTGGACAGATTTGGGAAAATCCCGGCATCCACCCAATATATGATTTTTGATAAAATACTTCCACTTTGTCTAAAATCATGAAAAAAATACTGGAAGTCTTATTTACATATATTAACATATTTCCAAAGTCTTAGCCTCGAACTCAAAGTCTAAGATAGGTTTTTAATTCCCAACCCAAAACAGCCCGCTTTTTACCGAATGAAGATTAAAGGATATATGTTAAGTTTCAAGGTGTTCTTCATATGTACAAGTTATAAGTTCTTATATTAACTTAATATAACATCATAATACATATAAATAAGTTTTATTAGAGTTAAGTTAGAAAGATTAGATTAGTTTTTCAAACAAGTTTAGAATCAACTAAACTATGTTCTAGTTTTTAAACTCTTATATAGATAGCTATAAACATATGAATTGAACAAGAGTTGAAGTAGAGTTTTTACCTCAAGTTTAGAATGTAAAGTTGCTGGAAAGAAGTAGTAGAACAAAACTTGAGAGAGTTCTTGCAAGTGTGTGTAAAAATGAGTTAGAAATGGTACTTATTTATAGGCTTGAAAATTTTGGTTTTTAGTGAAAATATCTAAGATAAGTTAAAATGTATTAAGTCATGGATGACATATTAAATTGATTAGGTCATGGATGACATATTACACAAATAATTGCAGATTTCTATTGGTATATACCAATAGTAAATACTTCTAGAAGCTGTGTATAATACGGGTAAAAAATACCGTATGAATGCGAGTAGAATTCTTGAGGAAATTGAACGAAAATATGAGTATAGCTATCCTTTATATGTATTGGTATATTATAAAGTGTATTCAATACTTGTAAGGATGTATTTACACTCGTAATACATTGTATGTACATACATTTTAATTTAAGTTAATTACGTCCTTTAAATAGTAACATATATATTGTTCAAAAACTCTTTAAATTAGTAGTATGAAAATATATATATAATACTTTGTTAATATAATTAATGAGATATTTAATTATCATATTTTCAAGTTATATATATGTATATATACACATATATATAATTAATACAAGTTATGACGTTCGTGAATCGTAGGAATAAAAGGGTGGTCAACTGCTTATATAAAATTCTTTCTGGAGGTTCAAGACTTATTAAAATTCATTGCTTATCATGTCAAAATTATTAAATCATATAAATAGTATAATCAAGTAGCTGGAAAAATCCGGGTCATCACAGTACCTACCCGTTAAAGAAATTTCGTCCCGAAATTTGAAGTAGTACCTATTTAATGGGCGGTGTTTGTAAACAGATGTGGATACTTCTGTTTCATCTGGTCCACTCTTTCCCAAGTGAACTCGGGACCTCTTCGAGCATTCCAACAAACCCTAACTATAGGTATGTTGCTTTGCTTGAGCTGTTTGACTTCACGGTCCATGATTTCGACATGCTCTTCTATAAAATGCAGTTTCTCGTCGATTTGGATTTCTTCAAGAGGAACAGTGAGGTCCTCTTTTGCAAGGCATTTCCTTAGGTTCGAGACGTGAAAGGTATTGTGTACTCCAGCAAGTTGTTGTGGTAGCTTAAGTCGATACGCCTCCGGTCCAATACGTTCGATGATCTTGAATGGTCCTATGTATCTTGGGTTCAATTTACCCCTCTTACCAAAGCGTATCACACATTTCTAAGGTGACACCTTTAACTTAACCATGTCATCAACCTGAAATTCTAACGGCTTCCTTCGAACATCAGTATAGCTCTTTTGACGACTTTGGGCGGTCTTCAATCTCTCCTTGATTTGCACAATCTTATCAGTAGTCTCCTGTATGATCTTGGGACCAGTTAGTTGTCTGTCACCTACTTCGTTCCAACAGATAGGGGATCTACACTTTCTTTCATAAAGTGCTTCGAATGGTGCAGCATTAATACTCGTATGATAACTGTTGTTATACGAGAATTCTGCCAATGGTAAATATTTATCCCATCTGTTTTCAAAATCGATCACACATGCTCTAAGCATGTCTTCAAGAGTCTGAATGGTCCTTTCACTTTGCCCATCGGTCTAAGGATGATATGCAGTGCTCATATCCAGACGAGTCCCTAGAGCTTCATGTAGTGATTGCCAAAACCTTGACGTAAATCGACTGTCGCGATCGGATATAATGGAGATAGGTACTCCATGTCTTGAAACAACTTCCTTCATGTATAATCGTACCAATTTCTCCATCTTATCCATTTCCTTCATAGGTAGGAAATGTGCAGATTTGGTGAGACGAACGACAATTACCCAAATGGTGTCGTAACCCCATGCAGTCTTTGGTAGCTTCGTGATGAAATCCATAGTAATACATTCCCATTTCCATTCCGGGATTTCTGGCTGTTGAAGCATACCTGATGGTTTCTGATGTTCTGCCTTGACTTTAGAGCAAGTCAAACATTCTCCGATGTACGTTGCAATATCAGCTTTCAAATTTGGCCACCAAAAGTGTGCTTTAAGATCTTGATACATCTTTCCAGCTCCGGGATGTATCGAGTATCTCGTCTTATGTGCCTCATCCAAAACTAATTTTCTTAACCCTTTAAACTTCTGTATCCAAATGCGTCCAGCGAAGTATCGGGTTCCATCCTCCCGTGTAACAAGCTGTTTATCTAACCCTTTAAGCATCTCATTTCCAAAGTTTTCTTCAGAAAGAGTTCCTTGTTGAGCCTCCTTAATTTGGGTAGTGAGGTTCGTACGAATCTTCATATTTATTGCTCGTACTCGAATTGGCTCTCTTTCCTTCCTTCTTAAAGCATCTGCTACTACATTTGCTTTCCCGGGATGATATCGAATTTCACAATCATAGTCATTTATCAGCTCGACCCACCTACGTTGCCTCATGTTCAGTAGTTTTTGGTTGAAGATATGTTGAAGGCTTTTATGATCAGTATACACAGTACATTTAACCCCGTACAAGTAGTGTCTCCAAATCTTTAATGCAAACACCACTGCTCCTAATTCTAGATCATGAGTCGTATAATTTTGTTCATGAATCTTCAGTTGTCGGGATGCATATGCAATAACCTTCTTTCGTTGCATGAGGACACAACCAAAACCTTGTCGCGAAGCGTCACAATAAATTACAAAATCATCGTTCCCTTCAGGTAACGATAGAATAGGCGATGTAGTCAACTTATTCTTCAATAATTGAAATGCGGCTTCCTGCTCAGAAGTCCATTCATACTTCTTCCCTTTGTGTGTTAATGCTGTTAATGGTTTGGCTATCCGGGAAAAATCTTGAATAAACCTTCTGTAATAGCCAGTAAGACCCAAAAATTGGCGTATTTGCATTGGAGTCTGTGGGGTCTCCTACTTTTCAATGGCTTCAATCTTGGTTGGATCAACCTGAATTCCTTCACTGCTGACAATGTGACCAAGGAACTGTACTTCCTTCAGCCAAAAGGCGCACTTGGAAAACTTTGCGTATAACTGTTCTTTCTTTAACAGTTCCAGCACCAACCTTAAATGTTGTTCATGTTCTGCTTCATTCTTAGAATAAATAAGAATGTCATCAATAAAGACAATAACAAACTTATCTAAATACGGACTGCATACCCAATTCATGAGGTCCATGAATACAGCTGGTGCATTTGTCAGCCCGAACGGCATGACTAAAAATTCATAATGACCGTAGCGTGTTCGAAATGCAGTTTTTGGAATATATTCTTCTTTGACACGCAACTGATGATAACCTGATCTTAGATCAATTTTGGAGTAAACACGTGATCCTTGCAGCTGATCAAACAAGTTATTAATTCTCAGTAATTTGTACCGATTCTTGATAGTTAACTTGTTTAATTCGCGATAATCTATACAAATTCGAAAGGATCCATCTTTCTTCTTGACGAATAAAATCGGAGCTCCCCATGGTGAAGTACTCGGTCGAATGAATCCATGGTCCAGTAATTCTTGTAACTGGCTTTGTAACTCTTTCATCTCTGACGGTGCAAGTCTGTATGGAGCACGAGCCACTGGTGCAGCTCCTGGTACTAGATCTATTTGAAATTCTACAGATCTAAATGGAGGTAATCATGGAAACTCTTCCGGAAAGACATCAGGAAATTCTCTTGCCAAATGCACGTCATTGATGCTCTTCTCTTTCTCCTTCGTTTCGACTTTATTAACATGTGCTAGGATAGCATAGCACCCTTTCTTCAAGCACTTTTGGACTTTCAAGCAGCTAATGAGTTTTAGCTTTGAGTTACCCTTCTCTCCATAAATCATTACTTCCGTTTTATCCTTACGGGGAATGCGAATTTCTTTCTTGGCACACACAACTTCAGCTCCTATTTTGTACATCCAGTTCATGCCGACTATTACATCAAAACTTCCTAATTCTACGGGTATCAAATCAATTTTAAACGTTTCTTCGACTAAATTTATTTTACAATCACGGCAAATTTTATCGGCTTTAATTAGTTTACCATTAGCTAACTCAATTATGTATTTAGCATCTAGAGGTAATGATGAATAATTCATTTTAGAGTAAAAGTCTCTACACATGTAACTTCTATCGGCACCAGTATCAAATATAATAGATGCAGATAAGTCATTAATGGTAAACGTACCCGTAACAAGCTCTGGGTCTTCACACGCCTCTCTAGCATTAATAACAAATGCTCTTCCCCGTGCAGGTCCCTTATTCTTCTCTGGATTCGGGCACTGGCTCTTAATATGACCCTGTTTCCCACACCCGTAACAAGTAACAGTAGCCAAGGCAGTTCTATTTGCATTGGTGGCAGGAGTCTTGGTGCCATTTGTATTTGTAACGGGAATCCAACAATCTTCAGCAAGATGACCCCTTCGATTACATTTGTTGCACACCACATTTCAAAAACCAGTGTGATGTTTGTGGCATCTGTTACATAAGGGATTTTGTCCTTTGTAACCTGAACTTGAACCACTACCCGTACCTTGCGTGGTTTCCTGTTTCTTGAGAGATTGTTGTTGGTGACCTCGATCACGGTTTCCATCCCACTTTCTTTTGTTATCCGATACCTTGGCATCGGTATTTGATGCGTTCTTATCCATGATGATTTGATCCATTAGCTCATTTGCCATGGTTATAGCTTCATGAATTGTCTTGGGTTTGGATGCTGTAACATTGGCTTTGATATTTTTTGGCAGACCATCTTTGTACAATTCAATCTTTCGCTCTTCCGTTGGTACCAATTCAGGACATAACAAGGCTAATTCCATGAATCGCTTATTATAGTTGGTAAGTTCGGTTCCGACAACTTTCAGATTTCGTAACTCGGCTTCCATTTTTCTAACCTCATTCCTTGGGCAGTATTCATCGATTAGCATATTTTTCAACTCCTCCCAAGGAGTATCATATGCTTCATCGCCCCCTACAGCTTTTACATAGTTTTTCCACCATGTAAGTGCACCATCCTGTAATGTGCATGAAGCATACTTTGTCCTATCCCCTTCCGCACAACCACTGATTTTAAATACGGACTCAAGCTTTTTGAACCATCGGGTTAAACCGACTGGTCCTTCTGTTCCGCTGAATGATGAAGGTTTGCAACCTTGAAATGCTTTATATGTGCTTCCAACATGAGGGTTGGTGTTATTTGCTGATGCTCTTGCCGCTTCGACCCAAAGCATACAGTCGTTTACGCGTTGGTTGATAAGCTCCTCAATTTCTTGTTCCGTCATTCGGTTTAATCGAGCCATGTTTCTTCAATAAACATATAAGATAATTAATCACATAGAATATTATAGATGTAGTGAGTAATTAATGGTACATCATGGCATATTAATAATATGAACCAATTATTATAAAAGCATTTTATTCTTATTAGCATTTTATAATTATTTCTAGGGTATTACCAACCCGTCAAAGTTCATACTTAATAGCTTAGTACAAAAATTAACTACTACAATCTAGATAATATTCTATTATGAAAAATTTAAAGTAAAATCACATAATTATTTCACGCCTATTCATGATATAGCAATACAATACCAGTATTTCACATAGGTATATTTTACATAATACATATGTAGGATAAAATAAAGCACACTACATAATATTATACATGGCATGAAATGTTATCATAGCGGGAGGTGATTCAAAAACGACGGGGCCATTTAGTTGAGGGTGAATCAATTTGTTTAGGTGGAATGATGGATAGACGCACAGTGTATTTTGTTGTTGGTCGTGGGTTGGAGGTACTTGGTATCTTGGTGGGATTATCAGGGAGATTTATATGGTAAGGGTGGTTTGGTGGTAAAAGGTGTCGGTTCTCAAGCCATACTACAATAGGAAGTTTAACATCTCTTGTTGCGTTATTCCAATCTTGTTTAGAAATTTCTTTGACTTCCTCCTCCGCCTCAGGATCGTTTTCAGGTTCCTCACTTCCGGTTCTTCTGGAATTTGTGAATCTTCCCAAAATGCATCCCACTCTAGGTCATTATCGTCATCAGTTATATAGATGATTGATACATCTTTCTTTGAGTCATCGTGGTTATCAGATAAGTCAATAATTTGTACTTTTGCTGGAGATTCCTCTTCGGAGTCGCTGAATGTGATAATGAGGTTGGTGCTAGAAGTAGACATCTATCACACATTAACTACCACATTAGTAATATATCATATGATATTTTCATGTTAAAATATTCAATTTTTGACCAAAAATGATAAGTAATGGTTTTCAAAAACAAGTTCGGTCAAAGTCCAGACTCACTAATGCATCCTAACAAATACCGGTCAGACACACTAATGCAATTTTTGGTTCGCTAAGACCTCTTCTCTGATACCAACTGAAACGACCCGTCCATATTACTATTAACGCAGTATGTTATTCATTGGTCCCATAGCGAGGTAATTGACCTCTATATGATACGTTTTAGAAAATATTGCATTCGTTTCATAAAAAGCACCCCATTATTATACATAATACGAGTTTTAAACATATCGGCGATTATTTATAAAATAATCCCCATGATACATCGATTTTCAAATATTACAAAGATGACATAACAGTCGAATATAATACATGACCAAAGTTTTATTAAATGCAACCCTCTTTTAAACAAAAGCATGAGACTCCATGCAAAGCTTGCTCAGATAATGCGACAGCGGAAGACTTTCTTAAGGACCTGAGAATAAACATGCTTAAACAGTCAACACAAAGGTTGGTGAGATATATAGGTTTAAAACTAGCATCGATATAAATATAGACCACAAGATTTCATAGTTACAAACATTTCAATAAAGATATTCTATAAGTTGTTGAGCGCTTCGGTAACCATACTTAACCATTAATGTGGCATATTCCCTTTATTATGAAATCTTCCTACACTGTACCAAGTGTAGTAAAAATGAAGTACTATGCAACCGTTTACGATATTAGAGCGACTAGCCTGGTTGGGGTTGTCAAACCCGATAGATCTATCAATAGGATTCGTACTTACATGTTCTTACAACATGTAAATATTAGTTACCAAGCTATTAGGGAAGATATGCAAGGTGGTACAACTCAACCTAGAATATATTTTAAGTACTTGTGTCCATGGCGTAAAACATAAAATGCATGCATTCTCATCCCAAAATATTTTAGAGATTAAAAATGGGACTATATACTCACAGTAGTAAAAGTATATTAATAATAAGTTTTCAACTTATTAAAAATATGATCGTCGTCCTTGGATTCATGAACCTATAACAATAATAACGATTCAGATAATAATACGACATATAAAATAAATCAAGTTCATAGAATACTTATATAATAATTTTTAACATTTTATGTTGGTAGTCCAAAATAGTTCGAAAAGTCCATTAATCGGTATATATATAATCATAGAATTACCCCACGGCGTATTGTGTACGTATTGTTTTGCATCAATCCAGAGACGTATTGTATACGTATTGTCTTAGAATTAGCTAAGACATATTGTGTACGTATTGTCTTAGGATTTATCAAAACGTATTGTGCACGTATTGTCATGGAACGTACCAAGATTATTATATATATACAATCTCAGAATTAACCAAGATTATAATATTTTGTTATGCTAATGATAACATGTTCAAATATATATAGGATATAGGAAAAGTTAGCAAGGATATGATTAATATAGTTTTTATAATATAAATTTCGTCCATACAACGTTAATTTTAGCAGATTTTGTTTTACTCGCCAAATATTCATTACAACTCCGTTTAAAGTGAATCAAATTGCTATGGATTTCTTAAGAAGTAAATTTAACAAAACCAATTCGAAAAGATAATCCCAAGTAGTAATTTTTAGAGCTCTACCCTCTTTTTGTGTCGGTGGACAGATTTGGGAAAATCCCGGCATCCACCCAATATATGATTTTTGATAAAATACTTCCACTTTGTCTAAAATCATGAAAAAAATTCTGGAAGTCTTATTTACATATATTAAGATATTTCCAAAGTCTTAGCCTCGAACTCAAAGTCTAAGATAGGTTTTTAATTCCCAACCCAAAACATCCCGCTTTTTACCGAATGGAGATTAAAGGATATATGTTAAGTTTCAAGGTGTTCTTCATATGTACAAGTTATAAGTTCTTATATTAACTTAATATAACATCATAATACATATAAATAAGTTTTATTAGAGTTAAGTTAGAAAGATTAGATTAGTTTTTCAAACAAGTTTAGAATCAACTAAACTATGTTCTAGTTTTTAAACTCTTATATAGATAGCTATAAACATATGAATTGAACAAGAGTTGAAGTAGAGTTTTTACCTCAAGTTTAGAATGTAAAGTTGCTGGAAAGAAGTAGTAGAACAAAACTTGAGAGAGTTCTTGCAAGTGTGTGTAAAAATGAGTTAGAAATGGTGCTTATTTATAGGCTTGAAAATTTTGGTTTTTAGTGAAAATATCTAAGATAAGTTAAAATGTATTAAGTCATGGATGACATATAAAATTGATTAGGTCATGAATGACATATTACACAAATAATTGCAGATTTCTATTGGTATATACCAATAGTAAATACTTCTAGAAGCTGTGTATAATACGGGTAAAAAATACCGTATGAATGCGAGTAGAATTCTTGAGGAAATTGAACGAAAATATGAGTATAGCTATCCTTTATATGTATTGGTATATTATAAAGTGTATTCAATACTTGTAAGGATGTATTTACACTCGTAATACATTGTATGTACATACATTTTAATTTAAGTTAATTACGTCCTTTAAATAGTAACATATATATTGTTCAAAAACTCTTTAAATTAGTAGTATGAAAATATATATATAATACTTTGTTAATATAATTAATGAGATATTTAATTATCATATTTTCAAGTTAAATATATGTATATATACACATATATATAATTAATACAAGTTATGACGTTCGTGAATCGTAGGAATAAAAGGGTGGTCAACTGCTTATATAAAATTCTTTCCGGAGGTTCAAGACTTATTAAAATTCATTGCTTATCATGTCGAAATTATTAAATCATATAAATAGTATAATCAAGTAGTCGGAAAAATCCGGGTCATAACAATCTCGAATTCATCATATAGGTCCAACAAACTCATTCTCACTTTTCATCTCTAGAATTGAAACTTTAGATGATAAAGTTACAGCTAATAATGTTAACTCACTTTACATCAACTTGATCATTATTATAAATCAAATTATATGATATAGGTTTCGGTATATAATAATAGATGAATGATAAATAGTTAATGTCTTGGCTTGTTGCAATAATTGTAATTAATAAACTTCTAATAATGTTAGGGTTATCAAATTAAAGATATTTTTTTTAAATATCATTATAAGAAAGATTGAAACTATAAGTTAATTATGATATAAATAAATTATTAATTATTAATATTTTCAAAGTGGTCATTTTTATTATTATTAGTAAACATCACTATTATTGAAATCATTTTTATTATTTGTATTATTTGGATATTATTATTATTAATATTTATAGTATTATTATTATTATACATCACTAATTTCTAACAGTAAATTAAATATAAAACCTGATAAGAGAGTGTTACGCGTAATTTATGTCTTTATCAGTATTTTTTTATTTTTTGTGGTTAAACTTATTGAACTATTGTCCACCATCGACCCTACAAATAATCAATCAAATATTATTACTGTGTAAATTACTCTGATTCATGATATATATTCCATCTGTTAGTTGTTCAATAAAACTGGAACTTCATAAGAACAAAAACAGATTTTATATTTTTTTTATCCTCTGTACGAGTTCCATTTTGGCAAAACTACAAATTCGAAGGAATTTCAAAAATGTGGAAATGCAGTCTTGTTAGGAACCTTTTAATAAATCTATCTGCAAAGTTTGAGTCTTTAATTCCTTCGTTTGATCTCGAATTTTCGAGTCAAAGTTTTTATTTAAAAAGTCAAACTTGTTGTTCTTCAATCAAATTCGTGTTATCTGTTATGATTTAAGATCAATTGGGGATTTGAAAAGTTTCTAGGATCGATTTGGAATATATTTCGTGTTTTAACCTTTGCTTAATACGTTCTTAATTTTGAAATCACAATTTTTTTCTTTAAAACCGCGACTGCAGTACAACAATTTTGTTATATTTTTTTTTTCATTTTCTATTATGGTAAACTCTTAATAATGATTAATTCTAATTATATTAGAGAGTCTAGTTAGGTTTGAATTAATGGAATCGTTATTGGATTAACCTCTAGTCGACTATAACATGAAGAAGAAGAAGAAGAAAGAGAGAAATACATTAAACGGGTTATATTAATTAAAAAGGAGATATAAAACAGAAATTGGGCAACAGCCCAACGGTTAAGGGAATGGGTAACGAGCAGGAGGTCTCGGGTTCGAGTCCCGGCAGTGGTGTTCTTTTTTGAGCTTTTCTTCAAAGGTTGTAACCCTTTATTATTATTGTTATTATTAACATTATTATTATTATTATTATTATTATTATTATTATTATTATTGTCATTGCAAGTATTAATTATTATTATTATAATTGTTATTATTACTAATATTATTATCATTACTTAGTATTATTGTTAATATTATTACTAATATTAATATAAGTATTATTACTATTATTATTATGATGATGATTATTATTATTGTTATTATCACACTTACATTTTTGTTATTATTATTATCATTAAGTATTAGAATTATTATTAGTATTAGTATTATTAATAAGTATTATGAATATTAGTTATTACTGTTATTATCGCTAATATAAGTAGAAGTTACCAAATATTATTATTGTTATCATAACCCTAGTTACAATTATAATAATAATAATTATTATTATTGTTATTACTAACATCATTATCAAAATAAGTATTATTACTAAGTAATATGATTATTAATATTATCATTATTAATATAAAAAAACTACCTTTTTAAGCAGATAAATATTTTGTACATAAAAATATACTTATTACATATACTATAATTATATTAAAATTTCACATAACTATATACATCAAACCTACTAATATTATTTATATAAATACTTACAAATAACAAACTATCAATTTTTTTTAAATATAACATTAAACAAGTATGTATATAAATATAGATATATTAAAATAACTATATAAATATTAACAATTTTGAATATATACACAAATTAAATATAAATAATATATAAATTAAGGATATAAATAAATGATATAGGTTCGTGAATCTGAGGTCAACCCTGCATTGTTCAGTTTCGTCGTATGAATATTTTTACTACAAAATATTGGATTGTGAGTTTCATTTGCTCCCTTTTTAAATGCTTTTGCAATATATATTTTTGGGACTGAGAATACATGCGCTACTTTTATAAATGTTTAACGAAATAGACACAAGTAATCGAAACTACATTCTATGTTTAGATTATCGAATCGAATATCACCCCTTTTAGCTTGGTAACCTAAGAATTACGGAACAGACACCCTAATTGACGCGAATCCTAAAGGTAGATCTACGGGCACTAACTCCCCCCATACTGGAAAATGGTATGCTTTAGTACTTCGAGTTTATATTATACAGATGGATTTCTGTTTTGGGGATATTCTATATGCATTATGTTAATGTCGGTTACCTGGTGTTCAATCCATATGAATGATTTTTAAACACTTGCGAATGTACGATTATTGAATAAAGGAAATCTTGTGGTCTATTAAAATTATGGAAATGATTGATTATGATAAACTAATGAACTCACAAACCTTTTGGTTGACACTTTAAAGCATGTTTATTCTCAGGTATGAAAGAAATCTTCCGCTGTGCATTTGCTCATTCTAGAGATATTACTTGGAGTCATTCACGACATATTTCAAAAGACGTTGCATTCAAGTCGTCGAGTTCATCAAGATTATTATTAAGTCAATTATAGTTGGATATATTATGAAATGGTATGCATGCCATCAACTTTCGATGTAAAAAAAGTTTGCCTTTTAAAAACGAATACAATGTTTGTAAAATATATCATATAGAGGTCAAGTACCTCGCGATGTAACCAAATGTTATTGTATTCGTCCTTATAGATTAGGACGGGTCATCTCATGTGGTATCAGAGCGGTGGTCTTAGCGAACCAGGTCTGCATTAGTGTGTCTAACTGATAAGTCGTTAGGATGCATTAGTGAGTCTGGACTTCGACCGTGTCTGCATGTCAAAAGTTTTGCTTATCATTTTTGTCGGAAATTGCCTGTTTATTATTCTTAGTCTAGACAAAATTCATATCTTAGAATATCTGCTAATCCATATCTTAGCGTATCTGTTATTGTAGACTTTATCAGACACGTTTCCTTAATTCTCTCCGTAATCTACGGGATCTTCTGTACTATGTATAGGTATTCTATGTAATTAGAATATCGTCCGATATCCAAAAATCATTTTCTATCGAAAAATCCTTTAATCAATCATACGAAATAGAACTCGCCACTAGTTCAAGTTCTTCGGAACCCGACAACTATTCCGACATGGATGTTCACCTAAGCTCCGAAAGCAGCGTCACCGGAATGGATTAACAAATCAGCCATCATCTATTCTGGATGAATTGGGGATGGGTTCATAGCCTACTTAATCAATGGAGACGCGAAGAAGGCGATTCCTTCCACCAACCAAATTCATCTCTTGGTGAAGAACCTGAAGCACTTACCGACGAATCTGTTCGAAACACCATTTTCTCTCTCATTTCCAGAGTATCTCGACACGATTATATTCTATCCACAATTCTAAACCTTATTCATCCGCTCATTCCGACCGACAATCATCCCGGAATAATAGAAGAAGTCAACGAACTTCGCGCTCGAGTAATCAATTTGGAGAATATGGTGCAAAATTTACCAGCTTCAGCAACATCATCGGCACCAATAGTACCATCAGTAACAGCACCAGTACCATAAACAAACCATGCCTCAACATCTCATTCTGTACCTCGAGTATAATCATCGTTCTACGTATCGTTCTACATCAATTATCTTCGTTCTTCATGGCGATTATGTAATCTCTAAAGTCTTAGAGAATATTTATTCTAGCTCAAACTGAAAAGCAAATGAGATTAATATCATATTAACTCATTAAATCCATGATTACATCTGAAGAAAATATATATGTATATATGTTTTCATAAGGATTGTAATAAAAAGTTCTTTTATACAAACTGTTAATGGTGAAAATATTTTAACGTGTAGGTAATACCCGAGGAATATTTAAATTTCACATTAATAAGTTACACTGTACATTCGTTGAATCTGATTCAACAGTCATTTACTATCCTACTTACAACTACCAATATACGTATCCGTTCACCGCAGAATAATCATTTTCATTCAATTTCATATTTCGATTTTGATCTATTAGAATTCAACAAGTGGCATAATGAAGAAAACATTGGACAAAATAAAATTTGTTAGAAACAAACAAATTAACTATGATAAATTTTGTTAAGAATCCACGCTAACTGTTTCCAGCTAACTGTTCCTAGCTAACTAATTACATTTTATTTATCGTAATTTATATTCTAGCAATTTAATTTATCATCATTTAATTTCTGTTATTTATTTTACGCACTTTAAATATCGGGACACGTATACAAGGTTTTGAAATATCATATCGACGCATCTATATATATTATTTGAAATAACCATGGACACTCTATATACTGTAATGTTCGAGTTCGCTATACAGGGTTGAGGTTGATTCTCAAATAATATATATACTTTGAGTTGTGATCGAGTCTGAGACATGTATATAACGGGTCACGATATGTATTAATTAATTCGAATATTATATATTAAACTATATATGAATTATTGAACTGTAACTGTGGACTATCGACTATGGACTAATAACATTGGACAATTAAAATGAATTAAAATATTGATTATAACATATGAAACTAAACATTTCTTCAAGTTTGCCACTTGATCTCATCTTAAACCTCATTTGTATCTTGACGATTACAAAATGCGTTCACACCTTTCATAATTCTTGAAAACACCTTAATCGAGAGGATGAACCAACCGTACTTCATCTACAGAAGAAAAGATTGATACATATAGTAATGCACCTGAAAATACTTTGAACCTGAGTAAACGTTTAACACGTAGCTGTGCTAATTCCTTTAGCGTTATTATTACCGAAAATAACTTTGCAAACCCTTTCCAAAGTAGCTAATTTTGGCACAGCTTCAGCAAATCAATTTCGACTTTTCATTTGAATAAATTCGATCATAACCTCGATATATAAGTTTGCCTTTCGTCATTGTTACCGGGGAACTGTTTATATCTCACCACATTAGCAGAAACTTACCAGCAACTTTAATACTCATCGGTTTAAGTCTCTCCGAAAAACCATTAAATTTGTTCATTAAAACTCTATCATATACTTATCCGCATCTTGTAACGAGAACTGCCATACCAAATACTGGGAGGCATCAATCGATAATCTCGAATTTCTCAGCGATTCTACGACAACAATTGTATATATATATATATATATATATATATATATATATATATATATATATATATATATATATACATACATACATACATATATATATAACTTCTATCTCCTGGATTTACGAAACTTCAATTCTGAAATTCTGAAAAGCACTCAGTCTACAAATTAATACTCTGAATATTGAAAAAGCTGAATGAAGCAGCAGAAACTGTAGACAATCGTAAATGACCTTAACCGTCGAAAATTTGATGATAACAAATAGTATGTTGACAAAGCTAAAAAAAAGTTGGAACTGAAAAACAGATTGAGCAAAGTATGAAGGAGGTTGTGGATAAATCACAAGGACTAAAACTGCCTTCAAAGAATCCAAATAATTCAGTATTTGCTGAAGTCATTAATGAATACCTTGCTTCTGAATCTAAACCCTTGCGAACAATATTCTTCATCATCCTCTGATATTAGAAATTCTAAGATATCATCGTATCTTTCATTATAAATATCCTCAATATTTTTGAAGATATCTTCATAAATATTCTTGTCCGATATTAATTATCTCTCCACTCTATCTGTGTTATATCATAAAAGAAAACTGTTTTAGCTTCTAAATCTCTGAAAACTTTTGAATTATGAATGATTTTGAAGTAGTGTTGGAAATTGATGCATGAGTTAGTATAATATAATGACACTTGATCAACGTGATTATATTATAGTAAGTCATGCTGAGTTTTTAAATAAAACGTGATGATTCACAGATCATAACATCATCATATGCCATGTTACACGACTCTTGTATTCTATTTAATCTCTAAAAATATCAAGAAAATATTTTCTTGATGATTCAGTCTTTTCCGGGATATTCTGGTAATTTGACAAATCAAGATAGTGCCATTACGATTTCTTTCTTAGAACATTAACTATGTTCATTCCAAAACATATACCTACGAATTCTGGACCATTACATACGGTGCTTAATCGCATGAAGAGGAAACGAAAGAATGTAACTCCGAAATAGAAATGGGAGTATAAATCGCAGCAAATAGAAGGGAGCATTAACTGAGGATGACAATGATTATAGAAGACAGAAGCTGGGACTTCGAAATATAAAAATAGGATATAAAACCTAACAACAATCCAGAAATTACAAACCGTATATATCGATGCATATAGCAATATAAAGACACGGGAGAACTAAAAACACTATAAAACCAAGAGTATAGTAGAAGTAAATAGATTTTTCCGGCGGCAGATGAAAAAGAAGAACGACAGATATGAAAGTGAGGAGTATATCGAGAGTCAGCACTGGATGGAACATATTGACGAATACTTTAAAATATGAGTTGAGGGAGAAAGAATAGAAGGTGTAAGTTGTAAGGAAACGAGGGGGTGGATTTAAAGTAAAATATCCGACAGAGCAATCAAAACAGATGATTGCATTTAAAGCGAATCCTAATTCCCTTGATTACCGAAGAATCAAATCTTATTACGAAGATTTTCTCCAAATCTCTTGAACTTGGAAATCAATCCTATCTATGTCAAAAGATATGACGAATCTACACCTACTCATTTCACTCTTTTGTGATAACTTCACTCATACTCTTCACATGAACGGATTATTTTATCCATATTACTCAATGATGATAAAACTCCACTTATTAACTCGTATGTGTCATGAAAACATATTTATTGTCAGCCGTGACCATCTCAATCAAATTTCGGGACGAATTTTCTTTAACGGGTAGGTACTGTGACAACCCGGAAATTTTCAATCAAATTTAAACATAATCTTCATATTTTTCTGACACGATAAGCAAAGTCTATAATGTTGAGTCTCGAAAATTTTGGAACTATGTTCATGTATTCAATTACCCTTCGACTACTCTCGATGATTCACGAACATTAATTGTAAATAGATATATATATATATATATATATATATATATATATATATATATATATATATATATATATATATATATATATATATATATGTGTGTGTGTGTGTGTGTGTGTGTGTGTGTGTGTGTGTGTGTGTGTGTGTGAATAATAAATTAATAAATGTTAATAAAACGATAGACGATTTGACTAATATGAAAATAATGAAATACATTATGATTTAGAAATTCTAACGAAGAATTAAACGTATAACGTTATACTTATTTGTTTCAGATAAATATCTAAATAATGAATTGTGTTATGTACAATGTATATAGACAAAATATTATCGTGGCTATGTCCTAATCACTCGTAACTTTGTCTTTATAATTTCTATGTTTATTAATCTTTAAATTAATCTTTATTTTATTTATATTTTATTTTTATCCTTATAACATCACTATCCACCAAACCAACTTTCTTATAATAACAATCCAACTTGTTTCGATTTTCTATAGTGTCAAACTTGATATTAATCAACCAACTTGATAATTATGATCATCATTTTAGTTTTCTTTTTGTACAAATTAATCAAGTATTATCTAGCACCTTCATTATACTATTTTATTTTAAACCTGAATCTTTATTTAAACTTGACTATCCCGGTAAATATAAGTTTTAGATTTCGTACAGCTGAATTCACTCACTGATCAATCCTTAGTCAAATTATTACTTAATTAAGGATTGAGTGCAATAATAAGATGGAGGATGAGATGTTTGATGATTATTTTGGGCCCCGATGATCGTCTTTCACTTTAGCAATCAAGTGATCAACCACCCCGACCCGGTCTTGATTGTCAATTAGCATAATTCATCTTAACGCGATGTAAAACCCCTTGGGCAAGATTACAAGTGGGAATCACAAAGGCTTGGGCAAAATGGCAGAGAATCAACCACCCATAAATGAGAGGCCAAGCTCTCTATTTATAGTATTCGAAATATCCGCGGTCTGCGAATTGCTTAAGTGTCCGCGAAAACACAGCGGACTAAACCGCAGTCCTTTATTAACGCAAAAATATAACTGCTGTACTTATTTTCAGCGAATATCTTATAGCTTTGCATTATAGCTCAAGCAATTCTGCTTTTGAATTTTAGCAAATAAAATATATATATACAATGCTATGTATATGATCAAGTCCCCCCAGTTTATTATGATACATTTCGCGAAGCAGATGTATCATGATAAACTCTAAAAAATAAAGAAATAATCGCTTAAAATATTACGCAAGTGATATTTTATAATTTTCACCACCCATTAATTACCGTTGATGTTATTAAACCCAACGCATAAGCACAACGGTAACTTTCGCAATTCTGTCAAATCAAAACGCTGTAACGGCTAGAAAATTACCATTTACACGTTGCAGTAATTTTAGCCGTTTAAATGTAATCATTACTCTTTCAACTTACTCGCCCTAATTCCAATTATAAATAGCTGAATAACCCGCATAAAAACTTTACGCTTTCTCTCTCAATTACGTGTTCAATCATATTCATCTGATCACACTCGTTCTTTGCAATTGATCAAATCAACCCTTAATACCTTCAATTCATCATCCGTTTTACTTATCTTTCTATAAATGGCATCTTCTTCGTCTGCTCATACTCCTGGAGGTTTCGTTTCCTATATGACGGAAGCGAAACTCCGAACCCTGCAGCAGTGGTATCCTCTACTCGCTCAATTTATTCCCACTGTACCGTCAGTGGATGATCGAGCAAACGCTCCCCCTAAGGAGATGATTACTGTGTATGAGGCCGCCATCTCTCAAGGCAACCTACGCTTTCCACTTACCCAATTTTTTCACAGTGTATGCGAATATTATAAGATCGCTATTGCCTAACTTCATCCAAACGCGATTAACAAAATCGTGTTGTTTAAGATGTATTGTAACGCTATCAACAAAAAACCGCTGCTTAACGTTTTTCGCTCATACAATAGCCTTGTGCTATATGATGCGGGATGGTTCTCTTTCCGCAGTAAGCTTGGCGTAATGACTTCGACAAAAGACTCGATTGGCAACTGGCGCAGCTCTTTCTTCTTTATCAATAACACCGCGCATGTGGATAGTAGTATACCAAAAAAGTGGTGCACTGAACTTGATGGCACGCTTAATGACAGGGTCGTACTTGACGATCTTGAATCTGATATTCTTAAAACAATCAAGGGTGCAGGCGTAATCATGCGAACATACTCAAACATACCGCTATACATTGGTAGGGTTTCAATCCAGTGGCCTTGGAGCGACTGCGATGCGCTTTTAATCGACCAAATGAATAATGGTATTTCGCCTAAACTTTTCGCATTATATAATTTTTATTTTATTGTTTTGTTGTCTTCGCGTATCCTAATACGTTTTGGTTTTCGCAGTGATTGAGCTTGACCTAATCATGAGGTCGGCAGATATTAGCAGGATCAGACCTGCTCGCCTCTTAAAAAACGGCAACGGCGAGATTATCCCAATTGATGAACCAATCATCAACACGCTTTTCATTTCCAGCGGTGAAGACCGAGGTAAGCGAAAAGCCACGGAAAGTGCGACTACCCCGCGCAAAAGACGCGTGCGTACCATTTCTGAACAAGAAGCAAGTAAGCAATTGTTAATTTCGCGACATTTGTTCATTACACCCTTATTATTTCTGCACAGTCTTGCTATATTTGCTTATCTGTTTGTAGTTGTCCTTTCAGATTCAACTGGCGAAGCTACACCGCTCTACAATATTACTGGGAGTATCCCGACAGATATTCTTGAAGAGCCTGGCCATGAGGACTTAACAATTCCTTCCGACATAGAAGCGTCAAATTAGGAAGAAGGAGAAGAAGAAGAAGAAGAAGAAGATGCGGAAGAAGCCGCATAGGCAGAAAAAGCCAATCGTTTGTACCGCAGGCTTTATAAATTTATTCCCAAGGAAACAAAGGATCAATACCGTAAGCTAACTGATAATGCTAAAAACGAACATATATTTCATAGCATTATTCCTCAAGAAAGACAAGCTTTTAGTTGCAATTGTTCTATTTACAAGTGATATTCGTTTAAATAATAAAAGGTGAAGACAAAAGACAGATTCGACGAATTGAAGACGCAAACGACCAAAAAGCTCAAAAGAACAAAAGACAATCAAAAAGGTTCCAATTATTGATAAGAAACATCTCGAAATCACAAGAGTACAAGATTCAAAACGCAAAGTACAAGATATTAAATTGTACGCGAGGACGTTCGAAAATCCGGAACCGGGACCAGAGTCAACTCTTAACGCTCGACGCAACGGACTAAAAATTACAAGTTAACTATGTATATAAATATAATATAATATATAATTAATTATATTAATTATATATATATTAAAAACCGTCGGCAGCAAGAAACTCCAAGGGTGTGAGCTGTAAATATATCTCCGCGACTCGCGGAGTTTTAAGGGCATTTTGCCGCGAGTCGCGGAGCCCCAATTTTCAACTCTGGCTATAAAGCCAACCGAATTCTGATCAAAATATATCATCTTTTTTTTTCCTCTCATTCATACGAGTAATATATATATAATTTATATTTTAATTTTAATTTTAATTTTAAATCCTAATAATAAGGGTATGTTAGCGAATGTTGTAAGGGTGTAAGTCGAAATTCTGTCCGTGTAACGCTACGCTATTTTTAATCATTGTAAGTTATGTTCAACCTTTTTATATTAATGTCTCGTAGCTAAGTTATTATTATGCTTATTTAAAACAAAGTAATCATGATGTTGGGCTAATTACTAAAATTGGGTAATTGGGCTTTGTACCATAATTGGGGTTTGGACAAAAGAACGACACTTGTGGAAACTAGACTATGGGCTATTAATGGGCTTTATATTTGTTTAACTAAATGAAAGTTTGTTAATGTTAATATAAAGATTTACAATTAGGCGTCCCTATAAATTACCATATACACTCGATCGGACACGATGGGCGGGGTATTTATATGTACGAATAATCGTTCATTTAACCGGACACGGGAATGGATTAATAGCCACTAGAATAATTAAAACAGGGGTGAAATTACATTCAAGGGTAATTGGTGTAATTGTTAACAAAGTAGTAAAACCTTGGTTTACACGCAGTCGATAACCTGGTGTATTCATTAAACAAAGTATTAAAACCTTGTTACAATTCGAATCCCCAATTAGTTGGAATATTTAACTTCGGGTATAATAATAATTTGTCAAGGACACTTGCAATTTATATTTATGACTGATGGACTGTTATGGACAAAAAAAAACCAGACGGACATATTGAATAATCCAGGACAAAGGACAATTAACCCAAGGGCATAAAACTAAAATCAACACGTCAAACATCATGATTACGGAAGTTTAAATAAGCATAATTCTTTTATTTCATATTTAATTTCCTTTATTTTATATTTAATTGCACTTCTAATTATCGCACTTTTATTTATTTTTAATTATCGCAATTTTATTTTATCGCATTTTTATTATTCGCAATCGTTATTTACTTTACGCATTAATTTAAGTCTTGTATTTATTTAATATTAGGTTTTAACTGCGACTAAAGTTTTAAAATCGACAAACCGGTCATTAAACGGTAAAAACCCCCCTTTATAATAATAATATTACCTATATATATATTTGTATTTTTATAAAAGTAAACTAATATAGCGTTGAGCTTTGTTTAAAGATTTCCCTGTGGAACGAACCGGACTTACTAAAAACTACACTACTGTACGATTAGGTACACTGCCTATAAGTGTTGTAGCAAGGTTTAAGTATATCCATTCTATAAATAAATAAATATCTTGTGTAAAATTGTATCGTATTTAATAGTTTTTCCTAGTAAAATATAAGCTATTTTATATACACCTCGCTTGACATCAAGTATTTTTGGCGCCGCTGCCGGGGAACTATCTTAAAAATCGGAAGCGCAACGCTAATATAAAAAAAAAAAGATTTTTAGTTACTTTTATTAAAAGTCGTTTTTGTAAAAATACGTTTTAAATATTCGAAAATATAAAAAGAAAAAAAAAACAAAAATATTAGTATTTTTAAGATTTTGTTAAATATTTAAGTTTTATAAGTTTCTTTATTTCTATTTTAGTTTATAAAAATATAAGTTTTATTTTAAAATCTTTTATTTATTTAAAAAACAGAAAACAGAAAATAAAAAAAAAAAAAAAAAAAGAAAAACGCGTAAAAAGATAAATCTGTCAGCTCAAATTCTGAACCCCGCGACTCGCGGGGTTTTCTTCTTTAATTGCCGCGACTCGCGGAGATCATCTGACAGGCGACAAGGAAGCCCTAATCGAGCATTAATTACGGATATTATTAATTAATTATTATTATTACCTAATTTGTATTATTATTATTATTAGTTTTATTTTTAATTTTACTTTTTATTTAATTTAATGTATTTAGTATAAATTAGTTTAATAAAATTATAAAATTAGTAGTTTTATAAAATAAATAATATAAAAATAAAATTTTTATAAAAATTGTACTTTTTACAACTTTTTGTATATTTTTATATTTTGTCCCTTTTTAATCGTTGTAGCGTAATATTTGTATTTTTTTTAGCTCATTTTTTTTAATTTTAAACTTAGTTTTTGCTATAGTTATTTTTACTCCTAGATTTTTAGGCTTTGCCGTAGAATTCCTTAAGTGCTTTTTCTTTAGACTAAGATTTAGGTGCTTTAGAATTTTGCGACGCCTTTTTAAGTTTTAGTTTCTTTTTAAGTTATTTTCATTTGGGATTTAGTTTCTACTGTAAGCTTTAATATTTTTAGACACCTTTTACTATGTACCAATTATCATTCCAATTAGTAATTTCAATTTGCGATTATAATTTTAAGTTAGTTGTAGTAATAAGGTTAGGTTAGTTAAGTATTTTTAAGTTTTTATAAGTTTCTTTTATTTTTCCGTCACCTTTTATTTTTCAACCATTTTTTCTTTTTCGACCTTTTTCGACGAACTCTCTTTTTCTCTCTTATTTCTCGCTATTCTAGTTTTTAGGACTTAGAATTTTTTTTTCTACTTCTTATCTAAAATTCTTAAAATTACGAAAAATTTATTTTAAGTGGTTAAATTGATAGACATCAAAATTTTCTGGTTCGTAGTAATAGTTGGATTTGTACGTGGACCGGGTTATTGGAGCCAAACAGTCCTCAATTATATTGAGACCAAACGAATCCTGCCCCTCTGCTGCATCTTTTGGCTATTCGAAACGTGGGCAAAATCAGAAAAGTCTATTGATTGGATAACTTATTATAATTTTTCTTTCTTTTTTAAAACTAATAGGATATTCAGTGAATGCACCGAGCAAGACGTTCATCACCTTTTGTACGTTCACCACCTGTAACTCGATCAAGACATCGTTTAACAAATATAACCGCCGTTGATTTTTCTTTAGAATCGTCATCCAGTCGACCAAGTACTTCAGTTCAAATTTCCGATAATCCATTTTTTGAACCCAACCTCACAATTGAGAATCCAGAAAATATTCAGGAACGGTTCGTAGATCCTGAACCATTAAACTTTCCTCCGGAACCACCAATCATTCAAACAGAGATTGTTGAGGAACGAACCATTAAATCAGAATCATCTAGTGATACCGATTCAACAAATTCAATTATGGAAAATCTGGAACCTTTAAGTATGGAAGACCGAATGAGAGCTAAACGCACTGGCCAAGGTCACGCAATTACTCATCCAGACATTAATGCGCCAGATTATGAAATCAAAGGACAAATTTTACACATGGTGACTAATCAATGCCAATTTAGTGGTGCGCCGAAGGAAGATCCAAATGAACATCTACGTACCTTTAATAGGATCTGCACACTATTTAAAATACGAGAAGTGGAGGATGAACAGATATATCTCATGTTATTTCCCTGGACTTTAAAGGGAGAAGCCAAAGATTGGTTGGAATCGTTACCTGAAGGGGCGATCGATACATGGGACGTTTTAATTGACAAATTTCTTAAACAATTTTTTCCTGCATCTAAAGCCGTAAGACTTCAAGCAGAAATTGTTACGTTCACACAGAAGCCAAATGAAACTCTATATGAGGCGTGGACAAGATATGGAAAGTTATTAAGAGGATGTCCGCAACATGGTTTAGACACCTGTCAAATAGTACAAATATTCTACCGAGGATGCGACATCACTACAAGAAAAGACATAGATATAGCAGCTGGTGGTTCTATTATGAAGAAAACCGAAACTGATGCTTACAAAATTATTGATAACACTGCTTCCCACTCACATGAGTGGCACCAAGAAAAAGATATCATTAGATCATCTAAAGCAGCTAGAGCCGATTCTAGCCATGACTTAGATTCCATTTCCGCAAAGATAGATGCTTTCGAGAGACGAATGGAAAAGATGACTAAGGATATTCACTCAATACGAATTAGTTGTGAGCAGTGTGGAGGACCACATTTGACAAAAGATTGTCTCAGTATTGAATTAACAATGGAACAAAGAGAGAATATTTCATACATAAACCAAAGGCCTGGAAATAATTATCAGAATAATTATCAACCGCCAAGACCGATTTACAATCAAAACCAGAATTATAACCGAAATATTCCATACAACAACCAACAAGGTCCTAGCAATCAACAAGTATCCAATAATACTTACAATCAGCAAAGACCGAATTTTCAAAACAAACCACCACAACAAACCGATGATAAAAAGCCGAATTTAGAAGATATGATGACGAAGCTAGTTGAAACTCAAACGCAGTTTTTCACATCTCAAAAACAAACCAATGAACAAAATGCTCAAGCATTTAGAAATCAACAAGCTTCTATTCAAAATCTAGAACAAGAAGTAAGTAACCTAGCAAGGTTAATAGGTGAAAGAAAACCGGGAAGTCTACCAAGCGATACAAATGCTAACCCCCGGAATGAAACAGCTAAAGCTATTACCACAAGAAGTGGAACAACACTTAAACCACCTGAAATACCTGTAACTTCTGATGAAACTATTCCTACTACACAAGAACCACAACCTGATCAAGATAAGGAAAAAGAACCGGTAGTTGAAAAGGTTAATGAAGATAACACAGTTAAGGATAAACCTTATGTTAAACCATACCAACCACCACTTCCTTATCCGAGTAAAATGAAGAAGGAAAAACTTGAAGCCGAGCAATCCAAATTCTTGGATATGTTTAAACAGATAAATGTAAATCTTCCTTTCATTGATGTAATTTCAGGAATGCCAAGATATGCTAAATTCTTGAAAGATCTAATCACGAATAGAAAGAAAATGGAAGAACTCTCGGCTGTTACTATGAATGCTAATTGTTCAGCAGTGCTGTTGAATAAGATACCAGAAAAACTATCTGATCCAGGAAGTTTCACAATTCCATGTTTTCTGGGTAGTCTTAGTTCAATAGAAGCATTAGCAGATTTAGGTGCTAGTATAAATCTATTGCCGTATTCACTATACGCTAAACTAGACCTTGGAGAATTGAAACCAACAAGAATAAGCATACAACTAGCCGATAGATCAATAAAATATCCTAGAGGGATAATGGAGAACATGCTAGTTAAAGTTGGTACTTTAGTATTTCCAGTAGATTTTGTTGTTTTGGACATGGAAGAAGATTCTCAAGTTCCTCTCATATTAGGAAGACCATTCTTAAACACGGCTAAAGCAATGATAGACGTGTTCGGTAAGAAACTGACCCTAAGTATAGAGGATGAGAGTGTTACCTTTTCAGTTGATAGAGCAATGCAACAACCACAATCTGCAGATGATACATGTTATTATATTCAAACTATAGATGCACATGCAGAATTATTAGAAGAATTTCCAGAATTACAAGGAACAGGAGAATGTTCTTTAGGAGAAAGTAATGAACCAATTGATAAAGCTGAAATGTTAGCTACACTTATAGCTAATGGATATGAACCAACAACAGAAGAAATTCAAATGCTAAAAGAAGAAGACAGATACCGATATAAATCATCGATAGAAGAACCTCCGAAATTAGAGTTAAAGCCACTTCCAAACCATTTGGAATACGCTTATTTACATGGTGAATCTGAATTACCTTTAATAATATCGTCTTCTCTTACTGAAAATGAGAAATCACAGCTCATTTCTGTGTTGAAAGCTCATAAACCAGCCATTGCATGGAAGATTCATGATATTAAAGGAATAAGTCCTTCGTATTGCACACATAAAATCCTTATGGAAGAAGGTCATAAAACGTATGTGCAACGCCAACGAAGACTAAATCCTAATATGCAAGATGTAGTTAAGAAAGAGATTATTAAACTGCTAGATGCAGGTTTGATATATCCAATTTCTGATAGTCCATGGGTAAGCCCAGTTCAATGCGTACCTAAGAAGGGTGGCATGACTGTTATCACAAATGAGAAAAATGAGCTTATTCCTACTAGGACTGTAACAGGATGGCGTGTATGTATTGATTATAGAAAATTAAATGACGCCACCAGAAAAGATCACTTTCCCTTACCTTTCATAGATCAAATGTTGGAAAGATTAGCCGGAAATAGTTACTATTGTTTTCTAGATGGATTTTCCGGATATTTTCAAATTCCAATAGCACCCGAAGATCAAGAGAAAACCACATTTACGTGCCCTTATGGTACTTTTGCTTACAAACGCATGCCATTTGGACTTTGTAACGCCCCTGCAACCTTTCAAAGGTGTATGATGGCGATTTTTCACGACATGATAGAAGAATGCATGGAAGTATTCATGGATGACTTTTCAGTCTTCGGTGATACATTTAAATCATGTCTAGTTAATCTGGAACGAATGCTAATTAGATGCGAAAAATCAAATCTAGTACTTAATTGGGAGAAATGCCATTTCATGGTTAAAGAAGGCATCGTTCTTGGACATAAAATTTCAAAAGAAGGAATTGAAGTGGATAGAGCTAAAGTAGATGTAATTGCTAAACTTCCACATCCCACCAATGTTAGAGGAGTTAGGAGTTTTCTAGGGCATGCCGGTTTTTACCGACGTTTCATAAAAGATTTTTCTAAAATTGCCACTCCTATGAATAAACTCCTAGAAAAGGATGCTCCATTCATCTTTTCAGATGAGTGTATCAAATCTTTTAATATTCTTAAAGAAAAACTCACTAATGCACCGATCATGATAACACCAAATTGGAATCTACCATTTGAACTAATGTGCGATGCAAGTGATTTTGCAATGGGAGCCGTTTTAGGACAAAGGATTGAAAAACGATTTCAACCTATATATTATGCTAGTAAGACATTACAAGGAGCACAAACGAACTATACAACTACTGAAAAAGAACTCCTTGCTATTGTCTTTGCTTTTGACAAATTTCGATCATATCTCGTTCTAGCAAAAACGGTGGTCTATACCGACCATTCTGCTCTTAGATACCTATTTTCAAAACAAGATGCTAAACCAAGATTAATCCGTTGGATCTTACTCTTACAAGAGTTTGATATTGAAATCCGAGATAAAAGAGGAGCAGAAAATCTCGCCGCTGATCATCTTTCTCGTCTTGAAAATCCCGAATTAGAAGTTCTGAATGAATCGGCCATACAAGACAACTTTCCTGATGAATATCTATTGAAGATAGATTATAAAGAAATCCCATGGTTTGCAGACTATGCAAACTACTTAGTTTGTGGATTCCTTGAAAAAGGATTATCGTACCAAAGACGAAAGAAATTCTTCAGTGATATAAAACACTATTTCTGGGAAGATCCACATCTGTTTAAAAGTTGTCCAGATGGAATAATACGCCGATGTGTATTTGGAGATGAAGCTAGTAAAATTTTAAACCATTGTCACACAGGACCAACAGGAGGGCATTATGGGCCTCAACTAACAGCAAGAAAAGTTTATGAAGCTGGATTCTATTGGCCTACAATTTACAAAGACGCACACCTTCTTTGCAAATCCTGTGATGCATGTCAAAGGGCCGGAAAAATAAGTCAACGTGATGAAATGCCACAAAATGTCATCCAAGTATGTGAAGTATTTGACATTTGGGGTATTGACTTTATGGGTCCATTTCCAAAATCTCATAATAATCTATATATACTCGTAGCCATTGATTATGTATCTAAATGGGCGGAAGCACAAGCTCTCCCAACTAACGATGCACGAGTTGTAGTCAACTTTTTAAAACGTCTTTTTGCAAGGTTTGGAACACCGAAAGCTTTAATAAGTGATCGGGGTACTCATTTCTGTAATAATCAACTTGAGAAAGTTCTTAAAAGATATGGAGTAACTCATAAAATCTCCACCGCATATCATCCACAAACAAGTGGACAAGTTGAAAATACCAACCGAGCTTTAAAACGTATTCTAGAGAAAACCGTAGGATGAAATCCGAAGAAATGGTCCATTAAATTGGAGGATGCACTCTGGGCTTTTAGAACAGCCTACAAAACTCCAATTGGAACCACACCCTTTAGACTTGTTTATGGAAAAGCATGTCATCTTCCAGTAGAAATTGAACACAAAGCATTTTGGGCTTTGAAGACATGTAACCTTGATTTACATGAAGCCGGACGTCTACGATTAAGTCAACTAAATGAATTAGAAGAATTAAGACATGAAGCATACGAGAATTCGTTAATCTATAAAGAAAGAACGAAGAAATGGCATGATAAAAGAATCAGAAGTTCAAAAGAATTTAAAGAAGGAGACAGAGTTCTTCTTTTCAATTCACGATTCAAGCTATTTCCTGGAAAATTGAAATCAAGATGGTCTGAACCATTCATAGTCAAAAGAGTTTTCCCATACGGAACGATAGAATTGATAAATTCAAATGGGATTGAATTTAAAGTTAATGGTCACAGAGTTAAACATTACATACATGGTCCGATGGAAGTCGACAACGAAGTTAATCACAATTTCAATACCACAGCTAACTAAGTGTGGGGAGAATCAAGTCTTTAAAGGATAATATATATTTCTGTTAGAGTTAGATTGTCTGTTTTCATGTAGTTCTCGAAAATGGAACACGTATGGTCTTTCCCTAGCAGACCCTAAAGAACTAGTCTTCTCCCCCCATTCTGAATTTTTATTTTTTTTAGGTTTTTACGAAATGAAGACTGCCTGTGAACTAAACCATGGTCTAATGCTACACGCTTTGATCACTAAAAGAAATAATGATATATTACCGAGCGAATTAGTATCAGTAATCAGAGAAAGAATGGACGGAGTTAGAAAAGGATCCAGATGCGAAGATAATAAGTTACAATTTGGTAAAGGAAAATCAAAATCCGCAGCGAAAAGAAGAGCACGACACCTAGAACGATGTCACAAATGCGGAAAATGGTCACATGGAGGTAAATGTTCAAATAATCAAACCTATTCAAATACCGAATTTGTTACTTTATGCAGAGACGGACCGTTCATATGTTTAGAAGAAAAGACAATGAATGCTCGAGGTTACGCCTATGCAGCCATGGAAACCCAATTAAACCGACTATCTTATGAATATAATAGATCATATAACTAAGAAATCTATTTCACAGGTATGTCTGTACAGTTTTTATTTTTATTTTTATTTTTAACCTTTTGATAATAAACGCTAATTTGTTCGCTAAAAAGTATTAAATTGGTATTAAATAAAATTAGGTTTGGCGACCGAAATTATTGATATCATTCAAAAATTTATTACATCACTGCGAAATTTAACGTTTATTCTTAAGGTATAAATATCTTTAATCAATCAACCCAAAATATTTCAAAAATTCGTCATGAGTTAAATTAGGTCTTGGAACCGAAATTACTTTACCGAAAAGAGGGGCGTATATTTTTGATAATATTTGATTGATTAAAGTGGGATAAAAAGACAAAAAGATTTTTAATTTTATTTTTACCATATTTTTAAAAAATTAATATTTAAATCTTAAATTAATATTGTAAACTTTGTAAAAACAATATATTTAAATTGTAAATATTTGAAAAATTAATATAAGTTTGGTATGAAATATGAATTTTTAAATTAAGTTTGGTGTGAATTTTTATTTTTTAAAATATGAAATTTTAATTTTATGCATTTTAAATTTTGAGTTTGGTGTGAATTTTTAATTTTGAATTTTATATTTAAGTTGTGTGAATTTAAAAACAAAAATTTACTTTATCTCATTAAGTTAAAAATATGATTTTTAAAATTCGTCGTAAGTTGAAGACTAGGTCTTTGAACCGAAATTGCTTTACCCGAGGGAGGGACGAGAACTTTTATTATCATTATTTTTAATCTTACTGAATTAGAGTATGCCAAAAACATTGAAAAAACCCAAAAATCTTAGCTTTTAAAACAATCGCTACAAAAAGACAAATTTTAAAATTTTGTCGAGGGACGGACTAGGACATCGATCCGAAACGACCTCGTCCTAAATAACAAGGGAAACAAAATTTTAAAATTAATTTCTTAATTGTTTTATAAGTTAAGGATTATAAAAAAAAAAAAAAAAGAGAGTAAACTCCGCGACTCGCGGAGTTTGCAGTGCAAAACCTCCGCGAGTCGCGGAGGGACCAAAACCCAGAAAAAAATAAAAACAGCTGAAACGATCAGTAAACTCCCACCAACAAAAACACAGAAAAATACTGCGAAAAAGAACTCGAAAAAACCCGAAAATCACCCCCAAAAATCCCAATTTTTAACCGTTAATCACCAAATTTTTTGCTAAAATCATGTTGAGAAGGATGATATCTAAGAACTACTCAAGAAAAACGGTAAATTTCTACACCTAAACACCATTTAATTCGAATTTTAGTGTTCTTGAGCTATTTTTTCCCCAATTTAATTTTGATGCTTTTTAGTGTAATTAGACTTAAATTGTTTATGTATTATGCTTGTATAACCTAGATTGATGTTGTTTAACATGATTAGAAGCTTTAAACTTCAAATTTTGAATAATCTAGGGTTTGTGTTCTTGAGCAATTTGGGGCTTTTTGATATAAACAGGTTATGGCCAATTTTTGTCATGAATTGTTGCTAAATTGAGTAGTGTAACATGTCTAGGTAGTTAAATGATCCAAACTTTGAGCCTAAACATGATTTTGAGAATTAAAGTGGACTTTTTCAAGTCTAAAATTCATGAACTTGATTTTTGAAAGATAATGCCATTTGAGACTTGTTTATTTGCTAGTAATGATTATTTTGACATGTTATTTGAGTTGAATGCTTATGAACTTGGCGAAAATTTTCGTATATGCTTATTTGAAAAAGTGTAGATTTGATAAAAATGTGAAAATAAGCTTAAGTTTGATAAAAATTGATAATGTCATTGTAATTATTTTGATTGATGATTTTGCTGACACTAATGCATATTTGGATGCACAAAATTTGTGTTTGATGTGTTTTGCAGAATGAAAGGGGTGAATCTTCATCCCAAGCCCGCCATGCTCCTGCTGAGAACTTGGAACAACAGGAGGTAGATAACTACTACAAGCAGGATGTACCTCATCCAGTCATGACCTTTTCAGATATGCACTTGGAACAGTTGCACCCGAACCTGAGATTTGACAGACTTTGGATAGATTATCCAAAATATCAACGGGGTTTGCATACTCTTCATTCCAAGGTTGTTGAGGTACCGAGGGTCATAGAATGGGGACCCTTGGAAGCTGTAGAATTGGCCGGGCCAATTAGGGAATTACTTGTACAGAGGTATGGTAATTCTTCTTTTAATGACTGGATATGTTTATTCACCATACGCAGACCTGTATATAAAGTATGGTGTGAAGAGTTGTTATGTAGTATAGAGTTGAATGATCGGGTAGCTAGTTTAACCGATCGTTCTTTTATTAGATTTTTGTTAGGCGGTTCGATGCGCCACATGTCTTTACTGGACATGGCTCAGGCTTTACGTATATATACGCCTGAGGAATTAGCGTCTGCCGATTGTAGAGGATTGATACTAAACGGTAGAAAGATAGATGAGAATTTTGATACACACGGTGTGTGGAGTCAAATGACAAGCCATCACCGTTTCAAAGGGGGAAACTACTCTTATTTGGATATAGATAGAGCCGAATTAAGAGTGATACATAGGTTTTTAGCTAATTCGATTACACAAAGGGGTAAGAACAAAGAAAAAGTAAATGAACAGGATTTGTTTTACCATATGTGTATTCGAGACCCACACAGCGCTGTAAGTATACCATATTGTGTGGGTTATTATTTATCAGCTATGGTTCGGGGGATGCGTCCACATAGCATAATAGGAGGTGGTATTTTTATTACTTTGATTTGTGAATATCTCGGTGTGGATATAAGTCGGGGGGGGATTATTACTAGAAGAGCCGGAACCCCGCGACACTATAGGTTTAAATGTATACCATGGTGCTAAAGTTTTGAAGCGGCGAAATAACGCCGCAGTACGATACAATGGTAGACATCCACAGGTGGAGAGAAACCAGGAACAAGGTAATGTAGGAGGGGGGAATGAGATGCAAGAAATGCATAGGTTTATAGCTTCTCAGGAATACGAAAATGCTAGACAGAGAGCATTTGAAGATTGGCAAGTTCATCAGAACCAGATCATAGCGCATTGCCAACATATAGGTAGAAACTATATTCCTACACCGAAACCTGTCTTCCCTCCTTGGTCGATAGAGATGCAGCCACCATATCCTACGTATGACCCTGCCGAAGCATTCTATAGCACTTATGGTTATGCGTGGAACCCCTATTGGTACCAATATCATCCTTAGTTTAACTTTTTATTTTTTTTATTATTCTGTAATTTGTAATTATTGATACATTTAATATTTTTGTTAATATTGTAATCATTTTTATAATTTCTAACTTTTATTCTTAGATTTTAATAATTTTTGAATGTGAGGTAATAAACCAAACTTCAAAAATATGTATATATGTTTGCAGTTTATCTTATGTACACAACAGGGTAAAACAACGCATTTTCAAAGACTGGCATTAAGTTCAGCAAAAGCAACTAATTTTGACGACAAGATGCAAAATACATGTGAAATAACAACAAGACGGAATGAACAAATGATGTGCACCATTTATCATTCAGCAAACAAACGCCAATATATTCGGAAACTTTGGTAAAAATTTAATCATTTTCACACAAATCACCCTCAATAATTTAAATTGTTACTGATTTCTTGCAAATGAGGGCATTGCAAGATCTTAAGTGTGGGAAGGGGTTAAATTCTTTCGGATTTTAAAAAAAAAAAAAAATTTTTACTTTATACACTTGGTTACCATTAAAAATACTAGTAAAGCAGTAGTTGTATTAGAATCTAGTGCTCTCTGATAAAAAAGAACAGCCCTAGTCTTATATACTGACTACCCAATTCTAGTAAAATTTTTCAATTAAATGAATTCAAATCATGTTTATACATATTTATGAACGATAAAACTAGGTTTTAACACCGAAATTATTGTTACCTCGGAAAGGACATAAATTGAGAAACAAACTAAAATGTTAAAATTCATTTAAAATGGAATAGAGGACGATAAAAAGAAAAATAAAAAGGCAAGTGTGGGAAAATTTACCAAGTTATCTTAAACATATGTCACATATATCTGTAACAAATAATTGAAAATACTTTTGCTTTGGACTAAACTAAACTGTTTTACCCAATGAAAGAAAAGAAGAGATGGATCTACACGATGAATCAATTCCATCATTAAAAGGAAGTAAAGTCTTCCGAAAAAGAAACGCGCTTCTTGATTTAGGTCATGAAGTTGTCGTCCAGACCAGCTGTAGGTTGACGAAAAATCTAGAAAAGTCATCACTAAAATCAGCAGGAAATCCACAGACCTCAGCATTAAACAGGGTCGCCAAGTGGTCAGATTTATCCTAACCATGAGAAGGATTTATCTCATACAATGGGGGGGCACCATGCAAATTAGATGGATAAGACTAATGAATCAGATCCCCAGAAAGGATAATCTCCTTAAAGATTAAAAATCAGCTTTTAAGACTGATATTACTCAATCCTAGAGATTGACCTTAAAGATTGAGAATTCAAACTCATGGAATTCGATGATATCTAAACTCGAGCTTGAACGAGAAAATATTTTGATCAAAAATACAAACCGATTTGTTTTCTGAAAACCCATTTTCAATGCGTTCATTACCATTGAACGTAAAATCCTAGGAATTCACCTGGAATTCATTAGGTCACCTGAACTAAATCGGGTGTCAACCGTAAGAACGGTGGTTGAATAGCATGGTCAAAGACAGGACCTTGTGCCAGACCGAAAAATTATAAGGGTGAGCTTTACTATTGCTCCTACTAAGGATAGTAATTGCGTCCGACACGTTATAGACCATAATCAAAAGCATGTCACGGGACATTGCCTTAACAGTTGCTTGTTCAACGCTTTCCTTTACAACCGGACGGTAGTTTGCCGAAAGGTAATATACGGGACAAGTAAACTGGACGTGTTGCTTTCCAAATACAAGGTTAGCAAGTGGGTGACACAAAACCGCAAGTTTTGAGCTAAAATTTTCAAATCTGAAACCCACCAAACCCACAAAAATATTTTGCAAACACCGGTAAAGGGTTATTCCGGAAAACTTATCTAGGGTAAAAACTAGATTTAATTTTCAAAAGATCAAATGTTTTCATAAAGATCCAATTTCCTTAATGGATCTAAATTTTTATAGTCATGTGGGACTGTAAACCATATCGTTACTACCATAGTTTATACCGCCGTATAGAAATCACTGATGTACAAAGTGTGAAGAATAAAGAAGTGATTCTAGTATTTCAAGACAATATTGCTTGAGGACAAGCAACGCTCAAGTGTGGGAATATTTGATAATGCTAAAAACGAACATATATTTAATAGCATTATTCCTCAAGAAAGACAAGCTTTTAGTTGCAATTGTTCTATTTACAAGTGATATTCGTTTAAATAATAAAAGGTGAAGACAAAAGACAGATTCGACGAATTGAAGACGCAAACGACCAAAAAGCTCAAAAGAACAAAAGACAATCAAAAAGGTTCCAATTATTGATAAGAAACATCTCGAAATCACAAGAGTACAAGATTCAAAACGCAAAGTACAAGATATTAAATTGTACGCGAGGACGTTCGAAAATCCGGAACCGGGACCAGAGTCAACTCTTAACGCTCGACGCAACGGACTAAAAATTACAAGTTAACTATGTATATAAATATAATATAATATATAATTAATTATATTAATTATATATATATTATATATATATATTAAAAACCGTCGGCAGCAAGAAACTCCAAGGGTGTGAGCTGTAAATATATCTCCGCGACTCGCGGAGTTTTAAGGGCATTTTGCCGCGAGTCGCGGAGCCCCAATTTTCAACTCTGGCTATAAAGCCAACCGAATTCTGATCAAAATATATCATCTTTTTTTTTCCTCTCATTCATACGAGTAATATATATATAATTTATATTTTAATTTTAATTTTAATTTTAAATCCTAATAATAAGGGTATGTTAGCGAATGTTGTAAGGGTGTAAGTCGAAATTCTGTCCGTGTAACGCTACGCTATTTTTAATCATTGTAAGTTATGTTCAACCTTTTTATATTAATGTCTCGTAGCTAAGTTATTATTATGCTTATTTAAAACAAAGTAATCATGATGTTGGGCTAATTACTAAAATTGGGTAATTGGGCTTTGTACCATAATTGGGGTTTGGACAAAAGAACGACACTTGTGGAAACTAGACTATGGGCTATTAATGGGCTTTATATTTGTTTAACTAAATGAAAGTTTGTTAATGTTAATATAAAGATTTACAATTGGGCGTCCCTATAAATTACCATATACACTCGATCGGACACGATGGGCGGGGTATTTATATGTACGAATAATCGTTCATTTAACCGGACACGGGAATGGATTAATAGCCACTAGAATAATTAAAACAGGGGTGAAATTACATTCAAGGGTAATTGGTGTAATTGTTAACAAAGTAGTAAAACCTTGGTTTACACGCAGTCGATAACCTGGTGTATTCATTAAACAAAGTATTAAAACCTTGTTACAATTCGAATCCCCAATTAGTTGGAATATTTAACTTCGGGTATAATAATAATTTGTCAAGGACACTTGCAATTTATATTTATGACTGATGGACTGTTATGGACAAAAAAAAACCAGACGGACATATTGAATAATCCAGGACAAAGGACAATTAACCCAAGGGCATAAAACTAAAATCAACACGTCAAACATCATGATTACGGAAGTTTAAATAAGCATAATTCTTTTATTTCATATTTAATTTCCTTTATTTTATATTTAATTGCACTTCTAATTATCGCACTTTTATTTATTTTTAATTATCGCAATTTTATTTTATCGCATTTTTATTATTCGCAATCGTTATTTACTTTACGCTTTAATTTAAGTCTTGTATTTATTTAATATTAGGTTTTAACTGCGACTAAAGTTTTAAAATCGACAAACCGGTCATTAAACGGTAAAAACCCCCCTTTATAATAATAATATTACCTATATATATATTTGTATTTTTATAAAAGTAAACTAATATAGCGTTGAGCTTTGTTTAAAGATTTCCCTGTGGAACGAACCGGACTTACTAAAAACTACACTACTGTACGATTAGGTACACTGCCTATAAGTGTTGTAGCAAGGTTTAAGTATATCCATTCTATAAATAAATAAATATCTTGTGTAAAATTGTATCGTATTTAATAGTTTTTCCTAGTAAAATATAAGCTATTTTATATACACCTCGCTTGACATCACTAACATATCCTCAAGCAGAAAGACAACGACTGAACAATTGCTATAATGCAATTTGCCTAGCTGTTGACAACATTGAGCGCTTTACTGAGATTTCGGATGAATATGAAAAGCAAGTCAAAATTGCTACTGCTCATGAAAGGAAAGTGCGGAAGGTTGACGCGCAGCTTAAAAAGGCTGCAGACAAAAATATCCAACTCAAGAAGAGGGCGGAGAAAGCCGAAAAAAAATTCGCTCAGCTTGTGAAATATCTACCGGAATTCGCAGATAAAGTGATGGATTCACAACCAGTCACTGAAAAATTCCGAGCATACGCACAAGCGTCCAAACTCGCCACACGCTGCGAGTGGCATGACTTATTATGCAAAGTTGGAGATCTCTCTCAACCTCTCCTCTCAGATATGGCAAGTGAAATATGTGCCACAGATGATGCCTGAGAAGCACTCGCAAGGGCAAAGAAGGAGGTTGAGAAAGTTAGCATACCAGCCTTAGAGGAACTGGTTCAATAAGAGGGCTTTACTTTTGCAGACATTAACGCGTTAGAGCTTTAAATTGTCTTAGTTAGATTTGAAACACTTATTTCGCAATCCTTAATTGCGTTTTTTTTAATTATTCGCACTGTTTCGCGCTTAATACTAGTGACATATTTTCATTCCGCAGTTGTAACTTTTTTACTTATATAGCGCTTTACCTTATCATATATTCATAAGTCAGACTTGCCCTTTGCATTTTCCGCATCCGCTATTGTGCACATAACAGGCGCGTACTTTATGCGAAACAATCTTTTAATCATTATGAATCTTCTAAGTCCGACAAATCGATCCTTAGGCAATATTTAGCACTGCGAAGCATCTAAGTATTGGCAAGATCAAATACTTAGGAAATTTTGTCCTTTCGCAATATTTACAATTTAACACAAGTGGGCAACTGCATCACTTAGCTTTTAACACATTATTTCACAATGCATACTTGCATGATTATAACATTTAAGCATGCCATGTTTAGCGAAAATCATGCTATTTTACTTAAAGTATCCGCGGATTCGTAATTATATGCTCACAAGCATTAACTTAGTGTTATGATATAATGAGTAATTGCATTATGCAAAATAATCACTACGCGTAGCCACACGCAGTGTTTTTGCTTTGTAAAGAGACAATTACTAACACTGAAATTAACTTTGCTTTATGCATTACTCTTTCGTGATACATAGTTCAGAAAATAAACGCATCATATCAAACATTGATCAAATTTGACTAAGCAGTCTATCACAACTTTTTCTACTTCAATTGTTCGCATTATTCAGAGTGGATTGAATGCCCTTCAACACCCATGTTTTCACTTTCCATAATCATAGCGCAAAACGGATCTACTTCTGTAGAAGTTAGCGTTCCAATTCCCTTATTAGCAGAAAATTTTACCATGCCATGTATAGTAGAAGGGATAGCGCCAAACATGCGCAAAGCAGTGCGCCCAAGTATCATATTGAATCGCAACTGATTTCACATTATGTACAGATTCAATAAGGCTTGGCGCCTCAGCGACTCATCGTGGTCATCAACTAACTCCATTTGCAATTCTAACTGGCCAACAGGCCAAGTTGACTCTCCTGTGAATCCAGCAAGTGAAACCGCAGTAGGTTTCATCAAAACCTGAATGTTTTCGGGCAGTTTACTAAAACATTGTTCGTACATGACATTTACACTGCTACCATTGTCCACATGTACCTTCATTATCATAATACCAGTATTTGCAATGCGGCATGAAACCACCACTGGTTTATCAACATCCGGGGTCAGACTTGCAGGAGGAAAAGTAACAGAGGGACATTTCCAACTAACAATCTGCTCAGATATTTGAAGTACTGACATTTCGTCTTGCACTTCTACTACATTAATGACCTGAATTCCGCGTTGGTTTTCTTTCTTACTTACCATCTTTACACCCAGATTTTTCACTGCGGGAGCCTTTCGCTCAACTACATTTGGCGTATTTGAGGTATTGGCTTCTGTAGGCATTATAATCGCATTCGCAGTACTTGCAGCATTCTGCGCGACTAAATGGTCCAGCTTACCTTGTTCATATGCCTCCGCGATTAATTCCGCCAAATCTCTATAGCGGTTGGTGTCATGTCCATAATCATCATGGAAAACACAAAACTTTGACCGATCACGCCTACTATTCTCTCCCAAAGGTTACGGATCAGGAAAAGACTTATCGACCCTTTCTTGCAACAAAATTTCTTTAGGGGTTTTTTGTTAGCATCTGAATGATATTGAAGGATTCATTGTTCCACCTTCGCGTAGAATAGCGATCACGACGGCCATAACCATGGTTATCATGCTGACCCTGAAACCTCTCATTTTGCGGGTAACCACCGCCGTTATTTCTCCGCGGAATTCCAGATCCGCGATAACTATCCATGTTACCATCGCGAAAGGAATCATTGTCATCCCGCCAACTTTTATCTCTACCCCACCCACATGCAGGGGTTATAGTGCTATCCTCTCAACCCCGAAGATAATCATATGTTTCTTGCTGAACTTTAGCAAAAGTCTGCGGGACATCTCTTCGCAATCTTCGCACAAGCGTTGGATGTCGCTGCGGATTAATAGCGTGCAAAAAACCAGAGACTTTTTGGTCTTCATTCAAGCTTGGAATCTTTTGGCACTCATAAATGTACCGCGTGAGCAATGCGCTTAAAGTTTCCTTGTTGCCTTGTTTAATATCATGACATTCTATATGCGTCTTTTTCTGCGGCAACAAATTCTGGAATTGTAATAAGAATTTTTTGCGAAGATCGACAAAGCCAATAATACTGCGAGCTTGTAGGCTATGAAAGCACTCCCTTGCTGACCCTTGCAAAGCAATAGGGAAAACTCTACAAGCAGCTGGCTCATCCCAGTTATAGGTGCTCACCACCCCTTCAAAGCGTTGCAGAAAATCTAAAGTATCGGTTAAACCTGAGTAAACCACCAATGTTGCTGGCACAATTGGCGGAGAAACAATTGGATAATCAGAAATATGCTGGACAAACTTGTCTGCAGCAGTAGTGATTTCGGTTGCCTTTTTTGTGCGAGTATCTACATTTTCCGCACAAAACTTGACTATCATATCTTGCAAGAAATTTGGCTGTTCAAACTTATGTTGCATTGACTTTGGCGCAATGCTTTTGAAAGCATCCGCCAAAAAATTTTAAGCATCTTCTCTGCGAATATCATCAGATGCTTCACCTTCATTCCCATGACGAGGGAAAGGTATTGGTGGTTGCCTTCGCTTAACATGTGGAATTTTTACAAATTCTTCCGCATTGTCCGAATCATCAGAAAATTCATCCACTTCTCTTGGCACTTTCGCAGTCTTCAAATTATAAACAGAATTTAAGATAACACATTCATCCGCACCATCACTATCACTATCGCAGTGATCAATAACCAAGCGATCAGCTTGTGATCCAGAATCATTCAACGGCCGTAAATAAGTTCGCGGTATACGAGTTTCGCGAAAATCTTTTCTAGCTTGCTCAATAGCAGTACCAAGTACTTTGTCTGCTTTTCCAGCCAAAATCTTTAATCGCTTGTAGAACATTTGAAAGACGTTTCAGGCATGCCTTGGTTTATAGAACGATTTCCTTCGATAGGTGGTGTATCTCACATTGGGGACACCGTAAGTTAGCTCGTGTTTTCTTTAATGCTATGTGTGAGGGAAACCCTATTGCAATTTTCTGCTACGGGTTGAGAGCCTATTTTGACTCCGCATATCCCAATATAAGACTTCTTTCATTAGAAAGGGCTTCAAACATGCAACTTAAAGAAGCATGTTACATTTACAGGTTAGTAATGTTCGCCTCTCATCAAACTGAGAAAAAGAACATCGGGTTGCAACTTCTTAATAAAACATTCCCACGGGTGACAGATTCAGTAGTTGAGGTAAGAATTAAGGTTTTTAACTTGTTACGGTGCTGTTGGATATTACGTAACCCCCGTTCTTTTGACGACGTTACAACGTGCTGCCTTGCCAACGGCCACAACGGTTATTTTCCACATGACCAAGGATGGGAAATAGTATTAGTAAAACCCGAATGCACGACTTGTTTCTGGTCCCATGAATTATGTATCTTTATTACCTTTACTGAACAATTTGCGTTTAACTAGAATTGTCTTCACAACTGCTTTGTATTAAAGTCATTATGTGCAATATTTCAAGCTGTATGTAAAATAGCGGTATTGTACGTTTGTAAAATATTGTATTAAAATTTAAATGCGAAATATTATTATCAGTTTTTCATGATAGAATTGTAGTAGTTGATTTGTATATTAGCTACTAAGTATGAACTTAACGGGTAGGTACTACCCGAATTTGAATTATAAAACGCTAATATGATGAAAAAGCTTTTATAAATAAGTTCAAATTATGCTATGAAATACTATTGACTACTCCTAATATTTTATATGATTAACTGAACTCTTTTGGCTATTTTTGAAGGAAATGGCACCGACTACTCGACACAACATGAACATGAGTGAGGAAGACTTCCGTGTTATCCTTGCAGCAAATATAGCCGCAGTACAGGCTGCAATGCAAAAAAACAATAATTCTTAATCTAGTAATGGAACTAACTCCACAAGAAATCGTGTAGGATGCTCCTACAAAGAATTCACTGCCTGTAAACCTCTGGAATTCGATGGAACCGAAGGACCAATTGGATTGAAACGGTGGACTGAGAAGGTTGAATCGGTGTTTTCCATAAGTAAATGCACTGAAGGAGGCAGAGTAAAGTACGCTACACATACCTTCACAGGTACTGCGTTAATATGGTGGAACACCTATCTCGAGCAGGTGGGACAAGATGCTGCTTACGCATTACCGTGGTCAGCATTCAAACACATGATGAATGAGCAGTACCGTCCCATAAACGAGGTCAATAAGCTCAAGGTAGAGCTTAGAGGATTACAAATGCAAGAATTCGATATTACCACATACGAACGACGATTCACAGAGTTGTGCTTATTGTGTCCAAGAGTGTTCGAAGATGAAGAAGAGCAGATCGACGTGTTTATAAAATGGTTACCAGAAAGGATTCAGGAGGATGTGTGTGACGACCCGGAAATTTTTGATCAAATTTAAACTTAATCTTCATTTGTTTCTGACACGATAAGCAAAGTCTATAATGTTGAGTCTCGAAAATTTTGGAACTATGTTCATGTATTCAATTACCCTTCGACTACTCTCGACGATTCACGAACATTAATTGTAAATAGGTATATATATATATATATATATATATATATATATATATATATATATATATATATATATATATATATATATATATATATATATGTGTGTGTGTGTGTGTGTATGTGTGTGTGTGTGTGAATAATAAATTAATAAATGTTAATAAAACGATAGACGATTTAACTGATATGAAAATAATGAAATACATTATGATTTAGAAATACTAACGAAGTATTAAACATATAACGTTATACTTATTTGTTTCAGATAAATATCTAAATAATGAAATGTGTTATGTACAATGTATATAGACAAAATATTATCGTGGCTATGTCCTAATCGCTCGTAACTTTGTCTTTATAATTTCTATGTTTATTAACCTTTAAATTAATCTTTATTTTATTTATATTTTATTTTTATCCTTATAACATCACTATCCACCAAACCAACTTTCTTATAATAACAATCCAACTTGTTTCGATTTTCTATAGTGTCAAACTTGATATTAATCAACCAACCTGATAATTATGATCATCATTTTAGTTTTCTTTTTGTACAAATTAATCAAGTATTATCTAGCACCTTCATTATACTATTTTATTTTAAACCCGAATCTTTATTTAAACTTGATTATCCCGGTAAATATAAGTTTTAGATTTCGTACAGTTGAATTCACTCACCATGATAACACTTACTTGTGTTACTCTATCTCGAATTCATCATATAGGTCCAACAAACTCATTCTCACTTTTCATATCTAGAATTGAAACTTTAGATGATAAAGTTACAGCTAATAATGTTTACTCACTTTACATCAACTTGATCATTATCATAAATCAATTTATATGATATAGGTTTCGGTATATAATAATAGATGAATGACAAATAGTTAATGTCTTGGCTTGTTGTAATAATTGTAATTAATAAACTTCTAATAATGTTAGGGTTATCAAACTAAAGAATTTTTTTTTTAAATATCATTATAAGAAAGATTGAAACTATAAGTTAATTATGACATAAATAAATTATTAATTATTAATATTTTCAAAGTTGTAATTTTTATTATTCCTAGTAAATATCACTATTATTGAAATCATTTTTATTATTTGTATTATTTGGATATTATTATTATTATTATTATTATTATTATTATTATTATTATTATTATTATTATTATTATTATTATTATTATTATTATTATTATTATTATTATTATTAATATTTATAGTATTATTATTATTATACATCACTAATTACTAATAGTAAATTAAATATAAAACCTGATAAGAGAGTGTCACGCGTAATTTATGTCTTTTTCAGTATTTTTTTATTTTTTGTGGTTAAACTTATTCTGCTCGTGAACTATTGTCCACCATCGACCCTACAAATAATCAATCAAATATTATTACTGTGTATATTACTCTGATTCATGATATATATTCCATCTGTTAGTTGTTCAATAAAACTGGAACTTCATAAGAACAAAAACATATTTTATATTTTTTTATCATCTGTACGAGTTCCATTTTGGCAAAACTACAAATTCGAAGGAATTTCAAAAATGTGGAATTGCAGTCTTGTTAGGAACCTTTTAATAAATCTATCTGCAAAGTTTGAGTCTTTAATTCCTTCGTTTGATCTCGAATTTTCGAGTCAAAGTTTTTATTTAAAAAGTCAAACTTATTATTCTTCAATCAAATTCGTGTTATCTGTTACGATTCAAGATCAATTGGGGATTTGGAAAATTTCTAGGATCGATTTAGAATATATTTCGTGTTTTAACCTTTGCCTAATACATTCTTAATTTTGAAATCACTATTTTTTTTCTTTAAAACCGCGACTGCAGTACAGCTATTTTTTTATATATTTTTTTTTTGTTTTCTATTATGGTAAACTCTTAATAATGATTAATTCTAATTATATTAGAGAGTCTAGTTAGGTTTGAATTAATGGAATCGTTATTGGATTAACCTCTGGTCGACTATAACATGAAGAAGAAGAAGAAGAAGAAGAAAGAGAGAAATACATAAAACGGGTTATATTAATTAAAAGGGAGATATAAAACAGAAATTGGGCAACAGCCCAACGGTTAAGGGAATGGGTAACGAGCAGGAGGTCTCGGGTTCAAGTCCCGGCAGTGGTGTTCTTTTTTGAGCTTTTCTTCAAAGGTTGTAACCCTTTATTATTATTGTTATTATTAACATTATTATTATTATTATTATTATTATTATTATTATTATTATTATTATTATTATTATTATTATTATTATTATTATTATTATTATTATTATTATTGTCATTGCAAGTATTAATTATTATTATTATAATTGTTATTATTACTAATATTATTATCATTACCTAGTATTATTGTTAATATTATTACTAATATTAATATAAGTATTATTACTATTATTATTATGATTATTATTATTATTATTATTGTTATTATCACACATATCATTTTTGTTATTATTATTATCATTAAGTATTAGAATTATTATTAGTATTAGTATTATTAATGAGTATTATGAATATTAGTTATTACTGTTATTATCGCTAATATAAGTAGTAGTTACCAAATATTCTTATTGTTATCATAACCCTAGTTACAATTATAATAATAATAATAATAATTATTATTATTATTATTATTGTTATTACTAACATCATTATCAAAATAAGTATTATTATTAAGTAATATGATTATTAATATTATCATTATTAATATAAAAAAAACTACCTTTTTAAGCAGATAAATATTTTGTACATAAAAATATACTTATTACATATACTATAATTATATTAAAATTTCACATAACTATATACATCAAACCTACTAATATTATTTATATAAATACTTACAAATAACAAACTATCAATTTTTTTTTTAAATATAACATTAAACAAGTATGTATATAAATATAGATATATTAATATAACTATATAAATATTAACCATTTTGAATATATACACAAATTAAATATAAATAATATATAAATTAAGGATATAAATAATAAATTGGTTCAGTTACGATTATAGGTTTTAATTTGTATATATATATATATATATATATATATATATATATATATATATATACAAATTATATAGGTTCGTGAATCTGAGGTCAACCCTGCATTGTTCAGTTTCGTCGTATGAATATTTTTACTACAAAATATTGGATTGTGAGTTTCATTTGCTCCCTTTTTAAATGCTTTTGCAATATATATTTTTGGGACTGAGAATACATGCGCTACTTTTATAAATGTTTTACGAAATAGACACAAGTAATTGAAACTACATTCTATGGTTGGATTATCGAATCGAATATCACCCCTTTTAGCTTTGTAACCTAAGAATTAGGGAACAGACACCCTAATTGACGCGAATCCTAAAGGTAGATCTACGGGCACTAACTCCCCCCATACTGGAAAATGGTATGCTTTAGTACTTCTAGTTTATATTATACAGATGGATATCTGCTTTGGGATATTCTATATGCATTATGTTAATGTCGGTTACCAGGTGTTCAATCCATATGAATAATTTTTAAACACTTGTGAGTGTATGATTATTGAATAAAAGAAATCTTGTGGTCTATTAAAATTATGGAAATGATTGATTATGATAAACTAATGAACTCACCAACCTTTTGGTTGACACTTTAAAGCATGTTTATTCTCAGGTATGAAAGAAATCTTCCGCTGTGCATTTGCTCATTCTAGAGATATTACTTGGAGTCATTCATGACATATTTCAAAAGACGTTGCATTCGAGTCGTCGAGTTCATCAAGATTATTATTAAGTCAATTATAGTTGGATATATTATGAAATGGTATGCATGCCGTCAACTTTCGATGTAATGAAAGTTTGTCTTTTAAAAACGAATGCAATGTTTGTAAAATGTATCATATATAGGTCAAGTACCTCGCGATGTAACCAAATGTTATTGTATTCATCCTTATGGATTAGGACAGGTCGTCTCAATGTGAGTTCAAACGAGCCCACCTCCATATAAAAGGCAAGTCGAATGGCTCACAAACTCATAAATCAGATTGAGGGAAGAATTAAAGAGCAGGCGGCTGAGGAGGCCAAAATGAAACAAGTCAAGAGAAAATGGGAAGAAAACTGTGACAAGGGTCACCAACACAACAACAGTAACTATCGCTTCAACAATCAACACAACAATCACAACTACAATCGCACCATTTTTCGCAACAACAAACGCAACAACAACCATCCCAACAACAAAAACAACTACAACAACCGTCCCAATAACAATAACAACCGCAGCAACAACAATCCCAACAACAATCTCAATAACAACAATGGCAACAGGAACAAGAAAATTCCATGTAAAAGGTGTGAAGAGTACCATCCGACTGGGTTCTGCACGACATTTTGCACCAAGTGTAATGGAAATGGTCATGGTGTGACGAAGTGTGAAGTCTACGGACCAATGACTAACAGAATTAAAGGAACTAATAATGTCGGAACAAAAAATGCCGCCATTGTTTGTTATATCTGTGAAAACTAGGCCACTTTAGGACTAATTTCCCGAACCAAGGGAATACTAATGGAAAAGGCCGCGAAAGAGTCTTCAATATTAATGCGGCAGAAGCGCAGGAAGACCCAGAGCTTGTTACGGGTACGTTTCTTATTGACGATAAATCTGCTTATATTTTATTTGATTCGGGTGCGGATAGAAGCTATATGAGTAGAGATTTTTGTACCAAATTAAGTTGTCCATTAACACCTTTGGACAATAAATTTTTACACGAATTAGCAAAAGGTAAATTAATTACAGCAGATAAAATATGTCAGAATCGAGAAATTAAACTGGTTGGCAAAACGTTTAAGATTAATTTGATACCAGTAGAGTTAGGGAGTTTTGATATGATAATTGGTATGGACTGTTGAAAAAGGAGAGAGCAGAGTCGTATGTTATAAAATGTGATTCGCATTATGCGCGAAAAGGGAAAACCCTTAATGGTGTACGGAGAAAAGATCAACGCGAAGTTAAATCTTATTAGTAACCTGAAGGAGAAAAAGCTAATAAGAAAAGGTTGCTATGCAGTTCTAGCACACATCGAGAAAATCAATCCCGAAGAAAAGAACATCAATGATGTTTCCATCGCAAAAGAATTTCCCTATGTATTTCTGAAAGAATTACCGGGACTACCTCCACACCGATCCGTTGAATTTCAAATAGACCTTGTACCAGGAGCTGCACCAATAGCTCGTGCTCCTTACAGGCTCGCACCTAGCGAAATGAAGGAACTACAAAGCCAATTACAAGAACTTTTAGAGCGTGGTTTCATTCGACCAAGCACATCACTGTGGGGAGCTCCTGTTCCGTTTGTCAAAAAGAAGGATGATACATTCAGGTTGTGTATCGACTACCGAGAGTTGAACAAACTTACCATCAAGAACCGATATCCACTACTGAGATTCGATGACTTATTTGATCAACTACAAGGCACATCGATTTATTCGAAGATTGATTTACGTTCCGGGTATCATCAAATGCGGGTGAAGGAGGATGATATTCCGAAGACTGCTTTTAGGATGCGTTACGGTCATTATAAGTTTATGGTTATGCCGTTTGGATTGACTAACGCACCAGCTGTATTTATGGACCTCATGAACCGAGTGTGTAGACCATATCTTGACCAGTTTGTCATTGTTTTCATTGATGACATACTTATTTACTCAAAGAATGATCAAGAGCACGGAGAACATTTGAGGATGGTTCTAGAATTATTGAGGAAAGAAAAAATGTACGCTAAGTTTTCAAAGTGTGCATTTTGGTTGAAAGAAGTTCAATTCCTCGGTCACGTAGTGAACAAAGAAGGTATTTAGGTTGATCCGTCAAAGATTGAAACCGTTGAAAACTGGAAAACCCCAAAAACTCCAAAGCATATACGCCAATTTTTAGGATTGGCTGGTTACTACAGAACATTCATCTAAGATTTTTTCAAAATAGCAAAAACCCTTGACTGCATTAACGCATAAAGGGAAAAAATTTGAATGGAAGGATGAGCAAGAGAAAGTGTTTCAATTGTTGAAGAAAAAACTAACTAAGGCACCTATATTATCATTTCCTGAAGGGAATGATGATTTTGTGATATATTGTGACGCCTCAAAGCAAGGTCTCAGTTGTGTATTAATGCAACTAAAGAAGGTAATTGCTTATGCGTCTAGACAATTGAAGATTCATGAGCGGAATTATACGACTCACGATTTGGAATTGGGCGCTGTCGTTTTTGCATTAAAGATATGGAGGCACTACCTATATGGGGTCAAATGTACCATATATACCGACCACAAAAGTCTTCAACATATATTTGATCAAAAACAACTGAACATGAGGCAACATAGGTGGATTGAGCTGTTAAATTATTACGACTTTGGGATTCGTTACCACCCGGGGAAGGCAAATGTGGTAGCCGACGCCTTGAGTAGAAAGGACAGGGAATCTATTTGAGTAAAAGCTATGAATATAATTATTCATACTAACCTTACTACTCGAATAAAGGAGGCGCAACAAGGAGTTTTGAAAGAAGGGAATTTGAAGAATGAAATACCCAAAGGATCGGAGAAACATCTTAATATTCGGAAAGACGGAACCCTGTATATGGCTGAAAGAATTTGGGTACCAAAGTTTGGAGATGTGAGAGAAATGGTACTTAGGGAGGCACATAAAACCAGATATTCAATACATCCTGGAGCTGGAAAGATGTACCAAGATCTCAAGAAACACTTTTGGTGGCCGGGTATGAAGGCTGATATCGCTACATAAGTAGGGGAATGTTTTACTTGTTCTAAAGTCAAAGCTAAACATCAGAAACCATCAGGTCTACTTCAATAACCAGAAATCCTGGAATGGAAATGGAAAAACATTACCATGGATTTCATTACTAAATTGCCAAGGACGGCAAGTGATTATGATAAAATTTGGGTAATAATCGATCGTCTTACCAAGTCAGCACACTTTCTACCAATGAGGGAAGATGATAAAATGGAGAAGTTGGCACGACTATACTTGAAAGAAGTCATCTCCAGACATGGAATACCAGTCTCTATTATCTCTGATAGGGATGGCAGATTTGTTTCAAGATTTTGGCAGACGTTACAACAAGCATTGTGGACTCGTTTAGACATGAGTACTGCCTATCATCCACAAACTGATGGGCAGAGTGAAAGGACGATACAAATGCTTGAAGACATGCTACGAGCATGTGTTATTGATTTTGGAAATAGTTGGGATCGACATCTACCATTAACAGAATTTTCATACAACAATGGTTACCACTCGAGTATTGAGGCGGTACTGTTCGAGGCACTTTACAGTAGAAAGTGAAGGTCTCCGATTTGTTGGAGCGAGGTGGGGGATAGACAAATTACGGGTCCATAAATTATTCAAGAAACTACTGAGAAAATCATTCAAATTCAACAACGGTTGAAAACCGCCCAGAATCGACATAAGAGCTACGCGGACATTAGAAGAAAAGATTTAGAATTTGAAATCGGTGACATGGTCATGCTTAAGGTATCACCTTGGAAAGGCGTTGTTCGTTTCGGAAAACGGGGGAAACTAAATCCGAGATACATTGGGCCATTCAAGATTATTGATCGTGTTGGACCAGTAGCTTACCGACTTGAATTACCTCAACAACTCGCTAGTGTACATAACACCTTCCACGTCTCGAATTTGAAGAAATGCTTAGCTAAAGAAGATCTCACTATTCCTTTAGACGAAATTAAAATTAATGAAAAACCATTGGGCCATTCAAGATTATTGATCTCACTACAGTTCGTTGAAGAACCCGTCGAGATAATGGATTGTGAGGTTAAAGGACTTAAGCAAAACAAAATACCAATCGTTAAGGTTCGATGAAATGCTCATAGAGGACCCGAGTTCACCTGGGAGCGTGAAGATCAGATAAAACAGAAATACCCGCACTTATTTCCAGATGATGTGTCAGCACCTCCATCTACTTAAAATTTCGGGACGAAATTTATTTAACGGGTAGGTACTGTAGTGACCCGAACTTTTCCATAATTATATATTATATGAGATTCATATTTACATAATTAAATGTTTTCAACATGTTAAGCAATCAAACTTATTAAGACTTAATTAATTGAAATGAGTTTTATGTAGACAATTGACACCCAATTTGTCCGGTGATTCACGATCATTAAAACTTGTAAAAACGACATGATATATATATATATATATATATATATATATATATATATATATATATATATATATATTTAACATGATTTTATGATAAGTAAGTATCTCATTAAGTATATTAACAATGAGTTATATACATAAAATAAGACTACTGAATTAAGAAACTCGAAACGATATATATAACGATTATTGTTATAACAACGTTTTAATTAAAATAAATATATATTTATTGTATTAAGATATTAATATACTATGATTAACATGATAAAATGATAATTAAATATATCATTAAGTGTATTAACAACGAACTACATATGTAAACAAGACTACTAACTTAAGGATTTCGAAACGAGTTATATATGTAACGATTATCGTTGTAATAACGTCTTAATATTTATATATCGTGTTAAGGTATATTAACACACCATGTTATCATGTTAAACATAACAATTTAACATCTCATTAGGTATAATAACAATGGGATTAATTACATTTAACGAGATAGTTAACTTAAGGTTTCAAAACAACACATACATGTAACGACTAACATTGATTTAACGACTCAATTAAAATGTATATATATTTATATATATATATATATATATATATATATATATATATATATATATATATATATATATATATATATATATATGTAGTGTATTAAGATGTATTAATACACTTTTGAAAGACTTCAAGATTTATATCAAAACACTCTTACTTAACAAAAATGGATAAGATTACATTCTCATTCATTTTCATCAACAATTCTACTCATATTCATTCAGTATTCATACTCGTATTATACCTAGCTCCTAGATGTATATACTATTGGTATATATACTTCAATGATCAGCTCTTAGCAGCCTTAATGAGTCATCAAGACATGTGGGAACTATCATTTGGCAACTAGCATGAAATATCTAACAAAACAACAAACTAATGGAGCCTATATTGACTCCCATAATCACGTCCACATGCACACACACAAACACATTCATTTTCCAACTTTCATGCATCAAACACAACTCTCTCAAGTTTTCTATTGATGTTCTAAGTTTTCTTCATCATCTTCATCAAAATCTACATCAATCTAGCTCATAAATCCATACATAAATCAACTTAAAAAACAACTACTCAAGAACACTTCAAGAATACTTTCAAGTTTGCTAGCTTACTTCCAAGCTTTCAAAATCATTCCAAGTAATCATCTAAGATCAAGAAACCTTTGTTATTTATAGTAGGTTATCTTTATAATTCGGTAATATTCATATCCAAACTTTGATTCGATTTCTATAATCATAACTATCTTAATTCAAGTAGTAATCTTACTTGAACTTGTTTTCGTGTCATGATTCTACTTCAAGAACTTTCAAGCCATCAAAGATCCTTTGAAGCTCAAGTTATTTTTTCATCATTTCTAGTAGATTTATCTACTATACTTGTGGTAGTAACGATGTTCATAATATCATTCGATTCATATATATATAACTATATTATTCGAAGAATATTACTTATAATCACTAGAACATAGTTTAGTTAATTCTAAACTTGTTCACAAACAAAGTTAATCCTTCTAACTTGTAACACCCTGTCAAAATCGACATTGACGCAGATGTTAACTCTGGTCCCAGTGCAAGGCTTGACTTCTAAGTACATCAAAGTTCTACAGCGGAAGCATAATATATAAGTACCTGAGACAAAACATGCTTAAAAGTGTCAACCAAAAGGTTGGTGAGTTCATAGGTTTATCATAAACAATGATTTTGATAATAATGATAGATCACAAGATTTAGTTTAAAGTTGATTAATATAGAAATATCAATCTAAAAGTGTTGCTGCAGTTTGTAATATCGCTACTAAACAAAATTTACCCTGTGACACCTTGTACTGTCAGTGTCGTGGAATCATTATTATGTAACCAAAGACCAGCGATCAAATGGCTAGAGACATTACTCTTAATAGATCTATTCATAATAATTAAGTTTGCATTTAAACGTAGCAATTAACAATATTACGATAGGGATTTAGCATGAATCAAAGCATGACAGCATAGTTAACAATTTAGTACTTGTGTCTAAGCGTAAAACAGTTATAAAGCAAGCATGTGTCTCACCCCAAAAGTTGTAAAACATTTATGAAACAATAAAAAGTGGGGCTATGAAGTTCACCTTAGTAGCAAGTAAGTTATTCCACGCAATGAAGAATGAATGGAGTAAGTGATCAGAGATCTTAACCTAGAGATATAATCTTTGATTAGTTAATGTCTAACAGACATAAAGTTTGTTTATTAATATAGAAACTATATTAACAGTGACGGTTTTCGAGAAAAGTTTCTATTTCTCAAAAGTTTCTATTTTTGAAAACCTACTATTTATGGAAAGCTTCCACTTATAGTAAGCTTCTAGTTTAAGAATGTTCGGGTTATAATCCTCAACAAAGAAGTTGTACAATCTTGCCCAAACTTCATTGCTAACATGCAAGTCACTCGAATGATCTATTGTTACCGAGCGGCCCAGGATCTCTTGACCAGAATCTAAGTCTTGGCATTCGAGATCCACAAGCGTCCCATAATGGTAACAAGGATCACCCTAGGCCACAAGTAGTGGTGAGGTTTGTATAAAGTGAACGTTATCTTTTAATTATAACCTTCACGTTATAGGTGTATACACACAACGAATTATTAATGTACTTAATACTTATATATGTGATAATATAACCTAAGTATTATTTAATATTTAGTTATACCTTAGTATGTCTTATATATATTAAATATAATTACCATTAAATACATACCTAAATTACTTCAAAGATAATAGTATTTTGTTAATCAAACATTATCCAAAAATGTCTAAATACTTAATTAAATATCTAAAAATTATATACATAATTTTTATAGTCTTAGTTAATCATATAAATCAGTAAAAAAAAATTTAAGAAAACATTTTTATTATATTTTTGGTTTTACCCTTAATTTATTCACAAAATAATTTTAATTCTACATAATTACTAAATAAACCTAAACAATTATTTTTATAATTTTTATAAGTTTTGCATTTTTATTATATTTTTGGTTTTACCAAGTAATTATTTTTTATAATTTTTGCATATTTATATAAGTTTTATAAACTGATAAAAAAATTATATATATTTTATTTTTGGTTAAAAATATTTATTACGAATTTTACATTGTTTTTACGTTTAAATACTACATAATTCGTATTTAATTATTGATAATATTTCATAAATTATCAAAATTATTTTTATACATCATAATACTTATAATACTAATTATAACATATAAACATAATTAATTTCGAATTTTACAAAGAATATACAATAAATATAAATATAATCGACAATATAAAAAAAATAGAAAATACCTCAAATTTTCTTCAAGGTTTTGAGAGAATAACTTAAGTTTTTGTTTTTGGCAAGAAAAAATGAATGAGGAGCCATGTATTTATAGGTAAAAATGGTTGGTGAAAAGAAAAAAATAAAATAAAATAAAGGTGCCAATTTTGACAAAAAAAAGAAAACATGTTAAAAATGTTTTTAATAAGTTTTATCTTTGAAAATATTTAGTCCAAATTCATGGGCTCATTATTTAATTTATAAAAAAAAAATCTTTTTTTTATAAGCTAAAAATATATATAATGATTAAAATAACTTATGATTTAATTAATAATTATGTTACATATAGTTTTAAATATAATACACATTAATATTAATATTAACTAAAGTAATTTTATATAATTAGTGTAAACTTTAGTTAACAAAACGTGTCGACTAAAAATAAATAGCTGATCAACGTTGAATTTAATTATATATTACGTATGAATAACAACCCTATAGGCAAATTAGTCAATTCAAGTATGGAAATGTGAGGGTTGTTATAGTACCTCCCCGTTAAAGAAATTTCGTCCCGAAATTTGATTGTGGTTATCATGGCTAACAATAAAAATATTTCCATGACGAATATGAGTTGAAAAAAAAATAGAGTTTTATCACTTATTGAGTAATAATTCGATTACGTGAAGAGTATGAGTGAAGGTATCACAAAAGAGTGAAATGAGGAAATTAAATGTCCGCCTTAACTTTTGACTTAGTCACGGTTGATTTCCGGAATTCAAGAAATTTAAAGAAATCTTCGTGATCTTTACAAGATTTGATTCTTCAGTAATTAAGGAAATTATGATTTTCTTTAATTAAATTCGTAATCTGCCTCGATTACTATGTCTGATATTTCCACTATAAATTAACCTTTTCCGTTTCATTATTTTCATCACTCAAATACTTTCTTCCTTAATTCATACTTTAAAGCATTCATCAATATGCTCCATCCAGTTTTGATTCTTGATATACTCCTAACTTTCATATCTGTCATTCTTCTTTTTCATCTGCCGCCAGAAGAATCTATTCATTTTTACTGTACTCTTGGTTTTATAGTGTTTTTAGTTCTCCCGTGTCTTTATCTTGATATTCGCATAGATATACACGATTTGTAATTTCTGTGTTGTTATTGGATTATATATATATATATATATATATATATATATATTTTCCTTCTATTTCGGAGTTCCATGCTTTTGTTTCTTCTTCCCGACTTCAAGTCAAGCGAATAATGGTCCATAATTCGTAGATATGGAGTTTCGAATGATCATAATATACAAAGTAGAAAGGAAAGGTAATAGCACGATTTGATTTGTCAAATTACCAGAATATCCGGAAAAGACCGAATCATCAAGAAAAATATTTTCTTGATAGTTTAGAGGTTAAATAGAATGAAAGAGTTATGTAACGTGGTTCATGATGAGGGTATGATCTGTGAACCTTTATCACGTTCCATTAGAAACTCAGCATGACTTACTGTAATATAATCACGTTGATCAAGTGTCATTATATTATACTAACTCATGCTTCAATTCCCAACACTACTTCAAAAGCATTCAAATTTAAACTCGAAGGTTTACAGAATATAGAAACTAAACAGTTTCCTTTATGATGTAATACAGATAATGCGAGGAGATAAATGATTTCAGATACGAATAGTTATGAAAATATCTTTAGAAATATCGAGGATATTTATGATGAAAGATACGATGATATCTTAGAATTTCTAATATCAAATGATGATAAAGAAGATTTGTTCGCAAAGGTTTAGAGTCAGGAGCAAGATATTCATTAATGACTTCAGCAGATACTGAATTATTTGGATTCTTTGAAGGCAGGTTTAGTCTTTGTGATTTGTTCACAGCCTCCTTCATGGTTTGCTCAATCCGTTTTCCAGTTCTAACTCTTCTGAGCTTTGCCAACACACTATTCTTTATCATCAAACCTTCGACTGTTAAGGTTGTTTACAGTTTTTGCTGCTTCATTCAGCTTTTTCATCATTCAGAGTATTGATTCGTAGACTGGGTGCTTTTCAGAATTTAAGAATGGAAGATCATAATTCTAAGAGATAAATGTTATATGTATACGTATAACTGTTGATGTAGAAACGCTGCGAGATTTGAAATACTGATTGCTGATTCTTGGTAATTGGTATGGCAATTATCGTTACAAGATGCATATGAGTATATGATGGGGTTTTAATGAGGACATATAATGATTTTATGGAGAGGCTTACGCCAAAGAGTAACGAAGTTGCTGGTACATCTGCTGATAATGTGGTGGAATATAAAAGGTTCCCCGATAACAATGACATACAGGGCAACGTATATATCAAGGTTATAATAAGGCTAATCCGAATGAAAAGTTGAAATTGATTTTGCTGGAGGTGTGACAAAATTGGCTATTTTGGAAAGGAATTGCAAAGTTATTTTCGGTAAAAACAACGCCAATAGATCACGGATTTGTGTTAAACTTCTACTTAGGTTCCGGGAGTTTTTCAGGTGCATGACTGTGGATAACATGTGGTTGGATCATCCTCTCGATTGTTTCTTAATTGAGGTGTTTTCAAGAATCATGAAGAGTTTAAATGCAAATTGTAATCGTCAATATACATATGATGTTCTAGAATTTTGAATGATACGAATATTTTTCTGAGTCTTATGAATAGAAGTGATGTTCTATCACAGTTTTGAAGTCAAAGTATAGCTTTGAAAGATGTAAGAATCTGAGAGGGATGATATCGGTTATATCTCGACTTGAATTCTGATCTGTTAAAATCAGAATATGTAATTGAATTTGAATGAGTATGGTTGTTCAGATTTCTATGAAAGAATGTATATCGTCTTGAAAGTATTGAGTATAGTTGATGATTTTTGAATCAAAATTGAAGAATGTACAGTGTAACATATTTAATTGTGATCTTAAATATTTCTCGGGCATTACCTACCCGTTAAAAATTTCACAAGTAACATTTTGTACAAGAGTATTTTTATTACAGTCTTTATGAAAATGTATATTTTCTGCAGATGTAATATAGATTTAATGAGTTAATATACTATTAAACTCATTTAATTTTAGCTGGAACTAGAAATGAATAATCCCTAAAACTTTAGAGATTACATAATCGTCGCGAAATATTTCTCCAATGAAGTTATGAATCAATACTTCATCTGTTATTGTTGTTGGTATTCTTTGGTATCTATGGGGCGTATAATGTTGATGTTCGAGGTACCGAGTGTGATGTTGAGACGTGTGATACGGATGTTGTTGTTGGTAGTGGTAATGGTACTGTTGGTGTTGATGCTGGTGATGCTGCTGGTGCTCGTAAATTTTGCACCATATTCTCCAAAGCCACTACTCGAGCGCGAAGCTCGTTGACTCTTCTATTACTCCGGGAAAACTGGAGGTTGGAACAATGGGGTGAATAAGATCTAGAATTCAAAATATTATATACTCGTGGCGAGATATCCTGGAAATGAGGGTGAAAATGGTGTTCCGGATTGGTTCGCCGGTAAGTGCTTCAGGTTCTTCGCCAATAGGACAATTTGGTGGGTGGAAGGGATCACCTTCTTCTTGTCTCCATTGATTAAGTAGACTATGAACCCACCCCCAATTCATTCAGAAAAGATGATGACTAATTGGTTGGTTCATTCCGGTTACGCTGCCATTGGAGCTCGAGGAGTTCGAGGAATCAAGTGAGAAATCCATATTATATGATCGAATAAAGGGTTTTCGATATGAGATGGGTGTTGAATACTGAATGATATCTCCGTCTCCTCGAATACGTATATATAGCAAAGAGATTCCGTAATTTACGGAGGAAATTTAGGAAAAGTTTTAGACAAAGTCTATTGGGATAGATACGATAAGATATGATTTGTCTATACTACATTTATGCAATAATTGCAGTATGACGTGTCTAGATTAAAAATTATAAGTATGTAATCAGATAAACTTTCTTTTAATGACTTTCAATTCGTTATGGCCTATTCAGGTCTAGGGGCTTGAGCTAAAGGATCCTTTAAATCGGTAATCCAAACCCTTCCATCCTAGAGTTTCGTAGACGCCACCCGTCAAGAAAGTTCAACGATCATAAATAACGAGAAAACAAAAATTTAAAAGTAATGAATATGAATAGTGATGACATTATAATGTCTTTGAGTTATCGAGAATCTTTATGAGTCAATAATGACATTTTTCGGTTCGCAAACTAATGCTCAAAGGCATAAGGCCACATAGGTACGTAATAAAACAGGGAGTTATATACGTTTGAGTATGAGTAGTAACAAACATAGAAATTTCAAAAATCATAGATAACATTTCATGTAATACATACGTAATACACAAAACCATGATAGATGACATAGGAATATCAAGAATTTCAGAAATCATGAGTGACATCCCTTGGTTCCCTTAACCAAGGTAGGTTTATAAAGATAACTCGCGTGAGTTATAGAATATTTTGAATCACAATGGGAGTTTCCTCCCAGAGTTACAGAATAAGAGATATGTATATGTATAATGCAAGTAATAATATCTTAAAGCTATAGGTCAGGCTGTAGACTAGACTTTAATGCACCCTATTAATCTGGGTTATCCACATTAAGACTGCCTAGTTTCCTACAACCACTGCTCTGATACCAACTGTAACATCCCGTCAAAATTGACATTGATGCAGATGTTAACTCTGGTCCCAGTGCATGGCTTGACTTCTAAGTACATCAAAGTTCTACAGCGGAAGCATAATATATAAGTACCTGAGACAAAACATGCTTAAAAGTGTCAACCAAAAGGTTGGTGAGTTCATAGGTTTATCATAAACAATGATTTTGATAATAATGATAGATCACAAGATTTAGTTTAAAGTTGATTGATATAGAAATATCAATCTAAAAGTGTTGCTGCAGTTTATAATATCGCTACTAAACAAAATTTACCCTGTGACACCTTTTACTGTCAGTGTCGTGGAATCATTATTATGTAACCAAAGACCAGCGATCAAATGGTTAGAGACGTTACTCTTAATAGATCTATTCATAATAATTAAGTTTGCATTTAAACGTAGCAATTAACGATATTACGATAGGGATTTAGCATGAATCAAAGCATGACAACATAGTTAACAATTTAGTACTTGTGTCTAAGCGTAAAATAGTTATAAAGCAAGCATGTGTCTCACCTCAAAAGTTGTAAAACATTTATGAAACATTAAAAAGTGGGGCTATGAAGTTCACCTTAGTAGCAAGTAAGTTATTCCACGCAAAGAAGAATGAACGGAGTAAGTGATCGGAGATCTTAACCTAGAGATATAATCTTTGATTAGTTAATGTCTAACAGACATAAAGTTTGTTTATTAATATAGAAACTATATTAACAGTGACGGTTTTCGAGAAAAAAAAAAGCGTACTTTCCAACTCTCAGATATAGTGTATACATGACCAGGCTCCTCACTAGCGGATCACTCGTATCACTCAAGTTTTTAGGGTGTCCTATTCTAACTGTATTATCGCTCAGAAGCCAGTCGTGTATCAGTTCTTTTCATAGGCTTGGTAAAGCATCCATATCTCCACCGGTTAAGTAAGGACGACACTGATCTTCTTCCTAGGCATTTTTCAAGAGGAAGACGGGTTATAGGGTTTGGAAATTTTATGGATGGGTGAAATTTATCCAGATCTTTTGACTTTTGAGAGAATTGATAGATTTTGATTCTTCAGAGTATCCATTTTGGATAGAGAAAGGCCTAGAATTTCGTAAAAGTTTTCTTCGAAAGAGGCGGATTTTACTAAGACTTTGTCTAGAATTTTCTTTTGCTCTTCCAGCTTTCTTCTTCAGGGCATCTTCTCGGGTTTTTCTTTGCCTTATTCATAGAGACTTTGGTCTTTCATAATCATCAATTTTTTTTTATCGGCATACCCTTTCTTCATAACTTTTGTCTTTTGTTCCTGGTACCCAGAGAGGAAGTGATAATCCACTGAAAATAGGTCTTTGACCTATAAAAAACAATCAGGGGTTCGGAATCTTTCAACAAGTGCTTTTGAAGCGAATTTGATCGATCTATCTCTTTATTAATCTCTGGATCTTTTGATGAATGGAAAGGGGATTGAATGGTAAATGGTGTATTTTGGGAGTGAATTTGGGGTGAATATTTCTGATTCATCAACTCTTTATGCAAGTTGGTCGGTTTAAATTGCGTGGAGTGGAAACGGAAACGGATGGCTTTTTTCTTCACTATTCAGAATGATTTTGGAAGGAGTATCGCACCTGCACCACGTATGGCGCTCACTAACCATTGGTCTTGAAACTTATGTCTGAATCAAATTCTAACTTGAACCGTACACCGACACGCTCATCAAATGAAATAACAAAGTACTGTAGATTTGATGGGTCATACAGATACTTGGGTCCAAGATTCCTTAACTTTTGGGGAGTAGGGGTCGTGCTTGATCATGCGTAGCCTTTTACATATTTTCTTAAAAAAAATCTTTTGACACAAAACATAAGTTTCAGCTTAATCGTTCCGTTCTAATAAATGTTCCGAAAACCAATTTCTAGCAATTTTATTAGATCTTTTGGGCAAAAACAAGGTAAGAATTTTTCAAAATTACCCAATATCCATTGCTTAATTACTTTTGGACAAAAGAATTTTTCAAAACTTGGCGTTTTGGTTACTTGACCTTTAAAACTTCGACCTTTAAAACCATTACCCCACACTTAGAAGAACATTGTCCCTAATGTTCTCTAGAAAGAATATTTTAATACTTTATAAATTAAGGACATTGACTTCTAAAATTCTAAGTTAGTTGCGAGGGTTACCCCACACTTAGAAATTTTAGTGCGTTATAATTGAAATAGGTTTGAGGAAGGATTACTTCCCTATGGTCGTGTTACTTTCCTAGTGCTGGGCCTTCCTACGGTCAATCTCCTAGGGACCGGTCTCTTTTGATAATATTTCTGCATGAAGAACAAAAAGAGAAAGGCAGCATTTCCACTATATGTATAACTTTTTAGTACAATGCTTCAAAGATAAAACTAAAGTAAAATAAAGTAGAATAAAGTAGTCTATGGGATACTATCCTGGTCAATGTGCTGAGTCGGCTCTGCAAAGTATCTGAAGATCTCATCATCATCCTCTAGTCTTGGAAAGTACTCGAGAGGTTGCCTATATCCAACTCAGGACCTAGTAGTGAATCCGGACATAGGTCTGACGGCAACTCTAGGTGGGATAGGCTCGGGAAAGGCTCCTCGTCAGGTATGCTCCCGGTGATCTCAAATGCCTGGGCCGTTGGTGGCTCAACTGATATGGGAATAGTGACAAGGTGACAACCCTCAGGTAGCTCAGTGACTGGAACTGGCTCAATGACTGGAGCAGGTGGCGTGATGGGAATAGGAGTAGCATGTGTAGGCATGGTGTAGTGACCCGAACTTTTCCATGTTTTTATATATTAAATGAAATCGATATTTACATGATTAAATGTTTCCAACATGTTAAGAAATCAAACTTGTTAAGACTTGATTAATTGAAATAGGTTTCATATAGACAATTGACCACCCAAGTTGACAGGCGATTCACGAACGTTAAAACTTGTAAAAACTATATGATGACATATATATGGATATATATATATATATATATAGTTAACATGATATTATGATAAGTAAACATATCATTAAGTATATTAACAATGAACTACATATGTAAAAACAAGACTACTAACTTAATGATTTTGAAACGAGACATATATGTAACGATTATCGTTGTAACGACATTTAATGTATATATATCATATTAAGATATATTAATACATCATGATATCATGATAATGTAATAATTTAACATCTCATTTGATTTAATAAACAATGGGTTAACAACATTTAACAAGATCGTTAACCTAAAGGTTTCAAAACAACACTTACATGTAACGACTTAACGATGACTTAACGACTCAGTTAAAATGTATATACATGTAGTGTTTTAATATGTATTCATACACTTTTGAAAAACTTCAAGACACTCATCAAAATACTTCTACTTAACAAAAATGCTTACAATTACATCCTCGTTCAGTTTCATCAACAATTCTACTCGTATGCACCCGTATTCGTACTCGTACAATACACAGCTTTTAGATGTATGTACTATTGGTATATACACTCTAATGATCAGCTCTTATCAGCCTATGTGAGTCACCTAACACATGTGGTAACCATCATTTGGCAACTAGCATGAAATATCTCATAAAATTTCAAAAATATGAGTAATCATTCATGACTTATTTACATGTAAACAAAATTACACATCCTTTATATCTAATCCATATACCAATGACCAAAAACACCTACAAACACTTTCATTCTTCAATTTTATTCATCTAATTAATCTCTCTCAAGTTCTATCTTCAAGTTCTAAGTGTTCTTCATAAATTCTACAAGTTCTAGTTTCATAAAATCAAGAATACTTTCAAGTTTGCTAGCTTACTTCCAATCTTTTTAGAGTGATCATCCAACCTCAAGAAATCTTTATTATTTACAGTAAGATATCTTTCTAATACAAGGTAATACTCATATTAAAACTTTGATTCAATTTCTATAACTATAACAATCTTATTTCGAGTGGAAATCTTACTTGAACTTGTTTTCGTGTCATGATTCTGCTTCAAGAACTTTCAAGCCATCCAAGGATCCTTTGAAGCTAGATCCATTTTTCTCATTTCCAGTAGTTTTATCCAGAAAACTTGAGGTAGTAATGATGTTCATAACATCATTCGATTCATACATATAAAGCTATCTTATTCGAAGGTTTAAACTTGTAATCACTAGAACATAGTTTAGTTAATTCTAAACTTGTTCGCAAACAAAAGTTAATCCTTCTAACTTGACTTTTAAAATCAACTAAATACATGTTCTATATCTATATGATATGCTAACTTAATAATTTAAAACCTGGAAACACGAAGAACACTGTAAAACCGGACATACGCCGTCGTAGTAACACCGCGGGCTGTTTCGGGTTAGTTAATTAAAAACTATGATAAACTTTGATTTAAAAGTTGTTCTTCTGGGAAAATAATTTTTCTTATGAACATGAAACTATATCCAAAAATCATGGTTAAACTCAAAGTGGAAGTATGTTTTCTAAAATGGTCATCTAGACGTCGTTCTTTCGACTGAAATGACTACATTTACAAAAACGACTTGTAACTTATATTTCCGACTATAAACCTATACTTTTTCTGTTTAGATTCATAAAATAGAGTTCAATATGAAACCATAGCAATTTGATTCACTCAAAACGGATTTAAAATGAAGAAGTTATGGGTAAAACAAGATTGGATAATTTTTCTTGTTGTAGCAACGTGAAAATTGGTAACAAATCTATATTAATCATATCCTAGCTAACTTATATTGTATTATACATGTATTCTAATATATTATGTAATCTTGGGATACCATAGACACGTATGCAAATGTTTTGACATATCATATCGATCCATGTGTATATATTATTTGGAACAACCATAGACACTCTATATGCAGTAATGTGGGAGTTAGCTATACAGGGTTGAGGTTGATTCCAAAAATATATATACTTTGAGTTGTGATCTAGCCTGAGATGTGTATACACTAGGTCGTGGATTGATTCAAGATAATATATATCAATTTTTTTCTGTACATCTAACGTTGGACAACTAGTTGTAGGTTACTAACGAGGACAACTGACTTAATAAACTTAAAACATCAAAATGTATTAAAAGTGTTGTAAATATATTTTGAATATACTTTGATATATATGTACATATTTGTTATAGGTTCGTGAATCGATCAGTGGCCAAGTCTTACTTCCCGACGAAGTAAAAATCTGTGAAAGTGAGTTTCATTAATCCCTTTTTAAATGCTTTCGCAATATATATTTTGGGACTGAGAATACATGCGCTGCTTTTATAACTGTTTTACGAAATAGACACAAGTACTTAAAACTACATTCTATGGCTGGATTATTAAACCGAATATGCCCCTTTTTATTAAGTCGGGTAATCTAAGAATTAGGGAACAGACACCCTAATTGACGCGAACTCTAAAGATAGATCTATCGGGCCCAACAAGCCCTATCCAAAGTACCGGATGCTTTAATACTTCGAAATTTATATCATATCCGAAGGGTGTCCCGGAATGATGGGTATATTCTTATATATGCATCTTGTTAATGTCGGTTACCAGGTGTTCACCATATGAATGATTTTTATCTCTATGTACGGGATGTATATTGAAATATGAAATCTTGTGGTCTATTGTTACGATTTGATATATATAGGTTAAACCTATAACTCACCAACATTTTTGTTGACGTTTAAAGCATGTTTATTCTCAGGTGAATATTAAGAGCTTCCGCTTTTGCATACTAAAAAAAGGACAAGATTTGGAGTCCATGTTTGTATGATATTATGTAAAAACTGCATTCAAGAAACATATGTCGATGTAATATATTTCTATTGTAAACCATTATGTAATGGTTGTGTGTAAACAGTATATTTTAGATTATCATTATTTGATAATCTACGTAATGCTTTTGAAACCTTTATTGATAAAATAAAGGTTATGGTTGTTTTAAAAATGAATGCAGTCTTTGAAAAACGTCTCATATAGAGGTCAAAACCTCGCAACGAAATCAATTAATATGGAACGTTTATAATCAATATGAACGGGACATTTCAGTTGGTATCCGAGCGTTGGTCTTAGAGAACCAAAAAATTTGCATTAGTGTGTCTTATCGAGTTTGTTAGGATGCATTAATGAGTCTGGACTTCGACCGTGTTTTCTTTAAAAATGATTGCTTAACATTTTTGTTGGAAACTATATATTTTTAACATGTGAATATTATGTGATATATTAATCTCTTAACGTGTTTGATATTATGTGATAGATGTCTACCTCTAGAACAAGTCCCATTTACTCACCTAATAATAATGAAGAGTCAAATGTAAATTGGAATGATTCGTGGACTGATTCACAAGTTCCCGAAGAGGAACCGGAAGAAGAGTCGGAACCGGAAGAAGAATCGGAACCGGAAGAAGAATCGGAACCGGAAGAAGAAATAGAACCAGTGGGGGAAATAATAAAATGGTTAAGTAGAAGAAAATCCTCAACCAAACGACCAAAGTTAATTATGGTCAATGGTGTTTCTGCCAAGGAAGCAAAGTATTGGGAGGATTACCAATTCTCCGATGAATCGGATCCCGACAAGGATTCTGATGATGTTATAGAAATTACCCCAACACAATTTAATAAGGAAAAAGAGAACAATAAGGGAAAGGGCATAAAAATAGAGAAATTTGATTCCAAACATGATGAACTTTATATGTATCGTCAACACCCGTATTTCTTAAGTTGTGACAATAACCCGGGAGCCTCTAAACCACCAGGTTTGTCTAAACCAATCTGGAAAACGACGGCTCGTATTAGGGGAACATCATATATCCCTAGAAACTTGGCAAAACGAACCAAAACCGAAGAAGAAGAAACGAGCGAGTCGGAATAAGATAGTTGTATTCGTGTGGTGTAATATATGTAACATAGTGTGCTTATGCTTTATGATATATGTAAAAATTTCTTGTATTAATAAGTATTTTTTTATGAATCTAACTCTTGTCTATTTTACAGTATAAAAACACAAAATGGATAGACAACCCAATATTTTAAGAGACCTACCCGGAGATATGATTGATGAAATCTTGTCTAGAGTCAGTCAGAATTCCTCGGCACAACTATTTAAGGCGAGATCAGTTTGTAAGACATTCGAAGAACGTTCCAAGAATGCCTTGGTTTATAAAAGGCTTTCGTTCGAAAGATAGGGGATATCACATTGGGAAATCCATTAGTTACGATGTGTTTACTTTGACGCATATATTGCGGGGAACCCAAATGCTATTTTACGCAACGGGTTAAGAAATTATTTTGACTCAATATATCCGAATATAGGACTTCGTGATTTAGAAAAAGCGGCTAACATGCAACATAAAGAAGCATGTTGTGCTTACGGGTTAGTAATGTTCGCTTCTCACCAAACTGAGAACAAGAACATCGGGCTACAACTATTAAACAAAACGTTCCCACAAGTGACGGAGTCGGTAATTGGGGTAAGAAATGAGGTTTTTAGGTTATTACGAGACTGTTGGTCATTACGTAACCTTCATCCTTTTGACGACGTTACAACACATTGTCTTACTATAGGTCACAACGGTTATGTTCCACAAAACCAAGGATGGGAAGTGGTATTAGTAAAACCAGAATGCATGACTTGTTTCTGGACGTATGAATTACGTGTCTTTATTACCTTTGCTGAACGCCTTATTTATTAACTAGAATTATCTTCGCAACTACTTTGTATCAAAGTTTTATGTGCTATATTTCATGCTATATGTAAAAAAAAAAAGCGGTATTGTAAGTTTGCAAGTTATTGTATAAAGGTTTGAATATGATATATTTTTTTTTTTTTTGTGATTAGTTTTTCATATAGAATTGTAGTAGTTGAAATGGTATGTTAGCTACTAAGTATGAACTTAACGGGTAGGTACTACCCGAATTAAAGAGTATAAAACGCTAATATGAAGAAAGAGCTTTTATAAATAAGTTCATATTACGCTACGAAATACTATTGACTACTCTTGATATTCTATATGATTAACTCGTTTCATTTGACTATTTTGAAGGCAATGGCACCGACTACTCGACACACCTTGAATATGAGCGAAGAGGAATTTTGTGCCTTTCTTGCTTCAAACATAGCCGCAGTACAGGCTGCGCTACATACCAACAATAACTCCGAATCTAGCAATGCAGCTAACGGCGCAAGAAATTGTGTAGGATGCACCTACAAAGAATTCACTGCCTGCAAACCTTTGGAATTTGATTGAACCGAAGGACCAATCGGATTGAAATTGTGGACTGAGAGGGTCGAATCGGTGTTTGCCATAAGTAAGTGTACTGAAGAGGACAAAGTGAAGTACGCTACGCATACCTTCACAGGTACTGCGTTAATATGGTGGAATACCTATCTAGAGCAAGTGGGACAAGATGATGCTTACACACTACCGTGGTCAGCATTCAAGCACTTGATGAATGAGAAGTACCGTCCCAGAATCGAGGTCAATAAGCTCAAGATAGAACTTAGAGGGTTACGAACCCAAGGATTTGATATTACCACGTACGAAAGACGATTCATAGAATTGTGCCTATTGTGTACGAAAGCGTTCGAAGATGAGGAAGAGAAGATCGACACGTTTGTGAAAGGATTACCAGAAAGAATCCAAGAAGATATAAGTTCACACGAGCCCACCTCCATATAACAGGCATGTAGAATGGCTCACAAACTAGTGAATCAGATTGAGGAAAGAATTAAAGAACAGGCGACTGAAGAGGCCAACGTGAAGCTAGTCAAAAGAAAGTTGGAGGAAAACCGTGATAAGAGTCACCAAAACAACAACAACTATCCTAACAATCGCAACATCAATGGCAACTACAATAAATGGCAAAACAACAACAACAACAACTACAACAATAATTCCAACAACAATAACAACCGCAACAACAACAACAATCAGAAGCAGCTATGCCAAAGGTGTGAAAAGTATCACTCGGGGTTCTGCACCAAATTTTGAAACAAGTGTAAAAGAAATGGTCATAGTGCGGTGAAGTGTGAGGTCTATGGACCAGGGGTTAATAGAATGAAAGGAACAAATGGTGTCGGAATGAGTAATGGCGGAGCAAGTAGTGTCGGAGCAAGTTATGCCAATGTAGTTTGTTATAAATGTGGAAAACCGGGCCACATTATTAGAAATTGCCCGAACCAGGAGAACACGATTGGACAAGACCGTGGAAGAGTTTTCAATATTAATGCGGCAGAGGCACAGGAAGACCTGGAGCTTGTTACGGGTACGTTTCTTATTGACAATAAATCTGTTTACGTTTTATTTGATTCGGGTGCGGATAGAAGCTATATGAGTAGAGATTTTTGTGCTAAATTAAGTTTTCCATTGACGTCGTTGGATAGTAAATTTTTACTCGAATTAGCAAACGGTAAATTAATTTCAGAAGATTATATAAGCCGGAATCGAGAAATTAAACTGGGTAGCGAAATATTTAAGATTGATTTGATACCCGTAGAGTTAAGGAGTTTTGATGTAATAGTTGGCATGGACTGGCTGAAGAAGGTGAAAGCAGAGATCGTATGTTATAAAAATGCAATTCGCATTGTACGAGAAGAAGGAGAACCCTTAATGGTGTACGGAGAAAAGGACAACACGAAGCTACATCTTATTAGTAATTTGAAGGAACAAAAACTAATAAGAAAAGGTTGCTATGCTGTTCGAACACACGTCGAGAAAGTACAAACTGAAGAAAAGAGCATCAATGATGTTCTCGTCACAAAAAAAATTCCCGATGTATTTCCGAAAGAATTACCGGGACTACCTCCACATCGATCTGTTGAATTTCAAATAGATCTTGTACCAGGAGCTGCACCAATAGCTCGTGCTCCTTATAGACTCGCACCCAGCGAGATGAAAGAACTACAAAGCCAACTGCAAGAACTATTAGAATGTGGTTTCATTCGACCAAGCACATCACCATGGGGAGCTCCTGTTTTGTTTGTCAAGAAGAAGGATGGTACATTTAGGTTGTGTATTGACTACAGAGAGTTGAACAAACTTACCATCAAAAACCGTTATCCACTGCCAAGAATTGACGACTTATTAGATCAACTACAAGGCTCGTCAGTTTATTCGAAGATCGATTTACGTTCTTGATATCATCAAATGCGAGTAAAGGAGGATGATATTCCAAAAACTGCTTTTAGGACGCGTTATGGTCATTACGAGTTTATGGTTATGCCGTTTGGATTGACTAACGCACCAGCTGTGTTCATGGACCTTATGAACCGAGTGTGTGGGCCATATCTTGACAAGTTTGTCATTGTTTTCATCGATGGCATACTTATTTACTCAAAGAATGATCAAGAGCACGAAGAACATTTGAGAAAAGTGCTAGAAGTATTGAGGAAAGAAAAACTGTACGCTAAGTTTTCAAAGTGTGCATTTTGGTTGGAAGAAGTTCAATTCCTCGGTCACATAGTGAAAAAAGAAGGTATCCAGGTGGACCCGACAAAGATCGAAACCGTTGAAAAGTGGGAAACCCCAAAAACTCCGAAGCATATACGTCAATTTTTAGGATTGGCTGGTTACTACAGAAGATTCATCCAAGATTTCTCCAAAATAGCAAAACCCTTGACTGCATTAACGCATAAAGGGAAGAAATTTGAATGGAAGGATGAACAAGAGAAGGTGTTTCAATTATTGAAGAAAAAGCTAACTACGGCACCTATATTGTCATTGCCTGAAGGGAATGATGATTTTGTGATTTATTGTGACGCATCGAAGCAAGGTCTCGGTTGTGTATTAATGCAACGGACGAAGGTGATTGCTTATGCGTCTAGATAATTGAAGATTCACGAGCAAAATTATACGACGCATGATTTGGAATTAGGCGCGGTTGTTTTTACATTAAAGACTTGGAGGCACTACTTATATGGGGTCAAAAGTATTATATATACCGACCACAAAAGTCTTCAACACATATTTAATCAGAAACAACTGAATATGAGGCAGCGTAGGTGGATTAAATTGTTGAATGATTACGATTTTGAGATTCGTTACCACCCGGAGAAGGCAATTGTGGTAGCCGATGCCTTGAGCAGAAAGGACAGAGAACCCATTCGAGTAAAATCTATGAATATAATGATTCACACTAACCTTACTACTCAAATAAAGGAGGCGCAACAAGGAGTTTTAAAAGAGGGAAATTTAAAGGATGAAATAACCAAAGGATTGGAGAAGCATCTTAATATTCGGGAAGACAGAACCCGGTATAGGGCTGAAAGAATTTGGGTACCAAAATTTGGAGATATGAGAGAAATGGTACTTAGAGAAGCTCATAAAACCAGATACTCAATACATCCTGGAACGAGGAAGATGTACAAGGATCTTAAGAAACATTTTTGGTGGCCAGGTATGAAAGCCGATATTGCTAAATATGTAGGAGAATGTTTGACGTGTTCTAAGGTCAAAGCTGAACATCAGAAACCATCAGGTCTACTATAACAACCTGAAATCCCAGAATGGAAATGGGAAAACATTACCATAGATTTCATTACTAAATTGCCAAGGACTGCAAGTGGTTATGATACTATTTAGGTAATAGTTGATCGTCTCACCAAGTCAGCACACTTTCTGCCAATAAAAGAAGATGACAAGATGGAGAAGTTAGCACGACTGTATTTGAAGGAAGTCGTCTCCAGACATGGAATACCAATCTCTATTATCTCTGATAGGGATGGCAGATTTATTTCAAGATTCTGGCAGACATTACAGCAAGCATTAGGAACTCGTCTAGACATGAGTACTGCCTATCATCCACAAACTGATGTGCAGAGCGAAAGGACGATACAAACACTTGAAGACATGCTACGAGCATGTGTTATTGATTTCGGAAACAGTTGGGATCGACATCTACCGTTAGCAGAATTTTCCTACAACAACAGCTATCATTCAAGCATTGAGATGGCACCGTTTGAAGCACTTTATGGTAGAAAGTGCAGGTCTCAGATTTTTTGGAGTGAAGTGGGGGATAGACAGATTATGGGTCCATAGATAATACAAAAAACTACCGAGAAGATCATCCAAATTCAACAACGGTTGAAAACCGCCCAAAGTCGACAAAATAGCTACGTCGACATTAAAAGAAAAGACATAGAATTTGATATTGGAGAAATGGTCATGCTTAAGGTTGCACCTTGGAAAGGCGTTGTTCGATTTGGTAAACGAGGGAAATTAAATCCAAGGTATATCGGACCATTCAAGATTATTGATCGTGTCAAATTTGAAGAAATGTTTTGCTAAAGAAGATCTCACTATTCCATTAGATGAAATCCAAATCAACGAAAAACTTCAATTCATTGAAGAACCCGTCGAAATAATGGATCGTGAGGTTAAGAGACTTAAACAAAACAAGATACCGATTGTTAAGGTTCGATGGAATGCTCGTAGAGGACCCGAGTTCACATGGGAGCATGAAGATCAGATGAAGAAGAAATACCCTCGTCTATATCCAGAAGATTCGTCAACACTTTCAACAGCTTAAAATTTCGGGACGAAATTTATTTAACGGGTAGGTACTGTAGTGACCCGAACTTTTCCATGTTTTTATATATTAAATGAAATTGATATTTTCATGATTAAATGTTTCCAACATTTTAAGCAATCAAACTTGTTAAGACTTGATTAATTGAAATAGGTTTCATATAGACAATTGACCACCCAAGTTGACAGGCGATTCACGAACGTTAAAACTTGTAAAAACTATATATATATATATATATATATATATATATATATATATATATATATATATATATATATATATATATATATATATATATATAGTTAACATGATATTATGATAAGTAAACATATCATTAAGTATATTAACAATGAACTACATATGTAAAAACAAGACTACTAACTTAATGATTTTGAAACGAGACATATATGTAATGATTATCGTTGTAACGACATTTAATGTATATATATATCATATTAATATATATTAATACATCATGATATCATGATAATGTAATAATTTAACATCTCATTTGATTTAATAAACAATGGGTTAACAACATTTAACAAGATCGTTAACCTAAAGGTTTCAAAACAACACTTACATGTAACGACTTAACGATGACTTAACGACTCAGTTAAAATGTATATACATGTAGTGTTTTAATATGTATTCATACACTTTTGAAAAACTTCAAGACACATATCAAAATACTTCTACTTAACAAAAATGCTTACAATTACATCCTCGTTCAGTTTCATCAACAATTCTACTCGTATGCACCCGTATTCGAACTCGTACAATACACAGCTTTTAGATGTATGTACTATTGGTATATACACTCCAATGATCAGCTCTTAGCAGCCCATGTGAGTCACCTAACACATGTGAGAACCATCATTTGGCAACTAGCATGAAATATCTCATTAAATTACAAAAATATGAGTAATCATTCATGACTTATTTACATGTAAACAAAATTACACATCCTTTATATCTAATCCATATACCAACGACCAAAAACACCTATAAACACTTTCATTCTTCAATTTTATTCATCTAATTAATCTCTCTCAAGTTCTATCTTCAAGTTCTAAGTGTTCTTCATAAATTCTACAAGTTCTAGTTTCATAAAATCAAGAATACTTCCAAGTTTGCTAGCTTACTTCCAATCTTGTAGAGTGATCATCCAACCTCAAGAAATCTTTATTATTTACAGTAAGATATCTTTCTAATATAAGGTAATACTCATATTCAAACTCTGATTCAATTTCTATAACTATAACAATCTTATTTCGAGTGGAAATCTTACTTGAACTTGTTTTCGTGTCATGATTCTGCTTCAAGAACTTTCAAGCCATCCAAGGATCCTTTGAAGCTAGATCCATTTTTCTCATTTCCAGTAGCTTTATCCAGAAAACTTGAGGTAGTAATGATGTTCATAACATCATTCGATTCATACATATAAAGCTATCTTATTCGAAGGTTTAAACTTGTAATCACTAGAACATAGTTTAGTTAATTCTAACCTTGTTCGCAAACAAAAGTTAATCCTTCTAACTTGACTTTTAAAATCAACTAAACACATGTTCTATATCTATATGATATGCTAACTTAATGATTTAAAACCTGGAAACACGAAGAACACTGTAAAACCGGACATACGCCGTCGTAGTAACACCGCGGGCTGTTTCGGGTTAGTTAATTAAAAACTATGATAAACTTTGATTTAAAATTTGTTCTTCTGGGAAAATGATTTTTCTTATGAACATGAAACTATATCCAAAAATCATGGTTAAACTCAAAGTGGAAGTATGTTTTCTAAAATGGTCATCTAGACGTCGTTCTTTCGACTGAAATGACTACATTTACAAAAATGACTTGTAACTTATATTTCCGACTATAAACCTATACTTTTTCTGTTTAGATTCATAAAATAGAGTTCAATATGAAACCATAGCAATTTGATTCACTCAAAACGGATTTAAAATGAAGAAGTTATGGGTAAAACAAGATTGGATAATTTTTCTTGTTGTAGCAACGTGAAAATTGGTAACAAATCTATATTAATCATATCCTAGCTAACTTATATTGTATTATACATGTATTCTAATATATTATGTAATCTTGGGATACCATAGACACGTATGCAAATGTTTTGACATATCATATCGATCCATGTGTATATATTATTTGGAACAACCATAGACACTCTATATGCAGTAATGTGGGAGTTAGCTATACAGGGTTGAGGTTGATTCCAAATATATATATACTTTGAGTTGTGATCTAGCCTGAAACGTGTATACACTAGGTCGTGGATTGATTCAAGATAATATATATCAATTTTTTTCTGTACATCTAACGTTGGACAACTAGTTGTAGGTTACTAACGAGGACAACTGACTTAATAAACTTAAAACATCAAAATGTATTAAAAGTGTTGTAAATATATTTTGAATATACTTTGATATATATGTACATATTTGTTATAGGTTCGTGAATCGATCAGTGGCCAAGTCTTACTTCCCGACGAAGTAAAAATCTGTGAAAGTGAGTTTCATTAATCCCTTTTTAAATGCTTTCGCAATATATATTTTGGGACTGAGAATACATGCACTGCTTTTATAACTGTTTTACGAAATAGACACAAGTACTTAATACTACATTCTATGGCTGGATAATTAAACCGAATATGCCCCTTTTTATTAAGTCGGGTAATCTAAGAATTAGGGAACAGACACCCTAATTGACGCGAACTCTAAAGATAGATCTATCGGGCCCAACAAGCCCTATCCAAAGTACCGGATGCTTTAGTACTTCGAAATTTATATCATATCCGAAGGGTGTCCCGGAATGATGGGGATATTCTTATATATGCATCTTGTTAATGTCGGTTACCAGGTGTTCACCATATGAATGATTTTTATCTCTATGTACGGGATGTATATTGAAATATGAAATCTTGTGGTCTATTGTTACGATTTGATATATATAGGTTAAACCTATAACTCACCAACATTTTTGTTGACGTTTAAATCATGTTTATTCTCAGGTGAATATTAAGAGCTTCCGCTGTTGCATACTAAAATAAGGATAAGATTTGGAGTCCATGTTTGTATGATATTATGTAAAAACTGCATTCAAGAAACATATGTCGATGTAATATATTTCTATTGTAAACCATTATGTATTGGTCTTGTGTAAACAATATATTTTAGATTATCATTATTTGATAATCTACATAATGCTTTTGAAACCTTTATTGATAAAATAAAGGTTATGGTTGTTTTAAAAATGAATGCAGTCTTTTAAAAACGTCTCATATAGAGGTCAAAACCTCGCAACGAAATCAATTAATATGGAACGTTTATAATCAATATGAACGGGACATTTCACATGGCAGCTGGGGTAACTGAGCGAACTGAGGCCGGTGTGGAACGCCTAGGCGTAGCTTGTCATGTCGGCTGAACACGGTGCGCTAGCCTAAATGAAGACGGGCCCAGAGTACTGCGCAGTATCCCCTCGCGTTGGAGGTATGCTCTAAGAGCTCGGTAAAGCCTCTGCTGGTCTCTGAGTAGTGCCCATGCAACATCAGGGTCACTTAAAGTAGCTCCATAGTGTATCACTGTCTGTGGCTCATGTGTCTCTAGCAACTGTGTGTGCTCGGCTGGCCTCCTGGCTAAACATCTAGATCGTCGAACGGGAGGAGCTGGCGGTGCTGTACCGATATCATCCTCAACACTCTCCAATATTAATCGCCTTGGGCCTAATTGCCCTATTGATGGCCTGTTCTAATCAGCACTGCTTCCGGATGAGTAAACTCTAGGAGTCCTCCTCCTGCGAACTGGGATGTAAACTGAAGCTCCTGAACTTGGCATTTTTGCCTGAACACATTCAACAATCTTGTAAGTACTAAGCGCAAGTACGATGCTTATTTGTTAGTACACAGAGATAATATCTTAAGACTAAAAATAATTGAAATGAAAATAATAAGTAATAAAAAGGATAAGCAAGGGGTGCCTCCCAAGAGCGCTTTGTTTATCAAGTCGTTACAGCTCGACTTTTCCTTGTTAGATCTTCAGAATGGATTAAAGGAGAAGATGTGCTCCTTCTTATCGTGGTCTTCTAGATAAGCTTTCAATCGGTGGCCGTTGACTTTGAAGTTACCAGTAGGTCCTTCCAATTCCACGGCTCCGTGTGGAAAAGCATGTACAACTTTGTATGGGCCACTCCATCTTAATCTAAATTTTCCAGCAAACTTCTTGAACCGAGAATTGAATAGCAGAACTTTATCTCCGGGGGCAAACTTTGTAGGGATTAATTTTGCGTCATGAGTAAGCTTCGTTCATTCCTTGTAGATGTATGACGTTTCATATGCTTGGTCTCTTAATTCGGCGAGTTCGTTCATTTGCATTTTCTGATGTTTTGCGGTAACTGAGGGATCGAGGTTGCAGGTCTTCAGCACCTAGAGAGCTTTATATTCAAGTTCTAGCGGAAGGTGACAGGCTTTTTCATAGATCATGCGATAGGGTGTAGTTCCTAGAGGATTCTTGTAAGCAGTCCGGAATGCCCACAGAGCATCATCTAGTTTCTCGGCCCATTTATATCCATGATGGCCGACCGTTCGTTCTAAGATTCTTTTGAGTGCTCTGTTCGTGACCTCTGCTTGTCCGTTAGTTTATGGATGATAGGCAGTGGAAATTTTGTGGGTAACTCCGTATTGTTGCATCACTTTCATAAACTGGGTGTTACAAAAGTGTGTGCCTCTATCTCTTATTATAGCACGGGGAGCTCTAAATCTGCAGAAGAGTCTCTTCAGGAAGTTGGTGATGACTTTGGCATCATTAGTCAGAAATGCTTGGGCTTCGACCCATCTGGAGACGTAATCTCTCGCTACGAGGACATATTCTTTCCCATTAGACTTTGGGAATGGGCCCATGAAGTCTAATCCCCATATATCGAAGATCTCGCAAGCTTGGATATTAGTCCGAGGCATCTTATTCTTCATAGAGATAATACCTTGCCTTTGGCATGCATTGCAACGCTTTACAAGCTCTTGCGCATCTCGGAATATAGATGGCCAATAGAATCCTGATTCGTAGACTTTTTTGCGGTTAAATTTGCTCTATGATGACCTCCAGTTGGTCCATGGTGACATTAGTGAATGATCCCTGTTGCTTGTTTCTCATCTACGCACCTCCTGATAATCTGATCAGGGCAAATTCTAAACAGGTAAGGGTCTTCCCAGTAGTAGTACTTGGCATCCCTGAAGAACTTCCTTCTTGGGGAGGTACTCATTCCATTCTATACTACTCCGGTAACTAGGTAGTTGGCCATGTCGGCATACCAAGGAGTGTCAGTAAATTGTGAACTTATGTGAGTTTGTCCTAAATTCATAAGCTGTTCTTCCGAATATTTGTCTCTGATATCTTGTTCAGCAAGTTTTTCCATCGCTGGGTTCTCCAAACGACTAAGATGATCTGCTGTGACGTTCTCTGCTCCTTTCTTATCTTTAATTTCAATATTGAATTCTTGTAGGAGTAAGATCCATCGTAGGAGTCTTGGTTTCGCGTCTTGCTTAGTGAATAGATATTTGAGGGCAGAGTGATCTGTGTAAACCGTAGTTTTGGACAGGATGAGATAGGAACGGAATTTTTCAAAGGAGAATACTACGGCTAGCAGCTTCTTTTTCATGGTAGTGTAATTCTCTTGAGTTCCGGTTAAGGTTTTTATTGCGTAATAGATTGGATGAAAGTGCTTATCTACCCGTTGTCCAAGCACAGATCCAACTGGGAAGTCACTCGCATAACACATGATTTCAAAGGGTAGACTCCAATCAGGAGCAATCATGATAGGCGCATGTGTTAGCTGTTCCTTCAGATAGTTGAATGATTTTCGATATTCTTCATCGAAGACAAGCGGGACTTCTTTTCCTAGGAGATGTGTGAGAGGTCGTGCGACCTTTGAAAAATCCTTAATGAAGCGTCGGTAAAAACCGGCGTGTCCTAGAAAACTCCATACCGCCCTTATCGTGGTAGGTTCTGGAAGCTTAGTAATGGTCTCAATATTAGCCTTATCAACTTCTATTCCTGCTTTTGAAATCTTATGTCCTAAAACTATCCCTTCTTTTACCATGAAGTGACATTTTTCCCAATTCAGAACTAAATTTGACTCTTCACACCGGGTGAGCATCTTGTCAAGGTTAGAAAGGCACGAATCAAAGGTACTACCAAAAACTGAGAGGTCGTCCATGAAGACTTCCATATAACGTTCAATCATGTTGTGGAATATTGCTACCATGCATCTCTGGAATGTAGCTGGTGCATTGCATAGCCCAAAGGACATGCGTCGATAGGCAAATGTTCCATAAGGACAGGTAAAGGATGTTTTCTCTTGGTCCTTTTGGATCGAGAGGGATTTGAAAGTAGCCGAAAAAACCGTCAAGGAAACAGTAGAATTCATTTCCTGATAGACGTTCCAACATTTGATTAATGAAAGGTAATGGAAAATGATCTTTCTGAGTTGCATCATTTAGTTTACGATAATCTATGCAAACCCTCCAACCGGTGACTTCCCTGAGTTGGAATAAGTTCATTATTCTCATTTTGAATTACGGTTGTCCCTCCCTTTTTGGGTACCACTTGAACAGGACTAACCCATGGTGAATCGAAAATAGGATAGATCATACCGGCGTCCAGAAGTTTGATTACTTCTTTCTTGATGACTTCTTGAATCATAGGATTGACCCTTCTTTGCCTTTGAACTGATGGTTTAAAATCTTCTTCCATAAAGATCTTATGGGTGCAATAATTGGGACTGATTCCTTTTATGTAGGAAATCTTCCAAGCAATTGCCTTCTTATGTGATTTCAAAACTTGAATCAATTTTGCCTTCTCTTGTGGCGTGAGGTCTTTCGAGATGATTACAGGGAGTTGCAACTGTCCTTCTAAGAATGCATACTCCAGATTGTCGGGTAACTTCTTCAATTCCAATTCTGGAGGCTCCTCGATAGATGACTTTCATTCTTGCTATTTCCGCTCTGTCTAACGATTCATACCTCTCTTAATTCTAATTCTTCATCATTAGTAGCGGTCACTGATGCTATCTGTTCTTCATTTCTGGAAATCGTCCTTCTTAATGCTTCCTCTTTAGAAACTTCTTCTTTAGTTTCGAAGGTTGGTTCGGGAAACTCCTCAAAGTCCTCTTTTGACTGGGGTTCCCGTTATACCGAAATGAAATTTGTTTCTTCATTCGGTCTTCTCCTTAGTAGAGGTAAAGGAATGCCTTGTCCTAGCGGTGTTATTTGAATAGTTTTGCCAAGAAAGTTACTTTTAGAGAGGGGAGATATGTGTTGACTAAGGTCTATGGCTGAATGGTTGTCGAGATTTCCTTTAGGAGGTGTAAAGAACAGATCCTTAGAAATTTGATCTTGACTACATATAGCCATAGTCTCTTCTAGGTATTCGTTGACGAGTTCTTGAAAAGAATCAGAGAGATTGATATCTTCTTCGTGGGGGTGGCTCAAGAGTCTATCGACATTAAATGTGACTTCCTCACTTCCAACTCTTAGTTTCAATGATTTGTCGTGAACATCGATTACGGCCTTGGCAGTATTTAGGAATGGTCTGCCAAGTATGAGTGGGACCTTCGTGTCTTCCTCAATATCCATAACGACGAAATCAATGGGAAATGTAAACTTATCCACTCTGACTATGACATCTTCAGCTATTCCTTGAGGAATCTTAACCGATCTGTCCGCGAGTTGGATAGTCATTCTGGTGGGCCTTAAGTCATTTAATCCTAGATTTTTGAATAACGAATAGGGCATTAGGTTTACACTGGCTCCTAAGTCTGCTAACGCATTGCTAATTTGGACATCTTGCAGGTAGCAAGGTACCGTAAATCTTCTTGTATCTCCTAACTTAGGGGGAATTCCATATTGTAACACTAATGAGCATTCTTCACTTAAGGGTAAGCTAACTATCTCTCTTAATCTCTCTTTGTTTGAAAGCAATTCTTTGAAAAATTTAGCGCAGTTTGGCATTTCTTCTAAAGCATCTACTAGTCGCACATTCAAATGTAAATTCTTAATAATATCCCAATACTTAGCGAATTGCGCTTCTTGTTTTTCCTTCCTAAGCCTACCTGGGAAAGGTACTGTAGTGACCCGAACTTTTCTGAACCTTTCTATGATTATATGTTTAATGAAAACTATATTTACATGATTAAATATTTCCAACATGTTAAACAATCAAACTTGTTAAGACTTGGTTAATTGAAAAAAAATATTTTGTAAACGTCTGATTACTCAGTTTGACCAATGATTCACGAACGCTATAAGTTGTATATGACATGATGATACATAAATGAATAAATATATATGTTTAACATGATATAATGATCATCAAGTATCTCATTAAAAATAGTAACAATAAGTTATATACTTAAAAAGGAGACTATTGACGTATGAAACTCGAAACGATACATATAACGATTATCGTTATAACCACGTCGTACTAAATATATATGAAGCATATTAATACATTGTTATATTATATATAACATGATAATATGATAATTAAATATATCATTAAGTGTATTAACAATGAACTACATAAGTAAAAACAAGACTACTAACTTAAGGATTTCGAAACGAGACATATATGTAACGATTATCGTTGTAACGACATTTAAATGTATATATCATAATAAGATATATTAATATATCATAATATCATGATAATATAATAATTTAAAATCTCATTTGATATTATAAACTTTGGGTTAACAACATTTAACAAGATCGTTAACCTAAAGGTCTCAAAACAACACTTACATGTAACGACTAACGATGACTTAACGACTCAGTTAAAATGTATATACATGTAGTGTTTTAATATGTATTCATACACTTTTGAAAGACTTCAAGACACTTATCAAAATACTTCTAGTTAACAAAAATGCTTACAATTACATCCTCTTTCAGTTTCATCAACAATTCTACTCGTATGCACCCGTATTCGTACTCGTACAATACACAGCTTTTAGATGTATGTACTATTGGTATATACACTTCAATGATCAGCTCTTAGCAGCCCCATGTGAGTCACCTAACATATGTGGGAACCATCATTTGGCAACTAGCATGAAATATCTCATAAAATTACAAAAATATGAGTAATCATTCATGACTTATTTACATGAAAACAAAATTACATATCCTTTATATCTAATCCATACACCAATGACCAAAAACCCCTACAAACACTTTCATTCTTCAATTTTATTCATCTAATTGATCTCCCTCAAGTTCTAACTTCAAGTTCTAAGTGTTCTTCATAAATTCTACAAGTTCTAGTTACATAAAATCAAGAATACTTTCAAGTTTGCTAGCTCACTTCCAATCTTGTAAGGTGATCATCCAACCTCAAGAAATCTTTGTTTCTTACAGTTAGTTATCATTCTAATACAAGGTAATAATCATATTCAAACTTTGGTTCAATTTCTATAAATATAACAATCTTATTTCAAGTGATGATCTTACTTGAACTTGTTTTCGTGTCATGATTCTGCTTCAAGAACTTCGAGACATCCAAGGATCCGTTGAAGCTAGATCCATTTTTCTCTTTTCTAGTAGGTTTATCCAAGGAACTTAAGTTAGTAATGATGTTCATAACATCATTTGATTCATACATAAAAAGCTATCATATTCGAAGTGGTAAACTAGTAATCACTAGAACATAGTTTAGTTAATTCTAAACTTGTTCGCAAATAAAGTTAATCCTTCTAACTATACTTTTAAAATCAACTATACACATGATATATATCTATATGATATGCTAACTTAATGATTTAAAACCCGGAAACACGATAAACACCATAAAACTGGATTTACGCCGTCGTAGTTACAACCGGGGGCTGTTTTGGTTTGGATAATTAAAAACTATGAAAAACTTTGATTTAAAAGCTATACTTCTGGGAAAATGAGTTTTCTTATGAACATGAAACCATATCCAAAAATCATGGTTAAACTCAAAGTGAAAGTATGTTTTTCAAAACAGTCATCAAGATGTCGTTCTTTCGACGGAAATGACTACCTCTTTCAAAAACAACTTTAAACTTGTATTTCCGACTATAAACCTATACCTTTTCTGTTTAGTTTCATAAAGTCAAGTTCAATACGAAACCGTGACCGCTTAAATCACTTAAAACGGATTAGAAACGAAGAAATGGCGAGCAAAACAAAATTGGTAAAAACTACTCATTTTAGCTACGTGAAAATTGGTAACAAATCTATTCCAACCATAAATTAATCAACTTGTATTTTATATTATGTAATCTTGAGATACCATAGACACGTATACAATGTTTTTACCTATCATGTCGACACATCTATATATATTTCGGAACAACCATAGACACTCTATATGTGAATGTTGGAGTTAGCTATACAGGGTTGAGGTTGATTCCAAAATATATATAGTTTGATTTGTGATCAATACTGAGATATGTATACACTGGGTCGTGGATTGATTCAAGATAATATATATCGATTTATTTCTATACATCTAACTGTGGACAACTAGTTATAGGTTACTAACGAGGACAGCTGACTTAATAAACTTAAAACATCAAAATGTATTAAAAGTGTTGTAAATATATTTTGAACATACTTTGATATATATGTACATATTTGTTATAGGTTCGTGAATCGACCAGTGGCCAAGTCTTACTTCCCGACGAAGTAAAAAATCTGTGAAAGTGAGTTATAGTCCCACTTTTAAAATCTAATATTTTTGGGATGAGAATACATGCAGGTTTTATAAATGATTTACAAAATAGACACAAGTACGTGAAACTACATTCTATGGTTGAATTATTGAAATCGAATATGCCCCTTTTTATTAAGTCTGGTAATCTAAGAATTAGGGAACAGACACCCTAATTGACGTGAATCCTAAAGATAGATCTATTGGGCCTAACAAACCCCATCCAAAGTACCGGATGCTTTAGTACTTCGAAATTTATATCATATCCGAAGGGTGTCCTGGAATGATGGAGATATTCTTAAATATGCATCTTGTTAATGTCGGTTACCAGGTGTTCACCATATGAATGATTTTTATCTCTATGTATGGGATGTGTATTGAAATATGAAATCTTGTGGTCTATTATTATGATTTGATAATATATAGGTTAAACCTATAACTCACCAACATTTTTGTTGACGTTTTAAGCATGTTTATTCTCAGGTGATTATTAAGAGCTTCCGCTGTTGCATATTTAAATAAGGACGAGATTTGGAGTCCATGCTTGTATGATATTGTGTAAAAACTGCATTCAAGAAACTTATTTCGTTGTAACATATTTGTATTGTAAACCATTATGTAATGGTCGCGTGTAAACAGGATATTTTAGATTATCATTATTTGATAATCTACGTAAAGCTTTTTAAACCTTTATTGATGAAATAAAGGTTATGGTTTGTTATAAAATGAATGCAGTTTTTGAAATACGTCTCATATAGAGGTCAAAACCTCGCAACGAAATCAATTAATATGGAACGTTTTTAATCAATAAGAATGGGACATTTCAGTTGGTATCCGAGCGTTGGTCTTAGAGAACCAGAATTTTGCATTAGTGTGTCTTATCGAGTTTGTTAGGATGCATTAGTGAGTCTGGACTTCGACCGTGTTTACTTGAAAAATGATTGCTTAACAAATTTTGTTGGAAACTATATATTTTTAACATGTGAATATTATGTGATATATTAATCTCTTAACGTGTTTGATATTATGTGATAGATGTCTACCTCTAGAACAAGTCCCATTGACTCTCCTAATAATAATGAAGTGTCAAATGTAAATTGGAATGATTCGTGGACTGATTCACAAGTTTTCGAAGAGGAACCGGAAGAAGAGTCGGATCCGGAAGAAGAATCGGAACCGGAAGAAGAAATAGAACCAGTGGGGGAAATAATAAAACAGTTAAGTAGAAGAAAATCCTCAACTAACCGACCAAAGTTAATTATGGTCAATGGTGTTTCCGCCAAGGAAGCAAAGTAATGGGAGGATTACCAATTCTCCGATGAATCGGATCCCGACAAAGATTCCGATGATGTTATAGAAATTACCCCAACACAATTTAATAAGGCAAAAGAGAATAAAAAGAGAAAGGGCATAAAAATAGAGAAATTTGATTCCAAACCCGATGAACTTTATATGTATCGTCAGCACCCGTATTTCTTAAGTTGTGACAATAACCCGGGAACCTCTAAACCACCAGGTTTTTCTAAACCAATGTGGAAAACGACGGCTCGTATTAGGGGAACATCATATATCCCTAGAAACTTGGCAAAACGAACCAAAATCGAAGAAGAAGAAACGAGCGAGTCAGAATAAGATAGTTGTATTCGTGTGGTGTAATATATGTAATATAGTATGCTTATGCTTTATGATATATGTAAAAATTGCTTGTATTAATAAGTATTTTTTTTATGAATCTAACTCTTGTCTATTTTACAGTATAAAAACACAAAATGGATAGACAACCCAATATTTTAAGAGACCTACCCGGAGACATGATTGATGAAATCTTGTCTAGAGTCAGTCAGAATTCCTCGGCACAACTATTTAAGGCGAGATCAGTTTGTAAGACATTCGAAGAACGTTCCAAGAATGCCTTGGTTTATAAAAGGCTTTCGTTCGAAAGATAGGGGATATCACATTGGGAAATCCATAAGTTACGATGTGTTTACTTTGACGCATATATTGCGGGGAACCCAAATGCTATTTTACGCAACGGGTTAAGAAATTATTTTGACTCAATATATCCGAATATAGGACTTCGTGATTTAGAAAAAGCGGCTAACATGCAACATAAAGAAGCATGTTATGCTTACGGGTTAGTAATGTTCGCTTCTCACCAAAGTGAGAACAAGAACATCGGGCTACAACTATTAAACAAAACGTTCCCACAAGTGAAGGAGTCGGTAATTGGGGTAAGAAATGAGGTTTTTAGATTGTTACAGGACTGTTGGACATTACGTAACCCTCGTCCCTTTGACAACGTTACAACACGCTGTCTTATCAACGGCCATAACGGTTATGTTCCACAAGACCAAGGATGGGAAGTAGTCCTAGTAAAACCAGAATGCATGAGTTATTTCTGGACGTATGAATTACGTGTCTTTATTGCCTTTGCTGAACGAATTGTGTAGTAGCTAGAATTATCTTCACAACTATCTTGTATCAAATTTATTGTGTGCTATATTTCATGCTATATGTAAAATAAGCGGTATTGTAAGTTTGTAAAATATTGTGTAAAAGTTTGAACGCGAAATATTATTATAATCAGTTTTTCATATAGAATTGTAGTAGTTGAATTGTATATTAGCTACTAAGTATGAACTTAACGGGTAGATACTACCTGAATTTAAACTTATAAAATGCTAATATGAAGAAAAAGCTTTTATAAATGAGTTCATATTATGCTATGAGATACTATTGACTACTCTTAATATTCTGTATGATTAACTTGTTTCATTTGACTATTTTGAAGGAAATGGCACCAACTACTTGACACACCTTGAATATGAGCGAAGAGGAATTTCGTGCCTTTCTTGCTTCAAACATAGCCGCAGTACAGGCTGCGCTACATACCAACAATAACCTTGGATCTAGCAGTACAGGAAATCGTGTAGGATGCACCTACAAAGAATTCACTGCCTGCAAACCTTTGGAATTTGATGGAACCGAAGGACCGATCGGATTGAAACGGTGGACCGAGAAGGTCGAATCGGTGTTTTCCATAAGTAAGTGTACTGAAGAGGACAAAGTGAAGTATGCTACGCATACCTTCACAGGTACCGCATTAACATGGTGGAATACCTATCTAGAGCAAGTGGGACAAGATGATGCTTACGCACTACCGTGGTCAGCATTCAAGCACTTGATGAACGAGAAGTACCGTCCCAGAACCGAGGTCAATAAGCTCAAGACAGAACTTAGAGGGTTACGAACCCAAGGATTTGATATTACTACGTATGAAAGACGATTCACAGAATTGTGCCTATTGTGTCTGGGAGCGTTCGAAGATGAGGAAGAGAAGATCGACGCGTTTGTGAAAGGATTACCGGAAAGAATCCAAGAAGATATAAGTTCACACGATCCCGCCTCCATACAACAGGCATGTAGAATGGCTCACAAACTAGTGAACCAGATTGAGGAAAGAATTAAAGAACAGGCGGCTGAAGAGGCCAATGTGAAGTAAGTCAAAAGAAAGTGAGAGGAAAACGGTGATAAGAATCACCAATACAACAACAATAGCAATTACAACAATAATCGCAACAACTATCCCAACAATCGCAACTACAACAAACGGCCCAACAACAACAACAACAACAGCAACTACAACAATCATCCCAACAACAATAACAACCTCAACAACAACAATAATCAGAAGCAGCTATGCCAAAGGTGTGAAAAGTATCACTCGGTGTTCTGCACCAAATTTTGCAACAAGTGTAAAAGAAATGGTCATAGCGCGGCGAAGTGTGAGGTCTACGGACTAGGGGTTAACAGAACGAAAGGAACAAATGGTGTCGGAGCAAGTAGTGTCGGAGCAAGTTATGCCAATGTAGTTTGTTATAAATGTGGAAAACCGGGCCACATTATTAGAAATTGCCCGAACCAGGAGAACACGAATGGACAAGGCCGCGGAAGAGTTTTCAATATTAATGCGGCAGAGGCACAGGAAGACCCGGAGCTTGTTACGGCTACGTTTCTTATTGACAATAAATCTGCTTACGTTTTATTTGATTCGGGTGCGGATAGAAGCTATATGAGTAGAGATTTTTGTGCTAAATTAAGTTGTCCATTGACGCCATTGGATAGTAAATTTTTACTCGAATTAGCAAACGGTAAATTAATTTCAGCAGATTATATATGCCGGAATCGAGAAATTAAACTGGGTAGCGAAATATTTAAGATTGATTTGATACCAGTAGAGTTAGGGAGTTTTGATGTAATAGTTAGCATGGACTGGCTGAAGAAGGTGAAATCAGAGATCGTATGTTATAAAAATGCAATTCGCATTGTACGAGAAGAAGGAGAACCCTTAATGGTGTACGGAGAAAAGGGCAACACGAAGCTACATCTTATTAGTAATTTGATGGCACAAAAACTAATAAGAAAAGGTTGTTTTGCTGTTCTAGCACATGTCGAGAAAGTACAAACTGAAGAAAAGAGCATCAATGATGTTTTTGTCGCAAAAGAATTTCCCGATGTATTTCCGAAAGAATTACCGGGACTACCTCCACATCGATCTGTTGAATTTCAAATAGATCTTGTACCAGGAGCTGCACCAATAGCTCATGCTCCTTATAGACTCGCACCCAGCGAGATGAAAGAACTGCAAAGCCAACTGCAAGAACTATTAGAACGTGGTTTCATTCGACCAAGCACATCACCATGGGGAGCTCCTGTTTTGTTTGTCAAGAAGAAAGATGGTACATTTAGGTTGTGTATTGACTACAGAGATTTGAACAAACTTACCATCAAAAACCGTTATCCACTGCCGAGAATTGACGACTTATTTGATTAACTACAAGGCTCGTCGGTTTATTCGAAGATCGATTTACGTTCTGGATATCATCAAATGCGAGTAAAGTAGGATGAAATTCCAAAAACTGCTTTTAGGACGCGTTATGGTCATTACGAGTTTATGGTTATGCCGTTTGGATTGACTAACGCACCAGCTGTGTTCATGGACCTTATGAATCGAGTGTGTGGGCCATATCTTGACAAGTTTGTCATTGTTTTCATCGATGACATACTTATTTACTCAAAGAATGATCAAGAGCACGAAGAACATTTGAGAAAAGTGCTAGAAGTATTGAGGAAAGAAAAACTGTATGCTAAGTTTTCAAAGTGTGCATTTTGGTTGGAAGAAGTTCAATTCCTCGGTCACATAGTGAACAAAGAAGGTATCCAGGTGGACCCGGCAAAGATCGAAACTGTTGAAAAGTGGGAAACCCCAAAAACTCCGAAGCATATACGTCAATTTTTAGGATTGGCTGGTTACTACAGAAGATTCATCCAAGATTTCTCCAAAATAGCAAAACCCTTGACTGCATTAACGCATAAAGGGAAGAAATTTGAATGGAAGGATGAACAAGAGAAGGCGTTTCAGTTATTGAAGAAAAAGCTAACTACGGCACCTATATTGTCATTGCCTAAAGGGAATGATGATTTTGTGATATATTGTGACGCCTCAAAGCAAGGTCTCGGTTGTGTATTAATGCAACGAACGAAGGTAATTGCTTATGCGTCTAGACAATTGAAGATTCACGAGCAAAATTATACGATGCATGATTTGGAATTAGGCGCGGTTGTTTTTGCATTAAAGACTTGGAGGCACTACTTATATGGGGTCAAAAGTATTATATATACCGACCACAAAAGTCTTCAACACATATTTAATCAGAAACAACTGAACATGAGGCAGCGTAGGTGGATTGAATTGTTGAATGATTACGACTTTGAGATTCGTTACCACCCGGGGAAGGCAAATGTGGTAGACGACGCCTTGAGTAGAAAGGACAGAGAACCCATTTGAGTAAAATCTATGAATATAATGATTCACAATAACCTTACTACTCAAATAAAGGAGGCGCAACAAGGAGTTTTAAAAGAGGGAAATTTACAGAATGAAATACCCAAAGGATCAGAGAAGCATCTTAATATTCGGGAAGATGGAACCCGGTATAGGGCTGAAAGGATTTGGGTACCAAAATTTGGAGATATGAGAGAAATGGTACTTAGAGAAGCTCATAAAACCAGATACTCAATACATCCTGGAACGGGGAAGATGTACAAGGATCTCAAGAAACATTTTTGGTGGCCAGGTATGAAAGCCGATGTTGCTAAATACATAGGGGAATGTTTGACGTGTTCTAAGGTCAAAGCGGAGCATCAGAAACCATCAGGTCTACTTCAACAACCCAAAATCCCGGAATGGAAATGGGAAAATATTACCATGGATTCCAATCACTAAATTGCCAAGGACTGCAAATGGTTTTGATACTATTTGGGTAATAGTTGATCGTCTCACCAAATCAGCATACTTCCTGCCAATAAGATAAGATGACAAGATGGAGAAGTTAGCACGACTGTATTTGAAGGAAGTCATCTCCAGACATGGAATACCAATCTCTATTATCTCTGATAGGGATGGCAGATTTATTTCAAGATTCTGGAAGACATTACAGCAAGCATTAGGAACTCGTCTAGACATGAGTACTGCCTATCATCCACAAACTGATGGGCAGAGTGAAAGGATGGTACAAATGCTTGAAGACATGCTACGAGCATATGTTATTGATTTCGGAAATAGTTGGGATCGACATCTACCGTTAGCAGAATTTTCCTACAACAATAGCTACCATTCAAGCATTGAGATGGCTCCGTTTGAAGCATTTTATGGTAGAAAGTGTAGGTCTCCAATTTGTTGGAGTGAAGTGGGGGATAGACAGATTACGGTTCCGGAGATAATACAAGAAACTACTGAGAAGATCATCCAAATTCAACAACGGTTGAAAACCGCCCAAAGTCGACAAAAGAGCTACGCCGACATTAAAAGAAAAGATATAGAATTTGAAATTGGAGAGATGGTCATGCTTAAGGTTGCACCTTGGAAAGGTGTTGTTCGATTTGGTAAACGAGGGAAATTAAACCCAAGGTATATTGGACCATTCAAGATTATTGATCGTGTCGGACCAGTAGCTTACCGACTTGAGTTACCTCAACAACTCGCGGCTGTACATAACACTTTCCACATCTCGAATTTGAAGAAATGTTTTGCTAAAGAAGATTTCACTATTCTGTTGGGCGAAATCCAAATCAATGAAAAACTTCAATTCATTGAAGAACCCGTTGAAATAATGGATCGTGAGGTTAAGAGACTTAAACAAAACAAGATACCGATTGTTAAGGTTCGATGGAATGCTCGTAGAGGACCCGAGTTCACCTGGGAACTAGAAGATCAGATGAAGAAGAAGTACCCGCACTTATTTCCAGAAGATGAGCCAACACCTCCAATCGCTTAAAATTTCGAGACGAAATTTATTTAACGGGTAGGTACTGTAGTGACCCGAACTTTTCTGAACCTTTCTATGATTATATGTTTAATGAAAACTATATTTACATGATTAAATGTTTCCAACACGTTAAGCAATCAAACTTGTTAAGACTTGGTTAATTGAAACGGAAATTTTGTAAACGTCTGATTACCCAGTTTGACCAATGATTCACGAACGCTATAAGTTGTATATGACATGATGATACATAAATGAATAAATATATATGTTTAACATGATATAATGATCATCAAGTATCTCATTAAAAATAGTAACAATAAGTTATATACTTAAAAAGGAGACTATTGACGTATGAAACTCGAAACGATACATATAACGATTATCGTTATAACCACGTCTTACTAAATATATATGAAGCATATTAATACATTGTTTTATTATATATAACATGATAATATGATAATTAAATATATCATTAAGTGTATTAACAATAAACTACATAAGTAAAAACAAGACTACTAACTAAAGAATTTCGAAACGAGACATACATGTAACGATTATCGTTGTAACGACATTTAAATGTATATATCATATTAAGATATATTAATATATCATAATATCATGATAATATAATAATTTAAAATTTCATTTGATATTATAAACTTTGGGTTAACAACATTTAACAAGATCGTTAACCTAAAGGTCTCAAAACAACACTTACATGTAACGACTAACGATGACTTAACGACTCAGTTAAAATGTATATACATGTAGTGTTTTAATATGTATTCATAAACTTTTGAAAGACTTCAAGACACTTATCAAAATACTTCTACTTAACAAAAATGCTTACAATTATATCCTCGTTCAGTTTCATCAACAATTCTACTCGTATGCACCCGTATTCGTACTCGTACAATACACAGCTTTTAGATGTATGTACTATTGGTATATAAACTTCAATGATCAGTTCTTAGCAGCCCATGTGAGTCACCTAACATATGTGAGAACCATCATTTGGCAACTAGCATGAAATATCTCATAAAATTACAAAAATATGAGTAATCATTCATGACTTATTTACATGAAAATAAAATTACATATCCTTTATATCTAATCCATACACCAATGACCAAAAACACCTACAAACACTTTCATTCTTCAATTTTATTCATCTAATTGATCTCTCTCAAGTTCTAACTTCAAGTTCTAAGTGTTCTTCATAAATTCTACAAGTTCTAGTTACATAAAATCAAGAATACTTTCAAGTTTGCTAGCTCACTTCCAATCTTGTAAGGTGATCATCCAACCTCAAGAAATATTTATTTCTTACAGTAGGTTATCATTCTAATACAAGGTAATAATCATATTCAAACTTTGGTTCAATTTCTATAAATATAACAATCTTATTTCAAGTGATGATCTTACTTGAACTTGTTTTCGTGTCATGATTCTGCTTCAAGAACTTCGAGCCATCCAAGGATCCGTTGAAGCTAGATCCATTTTTCTCTTTTCCAGTAGGTTTATCCAAGGAACTTAAGGTAGTAATGATGTTCATAACATCATTCGATTCATACATAAAAAGCTATCATATTTGAAGTGGTAAACTAGTAATCACTAGAACATAGTTTAGTTAATTCTAAACTTGTTCGCAAATAAAGTTAATCCTTCTAACTACACTTTTAAAATCAACTATACACATGATCTATATCTATATGATATGCTAACTTAATGATTTAAAACCCGGAAACACGATAAACACCATAAAACCGGATTTACGCTGTCGTAGTTACAACCGGGGGCTGTTTTGGTTTGGATAATTAAAAACTATGAAAAACTTTGATTTAAAAGCTATACTTCTGGGAAAATGATTTTTCTTATGAACATGAAACCATATCCAAAAATCATGGTTAAACTCAAAGTGAAAGTATGTTTTTCAAAACAGTCATCAAGATGTCGTTCTTTCGACGGAAATGACTACCTCTTTCAAAAACGACTTGTAACTTGTATTTCCGACTATAAACCTATACCTTTTCTGTTTAGTTTCATAAATTCAAGTTCAATACGAAACCGTGGCCGCTTAAATCACTCAAAACGGATTAGAAACGAAGAAATGGCGAGCAAAACAAAATTGGTAAAAACTACTCATTTTAGCTACGTGAAAATTGGCAACAAATCTATTCCAACCATAACTTAATCAACTTGTATTGTATATTATGTAATCTTGAGATACCATAGACACGTATACAATGTTTCGACCTATCATGTCGACACATCTATATATATTTCGGAACAACCATAGACACTCTATATGTGAATGTTGGAGTTAGCTATACAGGGTTGAGGTTGATTCCAAAATATATATAGTTTGAGTTGTAATCAATACTGAGATATGTATACACTGGGTCGTGGATTGATTCAAGATAATATATATCGATTCATTTCTGTACATCTAACTATGGACAACTAGTTGTAGGTTGCTAACGAGGACAGCTGACTTAATAAACTTAAAACATCAAAATGTATTAAAAGTGTTGTAAATATATTTTGAACATACTTTGATATATATGTACATATTTGTTATAGGTTCGTGAATCGACCAGTGGCCAAGTCTTACTTCCCGATGAAGTAAAAAACTGTGAAAGTGAGTTATAGTCCCACTTTTAAAATCTAATATTTTTGGGATGAGAATACATGCAGGTTTTATAAATGATTTACAAAATAGACACAAGTACGTGAAACTACATTCTATGGTTGAATTATTGAAATCGAATATGCCCCTTTTTATTAAGTCTGGTAATCTAAGAATTAGGGAACAGACACCCTAATTGACGCGAATCCTAAAGATAGATCTATTGGGCCTAACAAACCACATCCAAAGTACCGGATGCTTTAGTACTTTGAAATTTATATCATATCCGAAGGGTATCCCGGAATGATGGGGATATTCTTAAATATGCATCTTGTTAATGTCGGTTACCAGGTGTTCACCATATGAATGATTTTTATCTCTATGAATGGGATGTGTATTGAAATATGAAATCTTGTGGTCTATTATTATGATTTGATAATATATAGGTTAAACCTATAACTCACCATCATTTTTGTTGACGTTTTAAGCATGTTTATTCTCAGGTGATTATTAAGAGCTTCCGCTGTCGCATACTTAAATAAGGACGAGATTTGGAGTCCATGCTTGTATGATATTGTGTAAAAACTGCATTCAAGAAACTTATTTCGTTGTAACATATTTGTATTGTAAACCATTATGTAATGGTCGCGTGTAAACAGGATATTTTAGATTATCATTATTTGATAATCTACGTAAAGCTTTTTAAACCTTTATTGATGAAATAAAGGTTATGGTTTGTTTTAAAATGAATGCAGTCTTTGAAAAACGTCTCATATAGAGGTCAAAACCTCGCAACGAAATCAATTAATATGGAACGTTTTTAATCAATAAGAACGGGACATTTCATGTATGCGGGTGCGCGGTATAATTTCTGGGGCCTTAGGAGAGATAGGTTCCGGTGGATTGACAACCGAGTCAATTGGCACAGGTTCCTTATCGAAAAAAATTTGTATGGGTATATTAACAGTTTTTTCCTTCCATCCTCTAGTAATTACTAGGGCATCAAACTCACTACTCTCTAAATCAGCTTTAGCGGTTAAACGTTTAAGTGTAAGCTGAAAATTTATGATTAACTCTTCAAAAGTCTTTATCAAGGTATCAAATTTATTTTGGCATTCTATGACTTGAAGGTTTATTGTAAACTGCTTTTTCATAAATTCAACTAAAGCTTCTTTGGAAAGGGTAGTAGGTTTGTGCAACGCGAGGAGTATATTAAAGTTCGAGCTATTTTGCTGTTTATGTGCCCATCTAGGGTAAGGATACCTTAGATTGGTTCTAGTAGCATCGGTATTTTTAGGATTTGATAAACCTTGAAGAGTGAGGGTGAGATCTTGTAACCTGATTTCCAGCATTGGTACCGTATGAGCGAAGAAGCAAGGGTGTTTTGTTGTTCCATTTTTATGATTTTCTGTTTAAAAAGACTTAAAAGTAACTTTTAGAAAATGTTAATTTACTAAAAGGATCGATAATTTAAAAAAAACAATTATTTTTGAAATTCGGTCGCTAACCAGATCGGATATCTTAACTGATAGGACTTCTCACAGATTACTTGTATCTAGGTGGCCGGGCCGACTACGGAGAGGTAGGATCCTTTTGGTTCCAATATAATTTGAGACTGTTCGGAAAATCCAACAACCAAGTCCGTGTATAATTGTCTTTCATAGACACCACCAAACAATACTTTGTTTGTTTAAAATCTTTCTCGATCAAAATATTCGATCCCCGGCAGCGGCGCCAGAAAACTTGATATGCTACTAACGATATGGCCGAAACGGACGGTTGTATTCTTGCGGTGTCGTTAGGCCGCAGGACGTCTAATTCGGTTGATCAAGGTAGCATGCAGTGGTTTTGTTTATTTATATTTTGCAGGGCCTAAATTTACTTTTACTTTCTAAGGTGTAGAAGGTGTAAGTTAACCTAGTGTCGTATTTTTTTGCTGATTAACGAATTGAAGATTAAGTGGATAATTGTCCTTTAGTTAAATTACCTGCATAAAAGATATTAGTTGATTTTAGCTAAGGGACCTAAATGCAGAAAAGTATATAAAGTGGAAGGATATCTGGAGTATGCAGATCAGGGAAATGTCGACCAAGATATCAGTATTGGGTTAGGGAAAGGTAATTATGTTTATGTTAAAGCTATGCTTGGAATGATGTAGATCTGGTTGGATGAGCCAATTACACAGACCTACTTGTCTCTGAACTCTCGGAGTTCTCTTTGAGCAGTGAGAAGTATGTCACTTGATCGTATAATTGAAAGGTAACAATACCTCAGAGGTTATCCTTAGTAAAGCACTAGGTTTTTTAGTGAGTTAAACTCTAATCCTAACCCTCGTTATCAGTTTAGGTAACTGAATAACAACGTGCCGTGTTGATTGAACACTGATCACAAACGGAAGGAGTCCGTCGGTTTAAGTTGGAAAAATCTTAAATGAAAACTAACAACCATTCCATCATACTAATGAGATCATAACAATTCAAGCATTATACAGCATCACAGTTAATATACTGGTAGTAAAGCAGATAGAAACCTAATGAATACCTAAACAGTTGATATGACTAAGACCTAAGGCAACAATCAAACAAGAACATGCAATAGGCTTGGGTCACACAGTGAAGGCACTAACTAGATCTTAACAGCTCCTAAGAGGTCTCTTCGGAATAGTCAATAGGCATACTAGGTCATTCATGTCTCAATTTCTAAGTTCCGTTTCCTAAAAGTGCATTAGATGCCTCTCGGGAACTCCGGCCATACCGAGTTCATAGAATCTTCAGATACAGTATAACCAGGGGTCTTAATCCTATGAAGTAGCTAATTGCATATAGGTGGACAAGTCCTGATCACAACCTAGGTTGGTCAATCCTTAAGATGAGAGCATACAAATCTACCAGGCTTCCTAGTTCAGTATTATAACAGTAATCGTACTATATTAACATAATTACGCTAACCCAAACTTCTATCATGGCATCATAAAGATTAATTAAGCTATCATGGTAATATCGAAACGCTTTATTAAACATAAAAAGTAAGAACACATGTTTAATACAAAAGACAAGCGTTTAAGATAAAAACCTGAAAAGGCCGAAGAAATCTGCCCGAGATCGCAGGGACTCGCCAGGATATCCTCCGGAAAATAAAAGCTAAGCTAACTACTACTAAAAACTAACTAAAAGCTTGAAAATATGAAATGAATTACAAATTGAGTGTGTGTTGAAATGGATGTAGAAAGCCCTTTAAATGGACTTGAAAGTTGCCTGCAAACGGCTGGCAGGCCGTTTGGCAACCCGTTTGGCAGGCCGTTTGGCCAGCCCGTTTGCTGAGGCAGGCCGTTTGGCCAGCCAGTTTGCTGAGGCAGGCTGTTTGCTTGGCCCATTTGCTGAAGCCGTACGGCAGGCCGTTTCTAAGCCTGGTAAGCCGTTTGGCAGGCCGTTTGGCTTGCCAGGTCAGCCAGATTTCCTGGATCGTAACTTGTTTTCTTGTCTTTCACCATTTTCGCTCTAGATTCTTCGTTTTAGCTCCGTTTTACTTGATTCTTCTTGCATTGCCTTTGTAATTACTAAATCTACAAAATCAACCGACAAAGCGATTATTTTTGCGATGAAGTTTGAAACTTTTTGGTTTTTAGGGATCAATATTGGGGGTAAAAACGTGACTTTTTGCCCGATATCAAGGTACAAGACAAAGACCATTGATTAACAAAACTAGCTACTTAATCCTCAAGATTTCGTGACATAATGTTCGTTGAAATACACTCTAGTTAGTTACATTACTACTTTAGCATTCTAACTTTGTAGTTAATTATAAGCTTCATGTTCGATTTATGTGTATACGGGGATCCTGTATCTCCTACTATGCGATGTATGTATGATATGTTGGGAAAATCTTGTGTAAAACTATTCAAATTCCCCTATGATTTATCTAAATTTATCTCTATATAAAATTTATTACTCCGTATTTTTTTAATTATTAATTATGGTTAATAGTTATTAGTTATTAGTTTCGTGAAATTGCAAGTGTAATTAGTTTTTCAATATGAAAGCTAATTATTATTTTTATTTATTTATGAAAATAAATCAACTAATTTGAGACATAACAGAAGAAAAAATACTGAATAATAAATATATAAAGGAAAGAATTATATTCCTTCGTTCTAGATTAATCGTTCATTATTCTTTTTCAGGGAGTTTGAAATTAATTGTTCACATCTAAAATTTAAAAACAAATTTAATGAAATTTAAAATATTGTTATTATAAATTAATTAAATTACAAACGTTAAAGTCTTTTTTAGTTAATTGATAGAGAGTAAAATAAGGATGACAAAATGACCCGTACCCGATGAAGAAACCCGAAATCCATTATAATTGAGCCGGATCTGACCCGAGTCTGGCGGGTCATGGACTGGGTATGGGGATGGTTATAAAAAAATTTTCGGGTTCCGGTTCGGGTATGGTTTTGGATACAAACCCGTTTACCCAACCCGTATACCCGACCCGCATACCCTTATACCTGACTCGAGGAATTTTAATAATAATTTTTATTTAAAATTTTAGTATTAGTATTATATTGTTAATGTATGAAAGATTTCTCATATTTGTTTTGAAATCGAGTATAATTTTATTCAATATAATCGTATACAACAAGTTTTTGAGATGTGATATTTTATATACTTTATGTATTGAGTATTTTAGAAATATATCAATCAATTTTTTATATGTGATATTTTATAATAGTTTAAGCTTGAAGTAGTTGAGTTATTTTTCTATATTTTGAATTGGCAACTTACTGAAAAATAGATACAGAATGACTAATCGGAGAAAACTCCCCCTAGAATACCAGAGGCACAGCCTTGGAGAAAACTCTCCCTAGAATTTGAACTTGCACCTATTTTTAAAAGGATATGGGCCTGGAACCAACTGAGGTTTTTAACGCTCAACCAATAGTTTGGTGACTTGAATAGACCAAGCAGTTAGGTTTTTACGTTTTGTGTTTATTTAGGGGAGAACTTGTTACGACTATTAAAGCATTCCCATTGGTGTTGTCAATCTCATGCCAAATTCTAGCCAATCCCATGTCAGTTCTATACAACCATTGGCAGGGAATTGCCAAAGCTTAGATAATCTTCATTTGTCTTTCTATTCATTAATTTTGAGCATTTCTCATCACATATGTAATTGTAATAAACACTTGTACATTTTGTTTTAAGATTTTTACTATAATTTAATTAATTAATGTAATTTATGGTGGTTGAGGAAGGTTGTGATGATTGAGATTGATATGTGATGAGTTAGTGATGAGAAATAAATGGTGACATGACGCTGATGTGATTCGAGACTTAAACTAAACTGTTAAGTAAAAAGTTGGTAGCATATTGATGTAGGGTTTAACAATTGATTTTAAAATTCAATCAAATTTCTAACAAATTGATCATTCACTCCTTTGCAAACATGTGTTCGACATTTGGGTCAAGGTTTATAATTGGTGGGGATTAGAGCATGTGTCAAACCTAGGTATTGGAGATGCATTTTGTGGGAAATCGATTCAACCAATGTTGGAGTTAGGTAGGAAGATTTGACAAGAGCTAGAGTGGATGTGTGAATATCTTATTTGAAAGAACCGGAATCAGAAGGTTTTCAAGAAGTGTTGGGATCTGCCGGTAGCTTTAAGCAAAATTCAAGATAAAAGTTGCAAGTGGATCGCGAAGAAGAAAAAATACTGAATAATAAATATATAAAGGAAAGAATTATATTCCTCCGTTCTAGATTAATCGTTCATTATTCTTTTTCAGGGAGTCCGAAATTAATTGTTTACATCTAAAATTTAAAAGCAAATTTAATGAATTTAAAATATTGTTATTAAAAATTAATTAAATTACAAAAGTTAAAGTCTTTTTTAGTTAATTGAAAGAGAGTAAAATAGGGATGGCAAAATGACCCGTACCCGATGGGGAAACCCGAAACCCATTATAATTGGGCCGGGTCTGACTTGAGTCCGTCGGGTCATGGGCTGGGTATGGGGATGGTTACAAAAAAATTCTCGGGTTCGGGTATGGTTTTGGATACAAACCCGTTTACCCGACCCGTATACCCAAACCGCATACCCGTATAACTGACTCGAGAAATTTTAATAATAATTTTTATTTAAAATTTTAGTATTAGTATTATATTGTTAATGTATGAAAGATGTCTCATATTTGTTTTGAAAACGAGTATAATTTTATTCAATATAATCATATATAACAAGTTTTCGAGATGTGATATTTTATATACTTTGTGTATTGAGTATTTTAGAAACATTTCAATCAGTTTTTTGTATGTGATATTTTATAATAGTTTAAACATGAAGTAGTTGAGTTATTTTTTGATATTTTGAATTGGTAACTTACTGAAAAATAGATACAAATTGACTAATCGGGTATACCCGTTTACCCGTGGGGAAATCCAAAATCTGATAATATGTAAGTAAATGGGGACCCGACGAGTTTTGGGCCGGGTTTGAGGTGGGGTTTTCTTAATCGAGTTCGGGTTCAGGATTGCCTAAATCTGACCCAAACTTGACCCGATGCCATCTCTAAAATAAAATTATAAAGTTAAAGAAAAAAAATAATGTAATAATGATATTTTTTGAACCGGATATCTCCCAAAACACTCTCTCTCCGTACAACATTCAAACCCAAATTCCAATCCAACTTCAAACCCAAATTTCAAACCAACTTTTCCTAATTCAGTCCCTATTAGACAGAAACACATATTCAATCAACAATTTCCCACCCACAATCATCATACAACCCACGATTACCCTCAAAAATCGACCTTGTTTTTGGGGGGTTTGTCGAAATTTACAAACCAGGAGACGATTTACAATAACATATGTTCCTTTGGGTTGATTTAAGGTATTTCTTGGAAACAGTTTAGATGTTTTGTTTTTGTTAAATTTCAACATCTAACTCAAGCAAATAGGGTGATTCAAGAGGTTAATGGTAGGATTATTAATGGTCGACCGGTTGTTATTGGGTATGCCAAAAAAGAACTCAATATCAAATTTACCTCTTCGTCTGCTTCTGGTATATGACCAAAGTCATCTCACCACTCAACGAACTCACCTCACCAACAACAAATGCCTCAGGATTTTACTTCCAGGAACATTCTGGTTATTAACCTGGACATCAATCAGGAGGTAACGAATCGCTTACAACTAACAGCGCTTATTGTTGACAAGGTGCCTATTAAAGCTTTAAAGTTGTTTAATTGGTTAAAAAATAGATCAATTGGTATACTTTCGGTGTCAACTTGGGGTCCGCATGGTTATATTGTTACTTGTAAGGATGAAGAAAATTATAAGAGAATGACGTCTGGGCCTACGAGTAACGAATTGGAATTCACTGAAGTCATTCCAATGATCAATTATAAGAACAAGTTTTCAAGAATCACAAAGCTTGAGGTCAAAGGGATCCCCTTCAATGTTTGTTCAGCCAATTGTACAATTGAAGCAGCAAGGGTATTTGGAAGGGTTTTACATGTCGATGCAATGTCCCATAATCTTCAACGACCGGATGTGTTGCAGGCAATTGTTGAAATGCAGGAAGCTGGTCCAATTCATCAGTATGTTCAGGCTAACCTTTATAATAATCCGATTGGCAAAGTATGGGTTGAAGAGGTGATTGAGGAGGATTTTATGGAAACCGTTAGTGATGTTATCATTGAAGAATACAATTTTATGTTACAGGAAGGGGTTGATCTACCGAAAGAACAAGAACCCGATGTTAATTCTGATGGCCCGGTACCGGAGGTCCAAAGGAAGGTGAATGAAAGTCAAATGTAAGAAGGAGAAATAGTCGTTAATGGTATAGATTTGAAATCTCAAACCCCTCAAAAGTCAAACGCTTCTATTTGGGTCACCAATTCAAAAGTGATCCATAACTCCTTAGAAAAGGTGTCTAAAGCGGTTAAGGATCAGTAGGACGGATTTGTTGAGTAAAAAAAATCAGAAAAAGATATCAAGATGTCTCTTTTCAAAGTTAAAAGTATGGGACAAGATGGTGACAACATGGGCAAAGTTGATCCTCTCTCTACACCCCGTCACACTTCGAAAACTGGTTCCTTTAATTTTAACCTAAATGACTATCTTACCCTCAATTGTCCTAAAAAAAATTGGTTCATTCAAAGTCTCCTGAGAAATCTTTCTGTATGCCTGTCTTTGAACACTCCTTTGTGTCAAAAGTTAATTCTTCAAGCCCTCAAAAAGATTTAAAGGTGGGTTATGAAAATTCATGTGAAAAGCTTAGAGCCAGATGCTTAAATTCTTCTCCTATCGAACCTTTTGTGATTGGTGTTTCTGCTGCAACTCCCAATTCTATTGTAGAGAAATCAAAAAGGTGCAACCCTAAGGATAAAGAAAAAGAAATAGTGAATGAATGGGTTGATCAAATCAATAATCTCTCAAATAATTTGATACTGAAAGTGAGATCATTTATGTTGTTGATAATGGCAAGGGGGTGAAATCGGGTAATGATAAGCAAAAAAAGTTCGGTGGGAAAAAACTTTCTTTCAAAGAGGAATTGGCTAACTTTGGTGAGATGATGCAAAGTATGGACGATGACGATACTCCCTCAAAAGATTTGAAACCATGAGGGTTGCCTCGTGGAATACCCGAGGCCTCGGAAACAAGACAAGAGGTCGAATGGCGGGTAAACTAGTCAACCGTTTTCAAATTCATTTCCTAGCTATACAAGAAACTATGGTGAAGGTAGTAGCATAAACCACCCTCAATGAAGTTTGGAAACATTATGCATTTGACTCAATTCAAGTGGGAGCTTGTGGTTGATCGGGGGGTTTCCTTTCTATGTGGAGATTAGATTTTTTCTCTCTAATCCAAGCATGGACTCGTAAGCATTGGATTGCAACTATTGTAAGGTATATCCCTAATAACCAAGTTGTGCTTATTGTTAATGTTTATGCACCTCACATTGAACAAAAGAAGAGGGTTGTTTGGTCACAATTAACCTCTATGGCTAATAAATGGCCGGGTCCCTTGTGTTTCGTGGGAGATTTCAACTCGGTATGTTCTCCGGAAGAAAGATTACGTGAAGTCATTGATCCGAATTCATTGCTTCTTTTAATTGTTTTATTAGTCAAGCTAATCTCATTGATCAATGCTTAGCTAATGATGTTTTTACGTGGGAAGGTCCGTTAGGTAAATTTTTTCGTATTGATCGAGTCTTTATCAATAACAAGTGGGCTCTTTTGTGGCCCGATGCTATCCTTCAAACACACGAACCGGAGAGTTCTGACCACAAACCTTTAGTGTGGGCCAAAAAATTACTTTATTGGGGCCCTAGACTATTTCATTTCAATAATAGTTGGTTTGGTGTTAAAGGTTTTACATAGTTCTTTACAAACAAGTGGAACGAGTATTATATAACCGGTTGGCCTGCTTTTGTGATTCATAAGAAGTTGAGATTGTTAAAGGCTGATCTAAAAGAATGGAGTGTGTCGAATCAAGATAATAATGAGTTGATCCTTAATGGCATTGTGACTGATATTACTCGACTAAAACACTGTCTTAAGAGCCGTGAACTCACTCATAGTGAACTTTGTGAAATAGCAGCCTTAAAGTCTTTCAAAAAACAGATTTCCATTAAGATTGAATCGAAAAAAAGGTTGCATTCCCATTTTCATTGGTTGAAACTCGGAGATAAAAATTCAAGGTTTTTTCATCTTGTGTCACGAATCCGGCATCAATCCTCCTATGTTGCAGGTATGCAAATTAATGGGTCATGGGTTGAAGACCCTCTTCTTGTTAAAGAACATGCTATTTCCTTTTTTGAAAATCTGTTTGCTGCCTTGCCGTCGAGATCTGACTGTATAGATATAGATTGGGCCACATTGGGCCTGGCCCAAGTTCCTGTACAGGTTGTTCCTATGATTGAATGTCATTTTTCGGCTTCTGAGGTATTGTCTGTTATCAAAGGTTTCGATGGGAATAAAACGTCGGGTCCGGATGGGTACTCTTTACAATTTTTTAAGAAATGATGGCATTTTTTGGAAGATAATGTTATGGAGATGTTTTCTCAATTTCATGAAGCTCCTTCTTTCCCAAAGGGTTTTAATTCCTCTTTCATTGTTTTGATCCCAAAGTCTAATGCCGCAAGAAATATGGATCAAATGCGTCCCATAAGTTTGATAAATGCACCGTACAAAATATTAGCAAAGTCAATTGCTAATAGGTTAAAACTTGAAATCCCGTCAATTATAAGTGAGAATCAAAATGGATTTGTTCCTTCAAGGCTTTTAACAAATGGGGTTATGTTTGTCAACGAGGTTGTCCATTTGGCTAAATCTAAAAAGAAACCCCTTATTTTGATCAAAATCGATTTCTCTAAGGCATATGATTGTGTGTCTCATGACCTTTTACTTTCGGTACTACACAAAATGGGGTTTGGTGCAAAGTTCATCTCTTGGATTGCTACTTGTATTTCAAACATTCATTTCTCGGTTCTTTTTAATGGTTCTCCATCTCGTGAAGGGGTAATGTACCGAGGTCTTTGTCAAGGTGACCCATTGTCACCCTTTTTGTTCATCATTATAGCCGAGGTATTAAGCAAACTACTCTCAAGGGATTTATCAAATGGGTTCTTAGAAGGATGCAAGTGGGGAAAAAATTAGTCTATCAATCATTCGCAATTTGCGGATGATACGGTTATTTTTGCACAACCTAATGTTCAAGAGCTAAACCGTATCAAGTATATTATGGGGTTGTTTTTTCAATTTTCCGGACTTCAAATGAATGCAATTAAAACCACTTTATATGGCATTCACGTTTCTAAAGAAGACATGATTCAATTCTCGGCTATTTTTTTTAATGTAAAGTGGGTTCTTTTCCTATGGAGTACCTTGGTGTTCCGATTGGGCTCAATACTAACCGAATTTTGATGTGGGACCTAATTGTTAACAAGTTCGAAAAGAAGCTTGCCGGGTGGAAGGGTAGATGCCTTTCTTTTGGAGGTCGGTTGGTGATGGTTAATGTGGTTCTTTCTAATCTTCCACTTCATTATATGAGCATTTATAAAGCACCGGTGGCAATCATCAAAATACTTGAAAGGTACCGGAGAAACTTTCTTTGGGGAGGGGATTGCCTTAAAAAGAAAACTTGTTTAGTTAGATGGGATATTGTTTGTCTTCCTAAAGATTTGGGTGGGTTAGGAGTCACCCCTCTACGTTTAAAAAACTTAGCAATGTTAGCCAAATGGTGGGCAAGTTTTAATTGGAATAAGAGGTGTCTTTGGAAATCTATTGTAACGTCTTCTTTTGGTTTCTCCGTTGGAAGAAAATTAACATACAACGTTCCTTCTTTAAATGCTTCTCAATTATCCCCGATTTGGAGGGATTTGTTCAACTTGAAACATGATGCGTCTATTCAAGGTATTCTTGGGCCGAATGTGTGGAATTGGAAGGTGGGGAATGGTACGAGTATTTTATTTTGGCATGACGCTTGGTTAAACAGGTGTATCTTAAAGGATAGTTTTCTTTCTCTTTTCGAATCAACTCATCTCCCTTTTACCACGGTTAGTCAGTGTTTTCCTAGTTCCAATTCTCCTCTGTTGCTTCAACGGGTTTGGGAGGTAGGCCTAATCCACCCTCTGTCGTTGTTTAATTTGATTAAAGTAGAGGAATTGGGTTGTTTGTTAGCTTCTGTCCACTTGGATTACTTGGTGGAGGATACCTTCGTTTGGTCTGCCTCCTCATGTGAGGGGTACTCGGTTGCCGATGCGGTTCGTATACTTGTGCAAAATAATGTTGTTAATCCCCCTACGTGGTATAAAGTAATTTGGAGTAATAAAGTTCCGTCCAAAGTTTCGTTATTTCATTGGCTTGCAATTCGAAATAGTATCCCCGTTTATGATGTTCTCTCAAAAAGACATATTTTATCTCCCTCGCAATCCAATTTGTGTATATGGTGTATGGAGGAAATCGAATCGGTAAACCATCTTTTGTTACATTGTACGTGGACTTTCAAGGTTTGGTCGAATCTTTTTCATTGGTGGAAGCTTGTTTGGGTTACTCCGGGTTCTATTGAAGACTTTTCTTTTGTTTGGTATTACGGGATGGGCATTAAAGCTTCTAAGTTTTGGAAGTTGATTGGCCCCGCTACGATTTGGGCTATTTGGCTAGCAAGAAATGATTTCATCTTCAACGGGAAAGTTATGTGCCGATCGGTGTTGGTTCGCAATATAAAGCTTAAGTCCTTCCTATGGGCAACAAATCTTAAGCTTTGCAATGGTGCTCAATTCTATGTTTGGGACGTTAACCCGTCGTTATTATGTTTTTAATCCTTCTAGTGTGACGACCCAGAAAATTTCGATTAACTTTAAACCAAACTCTCGATACAATTTATTATTTTGACTCGATAAGCAAAGTCTGTAATGTTGAGTCTCAAAATTTTTGAACTGTTTCATGTATGCAATTACCCTTCGACTGCTCTCGACGGTTCACGAACCACTATTTGTAAATAGATACATGTGTATTTAAATACAGGAATATATAATAATAATTTGAAATATAATTTGAAATATTATATGATTTAATTATTAGAATTTGTAAAATAAAATAAAATATGATATTATAATAATTACTATTTAAAATATATCAATATATATATAACTGAAGTATATTATATATACATACATATATATATATATATATATATATATATATATATATATATATATATATATATATATATATATATATATATATATATATATATATATATATGATTTTGAATTTATTTTGTAATCGATACTAATGCTCAATTGTCATTCGATCGATATTTAGACAAGTTAAATTCAAACTTATATGATATTAAAATAAACGGTGATCCGAAAATGAGTTATATAATTTATAGGCTTATTAAATATATATTTAGGAACTATTTGTTAAGTTTTAAAGATCTTTTTTATATTTTACTCGAGATCGAGCGTGGACAGTGAGTGATTTTTATTTAATAGTTTTAAATAGTTAATGATCAAATTTTATACCATAATGACTGAAATAAATAAATATACTTAACTTTAAAATTTGGGATTTTTAGGAACACTTTTATATTTTAACTGTTTAGCAATGGACACGATATTATATCCGTATGAATTTGATGTCGACAATAATAGGACAAACTGAAGGCTGCCAATCACTTCAAATACTATTTTGCAATGTATGTTCCATTTCATATCATAGTATTCAATAGATATAAAGTTTATTATTTTATTATTATTATTACTTTAAGTGTTAAATTAAATCCGTGAGAATATTTGGCCAGATCATGCAAATTGAGATTGATTGGATTACTGTGCACATATGAATTATTATTATTATTGTTTTACTTTTCATATTTCTCAAACATATATATATATATATATATATATATATATATATATATATATATATATATATATATATATATATATATATATATATATATATTGATATATGCATACTAAACACATACATATATAACCATATATACATTTATAAACATGATCAACCAAACCTATCCTCATGTTTTACACCTTCTCCTCTTCCTCCCTTCTTAAACTGTAACCACCACACAACAACGGAGAACCACCATCATTGACCACCTTAACCGTTACCATACTCACTTCTATTTCCCTTTTCTATCAAACAATGACCCAAAACTAAATCTGGGTTTCTTGCTATTGCAGCCGTCTTTTGGTCCGGTTAACTCGCTCAATAAACACATCTTCCTGTTCGTTGTTTCATTGGTTGGTGGTACTCAACATTGGTTCACCACCCTCTTTTGTGAACCCATAAAACCACCACCACTTCATCATCTCCGTTATCAAACATCATCCATAATCACCATACAACTATAAACAACGATCACCTTCTTTATTTTTATTTTTTTGTTTCCGTTTACAACCCACTTCATATCGACACCATGCCACCACCATATCCACCATCACTACACCTTCATTCGCCACTACTGCTATCGATTTGTTATCTTTGTTTACAGTTCAACAAAAGGACTCGACCATCATCAACATCGAAACCCATAACTTTTACAATCACACACCATCAAACAACTCCTAACCGCCACTATCAACCCTCTTGTTTCTTAATCCAGGTTGTTATGCTAAATCACCAACACAAATGAAACCCACTTGTTGCTACTTTTCATCGTGTTGTTCAAACAATGAACACCTGCACCATCTGTTCTTTTCTGTTTTTCTGTCGCATCACCTAAACTGATTGCACAACCAACAACCGTCTGCTATTGTTCAAACGCCGCGGCTGCGTACTGCTTCTGTTACTAATACAATAACGATGACGAATGAAGAGGTTGAGGTACAGTGATGATGTTACGGAGATATGTCACGATGATGATAATTTACTAAATATGATTAACGATACTGTTGCATTTGCTTTATCTATTCCGTTCAAATCACCATCTTATAAATTTCTTTGTTTTATAATTATGTTCCTACTTGCCGGTTAAAGAACTTTGTGGACCAAGGTTGTCCCTTTTAAATTCACGCAGCAAATCCATTACCATGAAATTCATCACGGGGCGCAGGCCATTTAACAACTTAATCTTATTGGGCTTGTGAACTTGATACATGTATCTTGCTTGTTAGTTGGGCTTCAAAATCTAATCGGGCCAATTTGATAAACTAGGAATTGTTAGTGGGCTTTATATGTTGTTACACAAAATCCAGTCCACCTGTTTTCTTATCTAAACGATGGAGATGAGATTCACGATGAAAAGATGATCATAATGGATTCGATTATGATTATGATTAAACGAAAATGATAATGGTGATTGTTCATTGATGATAAAATGATAATAACCGTTTATGTTAGACGATGATGATTAAAATGGATTGCGAATGATGTTGATGGTAATGATAAGCGTATGATGATGATCACGTAGATGATATGTGTACGATGATGATGATGGTTGTTACTGTGTATGATGATGATAATGGGTTCAATATTGTGATGATGAGATGGTAAATTGATAATGATAACCGAGAACTATGATGGTTATGATTTTAATGATGATGATACGGAATTATGATAATGATGCATGATCATGATGATGATGATGATGATAATGGTATAATTCTTATTAACATTACTATTATTTTAACATTGTTATTATTATTTTTATTTTTATTATTATAATTATTATTATAAATATTAAGGTTAAGATTATAAAAATAGAAATTATAAATACAGATATTATTAAGAGAATGATTAAACCTAGAATTAAGTTATGAGTTAAATGGATTATTAAGTATTATTATTATTATCATTAAAAGTATCATTAAAATTTTCATATTTATTTAAAAGTATCATATTATTTAAAATTATCATTTTTAGCACTTTTATTAAAAATTATTATTATTATTATTATTATTATTATTATTATTATTATTATTATTATTATTATTATTATTATTATTATTATTATTATCATCATCATTATTAGTAGTATCATTATTTTTACTATTATAAGTATTATCATTTTTATTATTACTAATATTATTATTATTATTACTAATATCATTATTATCATAACAAATAAACCTTTCTATGAATGTATATATTATAAGATATTAATATAATTATGTATGAAAACATTAATACATTGTAGTATATAATATATAAAAATAAATATATTCAAATTAATAATTAATATAACTTAAAAAAATATTTGTTCGATTACGATTATATGTGTTGATAAATATATAAATGATATAGGTTCGTGAATCCGAGGCCAACCCTGCATTGTTCAGTTCCGTCGTATGCATATTTTTACTACAACATATCATATCGTGAGTTTCATTTACTCCCTTTTTAAATGCTTTTGCAATATATATTTTTGGGACTGAGAATACATGCGCTGCTTTTATAAATGTTTTTACGAAATCGACACAAGTAATCGAACCTACATTCTATGGTTGGATTATCAAAATCGAATATCACCCTTTTTAGTCTTGTAATCTAAGAATTAGGGAACAGAAACCCTAATTGATGCGAATCCTAAAGATAGATCTATTGAGCCTAACAAACCCCATCCGGGTTACGGATACTTTAGTACTTCGAATTTATCATGTCCGATGAGAGTCCCAGAATGATGGGGATATTCTATATGCATCTTGTTAAGGTCGGTTACCAGGTGTTCACCATATGAATGATTTTTAATTCGCGGGTTACGCGTATTATTTTGTACTCGAGTTACGTGTACAATTAAATATCTGGAAATCTTGTGGTCTATTAAAATGATGAAAATGAATGATTATGATAAAATAATGAATTCACCAACCTTTTGGTTGACACTTGAAAGCATGTTTATTTTCAGATATTAAAGAAATCTTCCGCTGTGCATTTGCTCATTTTAGAGATATTACTTGGAGTCGTTCATGGCATATTTAGGTCAGTACCTCTCAATGGGATCAAATGTTGAAGATTTCGTCCAGGTGGATTAGGACGGGTCTCTACAGGTGGTATCAGAGTGGTGGTCTTAGCGAACCAGGTCTTGCATTAGTGAGTCTGATTGATAGTTGTTAGAATGCATTAGCAAGTCTGGACTTCGACCTTAGCTGCATATTATAAGTTTTGTTTATCATTCCTAGTGGAAAAATTACCTGCTTATCATTCCTAAGTCTAGACACGTCCTACTGCCTTTATTGCATAGATAGTGTATAGACAAATTCATATCTTAGCGTATCTATTACGGTAAACTTTGCCTGATATCTGCCGTAAATTTCTCCGTAATTTAAGGGATCCTGGTACTATATATATATATATATACATATATACATATATATACATACATATATATATATACATACATACATATATATACATACATATATATATATATAGATACATATATATATATATATATATATAAATATATATATATACATATATATATATACATACATATATATATACATATATATATACATATATATATATATATATACATACATATATATATATATATACATATATATATACACATATATATATATATACATATATATATATATATATATATATATATATATATATATATATATATATATATATCTATGCATATTATGCATTGAGAATACCATCCAACTATCATTTGTTGTCACTAAACTTTTCATACCATAAATCTTTTCTGTGATCGCGTAAGATGGCCTTTACGAATCGACCAAGTTCCTCTGACTCCGAAGACAGCGTGATGGGAGCGTACCAATCGATCAACTACCGTGATTTCTTTAGAAGGTGGGGATGGGTTCGCGAAATACTTACCCTATGGAGAAATGAAGAAGGTACTCCATATCACGAGCCGAACTTACCACCTAACGTTGGAGTGCTCGATCCGCTTACCGGCGAACCTGTTCGCAATACCGTTTTCACTCTTTTCGCACGGATTTTCCACCTCGAAGATCTACTCGATGTTGTTAAAGATAGTATTTTTCCTCTACTCCCGAATTCTAATCAGATAGGATTATTAGAAGAAGTTAGAAGACTTCGAACTAAATATCAAGAATTGACAAACCTTACAGAAGAATGGGTAGAACTAATCCATAGACTCGTGTGTAAAGTAGAAACCTTGGAGGTGACGGTGTTCGATTAGGAAGCTAGGCTCGCATCTACTACGCAGGTACCACCAGCAGTACCAACACCAACAGCAACACCACCAGCACCAGCATCATTTCCATCACCACAAGCTCCGTAAGCACCACAGACACCGAAGAGTACCGAGAATGATGAATTATGAAATATTAATTCATTACTTTCTGTTCACGATTAAAAGATATATATATATATATATATATATATATATATATATATATATATATATATATATATATATATTTATGTATATCTCGAGATCGTAATAAAAATTCTTTTCATATTAACTATGACGTGTGAATTTTTAACGGGTAGGTAATACCCGAGAAAGATAAAAGAGGCTTTAAAGGGCTTCTATCATAATTAATTCACATATGTTATCATTCACATCTTTCATCAACAATTTAACAATCGATATCTATAAATCCATGATTACTTCTGAAGAAAATATATATGTAAGTATATTTTCATAAAGATTGTAATTAAAAATTCTTTTGTACAAACTGTTAATTGTGAAAATATTTTAACGGGTAAGTAATACCCGAGAGATATTTAGATTTCACATTAATAAGTTACATTGTACATTCTTCCAATCTGATTCAACAGTCATTTACTATCCTACTTACATCCACAGATATACGTATCCGTTCACCACAGAATAACCATTTTCATTCAATTTCATATTTGGATTTTGACTTATTAGAATCCAACAAGTGGCATAATGAGGAAAACATTGGACAAAAAAAAAAATTTGTTAGAAACAAACAAATTAACTATGAGAAATTTTGTTAAGAATCCACGCTAATAAAAACCTAGCTAACTGTTCCTAGGTAACTGTTAATTCCTTATTACATTTATTTATCGCAACTTATTTATCGCAATTTTAATTCTCGCAATTTTATTTATCGTCATTTAATTTCTATTATTTATTTTACGCACTTTAAATATCGTCAGATTAATCGGGACACATATACAATGTTTTGACATATCATATCGACGTCATCTATATATATAATTTGGAATAACTGTAAGTCACTCTATATG